>NC_142284.1:26934102-27538464 GCF_965620075.1 Prunus avium
TCAACGGCAGTTCGTTCCTAATTGGAGTGGTTGGTGTATTCCATACTTCTAGCGATTGGATGTCAACCAAAACTCACCAAATGACCCCGCCCACCATATTATCATGTTGCCCAGGTTTTGGGCTCGATCCGAAATCAATAGGTGTGAGAAATTGGACAATTCAAGTTCAACGGCAGTTCGTTCCTAATTGGAGTGGTTGGTGTATTCCATACTTCTAGCGATTGGATTTCACTCAAAACTCACCAAATGACTCCTCCCACCATATTACGAAGTTGCCCAAGTTTTGGGCTCGATCTGAAATCAATAGGTGTGAGAAATTGGACAATTCAAGTTCAACGGCAGTTCGTTCCTAATTGGAGTGGTCGGTGTATTCCACACTTCTAGCGATTGGATGTCACTCAAAACTCACCAAATGACTCCCCCCACCATATTATGAAGTTGCCCAAGTTTTGGGCTCGATCCGAAATCAAAAGGTATGAGAAATTGGACAATTCAAGTTCAACGGCAGTTCGTTCCTAATTGGAGTGGTTCGTGTATTCCATACTTCTAGCGATTGGATTTCACTCAAAACTCACCAAATGACTCCTCCCACCATATTATGACGTTGCCCAAGTTTTGGGCTCGATACGAAATCAATAGGTGTGAGAAATTGGACAATTCAAGTTCAACGGCAGTTCGTTCCTAATTGGAGTGGTTGGTGTATTCCATACTTCTAGCGATTGGATTTCACTCAAAACTCACCAAATGACTCCTCCCACCATATTACGAAGTTGCCCAAGTTTTGGGCTCGATCTGAAATCAATAGGTGTGAGAAATTGGACAATTCAATTTCAACGGCAGTTCGTTCCTAATTGGAGTGGTCGGTGTATTCCACACTTCTAGCGATTGGATTTCACTCAAAACTCACCAAATGACTCCCCCCACCATATTATGAAGTGGCCCAAGTTTTGGGCTCGATCCGAAATCAAAAGGTATGAGAAATTGGACAATTCAAGTTCAACGGCAGTTCGTTCCTAATTGGAGTGGTTTGTGTATTCCATACTTCTAGCGATTGGATTTCACTCAAAACTCACCAAATGACTCCTCCCACCATATTACGAAGTTGCCCAAGTTTTGGGCTCGATCTGAAATCAATAGGTGTGAGAAATTGGACAATTCAAGTTCAACGGCAGTTCGTTCCTAATTGGAGTGGTCGGTGTATTCCACACTTCTAGCGATTGGATTTCACTCAAAACTCACCAAATGACTCCCCCCACCATATTATGAAGTTGCCCAAGTTTTGGGCTCGATCCGAAATCAAAAGGTTTGAGAAATTGGACAATTCAAGTTCAACGGCAGTTCGTTCCTAATTGGAGTGGTTAGTTGATTCCATACTTATAGCGATTGGATTTCACTCAAAACTCACCAAATGACTCCTCCCACCATATTATCATGTTGCCCAAGTTTTGGGATCGAACCGAAATCAATAGGTGTTCCAAATTGGACAATTCAAGTTCAACGGCTGTTCGTTCCTAATTGGAGTGGTTGGTGTATTCCGTACTTCTAGCGACTGGATTTCACTCAAAACTCACCAAATGACTCCTCCCACCATATTATCATGTTGCCCAAGTTTTGGGCTCGATCCGAAATCCATAGGTGTTCCAAATTGGACAATTCAAGTTCAACGGCAGTTTGTTCCTAATTGGACTGGTTAGTTTATTCCATACTTCTAGCGATTGGATTTTGCTCAAAACTATCCAAATGACTCCTCCCACCATATTATCATGTTGCCCAAGTTTTGGGCTCGATCCGAAATCAATAGGTGTGAGAAATTGGACAATTCAAGTTCAATGGCAGTTCGTTCCTGATTGGAGTGGATGGTGTATTCTATACTTCTAGCGATTGGATTTCACCCAAAACTCACCAAATGACTCCTCCCACCATATTATCATGTTGCCCAAGTTTTGGGCTCGATCTGAAATCAATAGGTGTCAGAAATTGGACAATTCAAGTTCAACGGAAGTTCGTTCCTAATTGGAGTGGTTGGTGTAGTCAATACTTCTAGCGATTGGATTTCACTCAAAACTCACCAAATGACTCCTCCCCCCATATTATGATGTTGCCCAAGTTTTGGGCTCGATCCGAAGTCAATAGGTGTTCCAAATTGGACAATTCAAGTTCAACGGCAGTTCGTTCCTAATTGGAGTGGTTGGTGTATTCCATACTTCTAGCGATTGGATTTCACTCAAAACTCACCAAATGACTCCTCCCACCATATTATGATGTTGCCCAAGTTTTGGGCACGATCTGAAATCAAGAGGTGTGAGAAATTGGACAATTCAAGTTCAACGGCAGTTCGTTCCTAATTGGAGTGGTTAGTTGATTCCATACTTATAGCGATTGGATTTCACTCAAAACTCACCAAATGACTCCTCCCACCATATTATGATGTTGCCCAAGTTTTGGGCTCGATCTGAAATCAAGAGGTGTGAGAAATTGGACAATTCAAGTTCAACGGCAGTTCGTTCCTAATTGGAGTCATTGGTGTATTCCATACTTCTAACGATTGGATTTCACTCAAAACTCACCAAATGACTACTCCCACCATATTATGATGTTACCCAATTTTGGGCTCGATCCGAAATCCATAGGTGTGAGAAATTCGACAATTCAAGTTCAACGGCAGTTCGTTCCTAATTGGAGTGGTTAGTTTATTCCATACTTCTAGCGATTGGATTTCACTCAAAACTCACCAAATGACTCCTCCCACCATATTATCATGTTGCCCAAGTTTTGGGATCGAACCGAAATCAATAGGTGTTCCAAATTGGACAATTCAAGTTCAACGGCTGTTCGTTCCTAATTGGAGTGGTTGGTGTATTCCGTACTTCTAGCAACTGGATTTCACTCAAAACTAACCAAATGACTCCTCCCACCATATTATCATGTTGCCCAAGTTTTGGGCTCGATCCGAAATCCATAGGTGTTCCAAATTGGACAATTCAAGTTCAACGGCAGTTCGTTCCTAATTGGACTGGTTAGTTTATTCCATACTTCTAGCGATTGGTGTTCGGTTCATTTTTTACACATGATTTTTCATGTTATTCACCCACTATTTTGAGTTAGTTCTTGACATTTTATAGCTTTTTACTTCTTTTTTGTGTTTTCTTAGATTTTACCTTGGTTGTGATGAAAATGAGCTAAAAGTGCATTATTAGTTATAAATTCTGTTTTTGTTCATTTTCGTAGGTCAACTTCTTGGCCTGGGATCAACATGCTCTGGTGCTCGGATGAGGTCATGATCTTCATGAGACTTGTTCCAATGGATGTTAACTACAACATATCCAAATTTGAGCTCCATTGGACAAGTATTGCCTATCCAACCAATCCAGCATGTTACCACAGCTCTGGAAATCCGGATTTGGCCAGCTTTTACCTCCTTTGTGTCATCTTAATTTCTTGTTACCATAACTCTTGGTAACAAGGAATTACCTTTGTAAATGAGATATTTTCTGAAGCTTTTGGCATCTTTGTGAGGACAAAGCTTCATCATGGCAAGGGGACAAGGGCAAAGGCTTTAAGGAAAGTATGAGTTTTATATTATATTTGTGAGCTGGAAATTGATGGGCAATGGAAAGGAAAGTGCAATCAGATTTTGGGAGAGGTTTTGAACGTGGGTAGCCAATTCATTCTATGATTCTACACATTGAGAGCAGATTTTGGAGAGTTTGGAGCTAGGAGAAGCCAAGGTGCAGCCAAGCAAAGTGGAGAAGAAGGCTTCCACCATTGATGACCTTGAAGCTTTCATCATTTTCTCAAAATCTGTAAACTCTTTCTAATTTTATTTTGAATTTGTATTTGGAATAAGTATGAGCAACTAAACTCCATAGCTAGGGCTTAGGTTGAAGCCCTAAACATGATTACCTTATTGTTTTGATACTTGAGTGTATGAATTTCTAGATATTGTTGATGAATTCCAATTCACCAAATTAATCTATCCTTGATGTGTGTTTTTCCTTGGTTGGCCATCTTTGAAAGCATGCTTCTTGAGATTGTTGGGATTATGTGTATCTTCATGTTATCCTAAGCAATAAATGGATGAAGTAAGAATCATCCATGTGAATTGGTTTCTTGAATACCTAATGTAAACACCATGCTATTAGGATTCTTGTGATGTTCATATTCTCTTTGAACTTAATGGGTTCTCCTTGTAATTGAATCGAAGTACGAACCATACCTAGGTTCGGTTATGGGGAGGGCACAAGTATTGTAGCACGAACCATGCACTTTACGTATATTAGAGAGAATCAATGCGTCTTGAGCCACGACCCATGGTCTTGATTGCGAACATCTTCATCAACACATTTAGAGTTCATCACTTGAGTATTCATGAACTTTGGTAGAATTGTTTAGGGTGGATTCCGAAACCCTAGTGTTTGTTACATTTTAATTTCACAATTTGATAATTCATCTCTGCTATTCTCATTTAAATTCAAAGTCCATTTACTTTCATGCAATAGAAATAAGTCACTTGAACCAAACCAAAACCCCTCCCCCCCAATGTGTGTGTGAGTTGTGTGTTTGATACGTTGTGTGTCTTGTTTACTGAATTCTGTTTATTTTAGTAACTGTTTTGGACTTGTGGTCCGAGTTGTGTTCTTCCATTTTCTGTGCTGATTCCAACCGTATAAAGAACGTGAAATTTGGATAAACGGTTGGAAAGTTATAGGCAAAACACTGGACAGAGGTCGAAACTGGAAAAATAGAAAAACGAATCTGTCCAAATGGTGATAAAAGGGTGATAGAAAGTGCTGTTTGTGTTTTTCTCTAGTTTTCTTGTATTGTTTCATTTCTTTTACACTTCTTTACTCATTTTTAGTTTCCATTTTGCATTTGTGGTGTGTCAATTAAGTGTTCTTTACGTACTCAAATTAGAACTTATAGGAAGCCGACAAGTTCTTCGTGGGATCGACCCCGTACTTACATAATCTATACTTCGATAGATCCGTGCACTTGCGGGTATTTTTAATTGGTTGTTTGCACATTAATTTGTGTCCTCTTAGGAATGCAACAATTTTTGGCACCGTTGCCGGGGAACTGGCACGGTTGCTTATCTGTTTTGTTTGAGTATGTTTAGAGTACTTAGTTTTATTTTTGTTTATTGATTGTTGTTTCATTTTATCTTGATTTGTTTTTGTTTCTTTTTCTTATAGGAACATCCGAGGAGTCACCTCCACCATCTCCAATGGCAGCCGCAACTGAAATTGTGGAACTTACTATGTAAGAATACTCCAATAAATTTGTGATGGAGGAAGCAAATGTTTTTGGCTCATTTCATAATGAGTTGCCTATGAATGAATATTTCCGACAAACATACAATCCGGATTGGAGAAATCATTCAAACTTCTGGTGGACCGACAATCCAAATTTTCAACAAGGGTCATATCAACCATATCAAGGCCAACATAATACTTGTCCACCTTATGGTCAACCCCAATATTATACTCCACCACCACTTAGTCAATCTCATCAACCACCTCAAGGACCAACTTTGGAAGAAATTGTTGCTTCAATGGTTAGAAACACAGATAATTTCATCATGCAGAGGAATGACACTCACATGCAGAGGAATGATACCCACATGCAGAAAATGAATAAGGCCATTGCCAATCTAGAAAATCAAGTGGGGCAAATTGCTATAGCTTTGAGTAAAAGGGAAGTTGGGATGATGCCTAACCAAACAGTGATACCAACCGGGCATGAGCATGTTCAAGCAGTTACCTTGAGAACTGGTAAGGTAATTGGTGAAATTGATGGTTCTAAAAATTTGATTCACAATGTTGATGACATGCAGGTTGAACAAGTGACTGAGCCTAAAGAAAAGGATGGAAGCAACAAAGAGAAAGATAAACAAGCAGCTTCTTCATCCGAATGGATCCCAAAGCATGAACTTGCAAGAAGGGCAAGAAAGGAGAAGGTAAGTCGTGAACCTACTGATGAAGATATCTTACATGCTCCTTTTCCTCACAGGTTGATGAGTTCTAGGAAAAATCAACATGCCAAGGACATATTGGAAACTTTCAAGCAAGTGCAAGTCAATATTCCTTCCTTGGATGCAAACAAGCTCAAGGAATGCGAAACTGTTGCATTAACGGAAGAGGTTTCTGCTGTTTTGCAAAGGAAGCTTCCTCCCAATTTGCAAGATCCAGGAAGTTTCACAATTCCTTGTATAGTTGGTGATAAATTGTTTGAGGAACCTTTAATTGATTTCGGTGCTTCAATTAATCTAATGCCATATTCTGTTTTTGAAGTACTAAAGGAAGACAAGCTGAACATCCATGTTCCAAGCACCAATCATATGTTCAATGTCACTCCTTCTACTCAAATGAGAAGGCCACCCGACCCTAAATATGTGCCTCCTCCATCTAATCCACGTATTGAAGAGCGCTTAAAATTGCTTTTGAAACCTACTCATGTGCATAAAAAGAAAAGAATACGAAATGGGTTGATTAGATGGCAAAGGGATTTGAAGAAACTTCATGTTCGGCACAAGGAGGCGATTGAGCCAAAACCCCCCAAGTGACCCAAGTATGTTGGAAGTCCGGCAAAAGACTTTAAACTTAGCGCTTCTTGGGAGGCAACCCAAGGTGAATAGAAGAAGTTTGTTTTCGTCCTAATCGCTTCAAAGTGGAGTTTCTCTAGACTCAAACTTACTTTTATTTTACTTTATTTATTTATTTTCCTTTTGAGTTAGGATTTCAATCTCCAACCAAGGTAATTTCGATTTTCTTGTTGTTTCTCTTTGTTTTTCTTACTTTTACTTTCCTTTACTTGTTTGTGTTTCTATTTTGTTGTTAAGTTTGGGAAGTAGATTGCTTCATGATTGCACACACTGAACTTTGGCTCAAATGCTTATTTCATTCCATACATGTGATTCCAAACACAAACTTGAAAAAAAAAAAAAAAAAAAAAAAAAAAAAAACATAAATTTCTCAATCACATGTTCATTGTTGCATTTTGCACCACCTGAGGCTTCTGCTAATTGCCTCTATCTGTTCTTGCTTGTAGAATCTGCAGCAGCTCTACATGATCATCATTCCTTTTTTGCAGCATCTCTACATGCTGGTTGGCACTGTAGAGCCGCTTCTGCAGGTCCGCTACCAGAGCTTTCAGGGCCGCCACCTCCTCACTCAGTGCCCCGCACTCTCGTGTTCTCGCCAGTAGGCGCATGCCCAAATTTGTGGCCGAGACCGCGTTGAGCACGGTTAGATTGTGGGACTCGTCCACTGCCATCCTGTCAGACCTCTGCGCCACATGCAGATGATCTGCAACTGTAAGTCTGCTGACAGTCATGCCTTCCGGCAGTACTGCCCTACACGGCACCGCCTCAGAGAAGTTTGAGGCCGAGCCATGGTGGTATGAGGAGTTTGGGAAGATAGGGTTTGGAGGAGCCCGTATCTGGGCATTTGGTGGTGCAAGCGACAACTCAAGGTTAAGGTCATCAACAAGCATATCTGGGGATGCCATTGATTTTTCTGTCTGGGCTTTTTGATGGTTTTTCTTGAGTTTGCAGGTTGAAATACAGGATGCTCCTTCTTTCAACCGAGAAATGGTTTAAATAGACATATGTTCATAAGGGAGCCGACACCACTTTGCATTTCCTGCGCAATTTGCGGTTGCGTCCAGTTAAAAGGGGAAGCATTTCTATTTTCGCTTTGCTTTCTTTTCCTCCCTGTTTTCTGGTGCATTATGTTTTGATTTCTTTTTAGTTTGTCGTTTTTGTTTTATTTCAGTTGGGGAAGTGTGATTTGTGTCTTTTTCGTTTGTCGCATTCCTTTTATTCTGGTTTGGGAAGTGCGTTTTGTTTTTCTTCTTTGTCTTTTGCAACTTTCTTTTCTTTTATTTCCGGAAACGAGAAATTTAAAAATTAAAAAAAAAACAAAACAAAACAAAAAAAAACAAAAAAAAAAAACAAATACACGGAAAGGGCAAAGACAACCAGGCACACCACTAATACATTAGCAATTATTCTTTCACAGTGCTCGGTTTCTCGGCCATTGGACCTTTGAGTTTAGCCCTATGGCTATCCTCTTCCGGGGCTTCACGCACAGCCTCTTGGGGCTCATCACTCGAGCTCCCAAAGATCGCACTCTTAGCTTGAGCGTACCTACTCTCGCGATATGTTTTCTTGCGTTTACCCGGTCGGTCTATGTCCTCCAGCTGCTTTTTCATGTCATGGGCATAAACACTTACCATCTTTGAGAGATTTTTGTTCTCTTCCCGCAACGACTCCAGCTGGTGTCGATTCACCTCTAGTATCCTTGCCCTTTCTGTTTTTAAACTTTTAATAATACTCTGGCACTCTTCAACCATACTTCGCTCTGCCGCCAACTGACCTCTTAGCACCTCCACCTCATGGGACTTCGCAAGTAGGCGATGACCCACACTTGCGACTGTTGCAGTGCTTTGCACGCTTAGTGCCAGAGCATCGCTCACGACCCGGTTGTCATCCCTTGATCCCAGCACCCGTATATCCTTGGGAGTCACTAGATTTCTAGCAACTCCAAGGGCAACATCGTTGTCCAGCAGTATCGAGTCATTCACTGTCACGTGCCCCCGTGCAGAGGCAAAGTAGGGCATCCACACTGGTGCCACTGCTTGGCCCCGAGTCTGAGTCGGTGGAGCTAGGTTGAGATCCAACGAGAATGGGTAGGAAGAAGCCATTTGAACTTTCTTTTCTTTTGTTCTTTCTTTTCTCTGTTGTGTGTTTCTACGTTTGTGTGTTTTTCCCCAACTCTTTCTCTTCTTCTTTTATAGAGTTAGTTTCTTTGTAACCCTAGACACTGCGCTTCTGCGTTTTGCGCGGCCCTTACGGCCTATCCCCTTAGGTCACCTCACCTGGTCCCCAACCCCTTTAATTACAGTTCCGCCTTTCAGCGCTTTTGAGAAACGAAAGTCGTCACGCCTTCCTATGAAGCCAATAATTCTGGCTTGGGACCGTGAGAGAGACCTCTGCTTGTCGACACGTCTCTCACTTTGTATCCTGTGACTCACAGGTGCCGAGACATCGGGGCCCATTTTTTCTATTTTTCTGAGTTCTCGCTCTTTGTGCTTCTGACTTGGTTTCTTTGTCTTATTACTCTCTTCGCTTTTGGGCTTTCGTTTGGGTTGGGCTTTCATTTTGGTTTGTGCGTTTCTTTGGGTTGAATTTCTGCGTGCGTAGGGCTATTGTTAGGGCTTACTGTTTGGTTTTGTTTGGTGTTATTTTGTTTTGTTTTGTTTTGCAACTGTGTTGTAATTGTTTTTCTTGTGTGTTCTTGTATTTACTTGATTTATTCCCTTTATTTCTTGTTATAACATTGTTGATGCCTAAATTCTTTAACATTGAGGACAATGTTTATTTCTAAGTTTGGGAAGGGATAGCAAGTCTTTTTCGTTTCACTTAAATTCTTACTTTATTTTATTTTGTTTTCTTTTCTGTTTTGAGTCTTTTTGTTTTCAAGTCACTTTCCGGACATATATGATGAGATTGTGATGAATGTTTACATGACTTGATTGAAAATTTTGTATTAAAAATAAAAAATAAAAATAAAAAATAAAAAATAAAAAATTTGTTATTCACTAAATGGCATCGTTCTAGCATGATATGTTTGAAACCCTCTATGCACTTGCCATTTGTTTCATAATTCTCCAGTTGAGGGACTTGCATGATCCAAAGAATTGTATCAAGCATGAATTAGACTTGTATAACCATAAATAATGTGAGCTTTGAGCCTTTTGCTTCAATTCATGAGTGTTATACACGTATTCTTTTTTTTTCTTGTCATCCGAGTTGTTGTTTGATCTCATTATTCATTGACTTGGTTGAGCACTTAAAAGACATTCATTATTGTGCAATTTGATTACATGACATTTGAGAAATGATATTAAGGCCCTCTTTGGACCGTTTGTGCCTTTCAAGCTAACCCTATGCATGCGTAAGCATGATTTTCCATTGTTAACCACCTTGAGCCTATATGTATGCCTTTTCTTTCAAGTAACCAATTTTTACTTCTAGCCTTAGCCTGAAAAACAAGAATTTACCTTTCTAAGGAACTCGTGAGCTTTAATTTAGATGTGTTTTTCATGCTAAGTTTGGGAAGTTTGTTATTACATTTCAAAAAAAAGAAGAGTACTTCACTCAAAGGGTGAAAGAAAAGAGAAAAGTTGTGGTGGCAATGGTTTCAAATTCAATTTCATGTTTCTTGGTTGTTCGAATGGAAGGAAGGAGTGTGAATCATAATTAGTGGAGGTATAAGGCTTTGTGGTCTATTTGATCACCTAAAAAAACATGAATGAAAATCTCAAGCGTGATGTTTCAAAGTCTTTTAGTCAACGATTATATGCTCTTACATTGTGAGTTCCTTGGACTTTGTTGTATCCATATCCTTCATTTCTCACTCACCTTACACCCTTAGCCCCATTACAACCTATAATAAAGACCTAAATTGATCCTAAATGTCATGTGGTTGAATTGTACACATTCTGCTTTTAAGTGTTTGGCATCCTTCTTGAGATCATATTCATGCATGTTTTTCATCTTGCCAATTGTGAGTTAAGTCCCGTATGGTTTAACTCTATTCTCATATTTACTATTGAGTGATGCATTGTACCCTTCTTCCGAGTGATTCATTTGTGAGAGGACAACTTTTGTGAGATTTGAAGTTACATTTGTGCTTGGTATGATTTTTGAAGTTGTGTGAAAACTGAAATTGGAGAATGAGTTCCATTTGGCCATCACACTACTACACTTTGAACATGTTGTGTTCTGAACTTTGCTGCCTTGTGAATAATGTCTAAACTGAGTTTTTCTTGTGAAAACTTTTGAGTCGTTTGCATGAGTCGCTCTCTCTTTGGAAAGTGTTCGGAAAGTTTGTTTCGAGTCTTGTTTTAGTTTCTGTTTTGCTCGAGGACTAGCAAAAGATAAGTTTGGGAAGTTTGTTCGGTTCATTTTTTACACATGATTTTTCATGTTATTCACCCACTATTTTGAGTTAGTTCTTGACATTTTATAGCTTTTTACTTCTTTTTTGTGTTTTCTTAGATTTTACCTTGGTTGTGATGAAAATGAGCTAAAAGTGCATTATTAGTTATAAATTCTGTTTTTGTTCATTTTCGTAGGTCAACTTCTTGGCCTGGGATCAACATGCTCTGGTGCTCGGATGAGGTCATGATCTTCATGAGACTTGTTCCAATGGATGTTAACTACAACATATCCAAATTTGAGCTCCATTGGACAAGTATTGCCTATCCAACCAATCCAGCATGTTACCACAGCTCTGGAAATCCGGATTTGGCCAGCTTTTACCTCCTTTGTGTCATCTTAATTTCTTGTTACCATAACTCTTGGTAACAAGGAATTACCTTTGTAAATGAGATATTTTCTGAAGCTTTTGGCATCTTTGTGAGGACAAAGCTTCATCATGGCAAGGGGACAAGGGCAAAGGCTTTAAGGAAAGTATGAGTTTTATATTATATTTGTGAGCTGGAAATTGATGGGCAATGGAAAGGAAAGTGCAATCAGATTTTGGGAGAGGTTTTGAACGTGGGTAGCCAATTCATTCTATGATTCTACACATTGAGAGCAGATTTTGGAGAGTTTGGAGCTAGGAGAAGCCAAGGTGCAGCCAAGCAAAGTGGAGAAGAAGGCTTCCACCATTGATGACCTTGAAGCTTTCATCATTTTCTCAAAATCTGTAAACTCTTTCTAATTTTATTTTGAATTTGTATTTGGAATAAGTATGAGCAACTAAACTCCATAGCTAGGGCTTAGGTTGAAGCCCTAAACATGATTACCTTATTGTTTTGATACTTGAGTGTATGAATTTCTAGATATTGTTGATGAATTCCAATTCACCAAATTAATCTATCCTTGATGTGTGTTTTTCCTTGGTTGGCCATCTTTGAAAGCATGCTTCTTGAGATTGTTGGGATTATGTGTATCTTCATGTTATCCTAAGCAATAAATGGATGAAGTAAGAATCATCCATGTGAATTGGTTTCTTGAATACCTAATGTAAACACCATGCTATTAGGATTCTTGTGATGTTCATATTCTCTTTGAACTTAATGGGTTCTCCTTGTAATTGAATCGAAGTACGAACCATACCTAGGTTCGGTTATGGGGAGGGCACAAGTATTGTAGCACGAACCATGCACTTTACGTATATTAGAGAGAATCAATGCGTCTTGAGCCACGACCCATGGTCTTGATTGCGAACATCTTCATCAACACATTTAGAGTTCATCACTTGAGTATTCATGAACTTTGGTAGAATTGTTTAGGGTGGATTCCGAAACCCTAGTGTTTGTTACATTTTAATTTCACAATTTGATAATTCATCTCTGCTATTCTCATTTAAATTCAAAGTCCATTTACTTTCATGCAATAGAAATAAGTCACTTGAACCAAACCAAAACCCCTCCCCCCCAATGTGTGTGTGAGTTGTGTGTTTGATACGTTGTGTGTCTTGTTTACTGAATTCTGTTTATTTTAGTAACTGTTTTGGACTTTTGGTCCGAGTTGTGTTCTTCCATTTTCTGTGCTGATTCCAACCGTATAAAGAACGTGAAATTTGGATAAACGGTTGGAAAGTTATAGGCAAAACACTGGACAGAGGTCGAAACTGGAAAAATAGAAAAACGAATCTGTCCAAATGGTGATAAAAGGGTGATAGAAAGTGCTGTTTGTGTTTTTCTCTAGTTTTCTTGTATTGTTTCATTTCTTTTACACTTCTTTACTCATTTTTAGTTTCCATTTTGCATTTGTGGTGTGTCAATTAAGTGTTCTTTACGTACTCAAATTAGAACTTATAGGAAGCCGACAAGTTCTTCGTGGGATCGACCCCGTACTTACATAATCTATACTTCGATAGATCCGTGCACTTGCGGGTATTTTTAATTGGTTGTTTGCACATTAATTTGTGTCCTCTTAGGAATGCAACAATTGGATTTTGCTCAAAACTATCCAAATGACTCCTCCCACCATATTATCATGTTGCCCAAGTTTTGGGCTCGATCCGAAATCAATAGGTGTGAGAAATTGGACAATTCAAGTTCAATGGCAGTTCGTTCCTAATTGGAGTGGTTAGTTGATTCCATACTTATAGCGATTGGATTTCACTCAAAACTCACCAAATGACTCCTCCCACCATATTATGATGTTGCCCAAGTTTTGGGCTCGATCTGAAATCAAGAGGTGTGAGAAATTGGACAATCCAAGTTCAACGGCAGTTCGTTCCTAATTGGAGTGGTTGGTGTATTCCATACTTCTAGCGAATGGATTTCACTCAAAACTCACCAAATGACTCCTCCCACCATATTATCATGTTGCCCAAGTTTTGGGCTCGATCTGAAATCAAGAGGTGTGAGAAATTGGACAATTCAAGTTCAACGGCAGTTCGTTCCTAATTGGAGTGTTTGGTGTATTCCATACTTCTAACGATTGGATTTCACTCAAAACTCACCAAATGACTACTCCCACCATATTATGATGTTACCCAATTTTGGGCTCGATCCGAAATCCATAGGTGTGAGAAATTCCACAATTCAAGTTCAACGGCAGTTCGTTCCTAATTGGAGTGGTTAGTTTATTCCATACTTCTAGCGATTGGATTTCACTCAAAACTCACCAAATGACTCCTCCCACCATATTATCATGTTGCACAAGTTTTGGGCTCAATCGGAAACAATAGGTGTGAGAAATTGGACAATTCAAGTTCAACGGCTGTTCGTTCCTAATTGGAGTGGTTGGTGTATTCCTCACTTCTAGCGATTGGATTTAACCCAAAACTCACGAAATGACATCTCCCACCATATTATCATGTTGCCCAGGTTTTTGGCTCCATCCGAAATCAATAGGTGTGAGAAATTGGACAATTCAAGTTCAACGGCAGTTCGTTCCTAATTAGAGTGGTTGGTGTATTCCGTACTTCTAGCGATTGGATTTCACTCAAAACTCACCAAATGACTCCTCCCACCATATTATGAAGTTGCCCAAGTTTTGGGCCCGATCCGAAATCAATAGGTGTGAGAAATTGGACAATTCAAGTTCAACGGCAGTTCGTTCCTAATTGGAGTGGTTGGTGTATTCCACACTTCTAGCGATTGGATTTCTCTCAAAACTCACAAAATGACTCCTCCCACCATATTATGATTTTGCCCAAGTTTTGGGCTCAATCCGATATCAATAGGTTTGAGAAATTGGACAATTCAAGTTCAGCGGCAGTTCGTTCCTAATTGGAGTGGTTAGTTGATTCCATACTTATAGCGATTGGATTTCACTCAAAACTCACCAAATGACTCCTCCCACCATATTATCATGTTGCCCAAGTTTTGGGATCGAACCGAAATCAGTAGGTGTTCCAAATTGGACAATTCAAGTTCAACGGCAGTTCGTTCCTAATTGGAGTGGTTGGTGTATTCCACACTTCTAGCGATTGGATTTCACTCAAACTCACCAAATGACTCCTCCCACCATATTATGAGGTTGCCAAAGTTTTGGGTTCGATCCGAAATAAATAGGTGTTAGAAATTGGACAATTCAAGTTCAACGGCAGTTCGTTCCTAATTGGAGTGTTTGGTGTATTCCGTACTTCTAGCGACTGGATTTCACTCAAAACTCACCAAATGACTCCTCCCACCATATTATGATGTCGCCCAAGTTTTGGGCTCGATCCGAAATCAATAGGTGTGAGAAATTGGACAATTCAAGTTCAACGGCAGTTCGTTCCTAATTCACTCAAAACTCACCATATTATTTTGTTGCCCAAGTTTTGGGCTCGATCCGAAATCAATAGGTGTGACAAATTTTACAATTCAAGTTCGACTCCAGTTCGTTCCGAATTGCAGTGGTTGGTGTATTCCATACTTCTACCTAATCGATTTCACTCAAAACTCACCAAATGACTCCTCCCACCTTATTATGAAGTTGCCGAAGTTTTGGACAATTCAAGTTCAACGGCAGTTCGTTCCAAACTGGAGTGGTCGGTGTATTCCATACTTCTAGCGATTGGATTTCACTCAAAACTCACCAAATGACCCCTCCCACCATATTATCATGTTGCCCAAGTTTTGGGCTCGATCCGAAATCGATAGGTGTGAGAAATTGGACAATTCAAGTTCAATGGCAGTTCGTTCCTAATTGGAGTGGTTGGTGTACTCCATACTTCTAGCGATTGGATTTCACTCAAAACTCACCAAATGACTCCTCCCACCATATTATCATGTTGCCCAAGTTTTGGGCTCGATCCGAAATCAATAGGTGTTCCAAATTGGACAATTCAAGTTCAACGGCAGTTCGTTCCTAATTGGAGTGGTTGGTGTATTCCATACTTCTAGCGATTGGATTTCTCTCAAAACTCACCAAATGACTCCTCCCACCATATTACGAAGTTGCCCAAGTTTTGGGCTCGATCCGAAATCAATAGGTGTGAGAAATTCCACAATTCAAGTTCAATGGCAGTTCGTTCCTAATTGGAGTGGTTGGTGTATTCCATACTTCTAGCGATTGGATTTCTCTCAAAACTCACCAAATGACTCCTCCCACCATATTATGATGTTGCCCAAGTTTTGGGCTCGATCCGAAATCAATAGGTGTGAGAAATTGGACAATTCAAGTTCAATGGCAGTTCGTTCCTAATTGGAGTGGTTGGTGTATTCCATACTTCTAGCGATTGGATTTCACTCAAAACTCACCAAATGACTCCTCCCACCATATTACGAAGTTGCCCAAGTTTTGGGCTCGATCTGAAATCAATAGGTGTGAGAAATTGGACAATTCAAGTTCAACGGCAGTTCGTTCCTAATTGGAGTGGTCGGTGTATTCCACACGTCTAGCGATTGGATTTCACTCAAAACTCACCAAATGACTCCCCCCACCATATTATGAAGTTGCCCAAGTTTTGGGCTCGATCCGAAATCAAAAGGTATGAGAAATTGGACAATTCAAGTTCAACGGCAGTTCGTTCCTAATTGGAGTGGTTAGTTGATTCCATACTTATAGCGATTGGATTTCACTCAAAACTCACCAAATGACTCCTCCCACCATATTATCATGTTGCCCAAGTTTTGGGATCGAACCGAAATCAATAGGTGTTCCAAATTGGACAATTCAAGTTCAACGGCTGTTCGTTCCTAATTGGAGTGGTTGGTGTATTCCGTACTTCTAGCGACTGGATTTCACTCAAAACTCACCAAATGACTCCTCCCACCATATTATCATGTTGCCCAAGTTTTGGGCTCGATCCGAAATCCATAGGTGTTCCAAATTGGACAATTCAAGTTCAACGGCAGTTCGTTCCTAATTGGACTGGTTAGTTTATTCCATACTTCTAGCGATTGGATTTTGCTCAAAACTATCCAAATGACTCCTCCCACCATATTATCATGTTGCCCAAGTTTTGGGCTCGATCCGAAATCAATAGGTGTGAGAAATTGGACAATTCAAGTTCAATGGCAGTTCGTTCCTGATTGGAGTGGATGGTGTATTCTATACTTCTAGAAATTGGATTTCACCCAAAACTCACCAAATGACTCCTCCCACCATATTATCATGTTGCCCAAGTTTTGGGCTCGATCTGAAATCAATAGGTGTCAGAAATTGGACAATTCAAGTTCAACGGAAGTTCGTTCCTAATTGGAGTGGTTGGTGTAGTCAATACTTCTAGCGATTGGATTTCACTCAAAACTCACCAAATGACTCCTCCCCCCATATTATGATGTTGCCCAAGTTTTGGGCTCGATCCGAAGTCAATAGGTGTTCCAAATTGGACAAATCAAGTTCAACGGCAGTTCGTTCCTAATTGGAGTGGTTGGTGTATTCCATACTTCTAGCGATTGGATTTCACTCAAAACTCACCAAATGACTCCTCCCACCACATTATGTTGTTGCCCAAGTTTTGGGCTCGATCCGAAATCAGTAGGTGTTCCAAATTGGACAATTCAAGTTCAACGGCAGTTCGTTCCTATTTGGAGTGGTTGGTGTATTCCGTACTTCTAGCGACTGGATTTCACTCAAAACTCACCAAATGACTCCTCCCACCATATTATCATGTTGCCCAAGTTTTGGGCTCGATCCGAAATCCATAGGTGTTCCAAATTGGACAATTCAAGTTCAACGGCAGTTCGTTCCTAATTGGACTGGTTAGTTTATTCCATACTTCTAGCGATTGGATTTTGCTCAAAACTATCCAAATGACTCCTCCCACCATATTATCATGTTGCCCAAGTTTTGGGCTCGATCCGAAATCAATAGGTGTGAGAAATTGGACAATTCAAGTTCAATGGCAGTTCGTTCCTGATTGGAGTGGATGGTGTATTCTATACTTCTAGCGATTGGATTTCACCCAAAACTCACCAAATGACTCCTCCCACCATATTATCATGTTGCCCAAGTTTTGGGCTCGATCTGAAATCAATAGGTGTCAGAAATTGGACAATTCAAGTTCAACGGAAGTTCGTTCCTAATTGGAGTGGTTGGTGAAGTCAATACTTCTAGCGATTGGATTTCACTCAAAACTCACCAAATGACTCCTCCCCCCATATTATGATGTTGCCCAAGTTTTGGGCTCGATCCGAAGTCAATAGGTGTTCCAAATTGGACAAATCTAGTTCAACGGCAGTTCGTTCCTAATTGGAGTGGTTGGTGTATTCCATACTTCTAGCGATTGGATTTCACTCAAAACTCACCAAATGACTCCTCCCACCATATTATGTTGTTGCCCAAGTTTTGGGGTCGATCCGAAATCAGTAGGTGTTCCAAATTGGACAATTCAAGTTCAACGGCAGTTCGTTCCTAATTGGAGTGGTTGGTGTATTCCATACTTCTAGCGATTGGATTTCACTCAAAACTCACCAAATGACTCCTCCCACCATATTATGATGTTGCCCAAGTTTTGGGCTCGATCTGAAATCAAGATGTGTGAGAAATTGGACAATTCAAGTTCAACGGCAGTTCGTTCCTAATTGGAGTGTTTGGTGTATTCCATACTTCTAACGATTGGATTTCACTCAAAACTCACCAAATGACTACTCCCACCATATTATGATGTTACCCAATTTTGGGCTCGATCCGAAATCCATAGGTGTGAGAAATTCGACAATTCAAGTTCAACGGCAGTTCGTTCCAAATTGGAGTGGTTAGTTTATTCCATACTTCTAGCGATTGGATTTCACTAAAAACTCACCAAATGACTCCTCCCACCATATTATCATGTTGCCCAAGTTTTGGGATCGAACCGAAATCAATAGGTGTTCCAAATTGGACAATTCAAGTTCAACGGCTGTTCGTTCCTAATTGGAGTGGTTGGTGTATTCCGTACTTCTAGCGACTGGATTTCACTCAAAACTCACCAAATGACTCCTCCCACCATATTATCATGTTGCCCAAGTTTTGGGCTCGATCCGAAATCCATAGGTGTTCCAAATTGGACAATTCAAGTTCAACGGCAGTTCGTTCCTAATTGGACTGGTTAGTTTATTCCATACTTCTAGCGATTGGATTTTGCTCAAAACTATCCAAATGACTCCTCCCACCATATTATCATGTTGCCCAAGTTTTGGGCTCGATCCGAAATCAATTGGTGTGAGAAATTGGACAATTCAAGTTCAATGGCAGTTCGTTCCTGATTGGAGTGGATGGTGTATTCTATACTTCTAGCGATTGGATTTCACCCAAAACTCACCAAATGACTCCTCCCACCATATTATCATGTTGCCCAAGTTGTGGGCTCGATCTGAAATCAATAGGTGTCAGAAATTGGACAATTCAAGTTCAACGGAAGTTCGTTTCTAATTGGAGTGGTTGGTGTAGTCAATACTTCTAGCGATTGGATTTCACTCAAAACTCACCAAATGACTCCTCCCCCCATATTATGATGTTGCCCAAGTTTTGGGCTCGATCCGAAGTCAATAGGTGTTCCAAATTGGACAAATCAAGTTCAACGGCAGTTCGTTCCTAATTGGAGTGGTTGGTGTATTCCATACTTCTAGCGATTGGATTTCACTCAAAACTCACCAAATGACTCCTCCCACCATATTATGTTGTTGCCCAAGTTTTGGGCTCGATCCGAAATCAGTAGGTGTTCCAAATTGGACAATTCAAGTTCAACGGCAGTTCGTTCCTAATTGGAGTGGTTGGTGTATTCCATACTTCTAGCGATTGGATTTCACTCAAAACTCACCAAATGACTCCTCCCACCATATTATGATGTTGCCCAAGTTTTGGGCTCGATCTGAAATCAAGAGGTGTGAGAAATTGGACAATTCAAGTTCAACGGCAGTTCGTTCCTAATTGGAGTGGTTAGTTGATTCCATACTTATAGCGTTTGGATTTCACTCAAAACTCACCAAATGACTCCTCCCACCATATTATGATGTTGCCCAAGTTTTGGGCTCGATCTGAAATCAAGAGGTGTGAGAAATTGGACAATTCAAGTTCAACGGCAGTTCGTTCCTAATTGGAGTGTTTGGTGTATTCCATACTTCTAACGATTGGATTTCACTCAAAACTCACCAAATGACTACTCCCACCATATTATGATGTTACCCAATTTTGGGCTCGATCCGAAATCCATAGGTGTGAGAAATTCGACAATTCAAGTTCAACGGCAGTTCGTTCCTAATTGGAGTGGTTAGTTTATTCCATACTTCTAGCGATTGGATTTCACTCAAAACTCACCAAATGACTCCTCCCACCATATTATCATGTTGCCCAAGTTTTGGGATCGAACCGAAATCAATAGGTGTTCCAAATTGGACAATTCAAGTTCAACGGCTGTTCGTTCCTAATTGGAGTGGTTGGTGTATTCCGTACTTCTAGCGACTGGATTTCACTCAAAACTCACCAAATGACTCCTCCCACCATATTACCATGTTGCCCAAGTTTTGGGCTCGACCCGAAATCCATATGTGTTCCAAATTGGACAATTCAAGTTCAACGGCAGTTCGTTCCTAATTGGACTGGTTAGTTTATTCCATACTTCTAGCGATTGGATTTTGCTCAAAACTATCCAAATGACTCCTCCCACCATATTATTGTTGTGTAGATTCAGCTGCACCAAAATGGATTCAGTTGCATCCTCAACTTGTGATACTCGCAAGTGCACGAGCCGTTCGGTAGTATAGCGTATGTAAGTGCGAGGTCGATCCCACGAGGATTGGTGATTGAATGATCCAATTCAGTTTTCCTATACAAAACAGAAACAAAAACAAAGAACATGAAAGAAGGAAGAAAATAAGAAAGTAACTCAAGCAAATAAGTTCCCAAGTTCAATTTAGATTAATGGATTGATTCTAGCTAAAGTATGATTAAGCCATGGTGTGTGGTCATAACCTTGTGTTCCTAATTCCCTAATTTGATCATTTGTTGTCTAACCTAAAATTAAGCATTAGGAACCCATTAAGCGTAGAAGAACAATTTAAACAACCAAGTATGTATCTAATCCCTGTTGTCGAATGTCCATACATACTCTTCCTATTCATAGTTCAATTCGAATTAAAGCATGGTGTATACTCTTAATTCAAACCAAGATAGCTAACATGCAAGCCTAAATGGTGATCAATCATTCAAACTAGCATATTAACTTATAAGCATAATGAATAAGAACAAAAACCATAATTGAAACTTGGAAACTAATTCAACTTGAAAACTTAAGAAAAGAATTTACATAACAAAGAAAAATAAATTACAACTAAGAAGCAAAAGGAAAGCTAGAATTGAGAACTAGAAAGCAAAATTAAGAGAATTTGAGGGAGAGAAGGGAAGGGAGCTCTAGAGAAGTGTTTGAGAGCTCCCCCCCTTGGGGTGTGATTACAAACTTGGGAAAGCTCACTATATATAGGCCTAAGGAAGCTGAAAATCTGAATTAAGTATGGCTAATGCATACAACACTTGTTTTATAAAATCTGAAATGGTTGATGCACTTGAATTAGAAAATCTAAATTGGGTGATGCACTTGTATTAGAAAATCTTGAATTGGTTGATGCACTTCACCAATAGATCCCACCAGCAGCCTTAGCTCATCTTCATGTCACCATGACCAAGCTTCCAACCAGAAATGATAGCTCATACCTAGCTCACCATGACCAAGCATCCAACCAGCACATGCTGAGGTCAGCATGACCAGCAACTTCAAAAGCTTACAACTTGGGCTTATCTTAATCAAATTAGGACTTTAAGCACTCGAAATTGAAGTTCAGAATGTCTTCTTTCCAGCCATATGTTATTTGGGCCAATCCAAGGTCGGAGGAAGAAGTTAAGGCCGAAACAAATTGCTAACTCATTTTCCGCGCTGATAAGATCCATCCTGAGCATGGTTCTGTGTTTGCTAGGTAACGGACTCCAGATTTATCCAATGGGGCCGAATGTTGGATATGTTATAGTACACACCAATTGGAACAACTTTCATAAAGAATGTGGCCTCATTAGAGCTATGTAGGTTGTTGAAACAAAGCTTGCAATATGACCTACGGAACTGGACTGGCAGGGGGCTGTAGCCAAAATGAGTTTGTCTTTTAAGCTCTTCATCTATTCATCCAAATTAGGCCTTAACATGCTTGAATTGCATGAATTATGCTCTCTTGCTCTATTTGCCTACAAAACACACAAAGGGAGGCAAATAACTTAGAAATCTAAGAAACTAAGCAAAAGAAGTAAGTAAATAGGGCATGTATATGTATGAAATTATGAGCTTAACAATTATCATGTTGCCCAAGTTTTGGGCTCGATCCGAAATCAATAGGTGTGAGAAATTGGACAATTCAAGTTCAATGGCAGTTCGTTCCTGATTGGAGTGGATGGTGTATTCTACACTTCTAGCGATTGGATTTCACCCAAAACTCACCAAATGACTCCTCCCACCATATTATCATGTTGCCCAACTTTTGGGCTCGATCTGAAATCAATAGGTGTCAGAAATTGGACAATTCAAGTTCAACGGAAGTTCGTTCCTAATTGGAGTGGTTGGTGTAGTCAATACTTCTAGCGATTGGATTTCACTCAAAACTCACCAAATGACTCCTCCCCCCATATTATGATGTTGCCCAAGTTTTGGGCTCTATCCGAAGTCAATAGGTGTTCCAAATTGGACAAATCAAGTTCAACGGCAGTTCGTTCCTAATTGGAGTGGTTGGTGTATTCCATACTTCTAGCGATTGGATTTCACTCAAAACTCACCAAATGACTCCTCCCACCGTATTATGTTGTTGCCCAAGTTTTGGGGTCGATCCGAAATCAGTAGGTGTTCCAAATTGGACAATTCAAGTTCAACGGCAGTTCGTTCCTAATTGGAGTGGTTGGTGTATTCCATACTTCTAGCCATTGGATTTCACTCAAAACTCACCAAATGACTCCTCCCACCATATTATGATGTTGCCCAAGTTTTGGGCTCGATCTGAAATCAAGAGGTGTGAGAAATTGGACAATTCAAGTTCAACGGCAGTTCGTTCCTAATTGGAGTGGTTAGTTGATTCCATACTTATAGCGATTGGATTTCACTCAAAACTCACCAAATGACTCCTCCCACCATATTATGATGTTGCCCAAGTTTTGGGCTCGATCTGAAATCAAGAGGTGTGAGAAATTGGACAATTCAAGTTCAACGGCAGTTCGTTCGTAATTGGAGTGTTTGGTGTATTCCATACTTCTAACGATTGGATTTCACTCAAAACTCACCAAATGACTACTCCCACCATATTATGATGTTACCCAATTTTGGGCTCGATCCGAAATCCATAGGTGTGAGAAATTCGACAATTCAAGTTCAACGGCAGTTCGTTCCTAATTGGAGTGGTTAGTTTATTCCATACTTCTAGCGATTGGATTTCACTCAAAACTCACCAAATGACTCCTCCCACCATATTATCATGTTGCCCAAGTTTTGGGATCGAACCGAAATCAATAGGTGTTCCAAATTGGACAATTCAAGTTCAACGGCAGTTCGTTCCTAATTGGAGTGGTTGGTGTATTCCATACTTCTAGCGATTGGATTTCACTCAAAACTCACCAAATGACTCCTCCCACCATATTATGATGTTGCCCAAGTTTTGGGCTCGATCTGAAATCAAGAGGTGTGAGAAATTGGACAATTCAAGTTCAACGGCAGTTCGTTCCTAATTGGAGTGGTTAGTTGATTCCATACTTATAGCGATTGGATTTCACTCAAAACTCACCAAATGACTCCTCCCACCATATTATGATGTTGCCCAAGTTTTGGGCTCGATCTGAAATCAAGAGGTGTGAGAAATTGGACAACTCAAGTTCAACGGCAGTTCGTTCCTAATTGGAGTGTTTGGTGTATTCCATACTTCTAACGATTGGATTTCACTCAAAACTCACCAAATGACTCCTCCCCCCATATTATGATGTTGCCCAAGTTTTGGGCTCGATCCGAAATCAATAGGTGTTCCAAATTGTACAATTCAAGTTCAACGGCTGTTCGTTCCTAATTGGAGTGGTTGGTGTATTCCATACTTCTAGCGATTGGATTTCACTCAAAACTCACCAAACGACTCCTCCCACCATATTATCAAGTTGCCTAAGTTTTGGGCTCGATCCGAAATCAGTAGGTGTGAGAAATTGGACAATTCAAGTTTAATGGCAGTTCGTTCATAATTGGAGTGGTTGGTGTATTCCATACTTGTAGCGATTGGATTTCACTCAAAACTCACCAAATGTCTCCTCCCACCATATTATGATGTTGCCCAAGTTTTGGGCTCGATCCGAATTCAATAGGTGTTCCAAATTGGGCAATTCAAGTTCAACGGAAGTTCGTTCCTAATTGGAGTGGTTGGTGTATTCCATACTTCTAGTGATTGGATTTCACTCAAAACTAAAGAAATGACTCCTCCCACCATATTATGATGTTGCCCAAGTTTTGGGCTCGATCTGAAATCAATAGGTGTGAGAAATTGGACAATTCAAGTTCAACGGCAGTTCGTTCCTAATTGGAGTGGTTAGTTTATTCCATACTTCTAGCGATTGGATTTCACTCAAAACTCCCCAAATGACTCCTCCCACCATATTATCATGTTGCCCAAGTTTTGGGCCCGATCCGAAATCAATAGGTGTGAGAAATTGGACAATTCAAGTTCAATGGCAGTTCGTTCCTAATTGGAGTGGTTGGTGTATTCCATACTTCTAGCAATTGGATTTCACTCAAAACTCACCAAATGACTCCTCCCACCATATTATCATGTTGCCCAAGTTTTCGGCTCGATCCGAAATCAATAGGTGTGAGAAATTGGACAATTCAAGTTCGACGGCAGTTCGTTCCTAATTGGAGTGGTTGGTGTATTCCATGCTTCTAGCGATTGGATTTCTCTCAAAACTCACCAAATGACTCCTCCCACCATATTATGATGTTGCCCAAGTTTTGGGCTCGATCCGAAATCAATAGGTGTGAGAAATTGGACAATTCAAGTTCAACGGCAGTTCGTTCCTAATTGGAGTGCTTGGTGTATTCCATACTTCTAGCGATTGGATTTCACCCAAAACTCACCAAATGACTCCTCCCACCATATTATCATGTTGCCCAAGTTTTGGGCTCGAACCGAAATCAATAGGTGTTCCAAATTGGACAATTCAGGTTCAACGGCTGTTCGTTCCTAATTGGAGTGGTTGGTGTATTCCATACTTCTAGCGATTGGATTTCACTCAAAACTCACCAAATGATTCCTCCCACCATATTATGATGTTGCCCAAGATTTGGGCTCGATCTGAAATCAATAGGTGTGAGAAATTGGACAATTCAAGTACGACGGCAGTTCGTTCCTAATTGGAGTGGTTGGTGTATTCCATACTTCTAGCTATTGGATTTCACTCAAAACTCACCAAATGACTCCTCCCACCATATTATGATGTTGCCCAAGTTTTGTGCTCGATCCGAAATCAATAGGTGTGAGAAATTGGACAATTCAAGTTCGACGGCAGTTCGTTCCTAATTGGAGTGGTTGGTGTATTCCATACTTCTAGCGATTGGATTTCACTCAAAACTCACCAAATGACTCCTCCCACTATATTATCATGTTGCCCAACTTTTGGGCTCGAGCCGAAATCAATAGGTGTGAGAAATTGGACAATATAAGTTCAATGGCAGTTCGTTCCTAATTGGAGTGGTTGGTGTATTCCATACTTCTAGCGATTGGATTTCACTCAAAACTCACCAAATGACTCCTCCCACCATATTATGATGTTGCCCAAGTTTTGTGCTCGATCCGAAATCAATAGGTGTTCCAAATTGGGCAATTCAAGTTCAACGGCAGTTCGTTCCTAATTGGAGTGGTTGGTGTATTCCATACTTCTTGTGATTGGATTTCACTCAAAACTAACCAAATGACTCCTCCCACCGTATTATGATGTTGCCCAAGTTTTGGGCTCGATCTGAAATCAATAGGTGTGAGAAATTGGACAATTCAAGTTCAACGGCAGTTCGTTCGTAATTGGAGTGGTTGGTTGTTAAGCTCATAATTTCATACATATACATGCCCTATTTACTTACTTCTTTTTCTTAGTTTCTTAGATTTCTAAGTTATTTGCCTCCCTTTGTGTGTTTTGTAGGCAAATAGAGCAAGATAGCATAATTCATGCAATTCAAGCATGTTAAGGCCTAATTTGGATGAATGGATGAAGAGCTTAAAAGACAAACTCATTTTGGCTACAGCCCCTGCCAGTCCAGTTCCGTAGGTCATATTGCAAGCTTTGTTTCAGCAACCTACACAGCTCGGATGAGGCAGCATTCTTCATGAAAGTTGTTCCAATGGGTGTATACTATAACATATCCAAAATTCAGCCCCATTGGATAAATATGGAGTCTATTACCTAGCAAAAACAGAGCCATGCTCAGGATGGATTTTATCAGCGCGCAAAATGAGTTAGCAATTTGTTTTGGCCTTAACTTCCTCCTCCGACCTTGGATTGGCCCAAATGATATATGGCTGGAAAGAAGACATTCTGAACTTCACGTTTGAGTGCTTAAAGTCTTAATTTGCTTAAGTGAAGCCCAATTTGTAAGCCCTTGAAGTTGCTGGTCATGCTGACCTCAGGATGAGCTATTGTTTCTGGTTGGAAGCTTGGTCATGGTGAGCTAGGCATGAGCTATTGTAGCTGGTTGGAAGCTTGGTCATGGTGACATGAAAATGAGCTAGGGCTGCTGGTGGGATTTATTGGTCAAGTGTATCAACCAATTCATATTTTCTAATACAAGTGTTGTATGCATTAGCCATATCAAATTCAGATTTTCACTTCCCCTAGGCCTATAAATAGAGAAGTTCTCTAAGCTTGTAAACACACCCCAAGGGGGGGAAGCTCTCAAACACTTCTCTAGAGCTCCCTTCCCTTCTTTCCCTCAAATTCTCTTAGTTTCTCTTTCTAGTTTTCAATTGTTATAATGAGATCTTTGTGCTGAAATTCTCCTTAAGTTTTTCCAAGTTCTACTTAATTTTCATTGTTATGTAAATTCTTTTCTTTAGTTTCAAGTTTGATTAGTTTCCAAGTTTCAATTATGGTTTTTGTTCTTATTCATTATGCTTATAAGTTAATATGCTAGTTTGAATGATTGATCACCATTTAGGCTTGCATGTTAGCTATCTTGGTTTGAATTAAGAGTAGACACCATGCTTTAATTCGAATTGAACTATGAATAGGAAGAGTATGTATGGACATTCAACAACAGGGATTAGATACATACTTGGTTGTTTAAAATGTTCTTCTATGCTTAATGGGTTCCTAATGCTTAATTTTAGGTTAGACAACAAATGATCAAATTAGGGAATTAGGAACACAAGGTTATGACCACACACCATGGCTTAATCATACTTTAGCTAGAATCAATCCATTAATCTAATTGAAATTGGGAACTTATCTGCTTGAGTTAGTTATTTCTTTCTTCCTTGTTTTATTTATTTCCTGTCTTTTTCATTTCTGTTTTGTGTAGGAAAAATGAATTGGATCATTCAATCACCAATCCTCGTGGGATCGACCTCGCACTTACATATGCTATACTACCAAACGGCAGTTCGTTCCTAATTGGAGTGGTTGGTGTATTCCATACTTCAAGCGAATGGATTTCACTCAAAACTCACCAAATGACTCCTCCTACCATATTAATATGTAGCCCAAGTTTTGGGCTCGATCCGAAATCAATAGGTGTGAGAAATTGGACAATTCAAGTTCAACGGCAGTTCGTTCCTAATTGGAGTGGTTGGTGTATTCCATACTTCTAGCGATTGGATTTCACTCAAAACTCACCAAATGACTCCTCCCTCCATATTATGATGTTGCCCAAGTTTTGGGCTCGATCTGAAATCAAGAGGTGTGAGAAATTGGACAATTCAAGTTCAACGGCAGTTCGTTCCTAATTGGAGTGGTCAGTTGATTCCATACTTATAGCGATTGGATTTCACTCAAAACTCACCAAATGACTCCTCCCACCATATTATGACGTTGCCCAAGTTTTGGGCTCGATCCGAAATCAATAGGTGTGAGAAATTGGACAATTCAAGTTCAACGGCAGTTCGTTCCTAATTGGAGTGGTTGGTGTATTCCATACTTCTAGCGATTGGATTTCACTCAAAACTAACCAAATGACTCCTCCCACCATATTATGATGTTGCCCAAGTTTGGGGCTCGATCCGAAATCAATAGGTGTGAGAAATTGGACAATTCAAGTTCAACGGCAGTTCGTTCCTAATTGGAGTGGTTAGTGTATTCCATACTTCTAGCGACTGGATTTCACTCAAAACTCACCAAATGACTCCTCCCACCATATTATGATGTTGCCCAAGTTTTGGGCTCGATCCGAAATCAATAGGTGTTCAAAATTGGACAATTCAAGTTCAACGGCAGTTTGTTCCTAATTGGAGTGGTTGGTGAATTCCATACTTCTAGCGATTCGATTTCACTCAAAACTCACCAAATGACTCCTCCCACCATATTATGACGTTGCCCAAGTTTTGGGCTCGATCCGAAATCAATAGGTGTGAGAAATTGGACAATTCAAGTTGAACGGCAGTTCGTTCCCAATTGGAGTGGTTGGTGTATTCCATACTTCTAGCGTTTGGATTTCACTCAAAACTCACGAAATGATTCCTCCCACCATATTATGATGTTGCCCAAGATTTGGGCTCGATCCGAAATCAATAGGTGTTCCAAATTGGACAATTCAAGTTCAACGGCAGTTCGTTCCTACTTGGAGTGGTTGGTGTATTCCATACTTCTAGCGATTGGATTTCAGTCAAAACTAACCAAATGACTCCTCCCACTGTATTATGATGTTGCCCAAGTTTTGGGCTCAATCCGAAATCAATAGGTGTTCCAAATTGGACAATTCAAGTTCAACGGCAGTTCGTTCCTACTTGGAGTGGTTGGTGTATTCCATACTTCTAGCGATTGGATTTCACCCAAAACTCACCGAATGACTCCTCCCACCATATTATGATGTTGCCCAAGTTTTGGGCTCGAACCGAAATCAATAGGTGTTCCAAATTGGACAATTCAAGTTCAACGGCAGTTCGTTCGTAATTGGAGTGGTTGGTGTATTCCATAGTTTTAGCGATTGGATTTCACTCAAAACTCACAAAATGATTCCTCCCACCATATTATGATGTTGCCCAAGATTTGGGCTCGATCCGAAATCAATAGGTGTTCCAAATTGGACAATTCAAGTTCAACGGCAGTTCGTTCCTAATTGGAGTGGTTGGTGTATTCCATACTTCTAGCGATTGGATTTCACCCAAAACCCACCAAATGACTCCTCCCACCATATTATCATGTTGCCCAAGTTTTGGGCTCGAACTGAAATCAATAGGTGTCCCAAATTGGACAATTCAAGTTCAACGGCTGTTCGTTCCTAATTGGAGTGGTTGGTGTATTCCATACTTCTAGCGATTGGATTTCACTCAAAACTCACCAAATGACTCCTCCCACCATATTATGATGTTGCCCAAGTTTTGGGCTCGATCCGAAATCAATAGGTGTTCCAAATTGGACAATTCAAGTTCAACGGCAGTTCGTTCGTAATTGGAGTGGTTGGTGTATTCCATAGTTCTAGCGATTGGATTTCACTCAAAACTCACCGAATGACTCCTCCCACCATATTATGATGTTACCCAAGTTTTGGGCTCGATACGAAATCAATAGGTGTGAGAAATTGGACAATTCAAGTTCAACGGCAGTTCGTTCCTAATTGGAGTGGTTGGTGTATTCCATACTTCTAGTGATTGGATTTCACTCAAAACTAACCAAATGAGTCCTCCCACCATATTATCATGTTGCCCAAGTTTTCGGCTCGATCCGAAATCAATAGGTGTGAGAAATTGGACAATTCAAGTTCAACGGCAGTTCGTTCCTAATTGGAGTGGTTGGTGTATTCCATACTTCTAGCGATTGGATTTCACTCAAAACTAACCAAATGACTCCTCCCACCATATTATCATGTTGCCCAAGTTTGGGGCTCGATCCGAAATCAATATGTGTGTGAAATTGGACAATTCAAGTTCAACGGCAGTTCGTTCCTAATTGGAGTGGTTAGTGTATTCCAGAATTCTAGCGATTGGATTTCACTCAAAACTCACCAAATGACTCCTCCCACCATATTATGTTGCTGCCCAAGTTTTGGGCTCGATCCGAAATCAATAGGCGTTCCAAATTGGACAATTCAAGTTCAACGGCAGTTCGTTCCTAATTGGAGTGGTTGGTGTATTCCATACTTCTAGCGATTGTATTTCACTCAAAACTCACCAAATGACTCCTCCCACCATATTACGATGTTGCCCAAGTTTTGGGCTCGATCCGAAATCAATAGGTGTGAGAAATTGGAGAATTCAAGTTGAACGGCAGTTCGTTCCAAATTGGAGTGGTTGGTGTATTCCATACTTCTATCGTTTGGATTTCACCTAAAACTCACCAAATGACTCCACCCACCATATTATGATGTTGCCCAAGTTTTGGGCTCGATCCGAAATCAATAGGTGTGAGAAATTGGACAATTCAAGTTGAACGGCAGTTCGTTCCTAATTGGAGTGGTTGGTGTGTTCCATACTTCTAGCGAATGGATTTCACTCAAAACTCACCAAATGACTCCTCCCACCATATTATGATGTTGCCCAAGTTTGGGGCTCGATTCGAAATCAATAGGTGTGACAAATTGGACAATTCAAGTTCAACGGCAGTTTGTTACTAATTGGAGTGGTTAGTGTATTCCGTACTTCTAGTGATTGGATTTCACCCAAAACTCACCAAATGACTCCTCCCACCATATTATGCTGTTGCCCAAGTTTCGGGCTCGATTCGAAATCAATAGGTGTGAGAAATTGGTCAATTCAAGTTGAACGGCAGTTCGTTCCAAATTGGAGTGGTTGGTGTATTCCATACTTCTATCGATTGGATTTCACCCGAAACTCACCAAATGGCTCCTCCCACCATATTATGATGTTGCCCAAGTTTTGGGCTCGATCCGAAATCAATAGGTGTGAGAAATTGGACAATTCAAGTTCAACGGCAGTTCGTTCCTAATTGGAGTGGTTGGTGTATTCCATACTTCTAGCCATTGGATTTCACTCAAAACTCACCAAATGACTTCTCCCACGATATTATGATGTTGCCCAAGTTTTGGGCTGGATCCGAAATCAATAGGTGTGACAAATTGGACAATTCAAGTTCAACGGCAGTTCTTTCCTAATTGGAGTGGTTGGTGTATTCCATACTTCTAGCGAATGGATTTCACTCAAAACTCACCAAATGACTCCTCCCACCATATTATGATGTTCCCCAAGTTTTGGGCTCAATCCGAAATCAATAGGTGTTGCAAATTGGACAATTCAAGTTCAACGGCAGTTCGTTCCTAATTGGAGTGGTTGGTGTATTCCACAGTTCTAGTGATTGGATTTCACTCAAAACTCACCAAATGACTCCTCCCACCATATTATGATGTTGCCCAAGTTTTGGGCCCGATCCGAAATCAATAGGTGTGAGAAATTGGACAATTCAAGTTGAACGGCAGTTCGTTCCAAATTGGAGTGGTTGGTGTATTCCATACTTCTATCGATTGGATTTCACCTAAAACTCACCAAATGACTCCTCCCACCATATTATGATGTTGCCCAAGTTTTGGGCTCGATCTGAAATCAATAGGTGTGAGAAATTGGACAATTCAAGTTCAACGGCAGTTCGTTCCTAATTGGAGTGGTTAGTGTATTCCATACTTCTAGCGACTGGATTTCACTCAAAACTCACCAAATGACTCCTCCCACTGTTGAGCCTATTCCTAACAACTAAAATGAGTTATTAAAAATAGAAACTTCAATTCTCGCAAGTGCACGAACCATTTATAGTATAGCTTATGAAATACGAGGTCGATCCCACGGAGAATGGTAACTTGGTTGCAAGTTAAACTACTTAGAATGATGGAAAAACTGAAAACAAAGAAACAAACTAACTAACAATTGGCAAGGTCTAGGACAGAATCCTAGCACCACACACGCACTCGAATGGGGGGTTTTTGTTGTTTAAATGAAAACAAGAGAATGAAATGGAAGTGCTGGAAGTAAACAATGGCAGCAATGAACAAGTTGTGAAACAATGATTGAGAAGTGTTAGAGCCTTGGAATCTACCACTAGTCTTCCTATCCAAGTTATGAATGCATAGAAATTGACTCAAGCTTCATTAACAATAGATTATCGCATACAAGCCTATGGTATCTAGGTGCAGGATGCATGATTCTCCTAAGGCATGTAATTGTGCATGGTATCTACACAACACGTGATCTCTAATATGCAACCTAAGCATGGTATCTACTTAGAATAAAGCATATAAGAGTCATTAAGTTCCTTGAGAATATGATAATCACACAAGTCCTAGAACATGGTATCTGTCCTAGTCAACCTATGGTTATTAACCCCTTGAATGATTCTTAGGCCATTCATGTGTTGCTTGTGAAAGGAGAGTAGAATTGGTGAATCTAAACCCCTTCCCAACCTGTGCTAGATGCATAAAATCCTAGTTAGCTACTCCAAGAAAACATACATCAAGCACATAATAAGCTGGAGATTAACAACTTGATAATGAAAGCAAGGAAATCAATTAACTATGAAATCATCCATAACATTGAATATTCATGACTAGGGCTTCATCCTAAGCCCTAACAAAATGGATTAGTTAAACATAATTATGAATACAGAAGATAAGAAATACATAGGTAGAATAAAGAGAATAGAAGAACTAGCTGGTGGCAGCAAGGTAGTTTCCAGGACAGCTCCCAGCTCTCCCTCCTTTGCAGCTAGCTCTCTCTCTCTCTTTGTGGTGAATCTGAATGTGTGTATGGAAGTAATGGATGAAGTGAATTGTGTCTGGGATGTGGAATGGAAGTGGTATTTATAGGGAGAAGGAAAGGGGAATTCTGAATTGAATATGACTAATGCATACAACACTTGTATTTAGATAATCAGAATTGGTTGCTGCACTAATAAATCCCACCAGCAGCCATAGGTCATCTTCATGTCAGCATGATCAAGCATCCATCCAGAAACCAATAGCTCATGCCTAGCTCACCATGACCAAGCATCCATCAGCTCATCCTCATGTCAGCATGATGTGTATTTTGATGGGCTCACGGATTGGGTTTGGCTGAATCCAAATATGACTTTAAGATATCCATTTTGAAGTTCAGAATGTCTCTGATCCAACCACACAAGTATTGGCCCAATCCAAGCTCGGATGAAGAAGATAAGTCCGAAATGAACTTCTAACTCAATATCCAGTTTTTGCACGTTTTGCACCATTTTGCTTCAAAAGCAATCTCTTGCTGCCTTCAACCTATAGAACACACAAACATAGGTAAGTGACTTGAAATAAAGAGAAACTAAACAAAATTACTAAGTAACGAAGGCATGCAAATGTGTGAAATTATGAACTTATCAAATACCCCCAAACTTAGACTTTGCTAGTCCTCGAGCAAACAAAATAAAACTACAACTTAGAAAATAGAAAATAAGCAGCTAGCCTTCCAAACAATATCCTCAAAGAATCACCAAAGTATATGGTTCCAAAGAAACACAACAATCACAATCTAAGTTCCACACATGATTCAAGAGTGTGCAAAGCTTACAATGACATCCTTAAGTGTAGTGTGTGAATGCCAAATCAGAACAACACCTGCAACTCAAATAAGTACATGCGCACACACTTAAAGCACAATCAAGAATTTCGAGCCCCATAAGCTCATTATGAAATCAGCTCTCCACAGTAATACCACACATTACCAAGGATCAAAAGGACTTTACAAGGGTTGTAATGAGGCTTAGGGTAGTGGTTGAATGAAAGAGGAGACATGGAGATATAACAACATTTTGAGCACAACTAAAGCATAGGTAAAAGCATGAGAGATTACTGAACTTTGTAACAAGCAAGGAACACATACATGAGCAGATTTTCAACATAATTTCAGCACCTTCAAATGTGTTATTTGGCCTAATTTTGTGGCTCTTTACCCTAGATCACCATGATCTTTCCTTATAACACCCTAGGGCCGTGACTACATTGGTCACACTTCATTACCTCTTTTGATTAGTTAACAATACCCCAAAACTTATTTCTTTTCAACACTTGGGTTACAGCACTAATGACTCAGTTTTGCTCCAAAAACCTTGCAATCTTTATGACTCTCCTTTAAAGATAGCTTTAATTGCTCAAAGAATAGGTAAAGATAAGAAATAGAGATTTATTATGGTAGAAATGGTTTACACAAAGAAAGGCTTAACGTAGGCTCAAATGGATTGACTAGGGATGAATACATGTAGAGGGATGGTTAGAAAGGCTGAAACGATTTAAACATGGCCTAAATCACTTCCTAAGCATTGTATGGCAACAGAATGTCTCAAGAGATATTCAAATAAGTTCTAGAGCATGAAACCAAGATCATGAAATAAGCAGAATTGCATAACATCTCCAAGTAGCAAGAAATTGGACTAACTTGGCAAAGTGCTCAATAAGTGCAAGGATGGCATGCAAGACAAAGTTCACTCAGAATCACACATAGGCCTTAAACAATGACTATCAATTTCTGAAAAAACCATATTAGTATTAAATCCAAGTCTTATCATAGGTGTTTGGAAGGATAACGAAACAACACACAAAATCCTGCGTTATTAGACACTAGACACACTTAAAAATTTTAAAATTTGACAATAAAACAACATAACTGAATCCTTCCCCCCAAACTTAAATGAAACATTGTCCTCAATGTTTAGAGTATAAGAACAAGCAATGCCTCATAAATGAAAGGAAAGAAGATAAGGAAAAGACATAACCAAATGTTAGAGTTCAGAAAACAACTCCCCTTTGAAGCGATTAGGACGCAAGCAAGCTCCTTGCACGTTCTATCTTCTCCTCATCACCTTGGGTTGCCTCCCAAGAAGCGCTAAGTTTTATGTCTTCAGCCGGACGTCCAAACTTTGGTGAGCTTCAAGAGAGTGGTGGAGGCTCCTTGAGTGCTTGAGACTCAATATTGGCATCAAAGTTGGCATCAAAGTAAGGTTTCAACCGATGTCCGTTCACCTTGAAGGTGCTGCCATCCTTAATATTTTGAATCTCCACTGCGCCATGATCAAACACATTAGTAATAACAAAAGGGCCAATCCACCGAGAACGAAGCTTACCTGGGAAGAGCTTAAGGCGTGAATTGAATAAGAGAACCTTCTGCCCTTCCTCAAACGTCTTCCTAAGAATCTTCTTGTCATGATACTGCTTTGTTTTCTCCTTATAAAGCTTAGCGTTCTCATACGCCTCATGTCGCAACTCCTCCAACTCATTGAGTTGAAGCCTCCTCTTTTCACCAGCAGCTTTCATGTCAAAATTGAATGCCTTGATCGCCCAATAAGCCCTGTGCTCAAGCTCCACTGGTAAGTGACAAGGTTTACCAAAAACAAGTCTATATGGAGACATACCTATGGGGGTCTTATAAGCTGTCCTATAAGCCCACAATGCATCCTCCAAACGCATGTACCAATCCTTCCTTGTGGTGTTCACTGTCTTCTCAAGTATGTGCTTAATCTCCCTATTGCTTATCTCAACCTGCCCACTAGTTTGAGGATGGTAGGGTGTTGCCACCTTATGCTTGATTCCATACTTCTTCAAGAGTGCTGCAAAAGCTTGGTTAACAAAATGGGAGCCACCATCACTAATGATTGCTCTTGGTGTGCCAAACCTTGTAAAAATATTTCCTCTGAGAAAACTGATCACAATCTTAGCATCATTAGTTCTAGTGGCAATGGCTTCCACCCATTTGGAAACATAATCGACAGCAACTAATATATATTCAAATCCATAAGAAGTAGGAAAAGGGCCCATGAAATCAATTCCCCAAACATCAAATATATCAATGACTAAGATATTAGTGAGAGGCATCTGATTTCTAGCATGCAAATTACCCATCCGTTGGCATCTATCACATGAAGCACAAAATGTATAAGCATCCTTAAAAAGGGTAGGCCAAAAGAAACCTGATTGTAGCACTTTGTTGGCAGTCTTCTTTGCTCCAAAATGGCCTCCGCATGCATGGGAGTGACAAAACTCTAGAATGCTCTTAAAATCACCTTCAGGCACACACCTTCGAATTACTTGGTCCGGACAATGCTTGAATAGGTATGGATCATCCCAAAAGTAGTATCTTGCTTGTTTCCTAAGCTTGTCACGTTGGAATGTAGATAACCCTGTAGGGAGTTCGTTAGTGCATAAGTAGTTAACAATATCAGCAAACCAAGGCAATGGATTAAGAGAATTCAAAGCACAAATAGAGAAGAGTTGCTCATCAGGGAAGCTTTCACGCAATGGCAGTGAATCCTCCTCTTCATTAGATACATGCACCAATCTACTCAAGTGATCAGCCACCACATTCTCACTTCCTTTCTTATCTTTTATCTCCAAGTCAAACTCTTGCAACAAGAGGATCCATCTAATGAGGCGTGGCTTGGCATCCTTTTTAGCTAACAAGTATTTCAATGCTGCATGATCAGTGTAAACAATGACCTTGTTAGTAATCAAATAAGATCTGAACTTCTCTAAAGCAAATATGACAGCTAATAACTCCTTCTCTGTGGTGGAATAGTTGAGTTGGGCATCGTTGAGGGTTCTACTAGCATAGTAGATGGCATGTGGCTTCTTATCAACTCGCTGCCCCAAAACAGCTCCAACAGCATAATCTGAGGCGTCACACATCAGTTCAAAAGGCAAGCTCCAATCCGGTGGCATAATGATTGGGGCAGTTGTGAGCATCATTTTCAAAGCATTGAAAGCATTCTCACAGTTTTGATCAAACACAAAATCCATGTCCTTGGCAAGGAGATTGCACAAAGGCCTTGCAATCTTAGAAAAATCTTTAATGAAACGCCTATAGAAACCTGCATGGCCAAGGAAAGAACGTACTTCTTTGACAGAAGTAGGTGAGGGCATAGAAGCAATCAAATCAATCTTAGCTTTATCTACCTCAATTCCATTACTAGAGATGACATGACCAAGAACTATGCCTTGGTTAACCATAAAATGACATTTTTCCCAATTAAGCACAAGGTTATTTTGTTCACATCTAGCCAACACCTTAGATAAGTTATGCAAACATTGATCAAAAGAATCACCAAAGACAGAGAAGTCATCCATGAATACCTCAATAAACCTTTCTACCATGTCGGAGAAAATGCTCATCATGCACCTTTGGAAAGTGGCTGGGGCGTTGCAAAGACCAAAGGGCATCCTCCTATAAGCAAAAGTACCAAAGGGACATGTGAAGGTTGTCTTCTCTTGATCTTCTGGGGCTATGGCGATTTGGTTGTAACCTGAATATCCATCAAGGAAGCAATAGTGGCTATGGCCAGCCAATCTCTCAAGCATTTGATCAATAAATGGAAGAGGGAAGTGATCCTTGCTTGTTGCTGTGTTGAGCTTCCTATAATCAATGCAAACTCTCCAGCCCGTGGTCATCCGTGTTGGTACAAGCTCGTTTGCTTCATTCTTCACCACTGTGATACCTGATTTCTTGGGGACAACTTGTATTGGGCTCACCCATTTACTGTCAGAAATAGGGTAAATAATACCAACATCTAAAAGCTTCATTACTTCTTTCCTTACCACCTCCTTCATGTTTGGATTGAGACGTCTTTGGGCATCCCTCTTAGGCACTGCATTGTCCTCCAATAGTATCCTATGCATGCACGATGTTGGGCTTATGCCTTTGATATCTGCAATGCTCCATCCAATCGCAGTTTTGTGCTCTTTTAGAACCCTCAAAAGCTTCTTCTCATCATTTGGTTCGAGGTGTGAGGCAATGATAACAGGTAGAGTCTCACTCTCACCTAAATAAGCATATTTAAGGTGTGTTGGCAATTGCTTTAATTCCAACTCCGGTGCCTGCACAATAGAAGGTAAAACCTTATTAGTAGGTGCGGGTAAAGATTCAAATTGGTTTGCATACATCTTTCCCACTTCTATGTAGCTATCCATGCTGCAAACAAGCTCAAGAAGTAAAGGAGAGATCACAGCCTCTAATCTGTCCACTTCTTCTTTCCTTATGCTTTGTGTGATGCATGCTTCAATAGGCTCCAAATAACTCATTGGCAGTGCTTCTTTCACCATATTATCAATTGCATCAAGCTGGAAAACTTCATGCTCATCACTTGGAAACTTGGAGGCTTCAAACACTTTGAATGCTATTGTCTCATCAAACACGTTCATAGTCAATGTACCCTTCTTCACATCAATAATTGCACCGGCAGTTGCCATGAATGGACGACCAAGAATGAGTGGTAACTGATTGTCATGAATTGGTGCTTCTTCCATTTCCAACACCAAGAAATCAGCTGGCAAAATCAGCTCTTCTACTTTCACCAAAACATCTTCTAGAATGCCCCTAGGGTACCTGATAGTTCTATCTGCCAATTGAATGCTCACAGATGTGGCTTGCAACTCACCAAGGTTAAGTTTCTCATAAACATGATATGGCATAAGGTTAATGGATGCACCAAGATCAAGCAAAGCTTTTTGAAACTTAAAATCACCAACTATACAAGGTATAGAAAATGAACCTGGATCCTTTAGCTTTGGAGGTAGCTTTCTTTGTAAGACTGCACTAACCTCTTCACTTAATGCAACCTGTTCATGCTCTTTGAATCTCCTCTTGTTAGTGCATAGATCCTTCAAAAATTTTGCATATTTTGGAATCTGAGCAATGGCATTGAGCAATGGGATGTTGATTTGCACTTTCTTGAATATTTCCATTATCTCATCCAAGCCTTGATCTTTCTTTGACTTTGATAACCTGCTGGGAAAGGGTGCAATAGGCCTAAAAGCATTAGATGAAATTGGAACTTGATTAGCATTAGATGATACCTTAGGGCCTGTGCTCTTTCCAAGAGAATTGAGGGGCTGTTTGGTGGAACCTGTGGGCTGCCCTTGTGGTGGCTGAATGATCTCCACGTTTTCTCCATCTTCTTGCTCTTCATTGGCATCTCCAACCTTATTATCAACTTGTTTACCACTTCTCAAGATGTGCACTGCTTTAACTTGCTCATGATGCCTTGGATTCACCTCCGTTTGGCTTGGAAAAGTTCCGGATGCTCTATTGCTCATGGAGGATGCAATCTGCCCAACTTGCACTTCTAGTTTGTTCACTGCATTTTGAAGATTCTGATTGGTTTGCATCTGTTGCCCCATGAACTTCTTGAACATGTCTTGCAATTCTCCCATTTGATCACCCCTTTGCTCTTGTACTTGTTGGGGAGCTTGCTGGAATTGCCTTTGTTGTATTTGAAATCCTGGGGGAGGTCCTTGAGATTGTTGCACATTTGAATTATTGCTCCACCTGAAATTAGGATGATTTCTCCACCCCGGATTGTATGTGTTTGAGTAAGGATCATTCTGAGGATTCCTTCCTTGAAGGGCATTTGCTTGCTCTAGCATGTGCTTTGCAAAAGATTGGTCTTGAACTTCCTCTTTGCTTCCTAGAGGGCCAGTCACTGCCTGTTGAAGCAAAGAACACATAACATCAAGTTTTGCATTAATCTCATTATTAGTACTTACCTCAGAGACCACAGCTTTCATAGGAGCTCCTCTTCCTTTATTGTAGCTCCATTGTTGAGAGTTGGTACTCAAAGATTCAAAGAGAGTAAAAGCCTCATCTGCTGTTTTGTTCATCAGTCCTTCTCCACTTGTTGCATCTACCATCATCCTTTCGGAATCAAGCAAACCTTCATAGAAAGATTGCATTTGCATCCAACTCTCTATATTGTGGTGTGGGCAAGAACTCATCATCTCCTTGTACCTCTCCCAGCATTCATGAAAAGCTTCTCCTTCTCTTTGTGTGAAACCAAGAATTTCCTTTCTAATCTTGTTAGTCTTTTGAGCTGGAAAGAATTTCTGCAAAAACTTATTAGAAAGCTCATCCCAAGTACGAATTGAAGCATTAGGCAAAGAGTATAACCATGACTTAGCCTTATCTTTTAAACCGAATGGGAATAGCCTCATCTTAATCTGCTCATCATCAAGTCCTTGAATTTTGATTGTAGCACATATTTCAAAGAATTGCTTAACATGCATGTAAGGATCCTCAGTGGTATTACCATAATAAGTTGGAAGAAGATGAATCATACCACTTCTAAGCTCAAACCTGTCAATTGTGAGTTGAGGATAGACGATGCACGAAGGTTGATCAGTGACTTTGGGGATGGAAAATTCACGCAGGGGTTTCCTAGGTTGGACAACAAGCGCACCACCTCCTTCATCATTATTGTTGTTGTTTGGAATCTCTGCCATCTTGCTTGAACCTTCAGATTCGTAGCTCTCAGATTCAGCACTTAAAGAACTATAATTCCTCCTCAAACCAACACGTACAGCAAAAGTTCCTGGTGAAATTGGCTCAGAATCAGATTCGGACATATATGCACACACAAGAAACCAATTAGTGCCTTCAAATGGAGATAACAACTAAAAAGAAAAACAGAATACAGAAATAAAAACCAACGAAAACAAAAACAAAAACACTCAAAGTAATCTAACTATAGCACCATCGTTACCGGTTCCCCGGCAACGGCGCCAAAAACTTGTTGAGCCTATTCCTAACAACTAAAATGAGTTATTAAAAATAGAAACTTCAATTCTCGCAAGTGCACGAACCATTTATAGTATAGCTTATGAAATACGAGGTCGATCCCACGGAGAATGGTAACTTGGTTGCAAGTTAAACTACTTAGAATGATGGAAAAACTGAAAACAAAGAAACAAACTAACTAACAATTGGCAAGGTCTAGGACAGAATCCTAGCACCACACACGCACTCGAATGGGGGGTTTTTGTTGTTTAAATGAAAACAAGAGAATGAAATGGAAGTGCTGGAAGTAAACAATGGCAGCAATGAACAAGTTGTGAAACAATGATTGAGAAGTGTTAGAGCCTTGGAATCTACCACTAGTCTTCCTATCCAAGTTATGAATGCATAGAAATTGACTCAAGCTTCATTAACAATAGATTATCGCATACAAGCCTATGGTATCTAGGTGCAGGATGCATGATTCTCCTAAGGCATGTAATTGTGCATGGTATCTACACAACACGTGATCTCTAATATGCAACCTAAGCATGGTATCTACTTAGAATAAAGCATATAAGAGTCATTAAGTTCCTTGAGAATATGATAATCACACAAGTCCTAGAACATGGTATCTGTCCTAGTCAACCTATGGTTATTAACCCCTTGAATGATTCTTAGGCCATTCATGTGTTGCTTGTGAAAGGAGAGTAGAATTGGTGAATCTAAACCCCTTCCCAACCTGTGCTAGATGCATAAAATCCTAGTTAGCTACTCCAAGAAAACATACATCAAGCACATAATAAGCTGGAGATTAACAACTTGATAATGAAAGCAAGGAAATCAATTAACTATGAAATCATCCATAACATTGAATATTCATGACTAGGGCTTCATCCTAAGCCCTAACAAAATGGATTAGTTAAACATAATTATGAATACAGAAGATAAGAAATACATAGGTAGAATAAAGAGAATAGAAGAACTAGCTGGTGGCAGCAAGGTAGTTTCCAGGACAGCTCCCAGCTCTCCCTCCTTTGCAGCTAGCTCTCTCTCTCTCTTTGTGGTGAATCTGAATGTGTGTATGGAAGTAATGGATGAAGTGAATTGTGTCTGGGATGTGGAATGGAAGTGGTATTTATAGGGAGAAGGAAAGGGGAATTCTGAATTGAATATGACTAATGCATACAACACTTGTATTTAGATAATCAGAATTGGTTGCTGCACTAATAAATCCCACCAGCAGCCATAGGTCATCTTCATGTCAGCATGATCAAGCATCCATCCAGAAACCAATAGCTCATGCCTAGCTCACCATGACCAAGCATCCATCAGCTCATCCTCATGTCAGCATGATGTGTATTTTGATGGGCTCACGGATTGGGTTTGGCTGAATCCAAATATGACTTTAAGATATCCATTTTGAAGTTCAGAATGTCTCTGATCCAACCACACAAGTATTGGCCCAATCCAAGCTCGGATGAAGAAGATAAGTCCGAAATGAACTTCTAACTCAATATCCAGTTTTTGCACGTTTTGCACCATTTTGCTTCAAAAGCAATCTCTTGCTGCCTTCAACCTATAGAACACACAAACATAGGTAAGTGACTTGAAATAAAGAGAAACTAAACAAAATTACTAAGTAACGAAGGCATGCAAATGTGTGAAATTATGAACTTATCACCCACCATATTATGATGTTGCCCAAGTTTTGGGCTCGATCCGAAATCAATAGGTGTTCAAAATTGGACAATTCAAGTTCAACGGCAGTTTGTTCCTAATTGGAGTGGTTGGTGAATTCCATACTTCTAGCGATTCGATTTCACTCAAAACTCACCAAATGACTCCTCCCACCATATTATGACGTTGCCCAAGTTTTGGGCTCGATCCGAAATCAATAGGTGTGAGAAATTGGACAATTCAAGTTGAACGGCAGTTCGTTCCCAATTGGAGTGGTTGGTGTATTCCATACTTCTAGCGTTTGGATTTCACTCAAAACTCACGAAATGATTCCTCCCACCATATTATGATGTTGCCCAAGATTTGGGCTCGATCCGAAATCAATAGGTGTTCCAAATTGGACAATTCAAGTTCAACGGCAGTTCGTTCCTACTTGGAGTGGTTGGTGTATTCCATACTTCTAGCGATTGGATTTCAGTCAAAACTAACCAAATGACTCCTCCCACTGTATTATGATGTTGCCCAAGTTTTGGGCTCAATCCGAAATCAATAGGTGTTCCAAATTGGACAATTCAAGTTCAACGGCAGTTCGTTCCTACTTGGAGTGGTTGGTGTATTCCATACTTCTAGCGATTGGATTTCACCCAAAACTCACCGAATGACTCCTCCCACCATATTATGATGTTGCCCAAGTTTTGGGCTCGAACCGAAATCAATAGGTGTTCCAAATTGGACAATTCAAGTTCAACGGCAGTTCGTTCGTAATTGGAGTGGTTGGTGTATTCCATAGTTTTAGCGATTGGATTTCACTCAAAACTCACAAAATGATTCCTCCCACCATATTATGATGTTGCCCAAGATTTGGGCTCGATCCGAAATCAATAGGTGTTCCAAATTGGACAATTCAAGTTCAACGGCAGTTCGTTCCTAATTGGAGTGGTTGGTGTATTCCATACTTCTAGCGATTGGATTTCACCCAAAACCCACCAAATGACTCCTCCCACCATATTATCATGTTGCCCAAGTTTTGGGCTCGAACTGAAATCAATAGGTGTCCCAAATTGGACAATTCAAGTTCAACGGCTGTTCGTTCCTAATTGGAGTGGTTGGTGTATTCCATACTTCTAGCGATTGGATTTCACTCAAAACTCACCAAATGACTCCTCCCACCATATTATGATGTTGCCCAAGTTTTGGGCTCGATCCGAAATCAATAGGTGTTCCAAATTGGACAATTCAAGTTCAACGGCAGTTCGTTCGTAATTGGAGTGGTTGGTGTATTCCATAGTTCTAGCGATTGGATTTCACTCAAAACTCACCGAATGACTCCTCCCACCATATTATGATGTTACCCAAGTTTTGGGCTCGATACGAAATCAATAGGTGTGAGAAATTGGACAATTCAAGTTCAACGGCAGTTCGTTCCTAATTGGAGTGGTTGGTGTATTCCATACTTCTAGTGATTGGATTTCACTCAAAACTAACCAAATGAGTCCTCCCACCATATTATCATGTTGCCCAAGTTTTCGGCTCGATCCGAAATCAATAGGTGTGAGAAATTGGACAATTCAAGTTCAACGGCAGTTCGTTCCTAATTGGAGTGGTTGGTGTATTCCACACTTCTAGTGATTGGATTTCACTCAAAACTCACCAAATGACTCCTCCCACCATATTATGATGTTGCCCAAGTTTTGGGCTCGATCCGAAATCAATACGTGTGAGAAATTGGACAATTCAAGTTCAACGGCAGTTCGTTCCTAATTGGAGTGGTTGGTGTGTTCCATACTTCTAGCGAATGGATTTCACTCAAAACTCACCAAATGACTCCTCCCACCATATTATGATGTTGCCCAAGTTTGGGGCTCGATTCGAAATCAAAAGGTGTGAGAAATTGGACAATTCAAGTTCAACGGCAGTTCGTTACTAATTGGAGTGGTTAGTGTATTCCATACTTCTAGCGATTGGATTTCACTCAAAACTCACCAAATGACTCCACCCACCATATTATGATGTTGCCCAAGTTTTGGGCTCGATCCGAAATCAATAGGTGTGAGAAATTGGACAATTCAAGTTGAACGGCAATTCGTTCCAAATTGGAGTGGTTGGTGTATTCCATACTTCTATCGATTGGATTTCACCCAAAACTCACCAAATGACTCCTCCCACCATATTATGATGTTGCCCAAGTTTTGGGCTCGATCCGAAATCAATAGGTGTGAGAAATTGGACAATTCAAGTTCAACGGCAGTTCGTTCATAATTGGAGTGGTTGGTGTATTCCATACTTCTAGCGAATGGATTTCACTCAAAACTCACCAAATGACTCCTCCCACCATATTATGGTGTTCCCCAAGTTTTGGGCTCAATCCAAAATCAATAGGTGTTCCAAATTGGACAATTCAAGTTCAACGGCAGTTCGTTCCTAATTGGAGTGGTTGGTGTATTCCATACTTCTAGCGTTTGGATTTCACTCAAAACTCACCAAATTACTCCGCCCACCATATTATGATGTTGCCCAAGTTTTGGGATCGATCCAAAATCAATAGGTGTGAGAAATTGGTCAATTCAATTTCAACGGCATTTCGTTCCTAATTGGAGTGGTTGGTGTATTCCGTACTACTAGCGATTGGATTTCACTCAAAACTCACCAAATGACTCCTCCCACCATATTATGATGTTGCCCAAGTTTTGGGCTCGATCCGAAATCAATAGGTGTTCCAAATTGGACAATTCAAGTTCAACGGCAGTTCGTTCCTAATTGGAGTGGTTGGTGTATTCCATAGTTCTAACGATTTGATTTCACTCAAAACTCACCAAATGACTCCTCCCACCATATTATGATGCTGCCCAAGTTTTGGGCCCGATCCGAAATCAATAGGTGTTCCAAATTGGACAATTCAAGTTCAACGGCAGTTCGTTCCTAATTGGAGTGGTTGGTGTATTCCATAGTTCTAACGATTTGATTTCACTCAAAACTCACCAAATGACTCCTCCCACCATATTATGATGTTGCCCAAATTTTGGGCTCGATCCGAAATCAATAGGTGTGAGAAATTGGACAATTCAAGTTGAACGGTAGTTCGTTCCTAATTGGAGTGGTTGGTGTATTCCATACTTCTAGCGATTGGATTTCACTCAAAAGTCACCAAATGACTCCTCCCACCTTATTATGATGTTGCCCAAGTTTTGGGCTCGATCTGAAATCAATAGGTGTGAGAAATTGGACAATTCAAGTTCAACGGCAGTTCGTTCCTAATTGGAGTGGTTGGTGTATTCCATACTTCTAGGGATTGGATTTCACTCAAAACTCACCAAATGACTCCTCCCACCATATTATGATGTTGCCCAAGTTTTGGGCTCGATCTGAAATCAATAGGTGTGAGAAATTGGACAATTCAAGTTCAACGGCAGTTCGTTCCTAATTGGAGTGGTTGGTGTATTCCATACTTCTAGAGATTGGATTTCAATCAAAACTCACCAAATGACTCCTCCCACCATATTATGATGTTGCCCAAGTTTTGGGCTCGATCCGAAATCAATAGGTGTGAGAAATTGGACAATTCAAGTTCAACGGCAGTTCGTTCCTAATTGGAGTGGTTGGTGTATTCCAAACTTCTAGCGATTGGATTTCACTCAAAACTCACCAAATGACTCCTCCCACCATATTATGATGTTGCCCAAGTTTTGGGCTCGATCCGAAATCAATAGGTGTTCCAAATTGGACAATTCAAGTTCAACGGCACTTCGTTCCTAATTGGAGTGGTTGGTGTATTCCATACTTGTAGCCATTGGATTTCACTCAAAACTCACCAAATGACTCCTCCCACCATATTATGATGTTGCCCAAGTTTGGGGCTCGATCCGAAATCAATAGGTGTGAGAAATTGGACAATTCAAGTTCAACGGCAGTTCGTTCCTAATTGGAGTGGTTGGTGTATTCCATACTTCTAGCGATTGGATTTCACTCAAAAGTCACCAAATGACTCCTCCCACCTTATTATGATGTTGCCCAAGTTTTGGGCTCGATCTGAAATCAATAGGTGTGAGAAATTGGACAATTCAAGTTCAACGGCAGTTCGTTCCTAATTGGAGTGGTTAGTGTATTCCATACTTCTAGCGATTGGATTTCACTCAAAACTCACCAAATGACTCCTCCCACCATATTATGATGTTGCCCAAGTTTTGGGCTCGATCTGAAATCAATAGGTGTGAGAAATTGGACAATTCAAGTTCAACGGCAGTTCGTTCCTAATTGGAGTGGTTGGTGTATTCCATACTTCTAGCGATTGGATTTCAATCAAAACTCACCAAATGACTCCTCCCACCATTTTATGATGTTGCCCAAGTTTGGGGCTCGATCCGAAATCAATAGGTGTGAGAAATTGGACAATTCAAGTTCAACGGCAGTTCGTTCCTAATTGGATTGGTTGGTGTATTCCATACTTCTATCGATTGGATTTCACCCAAAACTCACCAAATGACTCCTCCCACCATATTATGATGTTGCCCAAGTTTTGGGCTCGATCCGAAATCAATAGGTGTTCCAAATTGGACAATTCAAGTTCAACGGCAGTTCGTTCCTAATTGGAGTGGTTGGTGTATTCCATACTTCTATCGATTGGATTTCACTCAAAACTCACCAAATGACTCCTCCCACCATATTATGATGTTGCCCAAGTTTTGGGCTCGATCCGAAATCAATAGGTGTGAGAAATTGGACAATTCAAGTTCAACGGCAGTTCGTTCCAAATTGGAGTGGTTGGTGTATTCCATACTTCTATCGATTGGATTTCACTCAAAACTCACCAAATGACTCCTCCCACCATATTATGATGTTGCCCAAGTTTTGGGCTCGATCCGAAATCAATAGGTGTTCCAAATTGGACAATTCAAGTTCAACGGCACTTCGTTCCTAATTGGAGTGGTTGGTGTATTCCATACTTCTAGCCATTGGATTTCACTCAAAACTCACCAAATGACTCCTCCCACCATATTATGATGTTGCCCAAGTTTGGGGCTCGATCCGAAATCAATAGGTGTGAGAAATTGGACAATTCAAGTTCAACGGCAGTTCGTTCCTAATTGGAGTGGTTGGTGTATTCCATACTTCTAGCGATTGGATTTCACTCAAAAGTCACCAAATGACTCCTCCCACCTTATTATGATGTTGCCCAAGTTTTGGGCTCGATCTGAAATCAATAGGTGTGAGAAATTGGACAATTCAAGTTCAACGGCAGTTCGTTCCTAATTGGAGTGGTTGGTGTATTCCATACTTCTAGCGATTGGATTTCACTCAAAACTCACCAAATGACTCCTCCCACCATATTATGATGTTGCCCAAGTTTTGGGCTCGATCTGAAATCAATAGGTGTGAGAAATTGGACAATTCAAGTTCAACGGCAGTTCGTTCCTAATTGGAGTGGTTGGTGTATTCCATACTTCTAGAGATTGGATTTCAATCAAAACTCACCAAATGACTCCTCCCACCATATTATGATGTTGCCCAAGTTTTGGGCTCGATCCGAAATCAATAGGTGTGAGAAATTGGACAATTCAAGTTCAACGGCAGTTCGTTCCTAATTGGAGTGGTTGGTGTATTCCAAACTTCTAGCGATTGGATTTCACTCAAAACTCACCAAATGACTCCTCCCACCATATTATGATGTTGCCCATGTTTTGGGCTCGATCCGAAATCAGTAGGTGTTCCAAATTGAACAATTCAAGTTCAACGGCAGTTCGTTCCTAATTGGAGTGGTTGGTGTATTCCATAATTCTAGCGTTTGGATTTCACTCAAAACTCACCAAATGACTCCTCCCACCATATTATGATGTTGCCCAAGTTTTGGGCTCGATCCGAAATCAATAGGTGTTCCAAATTGGACAATTCAAGTTCAACGGCAGTTCGTTCCTAATTGGAGTGGTTGGTGTATTCCATACTTCTAGCGATTGGATTTCACTCAAAACGAACCAAATGACTCCTCCCACCATATTACGATGTTGCACAAGTTTTGGGATCGATCCGAAATCAATAGGTGTGAGAAATGGGTCAATTCAATTTCAACGGCATGTCGTTCCTAATTGGAGTGGTTGGTGTATTCCATACTTCTTGCGATTGGATTTCACTCAAAGCTCACCAAATGACTCCTCCCACCATATTATGATGTTGCCCAAGTTTTGGGCTCGATCCGAAATCAATAGGTGTTCCAAATTGGACAATTCAAGTTCAACGGCAGTTCGTTCCTAATTGGAGTGGTTGGTGTATTCCATACTTCTAGCGATTGGATTTCACTCAAAACTCACCAAATGACTCCTCCCACCATATTATGATGTTGCCCAAGTTTTGGGCTCGATCCGAAATCAATAGGTGTTCAAAATTGGACAATTCAAGTTCATCGGAAGTTCGTTCCGAATTGGAGTGGTTGGTGAATTCCATACTTCTAGCGATTGAATTTCACTCAAAAGTCACCAAATGACTCCTCCCACCATATTATGACGTTGCCCAAGTTTGGGGCTCGATCCGAAATCAATAGGTGTTCCAAATTGGACAATTCACGTTCAACGGCAGTTCGTTCCTAATTGGAGTGGTTGGTGTATTCCATACTTCTAGCGATTGGATTTCCCTCCAAACTCACCAAATGACTCCTCCCACCATATTATGATGTTGCCCAAGTTTTGGGCTCGATCCGAAATCAATAGGTGTTCAAAATTGGACAATTCAAGTTCAACGGCAGTTCGTTCCTAATTGGAGTGGTTGGTGAATTCCATACTTCTAGCGATTGGATTTCACTCAAAACTCACCAAATGACTCCTCCCACCATATTATGATGTTGCCCAAGTTTTGGGCTCGATCCGAAATCAATAGGTGTTCCAAATTGCACAATTCAAGTTCAACGGCAGTTCGTTCCTAATTGGAGTGGTTGGTGAATTCCATACTTCTAGCGATTGGATTTCACTCAAAACTCCCCAAATGACTCCTCTCACCATATTATGATGTTGCCCAAGTTTTGGGCCTGATCCGAAATCAATAGGTGTTCCAAATTGGACAATTCAAGTTCAACGGCAGTTCGTTCCTAATTGGAGTGGTTGGTGTATTCCATACTTCTAGCGATTGGATTTCACTAAAAATTCAACAAATGACTCCTCCCACCATATTATGATGTTGCCCAAGTTTTGGGCTTGATCTGAAATGAATAGGTGTGAGAAATTGGACAATTCAAGTTCAACGGCAGTTCGTTCCTAATTGGAGTGGTTGGTGTATTCCATACTTCTAGCGATTGGATTTCACTCAAAACTCACCAAATGACTCCTCCCACCATATTATGATGTTGCCCAAGTTTTGGGCTTGATCCGAAATCAATAGGTGTTCCAAATTGGAGAATTCAAGTTCAACGGCAGTTCGTTCCTAATTGGAGTGGTTGGTGTATTCCATAGTTCTAGCGATTGGATTTCACTCAAAACTCGCCAAATGACTCCTCCCACCATGTTATGATGTTGCCCAAGTTTTGGGCTCGATCCGAAATCAATAGGTGTGAGAAATTGGACAATTCAAGTTCAACGGCAGTTCGTTCCTAATTGGAGTGGTTGGTGTATTCCATACTTCTAGCGATTGGATTTCACTCAAAACTCACCAAATGACTCCTCCCACCATATGATGATGTTGCCCAAGTTTTGGGATCGATCCGTAATCAATAGGTGTGAGAAATTGGACAATTCAAGTTCAACGGCAGTTCATTCCTAATTGGAGTGGTTGGTGTATTCCACACTTCTAGCGATTGGATTTCACTCAAAACTCACCAAATGACTCCTCCCACCATATTATGATGTTGCCCAAGTTTTGGGCTTGATCCGAAATCAATAGGTGTTCCAAATTGGAGAATTCAAGTTCAACGGCAGTTCGTTCCTAATTGGAGTGGTTGGTGTATTCCATACTTCTAGCGTTTGGATTTCTCTCAAAACTCACCAAATGACTCCTCCCACCAAATTATGATGATCCCCAAGTTTTGGGCTCGATCCGAATTCAATAGGTGTTCCAAATTGGACAATTCAAGTTCAACGGCAGTTCATTCCTAATTGGAGTGGTTGGTGTATTCCATACTTCTAGAGATTGGATTTCAATCAAAACTCACCAAATGACTCCTCCCACCATATTATGATGTTGCCCAAGTTTTGGGCTCGATCCGAAATCAATAGGTGTTCCAAATTGCACAATTCAAGTTCAACGGCAGTTCGTTCCTAATTGGAGTGGTTGGTGAATTCCATACTTCTAGCGATTGGATTTCACTCAAAACTCCCCAAATGACTCCTCTCACCATATTATGATGTTGCCCAAGTTTTGGGCCTGATCCGAAATCAATAGGTGTTCCAAATTGGACAATTCAAGTTCAACGGCAGTTCGTTCCTAATTGGAGTGGTTGGTGTATTCCATACTTCTAGCGATTGGATTTCACTAAAAATTCAACAAATGACTCCTCCCACCATATTATGATGTTGCCCAAGTTTTGGGCTTGATCTGAAATGAATAGGTGTGAGAAATTGGACAATTCAAGTTCAACGGCAGTTCGTTCCTAATTGGAGTGGTTGGTGTATTCCAAACTTCTAGCGATTGGATTTCACTCAAAACTCACCAAATGACTCCTCCCACCGTATTATGATGTTGCCCATGTTTTGGGCTCGATCCGAAATCAGTAGGTGTTCCAAATTGGACAATTCAAGTTCAACGGCAGTTCGTTCCTAATTGGAGTGGTTGGTATATTCCATACTTCTAGCGATTGGATTTCACTCAAAACTCACCAAATGACTCCTCCCACCATATTATGATGTTGCCCAAGTTTTGGGGTCGATCCGAAATCAATACGTGTGCGAAATTGGTCAATTCAATTTGAACGGCAGTTCGTTCCTAATTGGAGTGGTTGGTGTATTCCATACTTCTAGCGATTGGATTTCACTCAAAACTCACCAAATGACTCCTCCCACCATATTATGATGTTGCCCAAGTTTTGGGCTCGATCCGAAATCAATAGGTGTTCAAAATTGGACAATTCAAGTTCAACGGCAGTTCGTTCCTAATTGGAGTGGTTGGTGTATTCCATACTTCTAGCGATTGCATTTCACTCAAAACTCACCAAATGACTCCTCCCACCATATTATGATGTTGCCCAAGTTTTGGGCTCGATCCGAAATCAATAGGTGTTCAAAATTGGACAATTCAAGTTCAACGGAAGTTCGTTCCTAATTGGAGTGGTTGGTGAATTCCATACTTCTAGCGATTGAATTTCACTCAAATGTCACCAAATGACTCCTCCCACCATATTATGACGTTGCCCAAGTTTGGGACTCGATCCGAAATCAATAGGTGTTCCAAATTGGACAATTCACGTTCAACGGCCGTTCGTTCCTAATTGGAGTGGTTGGTGTATTCCATACATCTAGCGTTTGGATTTCACTCAAAACTCACCAAATGACTACTCCCACCATATTATGATGTTGCCCAAGTTTTGGGATCGATCCGAAATCAATAGGTGTGAGAAATTGGTCAATTCAATTTCAACGGCATTTCGTTCCTAATTGGAGGGGTTGGTGTATTCCATACTTCTAGCGATTAGATTTCACTCAAAACTCACCAAATGACTCCTCCCACCATATTATAATGTTGCCCAAGTTTTGGGCTCGATCCGAAATCAATAGGTGTTCAAAATTGGACAACTCAAGTTCAACGGCAGTTCGTTCCTAATTGGAGTGGTTGGTGTATTCCATAGTTCTAGCGATTGGATTTCACTCAAAACTCGCCAAATGACTCCTCCCACCATGTTATGATGTTGCCCAAGTTTTGGGCTCGATCCGAAATCAATAGGTGTGAGAAATTGGACAATTCAAGTTCAACGGCAGTTCGTTCCTAATTGGAGTGGTTGGTGTATTCCATACTTCTAGCGATTGGATTTCACTCAAAACTCACCAAATGACTCCTCCCACCATATGATGATGTTGCCCAAGTTTTGGGATCGATCCGTAATCAATAGGTGTGAGAAATTGGACAATTCAAGTTCAACGGCAGTTCATTCCTAATTGGAGTGGTTGGTGTATTCCACACTTCTAGCGATTGGATTTCACTCAAAACTCACCAAATGACTCCTCCCACCATATTATGATGTTGCCCAAGTTTTGGGCTTGATCCGAAATCAATAGGTGTTCCAAATTGGAGAATTCAAGTTCAACGGCAGTTCGTTCCTAATTGGAGTGGTTGGTGTATTCCATACTTCTAGCGTTTGGATTTCTCTCAAAACTCACCAAATGACTCCTCCCACCAAATTATGATGATCCCCAAGTTTTGGGCTCGATCCGAATTCAATAGGTGTTCCAAATTGGACAATTCAAGTTCAACGGCATTTCGTTCCTAATTGGAGTGGTTGGTGTATTCCATACTTCTAGCGATTGGATTTCACTCAAAACTCACCAAATGACTCCTCCCACCATATTATGACGTTGCCCAAGTTTTGGGCTCGATCCGAAATCAGTAGGTGTTCCAAATTGGACAATTCATGTTCAACGGCAGTTCATTCCTAATTGGAGTGGTTGGTGTATTCCACAGTTTTAGCGATTGGATTTCACTCAAAACTCACCAAATGACTCCTCCCACCATATTATGATGTTGCCCAAGGTTTGGGCTCGATCCGAAATCAATAGGTGTTCCAAATTGGACAATTCATGTTCAACGGCATTTCGTTCCTAATTGGAGTGGTTGGTGTATTCCATACTTCTAGCGATTGGATTTCAATCAAAACTCACCAAATGACTCCTCCCACCATATTATGATGTTGCCCAAGTTTGGGTCTCGATCCGAAATCAATAGGTGTGAGAAATTGGACAATTCAAGTTCAACGGCAGTTCGTTCCTAATTGGAGTGGTTGGTGTATTCCATACTTCTAGCGATTGGATTTCACTCAAAACTCACCAAATGACTCCTCCCACCATATTATGTTGTTGCCCATGTTGTGGGCTCGATCCGAAATCAATAGGTGTTCCAAATTGGACAATTCAAGTTCAACGGCAGTTCGTTCCTAATTGGAGTGGTTGGGGTATTCCATACTTTTAGCGATTGGATTTCACTCAAAACTCACCAAATGACTCCTCCCACCATATTATGATGTTGCCCAAGGTTTGGGCTCGATCCGAAATCAATAGGTGTTCCAAATTGGACAATTCATGTTCAACGGCAGTTCGTTCCTAATTGGAGTGGTTGGTGTATTCCATACTTCTAGCGATTGGATTTCACTCAAAACTCACCAAATGACTCCTCCCACCATATTATGATGTTGCCCAAGTTTAGGGCTCGATCCGACATCAATAGGTGTGAGAAATTGGACAATTCAAGTTGAACGGCAGTTCGTTCCTAATTGGAGTGGTTGGTGTATTCCATACTTGTAGCGATTGGATTTCACTCAAAACTCACCAAATGACTCCTCCCACCATATTATGATGTTGCCCAAGTTTTGGGCTCGATCCGAAATCAATAGGTGTTCCAAATTGGACAATTCAAGTTCAACGGCAGTTCGTTCCTAATTGGAGTGGTTGGTGTATTCCATACTTCTAGCGATTGGATTTCACTCAAAACACACCAAATGTCTCGTCCCACCATATTATGATGTTGCCCATTGTTGTTAATTATTATGTTAACTCGCAATTGTACGGGGCAATTAGTAATATAGCAAGACAAGTACGAGGTCGTACCCACGAAGACTGAGAAGTTCAAATTAGTTATGTACGTAGATTACCGAATTCAAGAAGTTAGGAAGTTAAGTCTAAAACAGAAATTAAAGTGAGAGTGATTATGATTGTGAAAGGAAGTGAGCAAACTGAAATTGCAAATGAAAGCAAATAAACAAGTGTAACAAAGAGTGGTTTTAAGAGTTGGAAAACAGATTTGGAGACTAGGGCATTCGAATCACCATAACAATTCAATTCTGGGTTATATGGAGTCAAGTAACAAGTCTAATTCAGATTCAAAGATTGATTCTAGCTAAAGTATGATTAGGCCATGGTGTTTGGTCCTAACCTTGTGTTCCTAATTCCCTAATTTGATCATTTGTTGTCTAACCTAAAATTAAGCATTAGAAACCCATTAAGCATAGAAGAACAATTTAAACAACCAAGCATGTATCTAATCCCTGTTGTCGAATGTCCATACATACTCTTCCTATTCATAGTTCAATTCGAATTAAAGCATGGTGTCTACTCTTAATTCAAACCAAGATAGTTAACAAACAAGTTCTAATGGTGATCAATCATTCAAACAAGCATGTTAACTTATAAGCATAATGAATAAGAACATGAATCATGAATCAAACTTGAAACTCCAAACTTATAAACCCAGAATATTCATGTTAGGTTACATCGAAGCCCTAGTTATGGATTTAGCTACTCATAATGGAAAAGAAACTAAAATAGAAATGGGAAAACATAATGAATGCCATAAGAGTAGAAAAACCCTTTTCTGAAGTTCTTGTAGTGTCCAATGCTTCTCCAAGAGCTTCTCCACGTCTAGAAGGATGTATGAAGGATATGGAGGTGATTTGAGATGAGCTTGAGTGAGTGGTGATGGCTGAGAAAGAGGAAATTCGTAGGGAAATGGAAGGGAGGTTTTCTGGAGCTGTTTTGGTGATTTTGGGGCAGTTTAGAGTATTGGGTTGATTGCTTGAGTGTTTGGGGTTGTGGGAATGTATGAGGATGATTTCTAGATGATGGAAGTGTGGAGGATGGCTGAAGTGAATTTTGTAGCTTGAAGACTCCTCTATTTATAGGGCTAAGAGGGAGGAACATCATGATGAAATCCAACACCACCATTCCTCATTTAATACAACCCATAACTCCCACTTCATCTTGTCTATGTTAGTGTGGTTGGAATCAATCCCATCCCATACTTCTTTTGCTGCACCTCAAGCTTTCTTCACATGGGATCAAAGGTGATCAATTGTGGCTGCCTTTTGCTGCCAACCCATGTGGTCTTCTTTTGGTTGTTGAACAAATACGAGTCTTCTGAACCAGACTTGGTGTAGGAAGGCCAGAGGTTTCAAAACTTATCCAATGGGGCTCAAATTTGGATATGTTATAGTAGACACCCATTGGAACAACTTCTATGAAGAAAGTATTCCCATCGGAGCAGTAGAAGTATGCGTTTTGGGCCTTACAATTTGGCTGCCGAACAGAGACTGGAATTGACTTCATTTCATTTATGCTTTACATGCATGCACATGCTTTCTCAATAATAACTCCAGCATGTACCAACTTGATCCTTTAGACTTTCATAGCTGGAATGCCTCCCCACTTCACTCATTATGTTGGATCCAAAGTCAGTTGCAGCATGGGTGAGGCACATGGAGGCACATGACAAAGCTGGCAGCTGCAAATCCTCCTGAGCAGGGTTGAGTGTTGGGCGGGCTGAGCACTCCACAAATGTCCAATTGGGCTGAAATTTGGATATGTTGTACTAGACACCCATTGGAACAAGTTTCATGAAGATCTTCACCTCATCCAAGCCCCATAGCATGCTGATCCAAGGCCAAGAAGCTGACCTACGAAATTGGGCTGGAAAGGAGTTGTAGCCAAAATGTGTTTGTCTTCAAGCCCTTCTTCCATTCACCCAAATCAAGCCTTAACATGCATGGATTGCATCATTTCCTATCCAAAGTCATCATTGTTACCTAAATGTCAATTAACTGAAAGATAAACACAAAAAGGATTAAAAGCACAAGTTTAACTCAAACACATAACCAAATCATAAGCTAGAATGGTACAAAATGATATACAATTATGAACCGATCAAATACCCCCAAACCTAGATTTTGCTAGTCCTCGAGCAAAACAACACAAAACAAAGTTAAAAACAAAAAGTTAACTAAACCACTTTCGTAGGTAACTCGATTGCATTGAGCGTATGCAACAAGCCTTTAAACCTCTAGGCATCCCTAGTAGGAGGAGTTGTGTCTCCTGAGGGTTTAACAGAAACGATACCCACAAACGCATTACTAACTCTACAAAACAAAGTGGTTAGTAAAACTTGAAATCAACTAATGAGAACGAAAGAAAACTTTAGTCATACCTCCAACACCGTAGAGTTGCCAAGATAGGTGATCAATCAGTGTGTAATGTGGAAGCTATAGCTCAAAGGCACACGGTTTCAAAGCAAGCACACTCAAACCTTGAATAAAGAACATGCTTCGACTCTAATTCTCACAGATAACACTCAATCACTCAGAACCAATGGTTTTATTCTCTTAAACAAGCTTAAGTGAGTATATGAAATAGAAGCACAATATTTGGTTAGATCTCATGAAGGGAATCAAATACTAAGAATAGAGATACACACATACCTACCATCACCCATGAATACATCCTCAAAGATCAGCTAGGTCTTTCACAAGGTTTGTAATGAAAGGTAAGGTTAGGGGAAATGGAAGAATTGGAAGGAAAAACAGGTAACTTAAGAACATACCAAGGTTGCATTCTTCATTGATCTGCAAGGTAGCATTGACTTATAATGGCATGGCTGCAAACTTCATGGTACCACCTGGCATAGACTTTATTTATTTATTTATTTATTTATTTATTTATTTTTTTTTTTTACACTTAGATCAAATCGAAACACTTTCATCTTCGTTGATTTGATCTGCATCTTCATTAACTTCATTGCACAGAATCACACCATCTTTCATTTAGGCACATGGCAGCAACTTCCTTGCTTCAAACTTTATCTTGGCACACCTTGGTATATTTCTAAGCTATAGGGTATGGCTACAATAGGTGAAGTATCTCAGATTGAGATACAAAGGTAGGGAAATGATGAGGGTGATAGAAGAAAAGGCTTTAAGTGTTTGGCTTCAAGAGGGTTGATGGAACACACATATAGGTAGGGTGAAAAGAAAGCACATCGAATGGTTATGCACACATAGCCTAGCATCACTTCAATGAGTTCATTCATGAATGAGAGCAAGCACATGATATCTGCAAAAGAGAATCATCCTTAGTATTCAATCAAAATGGAATAATGAGATCATTTAGAGTGAAATGAAGAAAATAAATTGGGATGAGAAATAGAAACACTTTAAACCCTCTCAAGAAAGCAATTGGGCTCAAAATAGCTCACTAGGGTAGTCTCCACTATTCTCCTTCGAGAATTTGAGCATGGTACTTTAGCCACCAGAATTCTAGGAGCCAAAGCTTTGTGAAGTGCAAAATTCTGATATGAAAACCTCAATGGCAGCTCCATAGCATCGATTGTATGACATTAAAAAAAAAAAAAAAAAAAAAAAAAATTAGTGACAAATGAACGAAAATTGAAAACACAAATGAATGAAATTTGAAAACCTTCCCCCCAGACCTGAATTGAACATTGTCCTCAATGTTAAAGCAAAGTAAAGATGATTGAGAACAAGTAAATGATAAAGGGAAAAGTTAAGAAAAAGTTTAGAAGAAAAAAAAAAAAATATATATATATATATATATATATATATACAAGCAACTCACGGATGACCAGTTAAGGGCCTCAGAAAACACAGCCAGGGGATCCGGGAAGGTTGGAGGGGTCACAATGGTCCCGCTTAAAACCCAAACTTCTTAGACACCGAAGGTGTCGCCTAAAGAACTCCTAGACACTGTATTGACGGAGGTGCTCACTGGGGTTACCCAAAGTTAGCTCATATGAAAAAAAATTATTTAAAGAAACAGAAACTTAAAATGACTAAAATAAAAACAAAACAAGTAAAGAGAAAGGATAGAAATGCTCCCCCTTGATGCGATTAGGTCGATTGCTACCAAGCACCTTCTTCTTGAACACATGGGTTGCCTCCCAAGAAGCGCCTTAGTTACTGTCTTGGCAGGACATTATGTGATCAGCTAAGTTGATGGTACAAAGGGAAGTTGATCCACCACATGGCCTGTTTGAATGCCAGCTGAGATTCCCTCATAGAATGGCTTTAAACGTTGTCCATTTACTTTGAAAGTTGAGCCGTCTTTAGGGTTTTGAATCTCCACAGCTCCATAGGGAGAAACATTGACCACGGTGAATGGGCCTTGCCATCTAGACTTCAATTTTCCTGGAAAGAGACGCAATCGTGAGTTAAACAAAAGAACTGACATACCTTTGGAGAACTCTTTCCGTTGAATGTTTCTGTCATGGTAACTCTTGGTTCGTTCTTTGTAAAGCTTTGCATTCTCATAAGACTCATGTCTAATTTCTTCCAATTCATTGAGCTGAAACTTTCTTGCATGGCCTGCCTTGTCTAGATCAAAATTTAACTTCTTGATGGCCCAAAAAGCATTGTGTTCAAGCTCCATTGGCAGGTGACAAGCTTTCCCAAACACAAGACGATAAGGGCTCATCCCAATGGGAGTCTTATATGCAGTCCTATAAGCCCATAATGAATCATTGAGCTTGGCTGCCCAATCTTTCCTTGTATTGTTCACCACCTTCTCCAGGATGTGCTTAATTTCTCTATTGCTTATTTCCACTTGACCAGAAGTTTGCGGATGATATGGTGTAGAGACTCGATGGGTGATGTTGTACTTCTTCATGAGTGCTTCGAATGGCTTGTTACAGAAGTGGCTGCCTCCATCACTAATGACAGCCCTTGGAGTACCAAACCTTGTGAAAATATTATCCTTCAAGAACTTGAGCACCACCTTATGATCATTGGTTTTGGTGGCTATGGCTTCCACCCATTTAGACACATAATCAACAGCAACAAGTATGTAAGTACAACCAAAGGAAGATGGGAATGGTCCCATGAAATCAATACCCCACACATCGAAGAGCTCCACAACAAGTATGCTATTCAATGGCATTTCGTTCCTGCGACTTATGTTCCCCATCCTTTGACACCTATCACACTTAACACAAAAATTAAACGCATCTTTGAATAGAGTGGGCCAAAAGAAACCAGATTGGAGAATTTTAAGTGCTGTTTTCTTAGCTCCAAAGTGACCTCCACAAGCCAATTCGTGGCTATGCCTAAGTATGCTTTCTTGCTCTTCTTCTGGAACACATCTTCTAATGAGTTGATCTGGGCAATGCTTGAATAAGAAAGGTTCATCCCAGACATAATGTTTCACCATGGAAAAGAACTTCTTCTTGTCCTGAGAAGTTAGATCATTTCTAAGAACACCACAAGCAAGATAATTAACAAAATCAGCATACCATGGTTCTTTGACTTGGGCAGCATATAGTTGTTCATCAGGGAAAGTCTCATTCAAGGGTAGCACAGCTTCTCCTTTTTCTTCAACCACAATTCTGCTCAAATGATCAGCTACCACATTCTCACATCCCTTCTTGTCTCGAATTTCCAAATCGAACTCTTGCAGCAAGAGAATCCATCTAATCAAGCGTGGTTTTGCGTCCTTCTTAGTGAGCAAGTATCTAAGAGCTGCATGGTCAGAATAAACAATTACTTTAGAACCAACAAGATAAGAACGAAATTTTTCTAAAGCAAAAACCACAGCAAGGAACTCCTTCTCTGTTGTGGAGTAGTTGATTTGAGCATCATTCAAGGTCCGGCTAGCATAATGAATCACATGGGGGAGCTTGTTCTTCTTTTGACCTAAAACTGCACCAATAGCAAAGTCAGAGGCATCACACATTATTTCAAATGGTAAAGACCAATCTGGAGCTATGATAATAGGGGCTGAAGTTAGCTCCCTCTTCAAGGTAGTAAAGGCTTCCATGCAAGCTTCATTAAACTCAAAAACAGCATCCTTAGCAAGGAGATTACACAATGGCCTTGTAATGCTTGAGAAATTTTTGATGAACCTTCTATAGAATCCAGCATGACCTAGAAAGCTTCTAATTCCTTTCACAGAGGTAGGGGGTGGCAGATTTGAGATGAGATCGATCTTGGCTTTATCCACTTCAATTCCCTTGCTTGAAATCACATGGCCTAGCACAATGCCTTGTCTCACCATGAAGTGACACTTCTCCCAATTCAAAATCAGGTTTGTTTCCTGGCATCTTTTAAGCACTAGAGACAAGTGGTGAAGACAATTATCAAAAGAGGAACCAAAAACTGAAAAATCATCCATAAATACCTCAATGAATCGTTCCACCATATCTGAAAAGATTGACATCATGCATCTTTGGAAAGTTGCTGGGGCATTGCACAAACCGAATGGCATCCTTCTATAAGCAAACGTACCAAATGGGCATGTGAATGTGGTTTTCTCTTGGTCTTCCGGAGCAATGGGAATTTGATTATAACCTGAAAAACCATCAAGAAAACAATAGTAAGCATGGCCAGATAAACGTTCAAGCATTTGATCAATAAAAGGCAAGGGGAAATGATCTTTTCTAGTGGATGTGTTCAACTTCCTGTAATCAATGCAAACTCTCCAACCAGTGATAGTTCGTGTAGGAACTATCTCATTCTTCTCATTCTTCACAACGGTGATTCCGGACTTCTTCGGAACAACTTGTACAGGGCTCACCCACTTAGAATCTGAAATTGGGTAGATGATTCCTACATCGAGTAGCTTTAAAACTTCAGCTCTAACCACCTCTTTCATGTTGGGATTTAGCCTCCTTTGGGCATCACGGGATGGTTTGCTATCTTCTTCCATTAGAATCCGGTGCATGCACATGCTTGGACTAATTCCTTTGATGTCTGCTATGGTCCACCCAATGGCTGTTTTATGCTCTTTTAGAACCTTAATTAAGCTCTCTTCTTCATGTGAGGTGAGACCTGCAGCAATTATAACAGGGAGAGTTTCGTTAGCACCCAAATAAGTATATTTAAGATGATTGGGCAGTGGTTTAAGTTCTAGCTTTGGTGGGGAGATAATGGATGGCTCCAATTTCGTGGATGATGGTCCAAGAGGCTCGAGTGGTGGCCTAAAGGATGGTGGGTATGGTTGAAACACTTCTAAGGCAGCCACCACTTCTTGGAACTCCGGTTCACAAAGATCTTCCTCTTCTTGTGTTAAGACAGCTTCTAGAGCATCATTAGACTTTCTCTGCAAAATTTTGGAAGAAACCTCATGATCCACAACATCAATTGAAAAGCAAGAATCAAGAGAGATAGAAGGTTGAGATAGAGCATTAAGCATTTTAAATTCAACAGTTTCACCCAGAACAGTCATGGAAAGGGTGCTATCTTTCACTTTGATAACTGTGTCTGCAGTGGCCATGAATGGCCTGCCTAGGAGAATGCGATCAACATGATCTCCATTTGGATTGTCTTCCATGTCCATCACTACAAAATCAGCAGGGAGAATTAGTGTATTAACTTGAACTAAAATATCTTCTACAATACCTTTTGGATATTTTATAGAATGATCAGCTAGTTCAAGTCGTATTGAAGTCTTCTTCATCCCTTCTAAGCCAAGCTTTTGATACAATGAATATGGCATTAGGTTGACACTTGCTCCCAAGTCCAACATGGCTCTTCCAACCTTATTGCCTCCAATGTTAATGGGAATGTCAAAGCTGCCAGGATCAACTAGTTTTGGTGGAAGCTTCCTTTGCAACACAGCACTTACATTCTGGTCAAGCTTTACATCTTCATTTGGAGCGAAATTGAGCTTGTGAGTTTTCAAGTCCTTGATGAACTTTCCATATGCAGGAATCTGTTCAATAACATCAAGCAAAGGCAAATTGATATTAACTTTACTCAAAATATCATAAATCTCTTTAAAAGCCTTATCTTGCTTTGCTTTCTTAAGACGGCCTGGAAATGGAATCGGTGGAACATATGGAGCGGGTGGCACGTATCTATCTTCTTGAAGATGTGGTGGCACAAATTTGTCATCTCTCTTATGCAATTGGAATTGTTTGGATTCCTGAGAATCTGATTTGGCATTAGGAGCAGATTGAGAAGTTTTGAGATGTTCCCCTTCTGTAGCCGTGGTCTCCTCCTCTTCATCTTCTACAATCACAACATCATTTGAAAGATTAGAATCAACTTTACTATCAATGATCTTACCTGATCTGAGCACATGAATGGCCTTGGCTTCTTGGTTCTTTGGATTGATCTCGGTTTGGCTTGGCCATTTCCCAGGTGCTCTTTGAGTTATTTCAGCAGCTAATTGGCCTATTTGAACTTCCAATTTGGCAATGGTAGCTTGTGTAGTTTGCTGGAAATTGGATTGGTTGATTGCCATCTGCTTAACTATATCCTCCAATGATGATGTTTGTTGTGGCTTTTGGAATGAAGGGGGATTGGCTTGATTCTGAGTATTCCTCCATGAAAAGTTTGGATGATTCCTCCAACCTGGATTATAACTTTGAGAGTATGGATCATTTCTTGGACCTTGGTTGTAGGAATTTACCAACTTAGCTTGCTCTTGCACAAATTCTGGATATCCAGCCCCAAGTGGACAAGCTATGGTAGCATGGTCAGGAGTTTCGCAAATACTACACACTTCCTTCGGAGGGCTTCTTGAGTTTAATGCAAGAAGAGCATCTAGCTTTTGTTCCAGTTTTGAAATCTGCACACTAGAAGCATCATTAGAACCACTAATAACACGTTTACCTCTTGTATCCGTATGTTGGGTCTCCATTGCTATCTCCTCGAAGAGTTCGTATGTTTCTTCTGGAGTTTTGGTTTTAAAAGAACCACCTGCAAAATTGGTGACTATATTATGACTAGAAGGGGTTAGTCCTTTATAAAACATACGCATTTGAAGCTTCAATGGAATCCCATGATGAGGACATTGGTTGAGCAGCCCATTGAATCTCTCCCATGCTTCACAAAATGATTCATCATCTTGCTGTGCAAATAACAAGATCTTATCCCTAAGCATGTCGGTCTTTTGCGTGGAGAAGTATTTCTCCAAGAACTTCTTTTGAATGGCAGCCCATGTAGTGAGTGAACCAGGCTTCAAAGAATTCAACCAATATTTCGCCTTATCCTTCAAAGTGTATGGAAACACTCTCATTCGAAGTTGATCTTCTGTCACACCTGTCAAGGGAAAAGAACTCACAACATTAAAAATATCCTTTATATGAGTTAATGGATCTTCATTAGGTAAACCATAAAAGGAAGGCAGCATATTAAGATGAGAAGATTTAAGCTCATAATTTCGAGCTACAGTGGGCAGCAAAATGCTTGAAGGAGATGCTGGAATTGTTGGGATATCAAGTTCTCCCATGAACTCATTGGCAGCCATCTCTTCTTCTTCTTCTTGGTCTGAACTTGCTTCCGAATTTGAAGGTGAAGAACCAGGAAGTTCAGTGTGGAGAGCAATACTTGTAAATGTGGCAAGAGCTTGCTCTTTTGCAGTTGACAACTCTCTTTCTAGACGATTATGAACTTCAGAGATCACCCGGTTGGGTTGCAACGATGGTCCTGCGTTCAACGATCTGGAGCGTTGGAACGAAGACCTCACTTGTTCAAGGAACGGTCTTTTAGACATAAACTACCTGAAACAGAAAATTAGATTAATTAGAAACACTAAAAAGAATAGGGTAACCTTGGGCACATAACCAGGGAAGAACTTTCGTTCAGTCCCCGGCAACGGCGCCAAAATTTGTTGTTAATTATTATGTTAACTCGCAATTGTACGGGGCAATTAGTAATATAGCAAGACAAGTACGAGGTCGTACCCACGAAGACTGAGAAGTTCAAATTAGTTATGTACGTAGATTACCGAATTCAAGAAGTTAGGAAGTTAAGTCTAAAACAGAAATTAAAGTGAGAGTGATTATGATTGTGAAAGGAAGTGAGCAAACTGAAATTGCAAATGAAAGCAAATAAACAAGTGTAACAAAGAGTGGTTTTAAGAGTTGGAAAACAGATTTGGAGACTAGGGCATTCGAATCACCATAACAATTCAATTCTGGGTTATATGGAGTCAAGTAACAAGTCTAATTCAGATTCAAAGATTGATTCTAGCTAAAGTATGATTAGGCCATGGTGTTTGGTCCTAACCTTGTGTTCCTAATTCCCTAATTTGATCATTTGTTGTCTAACCTAAAATTAAGCATTAGAAACCCATTAAGCATAGAAGAACAATTTAAACAACCAAGCATGTATCTAATCCCTGTTGTCGAATGTCCATACATACTCTTCCTATTCATAGTTCAATTCGAATTAAAGCATGGTGTCTACTCTTAATTCAAACCAAGATAGTTAACAAACAAGTTCTAATGGTGATCAATCATTCAAACAAGCATGTTAACTTATAAGCATAATGAATAAGAACATGAATCATGAATCAAACTTGAAACTCCAAACTTATAAACCCAGAATATTCATGTTAGGTTACATCGAAGCCCTAGTTATGGATTTAGCTACTCATAATGGAAAAGAAACTAAAATAGAAATGGGAAAACATAATGAATGCCATAAGAGTAGAAAAACCCTTTTCTGAAGTTCTTGTAGTGTCCAATGCTTCTCCAAGAGCTTCTCCACGTCTAGAAGGATGTATGAAGGATATGGAGGTGATTTGAGATGAGCTTGAGTGAGTGGTGATGGCTGAGAAAGAGGAAATTCGTAGGGAAATGGAAGGGAGGTTTTCTGGAGCTGTTTTGGTGATTTTGGGGCAGTTTAGAGTATTGGGTTGATTGCTTGAGTGTTTGGGGTTGTGGGAATGTATGAGGATGATTTCTGGATGATGGAAGTGTGGAGGATGGCTGAAGTGAATTTTGTAGCTTGAAGACTCCTCTATTTATAGGGCTAAGAGGGAGGAACATCATGATGAAATCCAACACCACCATTCCTCATTTAATACAACCCATAACTCCCACTTCATCTTGTCTATGTTAGTGTGGTTGGAATCAATCCCATCCCATACTTCTTTTGCTGCACCTCAAGCTTTCTTCACATGGGATCAAAGGTGATCAATTGTGGCTGCCTTTTGCTGCCAACCCATGTGGTCTTCTTTTGGTTGTTGAACAAATACGAGTCTTCTGAACCAGACTTGGTGTAGGAAGGCCAGAGGTTTCAAAACTTATCCAATGGGGCTCAAATTTGGATATGTTATAGTAGACACCCATTGGAACAACTTCTATGAAGAAAGTATTCCCATCGGAGCAGTAGAAGTATGCGTTTTGGGCCTTACAATTTGGCTGCCGAACAGAGACTGGAATTGACTTCATTTCATTTATGCTTTACATGCATGCACATGCTTTCTCAATAATAACTCCAGCATGTACCAACTTGATCCTTTAGACTTTCATAGCTGGAATGCCTCCCCACTTCACTCATTATGTTGGATCCAAAGTCAGTTGCAGCATGGGTGAGGCACATGGAGGCACATGACAAAGCTGGCAGCTGCAAATCCTCCTGAGCAGGGTTGAGTGTTGGGCGGGCTGAGCACTCCACAAATGTCCAATTGGGCTGAAATTTGGATATGTTGTACTAGACACCCATTGGAACAAGTTTCATGAAGATCTTCACCTCATCCAAGCCCCATAGCATGCTGATCCAAGGCCAAGAAGCTGACCTACGAAATTGGGATGGAAAGGAGTTGTAGCCAAAATGTGTTTGTCTTCAAGCCCTTCTTCCATTCACCCAAATCAAGCCTTAACATGCATGGATTGCATCATTTCCTATCCAAAGTCATCATTGTTACCTAAATGTCAATTAACTGAAAGATAAACACAAAAAGGATTAAAAGCACAAGTTTAACTCAAACACATAACCAAATCATAAGCTAGAATGGTACAAAATGATATACAATTATGAACCGATCACCCATGTTTTGGGCTCGATCCGAAATCAATAGGTGTTCCAAATTGGACAATTCAAGTTCAACGGCAGTTCGTTCCTAATTGGAGTGGTTGGTGTATTCCATACTTCTAGCGATTGGATTTCCCTCAAAACTCACCAAATGACTCCTCCCACCATATTATGATGTTGCCCAAGTTTTGGGCTCGATCCGAAATCAATAGGTGTTCAAAATTGGACAATTCAAGTTCAACGGCAGTTCGTTCCTAATTGGAGTGGTTGGTGAATTCCGTACTTCTAGCGATTGGATTTCACTTAAAACTCACCAAATGACTCCTCTCACCATATTATGATGTTGCCCATGTTTTGGGCTCGATCCGAAATCAATAGCTGTTCCAAATTGGACAATTCAAGTTCAACGGCAGTTCGTTCCTAATTGAAGTGGTTGGTGTATTCCATACTTCTAGCGATTGGATTTCCCTCAAAACTCACCAAATGACTCCTCCCACCATATTATGATGTTGCCCAAGTTTTGGGCTCGATCCGAAATCAATAGGTGTTCAAAATTGGACAATTCAAGTTCAGCGGCAGTTCGTTCCTAATTGGAGTGGTTGGTGAATTCCATACTTCTAGCGATTGGATTTCACTCAAAACTCACCAAATGACTCCTCTCACCATATTATGATGTTGCCCAAGTTTTGGGCTCGATCCGAAATCAATAGGTGTTCCAAATTGGACAATTCAAGTTCAACCGCAGTTCGTTCCTAATTGGAGTGGTTGGTGTATTCTATACTTCTTGCAATTGGATTTCACTCAAAACTCACCAAAGGACTCCTCCCACCATATTATGATGTTGCCCAAGTTTTGGGCTCGATCCGAAATCAATAGGTGTTCCAAATTCGACAATTCATGTTCAACGGGAGTTCGTTCCTAATTGGAGTGGTTGGTGTATTCCATAGTTCTAGCGATTGGATTTCACTCAAAACTCACCAAATGACTCCTCCCACCATATTATGATGTTGCCCAAGTTTTGGGCTCGATCCGAAATCAATAGGTGTTCCAAATTGGACAATTCAAGTTCAACGGCAGTTCGTTCCTAATTGGAGTGGTTGGTGTATTCCATACTTCTAGCGATTGGATTTCTCTCAAAACTCACCAAATGACTCCTCCCACCATATTATGATGTTGCCCAAGTTTTGGGCTCGATCCGAAATCAATAGGTGTTCCAAATTGGACAATACAAGTTCAACGGCAGTTCGTTCCTAATTGGAGTGGTTGGTATATTCCATACTTCTAGCGATTGGATTTCACTCAAAACTCACCAAATGACTCCTCCCACCATATTATGATGTTGCCCAAGTTTTGGGGTCGATCCAAAATCAATACGTGTGAGAAATTGGTCAATTCAATTTGAACGGCAGTTCGTTCCTAATTGGAGTGGTTGGTGTATTCCATACTTCTAGCGATTGGATTTCACTCAAAACTCACCAAATGACTCCTCCCACCATATTATGATGTTGCCCAAGTTTTGGGCTCGATCCGAAATCAATAGGTGTTCAAAATTGGACAATTCAAGTTCAACGGCAGTTCGTTCCTAATTGGAGTGGTTGGTGTATTCCATACTTCTAGCGATTGGATTTCACTCAAAACTCACCAAATGACTCCTCCCACCATATTATTATGTTGCCCAAGTTTTGGGCTCGATCCGAAATCAATAGGTGTTCAAAATTGGACAATTCAAGTTCAACGGCAGTTCGTTCCTAATTGGAGTGGTTGGTGAATTCCATACTTCTAGCGATTGAATTTCACTCAAAAGTCACCAAATGACTCCTCCCACCATATTATGACGTTGCCCAAGTTTGGGGCTCGATCCGAAATCAATAGGTGTTCCAAATTGGACAATTCACGTTCAACGGCAGTTCGTTCCTAATTGGAGTGGTTGGTGTATTCCATACTTCTAGCGTTTGGATTTCACTCAAAACTCACCAAATGACTACTCCCACCATATTATGATGTTGCCCAAGTTTTGGGATCGATCCGAAATCAATAGGTGTGAGAAATTGGTCAATTCAATTTCAACGGCATTTCGTTCCTAATTGGAGGGGTTGGTGTATTCCATACTTCTAGCGATTGGATTTCACTCAAAACTCACCAAATGACTCCTCCCACCATATTATAATGTTGCCCAAGTTTTGGGCTCGATCCGAAATCAATAGGTGTTCAAAATTGGACAATTCAAGTTCAACGGCAGTTCGTTCCTAATTGGAGTGGTTGGTGTATTCCATAGTTCTAGCGATTGGATTTCACTCAAAACTCACCAAATGACTCCTCCCACCATATTATGATGTTGCCCAAGTTTTGGGCTCGATCCGAAATCAATAGGTGTGAGAAATTGGACAATTCAAGTTGAACGGCAGTTCGTTCCAAGTTGGAGTGGTTGGTGTATTCCATACTTCTATCGATTGGATTTCACTCAAAACTCACCAAACGACTCCTCCCACCATATTATGATGTTGCCCAAGTTTTGGGCTCGATCCGAAATCAATAGGTGTGAGAAATTGGACAATTCAAGTTCAACGGCAGTTCGTTCCTAATTGGAGTGGTTGGTGTATTCCATACTTCTAGCGATTGGATTTCACTCAAAACTCACCAAATGACTCCTCCCACCATATGATGATGTTGCCCAAGTTTTGGGATCGATCCGTAATCAATAGGTGTGAGAAATTGGACAATTCAAGTTCAACGGCAGTTCATTCCTAATTGGAGTGGTTGGTGTATTCCACACTTCTAGCGATTGGATTTCACTCAAAACTCACCAAATGACTCCTCCCACCATATTATGATGTTGCCCAAGTTTTGGGCTTGATCCGAAATCAATAGGTGTTCCAAATTGGAGAATTCAAGTTCAACGGCAGTTCGTTCCTAATTGTAGTGGTTGGTGTATTCCATACTTCTAGCGTTTGGATTTCTCTCAAAACTCACCAAATGACTCCTCCCACCAAATTATGATGATGCCCAAGTTTTGGGCTCGATCCGAATTCAATAGGTGTTCCAAATTGGACAATTCAAGTTCAACGGCAGTTCGTTCCTAATTGGAGTGGTTGGTGTATTCCATACTTCTAGCGATTGAATTTCACTCAAAACTCACCAAATGACTCCTCCCACCATATTATGATGTTGCCCAAGTTTTGGGCTCGATCCGAAATCAATACGTGTGAGAAATTGGTCAATTCAATTTGAACGGCAGTTCGTTCCTAATTGGAGTGGTTGGTGTATTCCATACTTCTAGCGATTGGATTTCACTCAAAACTCACCAAATGACTCCTCCCACCATATTATGATGTTGCCCAAGTTTTGGGCTCGATCCGAAATCAATATGTGTGAGAAATTGGTCAATTCAATTTGAACGGCAGTTCGTTCCTAATTGGAGTGGTTGGTGTATTCCATACTTCTAGCGATTGGATTTCACTCAAAACTCACCAAACGACTCCTCCCACCATATTATGATGTTGCCCAAGTTTTGGGCTCGATCCGAAATCAATAGGTGTGAGAAATTGGACAATTCAAGTTCAACGGCCGTTCGTTCCTAATTGGAGTGGTTGGTGTATTCCATACTTCTAGCGATTGGATTTCACTCAAAACTCACCAAATGACTCCTCCCACCATATGATGATGTTGCCCAAGTTTTGGGATCGATCCGAAATCAATAGGTGTTCCAAATTGGACAATTCAAGTTCAACGGCAGTTGGTTCCTAATTGGAATGGTTGGTGTATTCCATACTTCTAGCGATTGAATTTCACTCAAAACTCACCAAATGACTCCTCCCACCATATTATGATGTTGCCCAAGTTTTGGGCTCGATCCGAAATCAATACGTGTGAGAAATTGGTCAATTCAATTTGAACGGCAGTTCGTTCCTAATTGGAGTGGTTGGTGTATTCCATACTTCTAGCGTTTGGATTTCTCTCAAAACTCACCAAATGACTCCTCCCACCAAATTATGATGATGCCCAAGTTTTGGGCTCGATCCGAATTCAATAGGTGTTCCAAATTGGACAATTCAAGTTCAACGGCAGTTCGTTCCTAATTGGAGTTGTTGGTGTATTCCATACTTCTAGCGATTGAATTTCACTCAAAACTCACCAAATGACTCCTCCCACCATATTATGATGTTGCCCAAGTTTTGGGCTCGATCCGAAATCAATACGTGTGAGAAATTGGTCAATTCAATTTGAACGGCAGTTCGTTCCTAATTGGAGTGGTTGGTGTATTCCATACTTCTAGCGATTGGATTTCACTCAAAACTCACCAAATGACTCCTCCCACCATATTATGATGTTGCCCAAGTTTTGGGCTCGATCCGAAATCAATATGTGTGAGAAATTGGTCAATTCAATTTGAACGGCAGTTCGTTCCTAATTGGAGTGGTTGGTGTATTCCATACTTCTAGCGATTGGATTTCACTCAAAACTCACCAAATGACTCCTCCCACCATATTATGATGTTGCCCAAGTTTTGGGCTCGATCCGAAATCAATAGGTGTTCCAAATTGGACAATTCAAGTTCAACGGCAGTTGGTTCCTAATTGGAATGGTTGGTGTATTCCATACTTCTAGCGATTGAATTTCACTCAAAACTCACCAAATGACTCCTCCCACCATATTATGATGTTGCCCAAGTTTTGGGCTCGATCCGAAATCAATACGTGTGAGAAATTGGTCAATTCAATTTGAACGGCAGTTCGTTCCTAATTGGAGTGGTTGGTGTATTCCACGGCAGTTCGTTCCTAATTGGAGTGGTTGGTGTATTCCATACTTCTAGCGATTGGATTTCACTGCAAACGCACCAAATGACTCCTCCCACCATATTATGATGTTTACCAAGTTTTGGGCTCGATCCGAACTCAATAGGTGTTCAAAATTGGACAATTCAAGTTCAACGGCAGTTCGTTCCTAATTGGAGTGGTTGGTGTATTCCATAGTTCTAGCGATTGGATTTCACTCAAAACTCACCAAATGACTCCTCCCACCATATTATGATGTTGCCCAAGTTTTGGGCTCGATCCGAAATCAATAGGTGTGAGAAATTGGTCAATTCAATTTCAACGGCATTTCGTTCCTAATTGGAGTGGTTGGTGTATTCCATACTTCTAGCGATTGGATTTCACTCAAAACTCACCAAATGACTCCTCCCACCATATTATGATGTTGCCCAAATTTTGGGCTCGATCCGAAATCAATAGGTGTGCGAAATTGGACAATTGAAGTTCAACGGCAGTTCGTTCCTAATTGGAGTGGTTGGTGTATTCCATACTTCTAGCGATTGGATTTCACTCAAAACTCACCAAATGACTCCTCCCACCATATTATGATGTTGCCCAAGTTTTGGGCTCGATCCGAAATCAATAGGTGTTCCAAATTGGACAATTCAAGTACAACGACAGTTCGTTCCTAATTGGAGTGGTTGGTGTATTCCATACTTCTAGCGATTGGATTTCACTCAAAACTCACCAAATGACTCCTCCCACCATATTATGATGTTGCCCAAGTTTTGGGCTCGATCCGAAATCAATAGGTGTTCCAAATTGGACAATTCAAGTTCAACGGCAGTTCGTTCCTAATTGGAGTGGTTGGTGTATTCCATACTTCTAGCGATTGGATTTCACTCAAAACTAACCAAATGACTCCTCCCACCGTATTATGATGTTGCCCAAGTTTTGGGCTCGATCCGAAATCAATAGGTGTGAGAAATTGGACAATTCAAGTTCAACGGCAGTTCGTTCCTAATTGGAGTGGTTGGTGTATTCCATACTTCTAGCGATTGGATTTCACTCAAAACTCACCAAGTGACTCCTCCCACCATATTATGATGTTGCCCAACTTTTGGGCTCGATCCGAAATCAATAGGTGTTTCAAATTGGACAATTCAAGTTCAACGACAGTTCGTTCCTAATTGGAGTGGTTGGTGTATTCCAAACTTCTAGCGATTGGATTTCACTCAACACGCACCAAATGACTCCTCCCACCATATTATGATGTTGCCCAAGTTTTGGGCTCGATCCGAAATCAATAGGTGTGAGAAATTAGACAATTCAAGTTCAACGGCAGTTCGTTCCTAATTCGAGTGGTTGGTGTATTCCATACTTCTAGCGATTGGATTTCACTCAAAACTCACCAAATGACTCCTCCCACCATATTATGATGTTGCCCAAGTTTTGGGCTCGATCCGAAATCAATAGGTGTTCCAAATTGGACAATTCAAGTTCAACGGCAGTTCGTTCCTAATTGGAGTGGTTGGTATATTCCATACTTCTAGCGATTGGATTTCACTCAAAACTCACCAAATGACTCCTCCCACCATATTATGATGTTGCCCAAGTTTTGGGGTCGATCCAAAATCAATACGTGTGAGAAATTGGTCAATTCAATTTGAACGGCAGTTCGTTCCTAATTGGAGTGGTTGGTGTATTCCATACTTCTAGCGATTGGATTTCACTCAAAACTCACCAAATGACTCCTCCCACCATATTATGATGTTGCCCAAGTTTTGGGCTCGATCCGAAATCAATAGGTGTTCAAAATTGGACAATTCAAGTTCAACGGCAGTTCGTTCCTAATTGGAGTGGTTGGTGTATTCCATACTTCTAGCGATTGGATTTCACTCAAAACTCACCAAATGACTCCTCCCACCATATTATGATGTTGCCCAAGTTTTGGGCTCGATCCGAAATCAATAGGTGTGCGAAATTGGACAATTCAAGTTCAACGGCAGTTCGTTCCTAATTGGAGTGGTTGGTGTATTCCATACTTCTAGCGATTGGATTTCACTCAAAACTCTCCAAATGACTCCTCCCACCATATTATGATGTTGCCCAAGATTTGGGCTCGATCCGAAATCAATAGGTGTTCCAAATTGGACAATTCAAGTTCAACGGCAGTTCGTTCCTAATTGGAGTGGTTGGTGTATTCCATACTTCTAGCGATTGGATTTCACTGCAAACGCACCAAATGACTCCTCCCACCATATTATGATGTTGCCCAAGTTTTGGGCTCGATCCGAACTCAATAGGTGTTCAAAATTGGACAATTCAAGTTCAACGGCAGTTCGTTCCTAATTGGAGTGGTTGGTGTATTCCATAGTTCTAGCGATTGGATTTCACTCAAAACTCACCAAATGACTCCTCCCACCATATTATGATGTTGCCCAAGTTTTGGGCTCGATCCGAAATCAATAGGTGTGAGAAATTGGTCAATTCAATTTCAACGGCATTTCGTTCCTAATTGGAGTGGTTGGTGTATTCCATACTTCTAGCGATTGGATTTCACTCAAAACTCACCAAATGACTCCTCCCACCATATTATGATGTTGCCCAAATTTTGGGCTCGATCCGAAATCAATAGGTGTGCGAAATTGGACAATTGAAGTTCAACGGCAGTTCGTTCCTAATTGGAGTGGTTGGTGTATTCCATACTTCTAGCGATTGGATTTCACTCAAAACTCACCAAATGACTCCTCCCACCATATTATGATGTTGCCCAAGTTTTGGGCTCGATCCGAAATCAATAGGTGTTCCAAATTGGACAATTCACGTTCAACGGCAGTTCGTTCCTAATTGGAGTGGTTGGTGTATTCCATACTTCTAGCGTTTGGATTTCACTCAAAACTCACCAAATGACTACTCCCACCATATTATGATGTTGCCCAAGTTTTGGGATCGATCCGAAATCAATAGGTGTGAGAAATTGGTCAATTCAATTTCAACGGCATTTCGTTCCTAATTGGAGGGGTTGGTGTATTCCATACTTCTAGCGATTGGATTTCACTCAAAACTCACCAAATGACTCCTCCCACCATATTATAATGTTGCCCAAATTTTGGGCTCGATCCGAAATCAATAGGTGTGCGAAATTGGACAATTGAAGTTCAACGGCAGTTCGTTCCTAATTGGAGTGGTTGGTGTATTCCATACTTCTAGCGATTGGATTTCACTCAAAACTCACCAAATGACTCCTCCGACCATATTATTTTGTTGCCCAAGTTTTGGGCTCAATCCGAAATCAATAGGTGTGAGAAATTGGACAATTCAAGTTGAACGGCAGTTCGTTCCTAATTGGAGTGGTTGGTGTATTCCATACTTCTAGCGATTGCATTTCACTCAAAACTCACCAAATGACTCCTCCCACCATATTATGATGTTGCCCAAGTTTTGGGCTCGATCCGAAATCAATAGGTGTTCCAAATTGTACAATTCAAGTACAACGACAGTTCGTTCCTAATTGGAGTGGTTGGTGTATTCCATACTTCTAGCGATTGGATTTCACTCAAAACTCACCAAATGACTCCTCCCACCATATTTTGATGTTGCCCAAGATTTGGCCTCGATCCGAAATCAATAGGTGTTCCAAATTGGACAATTCAAGTTCAACGGCAGTTCGTTCCTAATTGGAGTGGTTGGTGTATTCCATACTTCTAGCGATTGGATTTCACTCAAAACTAACCAAATGACTCCTCCCACCGTATTATGATGTTGCCCAAGTTTTGGGCTCGATCCGAAATCAATAGGTGTGAGAAATTGGACAATTCAAGTTCAACGGCAGTTCGTTCCTAATTGGAGTGTTTGGTGTATTCCATACTTCTAGCGATTGGATTTCACTCAAACCTCACCAACTGACTCCTCCCACCATATTATGATGCTGCCCATGTTTTGGGCTCGATCCGAAATCAATAGGTGTGAGAAATTGGACAATTCAAGTTGAACGGCAGTTCGTTCCTAATTGGAGTGGTTGGTGTAGTCCATACTTCTAGCGATTGGATTTCACTCAAAACTCACCAAATGACTCCTCCCACCATATTATGATGTTGCCCAACTTTTGGGCTCGATCCGAAATCAATAGGTGTTCCAAATTGGACAATTCAGGTTCAACGGCAGTTCGTTCCTAATTTGAGTGGTTGGTGTATTCCATACTTCAAGCGATTGGATTTCACCCAAAACGCACCAAATGACTCCTCCCACCATATTATGATGTTGCCCATGTTTTGGGCTCGATCCGAAATCAATAGGTTAGAGAAATTGGACAATTCAAGTTCAACGGCAGTTCGTTCCTAATTGGAGTGGTTGGTGTATTCCATACTTCTAGCGGTTGGATTTCACTCAAAACTCACCAAATGACTCCTCCCACCATATTATGTTGTTGCCCAAGTTTTGGGCTCGATCCGAAATCAATAGGTGTTCCAAATTGGACAATTCAAGTTCAACGGCAGTTCGTTCCTAATTGGAGTGGTTGGTGTATTCCATACTTCTAGCGATTGGATTTCACTCAAAACTAACCAAATGACTCCTCCCACCGTATTATGATGTTGCCCAAGTTTTGGGCTCGATCCGAAATCAATAGGTGTGAGAAATTGGACAATTCAAGTTCAACGGCAGTTCGTTCCTAATTGGAGTGGTTGGTGTATTCCATACTTCTAGCGATTGGATTTCACTCAAACCTCACCAACTGACTCCTCCCACCATATTATGATGCTGCCCATGTTTTGGGCTCGATCCGAAATCAATAGGTGTGAGAAATTGGACAATTCAAGTTGAACGGCAGTTCGTTCCTAATTGGAGTGGTTGGTGTAGTCCATACTTCTAGCGATTGGATTTCACTCAAAACTCACCAAATGACTCCTCCCACCATATTATGATGTTGCCCAACTTTTGGGCTCGATCCGAAATCAATAGGTGTTCCAAATTGGACAATTCAGGTTCAACGGCAGTTCGTTCCTAATTTGAGTGGTTGGTGTATTCCATACTTCAAGCGATTGGATTTCACCCAAAACGCACCAAATGACTCCTCCCACCATATTATGATGTTGCCCATGTTTTGGGCTCGATCCGAAATCAATAGGTTAGAGAAATTGGACAATTCAAGTTCAACGGCAGTTCGTTCCGAATTGGAGTGGTTGGTGTATTCCATACTTCTAGCGGTTGGATTTCACTCAAAACTCACCAAATGACTCCTCCCACCATATTATGTTGTTGCCCAAGTTTTGGGCTCGATCCGAAATCAATAGGTGTTCCAAATTGGACAATTCAAGTTCAACGGCAGTTCGTTCCTAATTGGAGTGGTTGGTGTATTCCATACTTCTAGCGATTGGATTTCACTCAAAACTAACCAAATGACTCCTCCCACCATATTATGATGTTGCCCAAGTTTTGGGCTCGATCCGAAATCAATAGGTGTGAGAAATTGGACAATTCAAGTTCAACGGCAGTTCGTTCCTAATTGGAGTGGTTGGTGTATTCCATACTTCTAGCGATTGCATTTCACTCAAAAGTCACCAAATGACTCCACCTACCATATTATGATGTTGCCCAAGTTTTGGGCTCGATCCGAAATCAATAGGTGTGAGAAATTGGTCAATTCAATTTCAACGGCATTTCGTTCCTAATTGGAGTGGTTGGTGTATTCCAGACTTCTAGCGATTGGATTTCACTCAAAACTAACCAAATGACTCCTCCCACCATATTGTGCTAGTGCCCAAGTTTTGGGATCGATCCTAAATCAATAGGTGTGCGAAATTGGACAATTCAAGTTCAATGGCAGTTCGTTCCTAATTGTAGTGGTTGGTGTATTCCATACTTCTAGCGATTGGATTTCACTCAAAACTCACCAAATGACTCCTCCCACCATATTATGATGTTGCCCAAGTTTTGGGCTCGATCCGAAATCAATAGGTGTTCCAAATTGGACAATTCAAGTTCAACGGCAGTTCGTTCCAAATTGGAGTGGTTGGTGTATTCCAAACTTCTAGCGATTGGATTTCACTCAAAACGCACCGAATGACTCCTCCCACCATATTATGATGTTGCCCAAGATTTGGCCTCGATCCGAAATCAATAGGTGTTCCAAATTGGACAATTCAAGTTCAACGGCAGTTCGTTCCTAATTGGAGTGGTTGGTGTATTCCATACTTCTAGCGATTGGATTTCACTCAAAACTCACCAAATGACTCCTCCCACCATATTATGATGTTGCCCAAGTTTTGGGCTCGATCCGAAATCAATAGGTGTGCAAAATTGGACAATTCAAGTTCAACGGCAGTTCGTTCCTAATTCGAGTGGTTGGTGCATTCCATACTTCTAGCGATTGGAATTCACTCAAAACTCACCAAATGACTCCTCCCACCATATTATGATGTTGCCCAAGTTTTGGGCTCGATCCGAAATCAATAGGTGTTCCAAATTGGACAATTCAAGTTCAACGGCAGTTCGTTCCTAATTGGAGTGGTTGGTGTATTCCATACTTCTAGCGATTGGATTTCACTCAAAACTCACCAAATATCACCTCCCACCATATTATGATGTTGCTCAAGTTTTGGGCTCGATTCGAAATCAATAGGTGTTCCAAATTGGACAATTCAAGGTCAACGGCAGTTCGTTCCTAATTGGAGTGGTTGGTGTATTCCATACTTCTAGCGATTGGATTTCACTCAAAACTCACCAAATGACTCGTCCCACCATATTATGATGTTGCCCAAGTTTTGGGCTCGATCCGAAATCAATAGGTGTTCCAAATTGGACAATTCAAGTTCAACGGCAATTCGTTCGTAATTGGAGTGGTTGGTGTATTCCACACTTCTAGCGATTGAATTTCACTCAAAACTCACCAAATGACTCCTCCCACCATATTATGATGTTGCCCAAGTTTTGGGCTCGATCCGAAATCAATAGGTGTGAGAAATTGGTCAATTCAATTTCAACGGCATTTCGTTCCTAATTGGAGTGGTTGGTGTATTCCATACTTCTAGCGATTGGATTTCACTCAAAACTCACCAAATGACTCCTCCCACCATATTATGATGTTGCCCAAATTTTGGGCTCGATCCGAAATCAATAGGTGTGCGAAATTGGACAATTGAAGTTCAACGGCAGTTCGTTCCTAATTGGAGTGGTTGGTGTATTCCATACTTCTAGAGATTGGATTTCACTCAAAACTCACCAAATGACTCCTCCCACCATATTATGATGTTGCCCAAGATTTGGGCTCGATCCGAAATCAATAGGTGTTCCAAATTGGACAATTCAAGTTCAACGGCAGTTCGTTCCTAATTGGTGTGGTTGGTGTATTCCACACTTCTAGCGATTGGATTTCACTCAAAAATAACCAAATGACTCCTCCCACCATATTATGATGTTGCCCAAGTTTTTGGCTCGATCCGAAATCAATAGGTGTTCAGAATTGGACAATTCAAGTTGAACGGCAGTTCGTTCCTAATTGGAGTGGTTGGTGTATTCCATACTTCTAGCATTTGGATTTCACTCAAAACTCACCAAATGACTCCTCCCACCATATTATGATGTTGCCCAAGTTTTGGGCTCGATACAAAATGAATAGGTGTTCAAAATTGGACAATTCAAGTTGAACGGCAGTTCGTTCCTAATTGGAGTGGTTGGTGTATTCCATACTTCTAGGGATTGCATTTCACTCAAAACTCACCAAATGACTCCTCCCACCATATTATGATGTTGCCCGAGTTTTGGGCTCGATCCGAAATCAATAGGTGTTCCAAATTGGACAATTCAAGTACAACGGCAGTTCGTTCCTAATTGGAGTGGTTGGTGTATTCCATACTTCTAGCGATTGGATTTCACTCAAAACTCACCAAATGACTCCTCCCACCATATTATGATGTTGCCCAAGATTTGGCCTCGATCCGAAATCAATAGGTGTTCCAAATTGGACAATTCAAGTTCAACGGCAGTTCGTTCCTAATTGGAGTGGTTGGTGTATTCCATACTTCTAGCGATTGGATTTCACTCAAAACTAACCAAATGACTCCTCCCACCATATTATGATGTTGCCCAAGTTTTGGGCTCGATCCCAAATCAATAGGTGTTCCAAATTGGACAATTCAAGTTCAACGACAGTTCGTTCCTAATTGGAGTGGTTGGTGTATTCCATACATCTAGCGATTGGATTTCACTCAAAACTCACCAAATGACTCCTCCCACCATATTATGTTGTTGCCCAAGTTTGGGGTTCGATCCGAAATCAATAGGTGTGAGAAATTGGACAATTTAAGTTCAACGGCAGTTCGTTCCTAATTGGAGTGGTTGGTGTATTCCATACTTCTAGCGATTGGATTTCACTCAAAACTCACCAAATGACTCCTCCCACCATATTATGTTGTTGCCCAAGTTTTGGGCTCGATCCGAAATCAATAGGTGTTCCAAATTGGACAATTCAAGTTCAACGACAGTTCGTTCCAAATTGGAGTGGTTGGTGTATTCCAAACTTCTAGCGATTGGATTTCACTCAAAACGCACCAAATGACTCCTCCCACCATATTATGATGTTGCCCAAGATTTGGCCTCGATCCGAAATCAATAGGTGTTCCAAATTGGACAATTCAAGTTCAACGGCAATTCGTTCGTAATTGGAGTGGTTGGTGTATTCCACACTTCTAGCGATTGGATTTCACTCAAAACTCACCAAATCACTCCTCCCACCATATTATGATGTTGCCCAAGTTTTGGGCTCGATCCGAAATCAATAGGTGTGAGAAATTGGTCAATTCAATTTCAACGGCATTTCGTTCCTAATTGGAGTGGTTGGTGTATTCCATACTTCTAGCGATTGGATTTCACTCAAAACTCACCAAATGACTCCTCCCACCATATTATGATGTTGCCCAAACTTTGGGCTCGATCCGAAATCAATAGGTGTGCGAAATTGGACAATTGAAGTTCAACGGCAGTTCGTTCCTAATTGGAGTGGTTGGTGTATTCCATACTTCTAGCGATTGGATTTCACTCAAAACTCAACAAATGACTCCTCCCACCATATTATGATGTTGCCCAAGATTTGGGCTCGATCCGAAATCAATAGGTGTTCCAAATTGGACAATTCAAGTTCAACGGCAGTTCGTTCCTAATTGGTGTGGTTGGTGTATTTCATACTTCTAGCGATTGGATTTCACTCAAAATTAACCAAATGACTCCTCCCACCATATTATGATGTTGCCCAAGTTTTGGGCTCGATCCGTAATCAATAGGTGTGAGAAATTGGACAATTCAAGTTCAACGGCAATTCGTTCCTAATTGGAGTGGTTGGTGTATTCCATAGTTCTAGCGATTGGATTTCACTCAAAACTCACCAAACGACTTCTCCCACCATATTATGATGTTGCCCAAGTTTTGGGCTCGATCCGAAATCAATAGGTGTTCCAAATTGGACAATTCAAGTTCAACGGCAGTTCGTTCCTAATTGGAGTGGTTGGTGTATTCCATACTTCTAGCGATTGGAATTCACTCAAAACGCACCAAATGACTCCTCCCACCATATTATGATGTTGCCCAAGTTTTGGGCTCGATCCTAAATCAATAGGTATTCAAAATTGGACAATTCAAGTTGAACGGCAGTTCGTTCCTAATTGGAGTGGTTGGTGTATTCCATACTTCTAGCGATTAGATTTCACTCAAAACTCACCAAATGACTCCTCCGACCATATTATTTTGTTGCCCAAGTTTTGGGCTCAATCCGAAATCAATAGGTGTTCAAAATTGGACAATTCAAGTTGAACGGCAGTTCGTTCCTAATTGGAGTGGTTGGTGTATTCCATACTTCTAGAGATTGCATTTCACTCAAAACTCACCAAATGACTCCTCCCACCATATTATGATGTTGCCCAAGTTTTGGGCTCGATCCGAAATCAATAGGTGTTCCAAATTGGACAATTCAAGTTCAACGGCAGTTCGTTCCTAATTGGAGTGGTTGGTGTATTCCATACTTCTAGCGGTTGGATTTCACTCAAAACTCACCAAATGACTCCTCCCACCATATTATGATGTTGCCCAAGATTTGGCCTCGATCCGAAATCAATAGGTGTTCCAAATTGGACAATTCAAGTTCAACGGCAGTTCGTTCCAAATTGGAGTGGTTGGTGTATTCCATACTTCTAGCGATTGGAATTCACTCAAAACGCACCAAATGACTCCTCCCACCATATTATGATGTTGCCCAAGTTTTGGGCTCGATCCGAAATCAATAGGTGTTCAAAATTGGACAATTCAAGTTGAACGGCAGTTCGTTCCTAATTGGAGTGGTTAGTGTATTCCAGACTTCTAGCGATTGGATTTCACTCAAAACTTTCCAAATGACTCCTCCGACCATATTATTTTGTTGCCCAAGTTTTGGGCTCAATCCGAAATCAATAGGTGTTCAAAATTGGACAATTCAAGTTGAACGGCAGTTCGTTCCTAATTGGAGTGGTTGGTGTACTGCATACTTCTAGCGATTGCATTTCACTCAAAACTCACCAAATGACTCCTCCCACCATATTATGATGTTGCCCAAGTTTTGGGCTCGATCCGAAATCAATAGGTTTTCCAAATTGGACAATTCAAGTACAACGGCAGTTCGTTCCTAATTGGAGTGGTTTGTGTATTCCATACTTCTAGCGATTGGATTTCACTCAAAACTCACCAAATGACTCCTCCCACCATATTATGATGTTGCCCAAGATTTGGCCTCGATCCGAAATCAATAGGTGTTCCAAATTGGACAATTCAAGTTCAACGGCAGTTCGTTCCTAATTGGAGTGGTTGGTGTATTCCATACTTCTAGCGATTGGATTTCACTCAAAACTAACCAAATGACTCCTCCCACCATATTATGATGTTGCCCAAGTTTTGGGCTCGATCCGAAATCAATAGGTGTGAGAAATTGGTCAATTCAATTTCAACGGCATTTCGTTCCTAATTGGAGTGGTTGGTGTATTCCATACTTCTAGCGATTGGATTTCACTCAAAACTCACCAAATGACTCCTCCCACCATATTATGATGTTGCCCAAATTTTGGGCTCGATCCGAAATCAATAGGTGTGAGAAATTGGACAATTCAAGTTCAACGGCAATTCGTTCCTAATTGGAGTGGTTGGTGTATTCCATAGTTCTAGCGATTGGATTTCACTCAAAACTCACCAAATGACTCCTCCCACCATATTATGATGTTGCCCAAATTTTGGGCTCGATCCCAAATCAATAGGTGTTCCAAATTGGACAATTCAAGTTCACCGGCAGTTCGTTCCTAATTGGAGTGGTTGGTGTATTCCATACATCTAGCGATTGGATTTCACTCAAAACTCACCAAATGACTCCTCCCACCATATTATGTAGTTGCCCAAGTTTGGGGTTCGATCCGAAATCAATAGGTGTGAGAAATTGGACAATTTCAGTTCAACGGCAGTTCGTTCCTAATTCGAGTGGTTGGTGTATTCCATACTTCTAGCGATTGGATTTCACTCAAAACTCACCAAATGACTCCTCCCACCATATTATGATGTTGCCCAAGTTTTGGGCTCGATACGAAATCAGTAGGTGTTCCAAATTGGACAATTCAAGTTCAACGACAGTTCGTTCCAAATTGGAGTGGTTGGTGTATTCCAAACTTCTAGCGATTGGATTTCACTCAAAACGCACCAAATGACTCCTCCCACCATATTATGATGTTGCCCAAGATTTGGCCTCGATCCGAAATCAATAGGTGTTCCAAATTGGACAATTCAAGTTCAACGGCAATTCGTTCGTAATTGGAGTGGTTGGTGTATTCCACACTTCTAGCGATTGGATTTCACTCAAAACTCACCAAATGACTCCTCCCACCATATTATGATGTTGCCCAAGTTTTGGGCTCGATCCGAAATCAATAGGTGTGAGAAATTGGTCAATTCAATTTCAACGGCATTTCGTTCCTAATTGGAGTGGTTGGTGTATTCCATACTTCTAGCGATTGGATTTCACTCAAAACTCACCAAATGACTCCTCCCAAAATATTATGATGTTGCCCAAGATTTGGCCTCGATCCGAAATCAATAGGTGTTCCAAATTGGACAATTCAAGTTCAACGGCAGTTCGTTCCTAATTGGAGTGGTTGGTGTATTCCATACTTCTAGCGATTGGATTTCACTCAAAACTAACCAAATGACTCCTCCCACCATATTATGATGTTGCCCAAGTTTTGGGCTCGATCCGAAATCAATAGGTGTGAGAAATTGGACAATTCAAGTTCAACGGCAGTTCGTTCCTAATTGGAGTGGTTGGTGTATTCCATACTTCTAGCGATTGGATTTCACTCAAAACTCACCAAACGATTTCTCCCACCATATTATGATGTTGCCCAAGTTTTGGGCTCGATCCGAAATCAATAGGTGTTCCAAATTGGACAATTCAAGTTCAACGGCAGTTCGTTCCTAATTGGAGTGGTTGGTGTATTCCATACTTCTAGCGATTGGAATTCACTCAAAACGCACCAAATGACTCCTCCCACCATATTATGATGTTGCCCAAGTTTTGGGCTCGATCCGAAATCAATAGGTGTTCAAAATTGGACAATTCAAGTTGAACGGCAGTTCGTTCCTAATTGGAGTGGTTAGTGTATTCCAGACTTCTAGCGATTGGATTTCACTCAAAACTTTCCAAATGACTCCTCCGACCATATTATTTTGTTGCCCAAGTTTTGGGCTCAATCCGAAATCAATAGGTGTTCAAAATTGGACAATTCAAGTTGAACGGCAGTTCGTTCCTAATTGGAGTGGTTGGTGTACTGCATACTTCTAGCGATTGCATTTCACTCAAAACTCACCAAATGACTCCTCCCACCATATTATGATGTTGCCCAAGTTTTGGGCTCGATCCGAAATCAATAGGTTTTCCAAATTGGACAATTCAAGTACAACGGCAGTTCGTTCCTAATTGGAGTGGTTTGTGTATTCCATACTTCTAGCGATTGGATTTCACTCAAAACTCACCAAATGACTCCTCCCACCATATTATGATGTTGCCCAAGATTTGGCCTCGATCCGAAATCAATAGGTGTTCCAAATTGGACAATTCAAGTTCAACGGCAGTTCGTTCCTAATTGGAGTGGTTGGTGTATTCCATACTTCTAGCGATTGGATTTCACTCAAAACTAACCAAATGACTCCTCCCACCATATTATGATGTTGCCCAAGTTTTGGGCTCGATCCGAAATCAATAGGTGTGAGAAATTGGTCAATTCAATTTCAACGGCATTTCGTTCCTAATTGGAGTGGTTGGTGTATTCCATACTTCTAGCGATTGGATTTCACTCAAAACTCACCAAATGACTCCTCCCACCATATTATGATGTTGCCCAAATTTTGGGCTCGATCCGAAATCAATAGGTGTGAGAAATTGGACAATTCAAGTTCAACGGCAATTCGTTCCTAATTGGAGTGGTTGGTGTATTCCATAGTTCTAGCGATTGGATTTCACTCAAAACTCACCAAATGACTCCTCCCACCATATTATGATGTTGCCCAAATTTTGGGCTCGATCCCAAATCAATAGGTGTTCCAAATTGGACAATTCAAGTTCACCGGCAGTTCGTTCCTAATTGGAGTGGTTGGTGTATTCCATACATCTAGCGATTGGATTTCACTCAAAACTCACCAAATGACTCCTCCCACCATATTATGTTGTTGCCCAAGTTTGGGGTTCGATCCGAAATCAATAGGTGTGAGAAATTGGACAATTTCAGTTCAACGGCAGTTCGTTCCTAATTCGAGTGGTTGGTGTATTCCATACTTCTAGCGATTGGATTTCACTCAAAACTCACCAAATGACTCCTCCCACCATATTATGATGTTGCCCAAGTTTTGGGCTCGATCCGAAATCAGTAGGTGTTCCAAATTGGACAATTCAAGTTCAACGACAGTTCGTTCCAAATTGGAGTGGTTGGTGTATTCCAAACTTCTAGCGATTGGATTTCACTCAAAACGCACCAAATGACTCCTCCCACCATATTATGATGTTGCCCAAGATTTGGCCTCGATCCGAAATCAATAGGTGTTCCAAATTGGACAATTCAAGTTCAACGGCAATTCGTTCGTAATTGGAGTGGTTGGTGTATTCCACACTTCTAGCGATTGGATTTCACTCAAAACTCACCAAATGACTCCTCCCACCATATTATGATGTTGCCCAAGTTTTGGGCTCGATCCGAAATCAATAGGTGTGAGAAATTGGTCAATTCAATTTCAACGGCATTTCGTTCCTAATTGGAGTGGTTGGTGTATTCCATACTTCTAGCGATTGGATTTCACTCAAAACTCACCAAATGACTCCTCCCACCATATTATGATGTTGCCCAAATTTTGGGCTCGATCCGAAATCAATAGGTGTGAGAAATTGGACAATTCAAGTTCAACGGCAATTCGTTCCTAATTGGAGTGGTTGGTGTATTCCATAGTTCTAGCGATTGGATTTCACTCAAAACTCACCAAACGACTTCTCCCACCATATTATGATGTTGCCCAAGTTTTGGGATCGATCCGAAATCAATAGGTGTTCAAAATTGGACAATTCAAGTTGAACGGCAGTTCGTTCCTAATTGGAGTGGTTGGTGTATTCCATACTTCTAGCGATTGGATTTCACTCAAAAATCACCAAATGACTCCTCCGACCATATTATTTTGTTGCCCAAGTTTTGGGCTCAATCCGAAATCAATAGGTGTTCAAAATTGGACAATTCAAGTTGAACGGCAGTTCGTTCCTAATTGGAGTGGTTGGTGTATTCCATACTTCTAGAGATTGCATTTCACTCAAAACTCACCAAATGACTCCTCCCACCATATTATGATGTTGCCCAAGTTTTGGGCTCGATCCGAAATCAATAGGTGTTCCAAATTGGACAATTCAAGTACAACGGCAGTTCGTTCCTAATTGGAGTGGTTGGTGTATTCCATACTTCTAGCGATTGGATTTCACTCAAAACTCACCAACTGACTCCTCCCACCATATTATGTTGTTGCCCAAGTTTTGGGCTCGATCCCAAATCAATAGGTGTTCCAAATTGGACAATTCAAGTTCACCGGCAGTTCGTTCCTAATTGGAGTGGTTGGTGTATTCCATACATCTAGCGATTGGATTTCACTCAAAACTCACCAAATGACTCCTCCCACCATATTATGTTGTTGCCCAAGTTTGGGGTTCGATCCGAAATCAATAGGTGTGAGAAATTGGACAATTTTAGTTCAACGGCAGTTCGTTCCTAATTGGAGTGGTTGGTGTATTCCATACTTCTAGCGATTGGATTTCACTCAAAACTCAGCAAATGACTCCTCCCACCATATTATGATGTTGCCCAAGATTTGGCCTTGATCCGAAATCAATAGGTGTTCCAAATTGGACAATTCAAGTTCAACGGCAGTTCGTTCCTAATTGGAGTGGTTGGTGTATTCCATACTTCTAGCGATTGGATTTCACTCAAAACTAACCAAATGACTCCTCCCACCATATTATGTTGGTGCCCAAGTTTTGGGCTCGATCCGAAATCAATAGGTGTGAGAAATTGGACAATTCAAGTTCAACGGCAGTTCGTTCCTAATTGGAGTGGTTGGTGTATTCCATACTTCTAGCGATTGGATTTCACTCAAAACTCACCAAACAACTCCTCCCACCATATTATGATGTTGCCCAACTTTTGGGCTCGATCCGAAATCCATAGGTGTTCAAAATTGGAAAATTCAAGTTCAACGGCAGTTCGTTCCTAATTGGAGTGGTTGGTGTATTCCATACTTCTAGCGATTGGATTTCACTCAAAACGCACCAAATGACTCCTCCCACCATAATATGATGTTGACCAAGTTTTGGGCCCAATCCGAAATCAATAGGTGTTCCAAATTGGACAATTCAAGTTCAACGGCAGTTCGTTCCTAATTGGAGAGGTTGGTGTATTCCATACTTGTAACGATTGGATTTCACTCAAAACTCACCAAATGACTCCTCCCACCATATTATGATGTTGCCCAAGTTTTGGGCTCGATCCGAAATCAATAGGTGTTCCAAATTGGACAATTCAAGTTCAACGGCAGTTCGTTCCTAATTGGAGTAGTTGTTTTATTCCATACTTCTAGCGATTGGATTTCACTCAAAACTCACCAAATGACTCCTCCCACCACATTATGATGTTGCCCAAGTTTTGGGCTCGATCCGAAATCAATAGGTGTGAGAAATTGGAGAATTCAAGTTCAACGGCAGTTTGTTCCTAATTGGAGTGGTTGGTGTATTCCAGACTTCTAGCGATTGGATTTCCCTCAAAACTCCCCAAATGACTCCTCCCACCATATTATGATGTTGCCCAAGTTTTGGGCTCGATCCGAAATCAATAGGTGTGAGAAATTGGACAATTCAAGTTCAACGGCAGTTCGTTCCTAATTGGAGTGGTTGGTGTATTCCACACTTCTAGCGATTGGATTTCACTCAAAACTCCCCAAATGACTCCTCCCACCATATTATGATGTTGCCCAGGTTTTGGGCTCGATCCGAAATCAATAGGTGTGAGAAATTCGAGAATTCAAGTTCAACGGCAGTTTGTTCCTAATTGGAGTGGTTGGTGTATTCCACACTTCTAGCGATTGGATTTCACTCAAAACTCACCAAATGAATCCTCCCACGGTATTATGATGTTGCCCAAGTTTTGGGCTCGATCCGAAATCAATAGGTGTGAGAAATTGGACAATTCAAGTTCAACGGCAGTTCGTTCCTAATTGGAGTGGTTGGTGTATTCCACACTTCTAGCGATTGGATTTCACTCAAAACTCCCCAAATGACTCCTCCCACCATATTATGATGTTGCCCAAGTTTTGGGTTCGATCCGAAATCAATAGGTGTGAGAAATTGGAGAATTCAAGTTCAACGGCAGTTTGTTCCTAATTGGAGTGGTTGGTGTATTCCACACTTCTAGCAATTGGATTTAACTCAAAACTCACCAAATGAATCCTCCCACGGTATTATGATGTTGCCCAAGTTTTGGGCTCGATCCGAAATCAATAGGTGTGAGAAATTGGACAATTCAAGTTCAACAGCAGTTTGTTCCTAATTGGAGTGGTTGGTGTATTCCATACTTCTAGCGATTGGATTTCACTCAAAACTCACCAACTGACTCCTCCCACCATATTATGATGTTGCCCAAGTTTTGGTCTCGATCCGAAATCAATAGGTGTGAGAAATTGGGCAATTCAAGTTCAACGGCAGTTCGTTCCTAATTGTAGTGGTTGGTGTATTCCATACTTCTAGCGATTGGATTTCACTCAAAACTCACCAAATGACTCCTCCTACCATATTATGATGTTGCCCAAGTTTTGGGCTCGATCCGAAATCAATAGGTGTTCCAAATTGGACAATTCAAGTACAACGGCAGTTCGTTCCTAATTGGAGTGGTTGGTGTATTCCATACTTCTAGCGATTGGATTTCACTCAAAACTCACCAAATGACTCCTCCCACCATATTATGATGTTGCCCAAATTTTGGGCTCGATCCGAAATCAATAGGTGTGAGAAATTGGACAATTCAAGTTCAACGGCAATTCGTTCCTAATTGGAGTGGTTGGTGTATTCCATAGTTCTAGCGATTGGATTTCACTCAAAACTCACCAAACGACTTCTCCCACCATATTATGATGTTGCCCAAGTTTTGGGATCGATCCGAAATCAATAGGTGTTCAAAATTGGACAATTCAAGTTGAACGGCAGTTCGTTCCTAATTGGAGTGGTTGGTGTATTCCATACTTCTAGCGATTGGATTTCACTCAAAAATCACCAAATGACTCCTCCGACCATATTATTTTGTTGCCCAAGTTTTGGGCTCAATCCGAAATCAATAGGTGTTCAAAATTGGACAATTCAAGTTGAACGGCAGTTCGTTCCTAATTGGGGTGGTTGGTGTATTCCATACTTCTAGAGATTGCATTTCACTCAAAACTCACCAAATGACTCCTCCCACCATATTATGATGTTGCCCAAGTTTTGGGCTCGATCCGAAATCAATAGGTGTTCCAAATTGGACAATTCAAGTACAACGGCAGTTCGTTCCTAATTGGAGTGGTTGGTGTATTCCATACTTCTAGCGATTGGATTTCACTCAAAACTCACCAACTGACTCCTCCCACCATATTATGTTGTTGCCCAAGTTTTGGGCTCGATCCCAAATCAATAGGTGTTCCAAATTGGACAATTCAAGTTCACCGGCAGTTCGTTCCTAATTGGAGTGGTTGGTGTATTCCATACATCTAGCGATTGGATTTCACTCAAAACTCACCAAATGACTCCTCCCACCATATTATGTTGTTGCCCAAGTTTGGGGTTCGATCCGAAATCAATAGGTGTGAGAAATTGGACAATTTTAGTTCAACGGCAGTTCGTTCCTAATTGGAGTGGTTGGTGTATTCCATACTTCTAGCGATTGGATTTCACTCAAAACTCAGCAAATGACTCCTCCCACCATATTATGATGTTGCCCAAGATTTGGCCTTGATCCGAAATCAATAGGTGTTCCAAATTGGACAATTCAAGTTCAACGGCAGTTCGTTCCTAATTGGAGTGGTTGGTGTATTCCATACTTCTAGCGATTGGATTTCACTCAAAACTAACCAAATGACTCCTCCCACCATATTATGTTGGTGCCCAAGTTTTGGGCTCGATCCGAAATCAATAGGTGTGAGAAATTGGACAATTCAAGTTCAACGGCAGTTCGTTCCTAATTGGAGTGGTTGGTGTATTCCATACTTCTAGCGATTGGATTTCACTCAAAACTCACCAAACAACTCCTCCCACCATATTATGATGTTGCCCAACTTTTGGGCTCGATCCGAAATCCATAGGTGTTCAAAATTGGAAAATTCAAGTTCAACGGCAGTTCGTTCCTAATTGGAGTGGTTGGTGTATTCCATACTTCTAGCGATTGGATTTCACTCAAAACGCACCAAATGACTCCTCCCACCATAATATGATGTTGACCAAGTTTTGGGCCCAATCCGAAATCAATAGGTGTTCCAAATTGGACAATTCAAGTTCAACGGCAGTTCGTTCCTAATTGGAGAGGTTGGTGTATTCCATACTTGTAACGATTGGATTTCACTCAAAACTCACCAAATGACTCCTCCCACCATATTATGATGTTGCCCAAGTTTTGGGCTCGATCCGAAATCAATAGGTGTTCCAAATTGGACAATTCAAGTTCAACGGCAGTTCGTTCCTAATTGGAGTAGTTGTTTTATTCCATACTTCTAGCGATTGGATTTCACTCAAAACTCACCAAATGACTCCTCCCACCACATTATGATGTTGCCCAAGTTTTGGGCTCGATCCGAAATCAATAGGTGTGAGAAATTGGAGAATTCAAGTTCAACGGCAGTTTGTTCCTAATTGGAGTGGTTGGTGTATTCCACACTTCTAACAATTGGATTTAACTCAAAACTCACCAAATGAATCCTCCCACGGTATTATGATGTTGCCCAAGTTTTGGGCTCGATCCGAAATCAATAGGTGTGAGAAATTGGACAATTCAAGTTCAACAGCAGTTTGTTCCTAATTGGAGTGGTTGGTGTATTCCATACTTCTAGCGATTGGATTTCACTCAAAACTCACCAACTGACTCCTCCCACCATATTATGATGTTGCCCAAGTTTTGGGCTCGATCCGAAATCAATAGGTGTGAGAAATTGGGCAATTCAAGTTCAACGGCAGTTCGTTCCTAATTGTAGTGGTTGGTGTATTCCATACTTCTAGCGATTGGATTTCACTCAAAACTCACCAAATGACTCCTCCTACCATATTATGATGTTGCCCAAGTTTTGGGCTCGATCCGAAATCAATAGGTGTTCCAAATTGGACAATTCAAGTACAACGGCAGTTCGTTCCTAATTGGAGTGGTTGGTGTATTCCATACTTCTAGTGATTGGATTTCACTCAAAACTCACCTAATGACTCCTCCCACCATATTATGATGTTGCCCAAGTTTTGGGCTCGATCCGAAATCAATAGGTGTGAGAAATTGGACAACTCAAGTTCAACGGAATTTCGTTCCTAATTGGTGTGGTTGCTGTATTCCATACTTCTAGCGATTGGATTTCACTCAAAACTCACCAAATGACTCCTCCCACCATATTATGATGTTGCCCACGTTTTGGGCTCGATCCGAAATCAATAGTTGTGAGAAATTGGTCAATTCACTTTCAACGACAGTTCGTTCCTAATTGGAGTAGTTGTTGTATTCCATACTTCTAGCGATTGGATTTAACTCAAAACTCACCAAATGACTCCTCCCACCATATTATGATGTTGCCTAAGTTTTCTGCTCGATCCGAGATCAATAGGTGTGAGAAATTGGACAATTCAAGTTCAACGGAAGGTCGTTCCTAATTGGAGTGGTTTCTGTATTCCACACTTCAAGCGATTGGATTTCACTCAAAACTCCCCAAATGACTCCACCCACCATATTATGGTGTTGCCCAAGTTTTGGGCTCGATCCGAAATCAATAGCTGTTCCAAATTGGACAATTCAAGTTCAACGGCAGTTCGTTCCTAATTGGAGTGGTTGGTGTATTCCATGCTTCTAGCGATTGGATTTCTCTCAAAACTCACCAAATGACTCCTCCCACCATATTATGATGTTGCCCAAGTTTTGGGCTCGATCCGAAATCAATAGGTGTTCCAAATTGGACATTTCAACTTCAACGGCAGTTCTTTCCTAATTGGAGTGGTTGGTGTATTCCATACTTCTAGCGATTGGATTTCACTCAAAACTCACCAAATGACTCCTCCCACCATATTACGATGTTGCACAAGTGTGGGGTTCGATCCGAAATCAATAGGTGTGAGAAATTGGACAATTCAAGTTCAACGGCAGTTCGTTCCTAATTGGAGTGGTTGGTGTATTCCATACTTCTAGCGATTGGATTTCACTCAAAACTCACCAAATGACTCCTCCCACCATATTATGATGTTGCCCAAGTTTTGGGCTCGATCCGAAATCAATAGGTGTTCCAAATTGGACAATTCAAGTTCAACGGCAGTTCGTTCCTAATTGGAGTGGTTGGTGTATTCCATACTTCTAGCGATTGGATTTCTCTCAAAACTCACCAAATGACTCCTCCCACCATATTGTCATGTTGCCCAAGGATTGGGCTCAATCAGAAATCAATAGGTGTGAGAAATTGGACAATTCAAGTTCAACGGCAGTTCGTTCCTAATTGGAGTGGTTGGTGTATTCCATACTTCTAGCGATTGGATTTCACTCCAAAGTCACCAAATGACTCCTCCCACCATATTATCATGTTGCCCAACTTTTGGGCTCGATCCGAAATCAATAGGTGTGAGAAATTTGACAACTCAAGTTCAACGGAAGTTCGTTCCTAATTGGTGTGGTTGGTGTATTTCATACTTCTAGCGATTGGATTTCACTCAAAACTCACCAACTGACTCCTCCCACCATATTATGATGTTGCCCAAGTTTGGGGCTCGATCCGAAATCAATAGGTGTCAGAAATTGGTCAATTCAAGTTCAACGGCAGTTCGTTCCTAATTGGAGTGGTTGGTGTATTCCACACTTCTAGCGATTGGATTTCACTCAAAACTCCCCAAATGACTCCTCCCACCATATTATGATGTTGCCCAGGTTTTGGCCTCGATCCGAAATCAATTGGCGTTCGAAATTGGACAATTCAAGTTCAACGTCAGTTCGTTCCTAATTGGAATGGTTGGTGTATTCCATACTTCTAGCGATTGGATTTCACTCAAATCTCCCGAAATGACTCCTCCCACCATATTATGATGTTGCCCAAGTTTTGGGCTCGATCCGAAATCAATTGGTGTTCGAAATTGGACAATTCAAGTTCAACGGCAGTTCGTTCCTAATTGGAGTGGTTGGTGTATTCCATACTTCTAGCGATTGGATTTCTCTCAAAACTCACCAAATGACTCCTCCCACCATATTGTCATGTTGCCCAAGGATTGGGCTCAATCAGAAATCAATAGGTGTGAGAAATTGAACAATTCAAGTTCAACGACAGTTCGTTCCTAATTGGAGTAGTTGTTGTATTCCATACTTCTAGCGATTGGATTTCTCTCAAAACTCACCAAATGACTCCTCCCACCATATTATGATGTTGCCCAAGTTTTGGGCTCGATCCGAAATCAATAGGTGTGAGAAATTGGAGAATTCAAGTTCAACGACAGTTTGTTCCTAATTGGAGTGGTTGGTGTATTCCAGACTTCTAGCGATTGGATTTGCCTCAAAACTCCCCAAATGACTCCTCCCACCATATTATGATGTTGCCCAAGTTTTGGGCTCGATCCGAAATCAATAGGTGTGAGAAATTGGACAATTCAAGTTCAACGGCAGTTCGTTCCTAATTGGAGTGGTTGGTGTATTCCACACTTCTAGCGATTGGATTTCACTCAAAACTCCCCAAATGACTCCTCCCACCATATTATGATGTTGCCCAGGTTTTGGCCTCGATCCGAAATCAATAGGTGTGAGAAATTCGAGAATTCAAGTTCAACGGCAGTTTGTTCCTAATTGGAGTGGTTGGTGTATTCCACACTTCTAGCGATTGGATTTCACTCAAAACTGACCAAATGAATCCTCCCACGGTATTATGATGTTGCCCAAGTTTTGGGCTCGATCCGAAATCAATAGGTGTGAGAAATTGGACAATTCAAGTTCAACGGCAGTTCGTTCCTAATTGGAGTGGTTGGTGTATTCCACACTTCTAGCGATTGGATTTCACTCAAAACTCCCCAAATGACTCCCACCATATTATGATGTTGCCCCAGTTTTGGGCTCGACTCGAAATCAATAGGTGTGAGAAATTGGACAATTCAAGTTCAACGGCAGTTCGTTCCTAATTGGGGTGGTTGGTGTATTCCACACTTCTAGCGATTGGATTTAACTCAAAACTCACCAAATGAATCCTCCCACCATATTATGATGTTGCCCAAGTTTTGGGCTCGATCCGAAATCAATAGGTGTGAGAAATTGGACAATTCAAGTTCAACGGCAGTTTGTTCCTAATTGGAGTGGTTGGTGTATTCCATACTTCTAGCGATTGGATTTCACTCAAAACTCACCAAATGACTCCTCCCACCATATTAATATGTAGCCCAAGTTTTGGTCTCGATCCGAAATCAATAGGTGTGAGAAATTGGACAATTCAAGTTCAACGGCAGTTCGTTCCTAATTGGAGTGGTTGGTGTATTCCATACTTCTAGCGATTGGATTTCTCTCAAAACTCACCAAAGGACTCCTCCCACCATATTATGATGTTGCCCAAGTTTTGGGCTCGATCCGAAATCAATAGGTGTGAGGAATTGGACAATTCAAGTTCAACGGTAGTTCGTTCCTAATTGGAGTGGTTGGTGTATTCCATACTTCTAGCGATTGGATTTCACTCAAAACTCACCAAATGACTCCTCCCACCATATTATGATGTTGCCCAAGTTTTGGGCTCGATCCGAAATCAAAAGGTGTGAGAAATTGGACAATTCAAGTTCAACGGTAGTTCGTTCCTAATTGGAGTGGTTAGTGTATTCCATACTTCTAGCGATTGGATTTCACTCAAAACTCACCAAATGACTCCTCCCACCATATTATGATGTTGCCCATGTTTTGGCCTTGATCCGAAATCAATAGGTGTTCCAAATTGGACAATTCAAGTTCAACGGCAGTTCGTTCCTAATTGGAGTGGTTGGTGTATTCCATACTTCTAGCGATTGGATTTCTCTCAAAACTCACCAAATGACTCCTCCCACCATATTGTCATGTTGCCCAAGGATTGGGCTCAATCAGAAATCAATAGGTGTGAGAAATTGGACAATTCAAGTTCAACGGCAGTTCGTTCCTAATTGGAGTGGTTGGTGTATTCCATACTTCTAGCGATTGGATTTCACTCCAAAGTCACCAAATGACTCCTCCCACCATATTATCATGTTGCCCAACTTTTGGGCTCGATCCGAAATCAATAGGTGTGAGAAATTTGACAACTCAAGTTCAACGGAAGTTCGTTCCTAATTGGTGTGGTTGGTGTATTTCATACTTCTAGCGATTGGATTTCACTCAAAACTCACCAACTGACTCCTCCCACCATATTATGATGTTGCCCAAGTTTGGGGCTCGATCCGAAATCAATAGGTGTCAGAAATTGGTCAATTCAAGTTCAACGGCAGTTCGTTCCTAATTGGAGTGGTTGGTGTATTCCACACTTCTAGCGATTGGATTTCACTCAAAACTCCCCAAATGACTCCTCCCACCATATTATGATGTTGCCCAGGTTTTGGCCTCGATCCGAAATCAATTGGCGTTCGAAATTGGACAATTCAAGTTCAACGTCAGTTCGTTCCTAATTGGAATGGTTGGTGTATTCCATACTTCTAGCGATTGGATTTCACTCAAATCTCCCGAAATGACTCCTCCCACCATATTATGATGTTGCCCAAGTTTTGGGCTCGATCCGAAATCAATTGGTGTTCGAAATTGGACAATTCAAGTTCAACGGCAGTTCGTTCCTAATTGGAGTGGTTGGTGTATTCCATACTTCTAGCGATTGGATTTCTCTCAAAACTCACCAAATGACTCCTCCCACCATATTGTCATGTTGCCCAAGGATTGGGCTCAATCAGAAATCAATAGGTGTGAGAAATTGAACAATTCAAGTTCAACGACAGTTCGTTCCTAATTGGAGTAGTTGTTGTATTCCATACTTCTAGCGATTGGATTTCTCTCAAAACTCACCAAATGACTCCTCCCACCATATTATGATGTTGCCCAAGTTTTGGGCTCGATCCGAAATCAATAGGTGTGAGAAATTGGAGAATTCAAGTTCAACGACAGTTTGTTCCTAATTGGAGTGGTTGGTGTATTCCAGACTTCTAGCGATTGGATTTGCCTCAAAACTCCCCAAATGACTCCTCCCACCATATTATGATGTTGCCCAAGTTTTGGGCTCGATCCGAAATCAATAGGTGTGAGAAATTGGACAATTCAAGTTCAACGGCAGTTCGTTCCTAATTGGAGTGGTTGGTGTATTCCACACTTCTAGCGATTGGATTTCACTCAAAACTCCCCAAATGACTCCTCCCACCATATTATGATGTTGCCCAGGTTTTGGCCTCGATCCGAAATCAATAGGTGTGAGAAATTCGAGAATTCAAGTTCAACGGCAGTTTGTTCCTAATTGGAGTGGTTGGTGTATTCCACACTTCTAGCGATTGGATTTCACTCAAAACTGACCAAATGAATCCTCCCACGGTATTATGATGTTGCCCAAGTTTTGGGCTCGATCCGAAATCAATAGGTGTGAGAAATTGGACAATTCAAGTTCAACGGCAGTTCGTTCCTAATTGGAGTGGTTGGTGTATTCCACACTTCTAGCGATTGGATTTCACTCAAAACTCCCCAAATGACTCCCACCATATTATGATGTTGCCCCAGTTTTGGGCTCGACTCGAAATCAATAGGTGTGAGAAATTGGACAATTCAAGTTCAACGGCAGTTCGTTCCTAATTGGGGTGGTTGGTGTATTCCACACTTCTAGCGATTGGATTTAACTCAAAACTCACCAAATGAATCCTCCCACCATATTATGATGTTGCCCAAGTTTTGGGCTCGATCCGAAATCAATAGGTGTGAGAAATTGGACAATTCAAGTTCAACGGCAGTTTGTTCCTAATTGGAGTGGTTGGTGTATTCCATACTTCTAGCGATTGGATTTCACTCAAAACTCACCAAATGACTCCTCCCACCATATTAATATGTAGCCCAAGTTTTGGTCTCGATCCGAAATCAATAGGTGTGAGAAATTGGACAATTCAAGTTCAACGGCAGTTCGTTCCTAATTGGAGTGGTTGGTGTATTCCATACTTCTAGCGATTGGATTTCTCTCAAAACTCACCAAAGGACTCCTCCCACCATATTATGATGTTGCCCAAGTTTTGGGCTCGATCCGAAATCAATAGGTGTGAGGAATTGGACAATTCAAGTTCAACGGTAGTTCGTTCCTAATTGGAGTGGTTGGTGTATTCCATACTTCTAGCGATTGGATTTCACTCAAAACTCACCAAATGACTCCTCCCACCATATTATGATGTTGCCCAAGTTTTGGGCTCGATCCGAAATCAAAAGGTGTGAGAAATTGGACAATTCAAGTTCAACGGTAGTTCGTTCCTAATTGGAGTGGTTAGTGTATTCCATACTTCTAGCGATTGGATTTCACTCAAAACTCACCAAATGACTCCTCCCACCATATTATGATGTTGCCCATGTTTTGGCCTTGATCCGAAATCAATAGGTGTTCCAAATTGGACAATTCAAGTTCAACGGCAGTTCGTTCCTAATTGGAGTGGTTGGTGTATTCCATACTTCTAGCGATTGGATTTCACACAAAACTCACCAAATGACTCCTCCCACCATATTATGACATTTCCCAAGTTTGGGGCTCGATCCGAAATCAATAGGTGTGAGAAATTGGACAATTCAAGTTCAACGGCAGTTCGTTCCTAATTGGAGTGGTTGGTGTATTCCATACTTCTAGCGATTGGATTTCTCTCAAAACTCACCAAAGGACTCCTCCCACCATATTATGATGTTGCCCAAGTTTTGGGCTCGATCCGAAATCAATAGGTGTGAGAAATTGGACAATTCAAGTTCAACGGAAGTTCGTTCCTAATTGGAGTGGTTAGTGTATTCCATACTTCTAGCGAATGGATTTCACGCAAAACTCACCAAATGACTCCTCCCACCATATTTTGATGTTGCCCAAGTTTGGGGCTCGATCCGAAATCAATAGGTGTTAGAAATTGGACAATTCAGGTTCAATGGCAGGTCGTTCCTAATTGGAGTGGTTGGTGTATTCCATACTTCTAGCGATTGGATTTCACTCAAAACTCACCAAATGATTCCTCCCACCATATTACGATGTTGCCCAAGTTTTGGGCTCGATCCGAAATCAATTGGCGTTCGAAATTGGACAATTCAAGTTCAACGTCAGTTCGTTCCTAATTGGAATGGTTGGTGTATTCCATACTTCTAGCGATTGGATTTCACTCAAATCTCCCGAAATGACTCCTCCCACCATATTATGATGTTGCCCAAGTTTTGGGCTCGATCCGAAATCAATTGGTGTTCGAAATTGGACAATTCACGTTCAACGGCAGTTCTCTCCTAATTGGAGTGGTTGGTGTATTCCTTACTTCAAGCGATTGGATTTCACTCAAAACTCACCAAATCACTCCTCCCACCATATTATGATGTTGCCCAAGTTTTGGCCTCGATCCGAAATCAATTGGTGTTCGAAATTGGACAATTCAAGTTCAACGGCAGTTCGTTCCTCATTGGAGTGGTTCGTGTCTTCCATGCTTCTAGCGATTGGATTTCACTCAAAACTCACCAAATGACTCCTCCCACCATATTATGATGTTGCCCAAGTTTTGGGCTCGATCCGAAATCAATAGGTGTTCCAAATTGGACAATTCAAGTTCAACGGCAGTTCGTTCCTAATTGGAGTGGTTGGTGTATTCCATACTTCTAGCGATTGGATTTCACACAAAACTCACCAAATGACTACTCCCACCATATTATGACATTTCCCAAGTTTGGGGCTCGATCCGAAATGAATAGGTGTGAGGAATTGGACAATTCAAGTTCAACGGCAGTTCGTTCCTAATTGGAGTGGTTGGTGTATTCCACACTTCTAGCGATTGGATTTCTCTCAAAACTACCCAAATGACTCCTCCCACAAAATTATGATGTTGCCCAAGTTTGGGGCTCGATCCGAAATCAATAGGTGTTCCAAATTGGGCAATTCAAGTTCAACGGCAGTTCGTTCCTAATTGGAGTGGTTGGTGTCTTCCATACTTCTAGCGATTGGATTTCACTCAAAACTCACCAAATGACTCCTCCCACCATATTATGATGTTGCCCAAGTTTTGGGCTCGATCCGAAATCAATAGGTGTTCCAAATTGGACAATTCAAGTTCAACGGCAGTTCGTTCCAAATTGGAGTGGTTGGTGTATTCCATACTTCTAGCGATTGGATTTCACTCAAAACTAACCAAATGACTCCACCCACCATATTATGATGTTGCCCAAGTTTTGGGCTCGATCCGAAATCAATAGGTGTGAGAAATTGGACTATTCAAGTTCAACGGCAGTTCGTTCCTAATTGGAGTGGTTGGTGTATTCCATACTTCTAGCGATTGGATTTTACTCAAAACTCATCAATTGACTCCTCCCACCATATTATGATGTCTCCCAAGTTTGGGGCTCGATCCGAAATCAATAGGTGTGAGAAATTGGACAATTGAAGTTCAACGGCAGTTCGTTCCTAATTGTAGTGGTTGGTGTCTTCCATACTTCTAGCGATTGGATTTCACTCAAAACTCTCCAAATGACTCCTCCCACCATATTATGATGTTGCCCAAGTTTTGGGCTCGATCCGAAATCAATAGGTGTTCCGAATTGGACAATTCAATTTCCACGGCAGTTCGTTCCAAATTGGAGTGGTTGGTGTATTCCATACTTCTAGCGATTGGATTTCACTCAAAACTCACCAAATGACTCCTCCCACCATATTATTATGTTGCCCAAGTTTTGGGCTCGATCCGAAATCAATTGGTGTTCGAAATTGGACAATTCAAGTTCAACGGCAGTTTGTTCCTAATTGGAGTGGTTGTTGTGTTCCACACTTCTAGCGATTGGATTTCACTCAAAACTCACCAAATGACTCCTCCCACCATATTATGATGTTTCCCAAGTTTGGGGCTCGATCCGAAATCAATAGGTGTGAGAAATTGGACAATTCAAGTTCAACGGCAGTTCGTTCCTAATTGGAGTGGTTGGTGTATTCCACACTTCTAGCGATTGGATTTTTCTCGAAACTCACCAAATGACTCCTCCCACCATATTATGATGTTGCCCAAGTTTTGGGCTCGATCCGAAATCAATAGGTGTTCCAAATTGGACAATTCAAGTTCAACGGCAGTTTGTTCCTAATTGGAGTGGTTGGTGTATTCCACACTTCTAGCGATTGGATTTTACTCAAAACTCACCAAATGACTCCTCCCACCATATTATGATGTTTCCCAAGTTTGGGGCTCGATCCGAAATCAATAGGTGGGAGAAATTGGACAATTCAAGTTCAACGGCAGTTCGTTCCTAATTGGAGTGGTTGGTGTATTCCACACTTCTAGCGATTGGATTTCTCTCAAAACTCACCAAATGACTCCTCCCACCAAATTATGATGTTGCCCAAGTTTGGGGCTCGATACGAAATCAATAGGTGTTCCAAATTGGGCAATTCAAGTTCAACGGCAGTTCGTTCCTAATTGGAGTGGTTGGTGTCTTCCATACTTCTAGCGATTGGATTTCACTCAAAACTCACCAAATGACTCCTCCCACCATATTATGATGTTGTCGAAGTTTTGGGCTCGATCCGAAATCAATAGGTGTGAGAAATTGGACAATTCAAGTTCAACGGCAGATCGTTCCAAATTGGAGTGGTTGGTGTATTCCATACTTCTAGCTATTGGATTTCACTCAAAACTCACCAACTGACTCCTCCCACCATATTATGATGTTGCCCAAGTTTTTGGCTCGATCCGAAATCAATAGGTGTGAGAAATTGGACAATTCAAGTTCAACGGCAGTTCGTTCCTAATTGGAGTGGTTGGTGTATTCCATACTTCTAGGGATTGGATTTCACTCAAAACTCACCGAATGACTCCTCCCACCATATTATGATGTTGCCCAAGTTTTGGGGTTGATCCGAAATCAATAGGTGTTCGAAATTGGACAATTCAAGTTCAACGGCAGTTCGTTCCTAATTGGATTTGTTGGTGTATTCCATACTTCTAGCGAATGGATTTCACTCAAAACTCACCAAATGAGTCTTCCCACCATATTATGATGTTGCCCAAGTTTGGGGCTTGATCCGAAATCAATAGGTGTGAGAAATTGGACAATTTAAGTTCAACGACAGTTGGTTCCTAATTGGTGTGGTTGGTGTATTCCATACTTCTAGCGATTGGATTTCACTCAAAACTCACTAAATGACTCCTGACACCATATTATGATGTTGCCGAAGTTTGTGGCTCGATCCGAAATCAATAGGTGTGAGAAATTGGACAATTCAAGTTCAACGGCAGTTCGTTCCTAATTGGAGTGGTTGGTGTATTCCATACTTCTAGCGATTGGATTTCACTCAAAACTCACCAAATGACTCCTAACACCAAATTATGATGTTGCCCAAGTTTTGGGCTCGATCCGAAATCAATAGGTGTGAGAAATTGGACAATTCAAGTTCAACGGCAGTTCGTTCCTAATTGGAGTGGTTGGTGTATTCCATACTTCTAGCGAATGGATTTCACTCAAAACTCACCAAATGACTCTTCCCACCATATTATGATGTTGCCCAAGTTTGGGGCTCGATCCGAAATCAATAGGTGTGAGAAATTGGACAATTCAAGTTCAACGGCAGTTCTTTCCTAATTCGAGTGGTTGGTGTCTTTCATACTTCTAGGAATTGGATTTCACTCAAAACTCACCAAATGACTCCTCCCACCATATTATGATGTTGCCCAAGTTTTGGGGTTGATCCGAAATCAATAGGTGTTCGAAATTGGACAATTCAAGTTCCACGGCAGTTCGTTCCTAATTGGAGTGGTTGGCGTATTCCATACTTCTAGCGATTGGATTTCACTCAAAACTCACCAAATGACTCCTCCCACCATATTATGATGTTGCCCAAGTTTGCGGATCGATCCGAAATCAATAGGTGTGAGAAATTGGACAATTCAAGTTCAACGGCAGTTCGTTCCTAATTCGAGCGGTTGGTGTATTCCATACTTCTAGCGAATGGATTTCACTCAAAACTCACCAAATGACTCTTCCCACCATATTATGATGTTGCCCAAGTTTGGGCCTCGATCCGAAATCAATAGGTGCGAGAAATTGGACAATTCAAGTTCAACGGCAGTTCTTTCCTAATTCGAGTGGTTGGTGTCTTTCATACTTCTAGGGATTGGATTTCACTCAAAACTCACCAAATGACTCCTCCCACCATATTATGATGTTGCCCAAGTTTTGGGCTTGATCCGAAATCAATAGGTGTTCGAAATTGGACAATTCGAGTTCCACGGCAGTTCGTTCCTAATTGGAGTGGTTGGTGTATTCCATACTTCTAGCGATTGGATTTCACTCAAAACTCACCAAATGACTACTCCCACCATATTATGATGTTGCCCAAGTTTGGGGACCGATCCGAAATCAATAGGTGTGAGAAATTGGACAATTCAAGTTCAACGGCAGTTCGTTTCTAATTGGAGTGGTTGGTGTATTCCATACTTCTAGCGATTGGATTTCATTCAAAACTCACCAAATGACTCCTCCCACCAAATTACGATGTTGCCCAAGTTTTGGCTCGATCCGAAATTAATAGGTGTTCCAAATTGGACAATTCCAGTTCAACGGCAGTTCGTTCCAAATTGGAGTGGTCGGTGTATTCCATACTTCTAGCGATTGGATTTCACTCAAAACTCACCAAATGACTCCTCCCACCATATTATGATGTTGCCCTTGTTTTGGCCTCGATCCGAAATCAGTAGGTGTTCCAAATTGGACAATTCAAGTTCAACGGCAGTTCGTTCCTAATTGGAGTGGTTGGTGTATTCCATACTTCTAGCGATTGGATTTCACTCAAAACTCACCAAATGACTCCTCCCACCATATTATGATGTTGCCCAAGTTTGGGGCTTGATCCGAAATCAATAGGTGTGAGAAATTGGACAATTTAAGTTCAACGACAGTTGGTTCCTAATTGGTGTGGTTGGTGTATTCCATACTTCTAGCGATTGGATTTCACTCAAAACTCACTAAATGACTCCTGACACCATATTATGATGTTGCCGAAGTTTGTGGCTCGATCCGAAATCAATAGGTGTGAGAAATTGGACAATTCAAGTTCAACGGCAGTTCGTTCCTAATTGGAGTGGTTGGTGTATTCCATACTTCTAGCGATTGGATTTCACTCAAAACTCACCAAATGACTCCTAACACCAAATTATGATGTTGCCCAAGTTTTGGGCTCGATCCGAAATCAATAGGTGTGAGAAATTGGACAATTCAAGTTCAACGGCAGTTCGTTCCTAATTGGAGTGGTTGGTGTATTCCATACTTCTAGCGAATGGATTTCACTCAAAACTCACCAAATGACTCTTCCCACCATATTATGATGTTGCCCAAGTTTGGGGCTCGATCCGAAATCAATAGGTGTTCGAAATTGGACAATTCAAGTTCCACGGCAGTTCGTTCCTAATTGGAGTGGTTGGCGTATTCCATACTTCTAGCGATTGGATTTCACTCAAAACTCACCAAATGACTCCTCCCACCATATTATGATGTTCCCCAAGTTTGCGGATCGATCCGAAATCAATAGGTGTGAGAAATTGGACAATTCAAGTTCAACGGCAGTTCGTTCCTAATTCGAGCGGTTGGTGTATTCCATACTTCTAGCGAATGGATTTCACTCAAAACTCACCAAATGACTCTTCCCACCATATTATGATGTTGCCCAAGTTTGGGCCTCGATCCGAAATCAATAGGTGTGAGAAATTGGACAATTCAAGTTCAACGGCAGTTCTTTCCTAATTCGAGTGGTTGGTGTCTTTCATACTTCTAGGGATTGGATTTCACTCAAAACTCACCAAATGACTCCTCCCACCATATTATGATGTTGCCCAAGTTTTGGGCTTGATCCGAAATCAATAGGTGTTCGAAATTGGACAATTCAAGTTCCACGGCAGTTCGTTCCTAATTGGAGTGGTTGGTGTATTCCATACTTCTAGCGATTGGATTTCACTCAAAACTCACCAAATGACTACTCCCACCATATTATGATGTTGCCCAAGTTTGGGGACCGATCCGAAATCAATAGGTGTGAGAAATTGGACAATTCCAGTTCAACGGCAGTTCGTTTCTAATTGGAGTGGTTGGTGTATTCCATACTTCTAGCGATTGGATTTCATTCAAAACTCACCAAATGACTCCTCCCACCAAATTACGATGTTGCCCAAGTTTTGGCTCGATCCGAAATTAATAGGTGTTCCAAATTGGACAATTCCAGTTCAACGGCAGTTCGTTCCAAATTGGAGTGGTCGGTGTATTCCATACTTCTAGCGATTGGGTTTCACTCAAAACTCACCAAATGACTCCTCCCACCATATTATGATGTTGCCCATGTTTTGGCCTTGATCCGAAATCAATAGGTGTGAGAAATTGGACAATTCCAGTTCAACGGCAGTTCGTTCCTAATTGGAGTGGTTGGTGTATTCCATACTTCTAGCGATTGGATTTCACTCAAAACTCACCAAACGACTCCTCCCACCATATTATGATGTTGCCCAAGTTTTGGGGTTGATCCGAAATCAATAGGTGTTCGAAATTGGACAATTCAAGTTCAACGGCAGTTCGTTCCTAATTGGAGTTGTTGGTGTATTCCATACTTCTAGCGAATGGATTTCACTCAAAACTCACCAAATGAGTCTTCCCACCATATTATGATGTTGCCCAAGTTTGGGGCTTGATCCGAAATCAATAGGTGTGAGAAATTGGACAATTTAAGTTCAACGACAGTTGGTTCCTAATTGGTGTGGTTGGTGTATTCCATACTTCTAGCGATTGGATTTCACTCAAAACTCACTAAATGACTCCTGACACCATATTATGATGTTGCCGAAGTTTGTGGCTCGATCCGAAATCAATAGGTGTGAGAAATTGGACAATTCAAGTTCAACGGCAGTTCGTTCCTAATTGGAGTGGTTGGTGTATTCCATACTTCTAGCGATTGGATTTCACTCAAAACTCACCAAATGACTCCTAACACCAAATTATGATGTTGCCCAAGTTTTGGGCTCGATCCGAAATCAATAGGTGTGAGAAATTGGACAATTCAAGTTCAACGGCAGTTCGTTCCTAATTGGAGTGGTTGGTGTATTCCATACTTCTAGCGAATGGATTTCACTCAAAACTCACCAAATGACTCTTCCCACCATATTATGATGTTGCCCAAGTTTGGGGCTCGATCCGAAATCAATAGGTGTGAGAAATTGGACAATTCAAGTTCAACGGCAGTTCTTTCCTAATTCGAGTGGTTGGTGTCTTTCATACTTCTAGGAATTGGATTTCACTCAAAACTCACCAAATGACTCCTCCCACCATATTATGATGTTGCCCAAGTTTTGGGGTTGATCCGAAATCAATAAGTGTTCGAAATTGGACAATTCAAGTTCCACGGCAGTTCGTTCCTAATTGGAGTGGTTGGCGTATTCCATACTTCTAGCGATTGGATTTCACTCAAAACTCACCAAATGACTCCTCCCACCATATTATGATGTTGCCCAAGTTTGCGGATCGATCCGAAATCAATAGGTGTGAGAAATTGGACAATTCAAGTTCAACGGCAGTTCGTTCCTAATTCGAGCGGTTGGTGTATTCCATACTTCTAGCGAATGGATTTCACTCAAAACTCACCAAATGACTCTTCCCACCATATTATGATGTTGCCCAAGTTTGGGCCTCGATCCGAAATCAATAGGTGTGAGAAATTGGACAATTCAAGTTCAACGGCAGTTCTTTCCTAATTCGAGTGGTTGGTGTCTTTCATACTTCTAGGGATTGGATTTCACTCAAAACTCACCAAATGACTCCTCCCACCATATTATGATGTTGCCCAAGTTTTGGGCTTGATCCGAAATCAATAGGTGTTCGAAATTGGACAATTCGAGTTCCACGGCAGTTCGTTCCTAATTGGAGTGGTTGGTGTATTCCATACTTCTAGCGATTGGATTTCACTCAAAACTCACCAAATGACTACTCCCACCATATTATGATGTTGCCCAAGTTTGGGGACCGATCCGAAATCAATAGGTGTGAGAAATTGGACAATTCAAGTTCAACGGCAGTTCGTTTCTAATTGGAGTGGTTGGTGTATTCCATACTTCTAGCGATTGGATTTCATTCAAAACTCACCAAATGACTCCTCCCACCAAATTACGATGTTGCCCAAGTTTTGGCTCGATCCGAAATTAATAGGTGTTCCAAATTGGACAATTCCAGTTCAACGGCAGTTCGTTCCAAATTGGAGTGGTCGGTGTATTCCATACTTCTAGCGATTGGATTTCACTCAAAACTCACCAAATGACTCCTCCCACCATATTATGATGTTGCCCTTGTTTTGGCCTCGATCCGAAATCAATAGGTGTGAGAAATTGGACAATTCAAGTTCAACGGCAGTTCGTTCCTAATTGGAGTGGTTGGTGTATTCCATACTTCTAGCGATTGGATTTCACTCAAAACTCACCAAATGACTCCTCCCACCATATTATGATGTTGCCCAAGTTTGGGGCTCGATCGGAAATCAATAGGTGTGAGAAATTGGACAATTCAAGTTCAACGGCAGTTCGTTCCTAATTGGAGTGGTTGGTGTATTCCATACTTCTAGCGATTGGATTTCACTCCAAACTCACCAAATGACTCCACCCACCATATTATGATGTTGCACAAGTTTGGGGTTCGATCCGAAATCAATAGGTGTTAGAAATTGGACAATTCAAGTTCAACGGCAGTTCGTTCCTAATTGGACTGGTTGGTGTATTCCATACTTCCAGCGATTGGATTTCACTCAAAACTCACCAAATGACTCCACCCACCATATTATGATGTTGCCCAAGTTTGGGGCTCGATCCGAACTCAATAGGTGTGAGAAATTGGACAATTCAAGTTCATCGGCAGTTCGTTTCAAATTGGAGTGGTTGGTGTATTCCATACTTCTAGCGATTGGATATCACTCAAAACTAACCAAATGACTCCTCCCACCATATTATGATGTTGCCCAAGTTTTGGGCTTGATCCGAAATCAATAGGTGTTCCAAATTGGACAATTCAAGTTCAACGGCATTTGAAGCTTCAATGGAATCCCATGATGAGGACATTGGTTGAGCAGCCCATTGAATCTCTCCCATGCTTCACAAAACGATTCATCATCTTGCTGTGCAAATAACAAGATCTTATCCCTAAGCATGTCGGTCTTTTGCGTGGAGAAGTATTTCTCCAAGAACTTCTTTTGAATGGCAGCCCATGTAGTGAGTGAACCAGGCTTCAAAGAATTCAACCAATATTTCGCCTTATCCTTCAAAGTGTATGGAAACACTCTCATTCGAAGTTGATCTTCTGTCACACCTGTCAAGGGAAAAGAACTCACAACATTAAAAATATCCTTTATATGAGTTAATGGATCTTCATTAGGTAAACCATAAAAGAAAGGCAGCATATTAAGATGAGAAGATTTAAGCTCATAATTTCGAGCTACAGTGGGCAGCAAAATGCTTGAAGGAGATGCTGGAATTGTTGGGATATCAAGTTCTCCCATGAACTCATTGGCAGCCATCTCTTCTTCTTCTTCTTGGTCTGAACTTGCTTCCGAATTTGAAGGTGAAGAACCAGGAAGTTCAGTGTGGAGAGCAATACTTGTAAATGTGGCAAGAGCTTGCTCTTTTGCAGTTGACAACTCTCTTTCTAGACGATTATGAACTTCAGAGATCACCCGGTTGGGTTGCAACGATGGTCCTGCGTTCAAAGATCTGGAGCGTTGGAACGAAGACCTCACTTGTTCAAGGAACGGTCTTTTAGACATAAACTACCTGAAACAGAAAATTAGATTAATTAGAAACACTAAAAAGAATACGGTAACCTTGGGCACATAACCAGGGAAGAACTTTCGTTCAGTCCCCGGCAACGGCGCCAAAATTTGTTGTTAATTATTATGTTAACTCGCAATTGTACGGGGCAATTAGTAATATAGCAAGACAAGTACGAGGTCGTACCCACGAAGACTGAGAAGTTCAAATTAGTTATGTACGTAGATTACCGAATTCAAGAAGTTAGGAAGTTAAGTCTAAAACAGAAATTAAAGTGAGAGTGATTGTGATTGTGAAAGGAAGTGAGCAAACTGAAATTGCAAATGAAAGCAAATAAACAAGTGTAACAAAGAGTGGTTTTAAGAGTTGGAAAACAGATTTGGAGACTAGGGCATTCGAATCACCATAACAATTCAATTCTGGGTTATATGGAGTCAAGTAACAAGTTTAATTCAGATTCAAAGATTGATTCTAGCTAAAGTATGATTAGGCCATGGTGTTTGGTCCTAACCTTGTGTTCCTAATTCCCTAATTTGATCATTTGTTGTCTAACCTAAAATTAAGCATTAGGAACCCATTAAGCATAGAAGAACAATTTAAACAACCAAGCATGTATCTAATCCCTGTTGTCGAATGTCCATACATACTCTTCCTATTCATAGTTCAATTCGAATTAAAGCATGGTGTCTACTCTTAATTCAAACCAAGATAGTTAACAAACAAGTTCTAATGGTGATCAATCATTCAAACAAGCATGTTAACTTATAAGCATAATGAATAAGAACATGAATCATGAATCAAACTTGAAACTCCAAACTTATAAACCCAGAATATTCATGTTAGGTTACATCGAAGCCCTAGTTATGGATTTAGCTACTCATAATGGAAAAGAAACTAAAATAGAAATGGGAAAACATAATGAATGCCATAAGAGTAGAAAAACCCTTTTATGAAGTTCTTGTAGTGTCCAATGCTTCTCCAAGAGCTTCTCCACGTCTAGAAGGATGTATGAAGGATATGGAGGTGATTTGAGATGAGCTTGAGTGAGTGGTGATGGCTGAGAAAGAGGAAATTCGTAGGGAAATGGAAGGGAGGTTTTCTGGAGCTGTTTTGGTGATTTTGGGGCAGTTTAGAGTATTGGGTTGATTGCTTGAGTGTTTGGGGTTGTGGGAATGTATGAGGATGATTTCTGGATGATGGAAGTGTGGAGGATGGCTGAAGTGAATTTTGTAGCTTGAAGACTCCTCTATTTATAGGGCTAAGAGGGAGGAACATCATGATGAAATCCAACACCACCATTCCTCATTTAATACAACCCATAACTCCCACTTCATCTTGTCTATGTTAGTGTGGTTGGAATCAATCCCATCCCATACTTCTTTTGCTGCACCTCAAGCTTTCTTCACATGGGATCAAAGGTGATCAATTGTGGCTGCCTTTTGCTGCCAACCCATGTGGTCTTCTTTTGGTTGTTGAACAAAAACGAGTCTTCTGAACCAGACTTGGTGTAGGAAGGCCAGAGGTTTCAAAACTTATCCAATAGGGCTCAAATCTGGATATGTTGTAGTAGACACCCATTGGAACAACTTCTATGAAGAAAGTATTCCCATCGGAGCAGTAGAAGTATGCGTTTTGGGCCTTGCAATTTGGCTGCCGAACAGAGACTGGAATTGACTTCATTTCATTTATGCTTTACATGCATGCACATGCTTTCTCTATAATAACTCCAGCATGTACCAACTTGATCCTTTAGAATTTCATAGCTGGAATGCCTCCCCACTTCACTCATTATGTTGGATCCAAAGTCAGTTGCAGCATGGGTGAGGCACATGGAGGCACATGACAAAGCTGGCAGCTGCAAATCCTCCTGAGCAGGGTTGAGTGTTGGGCGGGCTGAGCACTCCACAAATGTCCAATTGGGCTGAAATTTGGATATGTTGTACTAGACACCCATTGGAACAAGTTTCATGAAGATCTTCACCTCATCCAAGCCCCATAGCATGCTGATCCAAGGCCAAGAAGCTGACCTACGAAATTGGGCTGGAAAGGAGTTGTAGCCAAAATGTGTTTGTCTTTAAGCCCTTCTTCCATTCACCCAAATCAAGCCTTAACATGCATGGATTGCATCATTTCCTATCCAAAGTCATCATTGTTACCTAAATGTCAATTAACTGAAAGATAAACACAAAAAGGATTAAAAGCACAAGTTTAACTCAAACACATAGCCAAATCATAAGCTAGAAGGGTACAAAATGATATACAATTATGAACCGATCAAATACCCCCAAACCTAGATTTTGTTAGTCCTCGAGCAAAACAACACAAAACAAAGTTAAAAACAAAAAGTTAACTAAACCACTTTCGTAGGTAACTCGATTGCATTGAGCGTATGCAACAAGCCTTTAAACCTCTAGGCATCCCTAGTAGGAGGAGTTGTGTCTCCTGAGGGTTTAACAGAAACGATACCCACAAACGCATTACTAACTCTACAAAACAAAGTGGTTAGTAAAACTTGAAATCAACTAATGAGAACGAAAGAAAACTTTAGTCATACCTCCAACACCGTAGAGTTGCCAAGATAGGTGATCAATCAGTGTGTAATGTGGAAGCTATAGCTCAAAGGCACACGGTTTCAAAGCAAGCACACTCAAACCTTGAATAAAGAACATGCTTCGACTCTAATTCTCACAGATAACACTCAATCACTCAGAACCAATGGTTTTATTCTCTCAAACAAGCTAAAGTGAGTATATGAAATAGAAGCACAATATTTGGTTAGATCTCATGAAGGGAATCAAATACTAAGAATAGAGATACACACATACCTACCAGCACCCATGAATACATCCTCAAAGATCAGCTAGGTCTTTCACAAGGTTTGTAATGAAAGGTAAGGTTAGGGGAAATGGAAGAATTGGAAGAAAAAACAGGTAACTTAAGAACATACCAAGGTTGCATTCTTCATTGATCTGCAAGGTAGCATTGACTTATAATGGCATGGCTGCAAACTTCATGGTACCACCTGGCATAGACTTTATTTATTTATTTATTTATATTTTTTTTTACACTTAGATCAAATCGAAACACTTTCATCTTCGTTGATTTGATCTGCATCTTCATTAACTTCATTGCACAGAATCACACCATCTTTCATTTAGGCACATGGCAGCAACTTCCTTGCTTCAAACTTTATCTTGGCACACCTTGGTATATTTCTAAGCTATAGGGTATGGCTACAATAGGTGAAGTATCTCAGATTGAGATACAAAGGTAGGGAAATGATGAGGGTGATAGAAGAAAAGGCTTTAAGTGTTTGGCTTCAAGAGGGTTGATGGAACACACATATAGGTAGGGTGAAAAGAAAGCACATCGAATGGTTATGCACACATAGCCTAGCATCACTTCAATGAGTTCATTCATGAATGAGAGCAAGCACATGATATCTGCAAAAGAGAATCATCCTTAGTATTCAATCAAAATGGAATAATGAGATCATTTAGAGTGAAATGAAGAAAATAAATTGGGATGAGAAGTAGAAACACTTTAAACCCTCTCAAGAAAGCAATTGGGCTCAATATAGCTCACTAGGGTAGTCTCCACTATTCTCCTTCGAGAATTTGAGCATGGTACTTTAGCCACCAGAATTCTAGGAGCCAAAGCTTTGTGAAGTGCAAAATTCTGATATGAAAACCTCAATGGCAGCTCCATAGCATTGATTGTATGACATTAAAAAAAAAAAATTAGTGACAAATGAATGAAAATTGAAAACACAAATGAATGAAATTTGAAAATTGGATTTCACTCAAAACTCACCAAATGACTCCTCCCACCATGTTATGAAGTTGCCCAAGTTTTGGGCTCGATCCGAAATCAATAGGTGTGAGAAATTGGACAATTCAAGTTCAACGGCAGTTCGTTCCTAATGGGAGTGGTTGGTGTATTCCATACTTCTAGCGATTGGATTTCACTCAAAATTCACCAAATGACTCCTCCCACCATATTATGATGTTGCCCAAGTTTGGGGCTCGATCCGAAATCAATAGGTGTGAGAAATAGGACAACTCAAGTTCAACGGCAGTTCGTTCCTAATTGGAGTGGTTGGTGTATTCCATACTTCTAGCGATTGGATTTCAATCAAAACTCACCAAATGACTCCTCCCACCATGTTATGAAGTTGCCCAAGTTTTGGGCTCGATCCGAAATCAATAGGTGTGAGAAATTGGACAATTCAAGTTCAACGGCAGTTCGATCCTAACTGGAGTGGTTGGTGTATTCCACACTTCTAGCGATTGGATTTCACTCAAAACTCAGCAAATGACTCCTCCCACCGTATTACGATGTTGCCCAAGTTTGGGGCTCGATCCAAAATCAATAGGTGTTCCAAATTGGACAATTCAAGTTCAACGGCAGTTCGTTCCTAATTGGAGTGGTTGGTGTATTCCACACTTCTAGCGATTGGATTTCACTCAAAACTAACCAAATGACTCCTCCCACCATATTAAGATGTTGCCCAAGTTTTGGGCTCGATCCGAAATCAATAGGTGTTCCAAATTGGACAATTCAAGTTCAACGGCAGTTCGTTCCTAATTGGAGTGGTTGGTGTATCCCATACTTCTAGCGATTGGATTTCACTCAAAACTCACCAAATGACTCAAACCACCATATTATGATGTTGCCCAAGTTTTGGGCTCAATCCGAAATCAATAGGTGTGGGAAATTGGACAATTCAAGTTCAACGGCAGTTCGTTCCTAATTGGAGTGGTTGGTGTATTCCATACTTCTAGCGATTGGATTTCACTCAAAATTAACCAAATGACTACTCCCACCATATTATGATGTTGCCCAAGTTTTGGGCTCGATCCAAAATCAATAGGTGTGAGAAATTGGACAATTCAAGTTCAACGGCAGTTCGTTCCTAATTGGAGTGGTTGTTGTATTCCACACTTCTAGCGATTGGATTTCACTCAAAACTAACCAAATGACTCCTCCCACCGTATTATCATGTTGCACAAGTTTGGGGTTCGATCCGAAATCAATAGGTGTTAGAAATTGGACAATTCAAGTTCAACGGCAGTTCGTTCCTGATTGGAGTGGTTGGTGTATTCCATACTTCTAGCGATTGGATTTCACTCAAAACTCACCAAATGACTCCTCCCACCATATTATGATGTTGCACAAGTTTGGGGTTATATCCGAAATCAATAGGTGTTAGAAATTGGACAATTCAAGTTCAACGGCAGTTCGTTCCTAGTTGGAATGGTTGGTGTATTCCGTACTTCTAGCGATTGGATTTCACTCAAAACTCACTAAACGACTCCTCCCACCGTATTATGATGTTGCCCAAGTTTTGGGCTCGATCCGAAATCAATAGGTGTTCCAAAATGGACAATTCAAGTTCTACGGCAGTTCGTTCCTAATTGGAGTGGTTGGTGTATTCCATACTTCTAGCGATTGGATTTCACTCAAAACTAACCAAATGACTCCTCGCACCATATTATGTTGTTGCCCAAGTTTTGGGCTCGATCCGAAATCAATAGGTGTTCCAAATTGGACAATTCAAGTTCAACGGCAGTTCGTTCCTAATTGGAGTGGTTGGTGTATTCCATACTTCTAGCGATTGGATTTCACTCAAAACTCACCAAATGACTACTCCCACCATATTATGATGTTGCCCAAGTTTTGGGCTCGATCCGAAATCAATAGGTGTGACAAATTGGACAATTCAAGTTCAACGGAAGTTCGTTCCTAATTGGAGTGGTTGATGTATTCCATACTTCTAGCAAGTGCACGAACCGTTGGTAGTATAGCATATGTAAGTGCGAGGTCGATTCCACAGGGATTGGTGATTGAATGATCCAATTTAGTTTCCCTACACAAAATAGAAACAAAAAAAAGAACATAAAACAAGGAAGAAAGAAATAAGTAACTCAAGCAAATAAGTTCCCAAGTTCAATTTAGATTAATGGATTGATTCTAGCTAAAGTATGATTAAGCCATGGTGTGTGGTCATAACCTTGTGTTCCTAATTCCCTAATTTGATCATTTGTTGTCTAACCTAAAATTAAGCATTAGGAACCCATTAAGCATAGAAGAACATTTTAAACAACCAAGTATGTATCTAATCCCTGTTGTCGAATGTCCATACATACTCTTCCTATTCATAGTTCAATTCGAATTAAAGCATGGTGTATACTCTTAATTCAAACCAAAATGGTGATCAATCATTCAAACTAGCATATTAACTTATAAGCATAATGAATAAGAACAAAAACCATAATTGAAACTTGGAAACTAATTCAACTTGAAAACTTTAAGAAAAGAATTTACATTACAAAGAAAAATAAACTACAACTAAGAAGCAAAAGGAAAGCTAGAATTGAGAACTAGAAAGCAAAATTAAGAGAATTTGAGGGAGAGAAGGGAAGGGAGCTCTAGAGAAGTGTTTGAGAGCTCCCCCCCTTGGGGTGTGTTTACAAGCTTAGAGAACCTCCCTATTTATAGGCCTAAGGAAGTGAAAAATCTGAATTCAATATGGCTAATGCATACAACACTTGTTTTATAAAATTTGAAATGGTTGATGCACTTGTATTAGAAAATTTGAATTGGTTGATGCACTTGTATTAGAAATTCTTGAATTGGTTGATGCACTTCACCAATAGATCCCACCAGCAGCCCTAGCTCATCTTCATGTCACCATGACCAAGCTTCCAACCAGAAATGATAGCTCATACCTAGCTCACCATGACCAAGCATCCAACCAGCACATGCTGAGGTCAGCATGACCAGCAACTTCAAGGGCTTACAACTTGGGCTTCTCTTAATCAAATTAGGACTTTAAGCACTCGAAATTGAAGTTCAGAATGTCTTCTTTCCAGCCATATATCATTTGGGCCAATCCAAGGTCGGAGGAGGAAGTTAAGGCCAAAACAAATTGCTAACTCATTTTGCGCGCTGATAAAATCCATCCTGAGCATGGCTCTGTGTTTGCTAGGTAACAGACTCCATATTTATCCAATGGGGCTGAAATTTGGATATGTTATAGTACACACCCATTGGAACAATGTTCATGAAGAATGCTGCCTCATCCGAGCTGTGTAGGTTTCTGAAACAAGGCTTGCAATGTGACCTACGGAACTGGACTGGCAGGGGGCTGTAGCCAAAATGAGTTTGTCATTAAGCTCTTCTTTCCTTCATCCAAATTAGGCCTTAACATGCTTGAATTGCATGAATTATGCTCTCTTGCTCCATTGGCCTACAAAACACACAAAGGGAGGCAAATCACTTAGAAATCTAGGAAACTAAGCAAAAGAAGTAAGTAAATAGGGCATGTATATGTATGAAATTATGAGCTTAACAGTTGCTGTATTCCATACTTCTAGCGATTCGATTTCAGTCAAAACTCACCAATGACTCCTCCCACCATATTATGAAGTTGCCATAGTTTTGGGCTCAACCCGAAATCAATAGATGTGAGAAATTGGACAATTCAAGTTCAACGGCAGTTCGTTCCTAATTGGAGTGGTTGGTGTATTCCATACTTCTAGCGATTGGATTTCACTCAAAATTCACCAAATGACTACTCCCACCATATTATGATGTTGCCCAAGTTTTGGGCTCGATCTGAAATCAATAGGTGTGAGAAATTGGACAATTCAAGTTCAACGACAGTTCGTTCCAAATTGGAGTGGATGGTTGTTAAGCTTATAATTTCATACATATACATGCCCAAATTTACTTACTTCTTTTGCTTAGTTTCCTAGATTTCTATGTTATTTGCCTCCCTTTGTGTGTTTTGTAGGCAAATAGAGCAAGAGAGCATAATTCATGCAATTCAAGCATGTTAAGGCCTAATTTGGATGAATGGATGAAGAGCTTAAAAGACAAACTCATTTTGGCTACAGCCCCCTGCCAGTCCAGTTCCGTAGGTCATATTGCAAGCTTTGTTTCAGCAACCTACACAGCTCGGATGAGGCAGAATTCTTCATGAAAGTTGTTCCAATGGGTGTGTACTATAACATATCCAAAATTCAGCCCCATTGGATAAATATGGAGTCTATTACCTAGCAAACACAGAGCCATGCTCAGGATGGATTTTATCAGCGCGCAAAATGAGTTAGCAGTTTGTTTTGGCCTTAACTTCCTCCTCCGACCTTGGATTGGCCCAAATGATATATGGCTGGAAAGAAGACATTCTGAACTTCAAGTTTGAGTGCTTAAAGTCTTAATTTGCTTAAGGGAAGCCCAATTCGTAAGCCCTTGAAGTTGCTGGTCATGCTGACCTCAAGATGAGCTATTGTTTCTGGTTGGAAGCTTGGTCATGGTGAGCTAGGCATGAGCTATTGAGCTGGTTGGAAGCTTGGTCATGGTGACATGAAGATGAGCTAGGGCTTCTGGTGGGATTTATTGGTGAAGTGCATCAACCATTTCAGATTTTATAAAACAAGTGTTGTATGCATTAGCCATATTGAATTCAGATTTTTCACTTCCTTAGGCCTATAAATAGGGAGGTTCTCTAAGCTTGTAAACACACCCCAAGGGGGGGAGCTCTCAAACACTTCTCTAGAGCTCCCTTCCCTTCTCTCCCTCAAATTCTCTAGAGAAGTGTTTGAGAGCTCCCCCCCTTGGGGTAGGGGTGGGCATATAAACTGGAAAACCGGAAAACCGAACCAAACCGGATGAAAAAAAACCGGAAAAAACTGAGTTGACTAAAAAGTCAACAAAATCGGACCGGACCGGACCGGACCGGTCCAGTATTTAATATATATTTTTTGGTGGCCCAACCACTAAGCCCAGAATTTTTCTCACTTCCCAAACCCAACTACTAACATCTAACCTTAGCCAAGCCCAACAACAAAAGCCCATCAACCAACACCTAACCCTAAAACCACCTTTTCTTTCCTTCCTCTCTCCTTTATCTTTTCAATCCGCCGCAGCTTCTCTCTTTTATTTTCTCTCTCTCTCTCTCTCTCTCTCTCTCTCTCTCTCTCTCTCTCTCTCTCTCTCTCTCTTTTTCTTCTTCTTTCTCTTTCTTCTTCCTCTTTCTAATTCCAATTTTCTCTCTCTCTCATTCTCTCTGACTCGGCGGCGTCACGAAACCAGGTGAGCTAGTTACTCTCTTTCTAATTCTTCATTGCTTATTGTGTTGCCTCGTTCTCTCATTTTTTGTTTTATTTGATTCACGATCGAAGATGTGGGTATGATTGATTTAGGGTTCTATCAAACGCAAACGTTCAGTATTCCTTCGTTTCATTCTCGTTGTTTTTTCTACTGTAAAAATTTCAAGCTCGAAGTAAAACCCTAATTGCTGTTTGGAGATAATGAAAATGAAAATTTCAAGCTCGAAGTAAAACCCCAATTTTCTCTCTCTCTCTCTCTCTCTCTCTCTCTCTCTCTCTCTGTATTTTTTTTTTTGGACTAGGCTTGATGTGTCTGAGAGTGGCTTGGCGGCAGTTGTGCGGCTTAGCAATGGTGACATGAGAACACATAACAATGACATGTATGTAGTTTCCGATTCTCCAAAGTTTATTAATTCATTGGACAACACTTTTGTGCAATCATATCATGGAGGACATACTTTCTCACCTGCAGTCAACTCATATGGCTTCACAGCAGTAGATAACAGAAGAAGCAGTATATCTTTGCACAGGAAATCCAGGGGCTGGGAGAGCTTAATAGAGAAGGTTTGAAAAAGATGCCTCTTTGTGTTGCCCTTGCCTCCGAGAAAGAACAAGGGGAAGATGGAGCTTTTTTTTCTTTTTTTTTCAGTGGAAAATGGAGTAGTTTAAATGTTATTTCTATAATTTTTTTAGTAATTTCGTTTGCAATTAAGTGTATTTGTTTTGTTATTGGCATGTAATTTTAAATTTAATGTTTGGGATGATTGGGTGGGAATTGGGCTAATTGTGAATTTGTAGGCCCAAATTTTGTTTAAAAACTTCAGTTGGGCTTAAATCTCTAAAAATTTATAATAAAAAAATCAATTGGGCCCAACGGCCGGTCCAAATTGTAAAATCGGAAACCGAACCGGATATAAACCGGTTCGGGTTGGTGCGGTTCTCTTAGGTGTTTAATTGAAAAACCGGACCGAACCGGATCGGATGAACAGTACCGGTTTCGGTTTCGGGTTTAGGGGAGAACCGGGCCGAACCGGACCGTGCCCACCCTTCCCTTGGGGTGTGTTTACAAGCTTAGAGAACCTCCCTATTTATAGGCCTAAGGAAGTGAAAAATCTGAATTCAATATGGCTAATGCAAGTTCAACGGCAGTTCGTTCCAAATTGGAGTGGATGGTGTATTCCATACTTCTAGCGATTGGATTTCACTCAAAACTCACCTAATGACTCCTCCCGCCATATTATCATGTTGCCCAAGTTTGGGGCTCGATTCGAAATCAATAGGTGTTCCAAATTGGACAATTCAAGTTCAACGACAGTTCGTTCCTAATTGGAGTGGTTGGTGTATGCCACACTTCTAGCAATTGGATTTCACTCAAAACTCACCAAACGACTCCTCCCACCATATTATGATGTTTCCCAAGATTTGGGCTCGATCCGAAATCAATAGGTGTGAGAAATTAGACAATTCAAGTTCAACTGCAGTTCGTTCCTAATTGGAGTGGTTGGTGTATTCCATACTTCTAGCAATTGGATTTCAATCAAAACTCACCAAATGACTCCTCCCGCCATATTATGCTGATGCCCAAGTTTGGGGCTCGATCCGAAATCAATAGGTGTGATAAATTGGACAATTCAATTTCAACGGCAATTCGTTCCTAATTGGAGTGGGTGGTGTATTCCATACATCTAGCAATTAGATTTCACTCAAAACTCACCAACTGACTCCTAACACCAGATTATCTTGTTGCCCAAGTTTTGGGCTCGATCCGAAATCAATAGGTGTGAGAAATTAGACAATTCAAGTACAACGGCAATTCGTTCCTAATTGGAGTGGTTGGTGTATTCCATACTTCTAGCGATTGGATTTCAATCAAAACTCACCAAATGACTCCTCCCGCCATATTATGATGTTGCCCAAGTTTGGGGCTCGATCCGAAATCAATAGGTGTGATAAATTGGACAATTCAAGTTCAACGGCAATTCGTTCCTAACTGGAGTGGTTGGTGTATTCCATACTTCTAGCAATTGGATTTCCCTCAAAACTCACCAAATGACTCCTCCCACCATATTATCATGTTGCCCAAGTTTTGGGCTCGATCCGAAATCAATAGGTGTTAGAAATTGGACATTTCAAGTTCAACAGCAGTTCGTTCCCAATTGGAGTGGTTGGTGTATTCCATACTTCTAGCAATTGGATTTCACTCAAAACTCACCAAATTACTCCTCCCACGATATTATCATGTTGCCCAAGATTTGGGCTCGATCCGAAATCAATAGGTGTGGGAAATTGGACAATTCAAGTTCAACAGGAGTTCGTTACTAATTGGAGTGGTTGGTGTATTCCATACATCTAGCGATTGGATTTCACTCAAAACTCACCAACTGACTCCTAACACCAGATTATCATGTTGCCCAAGTTTTGGGCTCGATCCGAAATCAATAGGTGTGAGAAATTGGACAATTCAAGTTCAACGGCAGTTCGTTCCTAATTGGAGTGGTTGGTGTATTCCATACTTCTAGCGATTGGATTTCACTCAAAACTCACCAAATGACTCCTCCCACCATATTATGATGTTGCCCATGTTTGGGGCTCTATCCGAAATCAATAGGTGCGAGAAATTAGACAATTCAAGTTCGATGGCAGTTCGTTCCTAGTTGGAGTGGTTGGTGTATTCCATACTTCTACTGATTGGATTTCACTCAAAGCTCACCAAATTACTCCTCCCACCATATTACCATGTTGCCCAAGTTTTGGGCTCGATACGAAATCAATTGGTGTGAGAAATTGGACAATTCAAGTTCAACGGCAGTTCGTTCCTAATTGGAGTGGTTGGTGTATTCCATACTTCTAGCGATTGGATTTCACTCAAAACTCACCTAATTACTCCTCCCACCATATTATCCTGTTGCCCAAGTTTTGGGCTCGATCCGAAATCAATAGGTGTGAGAAATTGGACAATTCAAGTTCAACGGCAATTCGTTCCTAATTGGAATGGTTTGTGTATTCCATACTTCTAGCGATTGGATTTCAATCAAAACTCGCCAAATCACTCCTCCCGCCATATTATGATGTTGCCCAATTTTGGGGCTCGATCGGAAATCAATAGGTGTGAGAAATTGGACAATTCAAGTTCAACGGCAGTTCGTTCCTAATTGGAGTGGTTGGTGTATTCCATACTTCTAGCGATTGGATTTCACTCAAAACACACCAAATGACTCCTCCCACCATATTATGATGTTGCCCAAGTTTGGGGCTTGATCCGAAATCAATAGGTGTGAGAAATTGGACTATTCAAGTTCAACGGCAGTTCGTTCCTAATTGGAGTGGTTGGTGTATTCTGTACTTCTAAAGACTGGATTTCACTCAAAACTAACCAAATGACTACTCCCACCATATTATGAAGTTACCCAAGTTTTGGGCTCGATCCGAAATCAGTAGGTGTGAGAAATTGGACAATTCAAGTTCGACGGCAGTTCGTTCCTAATTGGAGTGGTTGGTGTATTCCATACATCTAGCGATTGGATTTCATTCAAAACTCACCAATTGACTCCTAACACCAGATTATCAAGTTGCCCAAGTTTTGGGCTCGATCTGAAATCAATAGGTGTGAGATATTGGACAATTCAAGTTCAACGGCAGTTCGTTCCTAATTGGAGTGGTTGGTGTATTCCATACTTCTAGTGATTGGATTTCACTCAAAACTCACCAAATTACTCCTCCCACCATATTACCATGTTGCCCAAGTTTTGGTCTCGATCCGAATTCAATTGGTGTGAGAAATTGGACAATTCAAGTTCAAAAGCGGTTCGTTCCTAATTGGAGTGGTTGGTGTATTCCATACATCTGGCGATTGGATTTCACTCAAAACTCACCAAATGACTCCTCCCACCATATTATCGTGTTGCCCAAGTTTTGGGCTCAATCCGAAATCAATAGGTGTGAGAAATTGAACAATTCAAGTTCAACGGCAGTTCGTTCCTAATTGGAGTGGTTGGTGTATTCCATACATCTAGCGATTGGATTTCACTCAAAATCACCAACTGACTCCTAACACCAGATTATCATGTTGCCCAAGTTTTGGGCTCGATCCGAAATCAATAGGTGTGAGAAATTGGACAATTCAAGTACAACGGCAGTTCGTTCCTAATTGGAGTGGTTAGTGTATTCCATACTTCTAGCGATTGGATTTCAATCACAACTCGCCAAATGACTCCTCCCGCCATTTTATGATGTTGCCCAATTTTGGGGCTCGATCGGAAATCAATAGGTATGAGAAATTGGACAATTCATGTTCAATGGCAGTTCGTTCCTAATTGGAGTGGTTGGTGTATTCCATACTTCTAGCGATTGGATTTCACTCAAAACTAACCAAATGACTCCTCCCACCATATTATGGTGTTGCCCAAGTTTTGGGCTCGATCCGAAATCAATAGGTGTGAGAAATTGGACAATTCAATTTCAACGGCAGTTCGTACCTAATTGTAGTGGTTGGTGTATTCCATACTTCTTGCGATTGGATTTCACTCAAAACTCACCAAATGACTCCTCCCACCATATTATGATGTTGCCCAAGTTTTGGGCTCGATCCGAAATCAATAGGTGTTTCAAATTGCACAATTCAAGTTCAACGGCGGTTCGTTCCTAATTGGAGTGGATGGTGTACTCCATACTTCTGGCGATTGGATTTTACTCAACACTAACCAAATGACTCCAAACACTACATTTTGATGTTGCCCAAGTTTTGGGCTCGATCCGAAATCAATAGGAGAAAGAAACTGGAAAATTTAAGTTCAACGGCAGTTCGTTCCTAATTGGAGTGGTTGGTGTATTCCATACTTCTAGCGATTGGATTTCACTCAAAACTCACCAAATGACTCCTCCCACAATATTATGATGTTGCCCACGTTTTGGGCTCGATCCGAAATCATTTGGTGTGAGAAATTGGACAATTCAAGTTCAATGGCAGTTCGTTCCTAATTGGTGTGGTTGGTGCATTCCCTACTTCTAGCGATTCGATTTCACTCAAAACTCACCAAATGACTCCTCCCACCATATTATGATGTTGCCCAAGTTTTGGGTTCGATCTGAAATCAATAGGTGTGGGAAATTGGACAATTCAAGTTCAACGGCAGTTCATTCCAAATTGGAGTGGTTGCTGTATTCTATACTTCTAGCGATTGGATTTCACTCAAAACTCACCAAACGACTCCAAACACCATATTATCATGTGGCCCAAGTTTTGGGCTCAATCCGAAATCAATAGGTGTGAGAAATTGGACAATTCAAGTTCAAAGGCAGTTCGTTCCTAATTGGAGTGGTTGGTGTATTCCATACTTCGAGCGATTGGATTTCACTCAAAACACACCAAATGACTCCTCCCAACATATTATGGTGTTGCCCAAGTTTTGGGCTCGATCCGAAATGAATAGGTGTGAGAAATTGGACAATTCCAGTTCAACGGCAGTTCGTACCTAATTGTAGTGGTTGGTGTGTTCCGTACTTCTAGCGATTGTATTTCACTCAAAACTCCCCAAACGACTCCTCCCACCATATTATGATGTTGCCCAAGTTTTGGGCTCGATCCGAAATCAATAGGTGTTCCAAATTGGACAATTCAAGTTCAGCTGCAGTTCGTTCCTAATTGGAGTGGTTGGTGTATGACATACTTCTAGCGATTGGATTTCACTCAAAACTCACCAAATGACTCCTCCCAACATATTATGGTGTTGCCCAGGTTTTGGGCTCGATCCGAAATCAATAGGTGTGAGAAATTGGACAATTCAATTTCAACGGCAATTCGTACCTAATTGTAGTGGTTGGTGTATTCCATACTTCTTGCGATTGGATTTCACTCAAAACTCACCAAATGGCTCCTCCCACCATATTATGATGTTGCCCAAGTTTTGGGCTCGATCCGAAATCAATAGGTGTTTCAAATTGCACAATTCAAGTTCAACGGCGGTTCGTTCCTAATTGGAGTGGATGGTGTACTCCATACTTCTGGCGATTGGATTTTACTCAAAACTCACCAAATGACTCCTAACACTACATTATGATGTTGCCCAGGTTTTGGGATCGATCCGAAATCAATAGGAGAAAGAAACTGGAAAATTTAAGTTCAACGGCAGTTCGTTCCTAGTTGGAGTGGTTGGTGTATTCCATACTTCTAGCGATTGGATTTCACTCAAAACTCACCAAATGACTCCTCCCACAATATTATGATGTTGCCCACGTTTTGGGCTCGATCCGAAATCATTTGGTGTGAGAAATTGGACAATTCAAGTTCAAAGGCAGTTCGTTCCTAATTGGAGTGGTTGGTGTATTCCATACTTCGAGCGATTGGATTTCACTCAAAACACACCAAATGACTCCTCCCAACATATTATGGTGTTGCCCAAGTTTTGGGCTCGATCCGAAATGAATAGGTGTGAGAAATTGGACAATTCCAGTTCAACGGCAGTTCGTACCTAATTGTAGTGGTTGGTGTGTTCCGTACTTCTAGCGATTGTATTTCACTCAAAACTCCCCAAATGACTCCTCCCACCATATTATGATGTTGCCCAAGTTTTGGGCTCGATCCGAAATCAATAGGTGTTCCAAATTGGACAATTCAAGTTCAACTGCAGTTCGTTCCTAATTGGAGTGGTTGGTGTATGACATACTTCTAGCGATTGGATTTCACTCAAAACTCACCAAATGACTCCTCCCACCATATTTTGGTGTTGCCCAAGTTTATGGCTCGATCCGAAATCAATAGGTGTGAGAAATTGGACAATTCAAGTTCAACGGCAGTTCGTTCCTAATTGGAGTGGTTGGTGTATTCCACACTTCTAGCGATTGGATTTCACCCAAAACTCACCAAATGACTCCTCCCACCATATTATGATGTTGCCCAAGTTTGCGGCTCGATCTGAAATCAATAGGTGTGAGAAATTGGACAATTCAAGCCCAACGACAGTTCGTTCCAAATTGGAGTGGTTGGTGTATTCCATACTTCTAGCGATTGGATTTCACTCAAAACTAACCAAATGACTCCTCCCACCATATTATGATGTTGCCCAAGTTTTGGGCTCGATCTGAAATCAATAGGTGTGAGAAATTGGACAATTCAAGTTCAACGGCAGTTCGTTCTTAATTAGAGTGGTTGGTGTATTCCATACTTCTAGCAATTGGATTTCACTCAAAACTCACCAAATGACTCCTCCCACCATATTATGATGTTGCCCATGTTTTGGGCTCGATCCGAAATCAATAGGTGTTCCAAATTGGACAATTCAAGTTCAACGGCAGTTCGTTCCTAATTGGAGTCGTTGGTGTATTCCATACTTCTAGCGATTGGATTTCACTCAAAATTCACCAAATGACTCCTCCCACCATATTATGATGTTGCCCAAGTTTTGGGCTCGATACGAAATCAATAGGTGTGAGAAATTGGACAATTCAAGTTCAACGGCAGTTCGTTCCTAATTGGAGTGGTTGGTGTATTCCACACTTCTAGCGATTGGATTTCACCCAAAACTCACCAAATGACTCCTCCCACCATATTATGATGTTGCCCAAGTTTGCGGCTCGATCCGAAATCAATAGGTGTGAGAAATTGGACAATTCAAGTTCAACGGCAGTTCGTACCTAATTGGAGTGGTTGGTGTATTCCATACTTCTAGCGATTGGATTTCACTCAAAATTCACCAAATGACTACTCCCACCATATTATGATGTTGCCCAAGTTTGGGGCTTGATCCGAAATCAATAGGTGTGAGAAATTGGACAATTCAAGTTCGACGACAGTTCGTTCCAAATTGGAGTGGATGGTTGTTAAGCTCATAATTTCATACATATACATGCCCAAATTTACTTACTTCTTTTGCTTAGTTTCCTAGATTTCTATGTTATTTGCCTCCCTTTGTGTGTTTTGTAGGCAAATAGAGCAAGAGAGCATAATTCATGCAATTCAAGCATGTTAAGGCCTAATTTGGATGAATGGATGAAGAGCTTAAAAGACAAACTCATTTTGGCTACAGCCCCCTGCCAGTCCAGTTCCGTAGGTCATATTGCAAGCTTTGTTTCAGCAACCTACATAGCTCGGATGAGGCAGAATTCTTCATGAAAGTTGTTCCAATGGGTGTGTACTATAACATATCCAAAATTCAGCCCCATTGGATAAATATGGAGTCTATTACCTAGCAAACACAGAGCCATGCTCAGGATGGATTTTATCAGCGCGCAAAATGAGTTAGAAGTTTGTTTTGGCCTTAACTTCCTCCTCCGACCTTGGATTCGCCCAAATGATATATGGCTGGAAAGAAGACATTCTGAAGTTCAAGTTTGAGTGCTAAAGTCTTAATTTGCTTAAGGGAAGCCCAATTCGTAAGCCCTTGAAGTTGCTGGTCATGCTGACCTCAGGATGAGCTATTGTTTCTGGTTGGAAGCTTGGTCATGGTGAGCTAGGCATGAGCTATTGAGCTGGTTGGAAGCTTGGTCATGGTGACATGAAGATGAGCTAGGGCTGCTGGTGGGATTTATTGGTGAAGTGCATCAACCATTTCAGATTTTATAAAATAAGTGTTGTATGCATTAGCCATATTGAATTCAGATTTTTCACTTCCTTAGGCCTATAAATAGGGAGGTTCTCTAAGCTTGTAAACACACCCCAAGGGGGGGAGCTCTCAAACACTTCTCTAGAGCTCCCTTCCCTTCTCTCCCTCAAATTCTCTAGAGAAGTGTTTGAGAGCTCCCCCCCTTGGGGTAGGGGTGGGAATATAAACCGGAAAACTGGAAAACCGAACCAAACCGGATGAAAAAAAACCGGAAAAAACCGAGTTGACTAAAAAGTCAACAAAACCGGACCGAACCGGACCGGACTGGTCCAGTATTTAATATATATTTTTTGGGGGCCCAACCACTAAGCCCAGAGTTGCCCATGTTTTGGGCTCGATCCGAAATCAATAGGTGTTCCAAATTGGACAATTCAAGTTCAACGGCAGTTCGTTCCTAATTGGAGTGGTTGGTGTATTCCACACTTCTAGCGATTGGATTTCACCCAAAACTCACCAAATGACTCCTCCCACCATATTATCAAGTTGCCCAAGTTTTGGGCTCGATCTGAAATCAATAGGTGTGAGATATTGGACAATTCAAGTTCAACGGCAGTTCGTTCCTAATTGGAGTGGTTGGTGTATTCCATACTTCTAGTGATTGGATTTCAATCAAAACTCACCAAATTACTCCTCCCACCATATTACCATGTTGCCCAAGTTTTGGGCTCGATACGAAATCAATTGGTGTGAGAAATTAGACAATTCAAGTTCAACGGCAGTTCGTTCCTAATTGGAGTGGTTGGTGTATTCCATACTTCTAGCGATTGGATTTCACTCAAAACTCACCTAATTACTCCTCCCACCATATTATCATGTTGCCCAAGTTTTGGGCTCGATCCGAAATCAATAGGTGTGAGAAATTGGACAATTCAAGTTCAACGGCAGTTCGTTCCTAATTGGAGTGGTTGGTGTATTCCATACTTCTGGCGATTGGATTTTACTCAAAACTCACCAAATGACTCCGAACACTATATTATGATGTTGCCCAAGTTTTGGGCTCGATCCGAAATCAATAGGTGAAAGAAATTGGACAATTCAAGTTCAACGGCAGTTCGTTCCTAATTGGAGTGGTTGGTGTATTCCATACTTCTAGCGTTTGGTTTTCACTCAAAACACACCAAATGACTCCTCCCACAATATTATGATGTTGCCCACGTTTTGGGCTCGATCCGAAATCATTAGGTGTGAGAAATTGGACAATTCAAGTTCGATGGCAGTTCGTTCCTAATTGGAGTGGTTGGTGCATTCCCTACTTCTAGCGATTCGATTTCACCCAAAACTCACCAAATGACTCCTCCCACCCTATTATGATGTTGCCCAAGTTTTGGGCTCGATCTGAAATCAATAGGTGTTCCAAATTGGACAATTCAAGTTCAACGGCAGTTTGTTCCTAATTGGAGTGGTTGCTGTATTGCATACTTCTAAAGATTGGATTTCACTCAAAACTCACCAAATGACTCCTAACACCATATTATGATGTTGCCCAAGTTTTGGGCTCGATGCGGAATCAATAGGTGTGAGAAATTGGACAATTCAAGTTCAACGGCAGTTCCTTCCTAATTGGAGTGGTTGGTGTATTCCATACTTCTAGCGATTGGATTTCACTAAAAACTCACCAAATGACTCCTCCCACCATATTATGATGTTGCCCAAGTTTGGGGCTTAATCAGAAATCAATGGGTTTGAGAAATTGGACAATTCAAGTTCAACGGCAGTTCGTTCCAAATTGGAGTGGTTGGTGTATTCCATACTTCTAGCGATTGGATTTCTCTCAAAACTCACCAAATGACTCCTCCCACCATATTATGATGTTGCCCAAGTTTTCGGTTCGATCCGAAATCAATAGATGTTCCAAATTGGACAATTCAAGTTCAACGACTGTTCGTTCCTAATTGGAGTCGTCGGTGTATTCCATACTTCTAGCGATTGGATTTCACTCGAAACTCACCAAATGACTCCTCCACCATATTATGATGTTGCCCAAGTTTTGGGCTCGATCCGAAATCAATAGGTGTGAGAAATTGGACAATTGAAGTTCAACGGCAGTTCGTACCTAATTGGAGTGGTTGGTGTATTCCATACTTCTAGCGATTTGATTTCACTCGAAACTCACCAAATGACTCCTCCCACCATATTATGATGTTGCCCATGTTTTGGGCTCCATCCGAAATCGATAGGTGTGAGAAATTGGACAATTCAAGTTCGAGAGCAGTTCGTTCCTACTTGGAGTGGTTGGTGTATTCCATACTTCTAGCGATTGGATTTCACTCAAAACTCACCAAATGACTCCTCCCACCATATTATGATGTTGCCCAAGTTTTGGGCTCGATCCGAAATAAATAGGTGTGAGAAATTGGACAATTCAAGTTCACCGGCAGTTCGTTCCTAATTGGAGTGGTATTCCATACTTCTAGCGATTAGATTTCACTCAAAACTCACCAAATGACTCCTCCCACCATATTATGATGTCGCCCAAGTTTGGGGCTCGATCCGAAATCAATAGGTGTTCCAAATTGGACAATTCAAGTTCAAGGGCAGTTCGTTCCTAATTGGAGTGGTATTCCATACTTCTAGCGATTGGATTTCACTCAAAACTCACCAAATGACTCCTCACACCATATTATGATGTTGCCCAAGTTTAGGGCTCGATCCGAAATCAATAGGTGTGAGAAATTGGACAATTCAAGTTCAACGGCAGTTCGTTCCTAATTGTAGTGGTTGGTGTATTCCATACTTCTAGCGATTGGATTTCAATCAAAATTCACCAAAAGACTCCTCCCACCATATTATGATGTTGCCCAAGTTTTGGGCTCGATCCGAAATCAATAGGTGTTCCAAATTGGACAATTCAAGTTCAACGGCAGTTCGTTCCTAATTGGAGTGGTATTCCATACTTCTAGCGATTGGATTTCACTCAAAACTCACCAAATGACTCCTCCCACCATATTATGATGTTGCCCAAGTTTGGGGCTCGATCCGAAATCAATAGGTGTGAGAAATTGGACAATTCAAGTTCAACGTCAGTTCGATCCTAATTGGAGTGGTTGGTGTATTCCATACTTCTAGCGATTGGATTTCACACAAAACTCACCACATGACTCCTCCCACCATATTATGATGTTTCCCAAGTTTTGGGTACGATCCGAAATCAATAGGTGTTCCAAATTGGACAATTCAAGTTCAACGGCAGTTCGTTCCTAATTGGAGTGGTATTCCATACTTCTAGCGATTGGATTTCACTCAAAACTCACCAAATGACTCCTCCCACCATATTATGATGTTGCCCAAGTTTGGGGCTCGATTCGAAATCAGTAGGTGTGAGAAATTGGACAATTCAAGTTCAACGTCAGTTCGTTCCTAATTGGAGTGGTTGGTGTATTCCATACTTCTAGCGATTGGATTTCACTCAAAACTCACCAAATGACTCCTCCCACCATATTATGATGTTGCCCAAGTTTGGGGCTCGATCCGAAATCAATAGGTGTGAGAAATTGGACAATTCAAGTTCAACGTCAGTTCGTTCCTAATTGGAGTGGTTGGTGTATTCCATACTTCTAGCGATTGGATTTCACTCAAAACTCACCAAATGACTCCTCCCACCATATTATGATGTTGCCCAAGTTTTGGGCTTGATCCGAAATCAACAGGTGTTCGAAATTGGACAATTCAAGTTCAACAGCAGTTCGTTCCTAATTGGAGTGGTTGGTGTATTCCATACTTCTAGCGAATGGATTTCACTCAAAACTCACCAAATGACTCCTCCCACCATATTATGATGTTGCCCAAGTTTTGGGCTTGATCCGAAATCAATAGGTGTGAGAAATTGGTCAATTCAATTTCAACGACAGTTCCTTCCTAATCGGAGTAGTTGTTGTATTCCATACTTCTAGCGATTGGATTTCACTCAAAACTCACCAAATGACTCCTCCCACCATATTATGATGTTGCCCAAGTTTTGGGCTCGATCCGAAATCAATAGGTCTGAGAAATTGGTCAATTCAATTTCAACGACAGTTCGTTCCAAATCGGAGTAGTTGTTGTATTCCATACTTCTAGCGATTGGATTTCACTCAAAACTCACCAAATGACTCCTCCCACCATATTACGATGTTGGCCAAGTTTTGGGCTCGATCCGAAATCAATAGGTGTGAGAAATTGGACAATTCAAGTTCAACGACAGTTCGTTCCTAATTGGAGTGGTTGGTGTATTCCATACTTCTAGCGATTGGATTTCACTCAAAACTCACCAAATGACTCCTCCCTCCATATTATGATGTTTCCCAAGTTTTGGGTACGATCCGAAATCAATAGGTGTTCCAAATTGGACAATTCAATTTCAACGGCAGTTCGTTCCTAATTGGAGTGGTATTCCATACTTCTTGCGATTGGATTTCACTCAAAACTCACCAAATGACTCCTCCCACCATATTATGATGTTGCCCAAGTTTGGGGCTCGATTCGAAATCAATAGGTGTGAGAAATTGGACAATTCAAGTTCAACGTCAGTTCGTTCCTAATTGGAGTGGTTGGTGTATTCCATACTTCTAGCGATTGGATTTCACTCAAAACTCACCAAATGACTCCTCCCACCATATTATGATGTTGCCCAAGTTTTGGGCTTGATCCGAAATCAACAGGTGTTCGAAATTGGACAATTCAAGTTCAACGGCAGTTCGTTCCTAATTGGAGTGGTTGGTGTATTCCATACTTCTAGCGAATGGATTTCACTCAAAACTCACCAAATGACTCCTCCCACCATATTATGATGTTGCCCAAGTTTTGGGCTCGATCCGAAATCAAAAGGTGTGAGAAATTGGTCAATTCAATTTCAACGACAGTTCGTTCCTAATCGGAGTAGTTGTTGTATTCCATACTTCTAGCGATTGGATTTCACTCAAAACTCACCAAACGACTCCTCCAACCATATTATGATGTTGCCCAAGTTTTGGGCTCGATCCGAAATCAATAGGTGTGAGAAATTGGACAATTCAAGTTCAACGACAGTTCGTTCCTAATTGGAGTGGTTGGTGTATTCCCTACTTCTAGCGATTGGATTTCACTCAAAACTCTCCAGATGACTCCTCCCACCATATTATGATTTTTCCCAAGTTTTGGGCTCGATCCGAAATCAATAGGTGTTCCAAATTGGACAATTCAAGTTCAACGGCAGTTCGTTCCTAATTGGAGTCGTTGGTGTATTCCATACTTCTAGCGATTGGATTTCAATCAAAATTCACCAAAAGACTCCTCCCACCATATTATGATGTTGCCCAAGTTTTGGGCTCGATCCGAAATCAATAGGTGTTCCAAATTGGACAATTCAAGTTCAACGGCAGTTCGTTCCTAATTGGAGTGGTTGGTGTATTCCATACTTCTAGCGATTGGACTTCACTCAAAATTCACCAAATGACTACTCCCACCATATTATGATGTTGCCCAAGTTTTGGGCTCGATCCAAAATCAATAGGTGTGAGAAATTGGACAATTCAAGTTCAACGGCAGTTCGTTCCTAATTGAAGTGGTTGGTGTATTCCATACTTCTAGCGATTGGATTTCACTCAAAACTAACGAAATGACTCCTCCCACCATATTATGATGTTGCCCAAGTTTTGAGCTCGATCCGAAATCAATAGGTGTGATGAATTGGACAATTTAAGTTGAACGACAGTTCGTTCCTAATTGGAGTGGTTGGTGTATTCCATACATCTAGCGATTGGATTTCACTCAAAACTCACCAACTGACTACTAACACCAGATTATCATGTTGCCCAACTTTTGGGCTCGATCCGAAATCGATAGGTGTGACAAATTGGACAATTCAAGTTCAACGGCAGTTCGTTCCTAATTGGAGTGGTTGGTGTATTCCATACTTCTAGTGATTGGATTTCACTCAAAGCTCCCCAAATGACTCCTCCCACCATATTACCTTGTTGCCCAAGTTTTGGGCTCGATCCGAAATCAATTGGTGTGAGACATTGGACAGTTCAAGTTCAACGGCAGTTCGTTCCTAATTGGAGTGGTTGGTGTATTCCATACATCTAGCGATTGGATTTCACTCAAAACTCACCTAATTACTCCTCCCACCATATTATCATGTTGCCCAAGTTTTGGCCTCGATCCGAAATCAATAGGTGTTCCAAATTGGACAATTCAAGTTCAACGGAAGTTCGTTCCTAATTGGAGTGGTTGGTGTATTCCATACTTCTAGCGATTGGACTTCACTCAAAATTCACCAAATGACTACTCCCACCATATTATGATGTTGCCCAAGTTTTGGGCTCGATCCAAAATCAATAGGTGTGAGAAATTGGACAATTCAAGTTCAACGGCAGTTCGTTCCTAATTGAAGTGGTTGGTGTATTCCATACTTCTAGCGATTGGATTTCACTCAAAACTAACGAAATGACTCCTCCCACCATATTATGATGTTGCCCAAGTTTTGAGCTCGATCCGAAATCAATAGGTGTGATGAATTGGACAATTTAAGTTGAACGACAGTTCGTTCCTAATTGGAGTGGTTGGTGTATTCCATACATCTAGCGATTGGATTTCACTCAAAACTCACCAACTGACTACTAACACCAGATTATCATGTTGCCCAACTTTTGGGCTCGATCCGAAATCGATAGGTGTGACAAATTGGACAATTCAAGTTCAACGGCAGTTCGTTCCTAATTGGAGTGGTTGGTGTATTCCATACTTCTAGTGATTGGATTTCACTCAAAGCTCCCCAAATGACTCCTCCCACCATATTACCTTGTTGCCCAAGTTTTGGGCTCGATCCGAAATCAATTGGTGTGAGACATTGGACAGTTCAAGTTCAACGGCAGTTCGTTCCTAATTGGAGTGGTTGGTGTATTCCATACATCTAGCGATTGGATTTCACTCAAAACTCACCTAATTACTCCTCCCACCATATTATCATGTTGCCCAAGTTTTGGGCTCGATCCGAAATCAATAGGTGTGAGAAATTGGACAATTCAAGTTCAACGGCAGTTCGTTCCTAATTGGAGTGGTTCATGTATTTCCTACTTCTAGCATATGGATTTCACTCAAAACTCACCAAATGACTCCTCAGACCATATTATGATGTTGCCCATGTTTGGGGCTCGATCCAAAATCAATAGGTGTGAGAAATTGGACAATTCAAGTTCAACGGCAGTTCGTTCATAATTGGAGTGGTTGCTGTATTCTATACTTCTAGCGATTGGATTTCACTCAAAACTCACCAAACGACTCCTAACACCATATTATCATGTTGCCCCAGATTTGGGCTCGATCCGAAATCAATAGGTGTGAGAAATTGGACAATTCAAGTTCTACGACAGTTCGTTCCTAATTGGAGTGGTTGGTGAATTCCATACTTCGAGCGATTGGATTTCACTCAAAACACACCAAATGACTCCTCCCAACATATTATGGTGTTGCCCAAGTTTTGGGCTCGATCCGAAATCAATAGGTGTGAGAAATTGGACAATTCAATTTCAACGGCAGTTCGTACGTAATTGTAGTGTTTGGTGTATTCCATACATCTAGCGATTGGATTTCACTCAAAACTCACCAAATGACTCCTCCCGCCATATTATGATATTGCCCAATTTTGGGGCTCGATCGGAAATCAATAGGTGTGAGAAATTGGACAATTCATGTTCAATGGCAGTTCGTTCCTAATTGGAGTGGTTGGTGTATTCCATACTTCTAGCGATTGGATTTCACTCAAAGCTCACCAAATGACTCGTAACACCAGATTACCATGTTGCCCAAGTTTTGGGCTCGATCCGAAATCAATTGGTGTGAGAAATTGGACAATTTAAGTTGAACGACAGTTCGTTCCTAATTGGAGTGGTTGGTGTATTCCATACATCTAGCGATTGGATTTCTCTCAAAACTCACCAACTGACTACTAACACCAGATTATCATGTTGCCCAACTTTTGGGCTCGATCTGAAATCGATAGGTGTGACAAATTGGACAATTCAAGTTCAACGGCAGTTCGTTCCTAATTGGAGTGGTTGGTGTATTCCATACTTCTAGTGATTGGATTTCACTCAAAGCTCCCCAAATTACTCCTCCCACCATATTACCTTGTTGCCCAAGTTTTGGGCTCGATCCGAAATCAATTGGTGTGAGACATTGGACAGTTCAAGTTCAACGGCAGTTCGTTCCTAATTGGAGTGGTTGGTGTATTCCATACATCTAGCGATTGGATTTCACTCAGAACTCACCTAATTACTCCTCCCACCATATTATCATGTTGCCCAAGTTTTGGGCTCGATCCGAAATCAATAGGTGTGAGAAATTGGACAATTCAAGTTCGACGGCAGTTCGTTCCTAATTGGAGTGTATTCTATACTTCTAGCGATTGGATTTCACTCAAAACTCACCAAATGACTCCTAACACCGTATTATCACGTTGCCCAAGTTTTGGGCTCGATCCGAAATCAATAGGTGTGAGAAATTGGACAATTCAAGTTCAACGGCAGTTCGTTCCTAATTGGAGTGGTTGGTGTATTCCATACTTCTGGCGATTGGATTTTACTCAAAACTCACCAAATGACTCCTAACACTATATTACGATGTTGTCCAAGTTTTGGGCTCGATCCGAAATCAATAGGTGAAAGAAACTGGACAATTCAAGTTCAACGGCAGTTCGTTCCTAATTGGAGTGGTTGGTGTATTCCATACTTCTAGCGATTGGATTTCACTCAAAATTCACCAAATGACTCCTCCCACAATATTATGATGTTGCCCACGTTTTGGGCTCGATCCGAAATCATTAGGTGTGAGAAATTGGACAATTCAAGTTCGATGGTTGTTCGTTCCTAATTGGAGTGGTTGCTGCATTCCCTACTTCTAGCGATTCGATTTCACTCAAAACTCACCAAATGACTCCTCCCACCCTATTATGATGTTGCCCAAGTTTTGGGCTCGATCTGAAATCAATAGGTGTGAGAAATTGGACAATTCAAGTTCAACGGCAGTTCATTCCAAATTGGAGTGGTTGCTGTATTCTATACTTCTAGCGATCGGATTTCACTCAAAACTCACCAAACGACTCCTAACACCATATTATCATGTTGCCCAAGTTTTGGGCTCGATCCGAAATCAATAGGTGTGAGAAATTGGACAATTCAAGTTCAAAGGCAGTTCCTTCCTAATTGGAGTGGTTGCTGTATTCCATACTTCTAGCGATTCGATTTCACTCAAAACTCACCAAATGACTCCTCCCTCCATATTATGAAGTTGCCATAGTTTTGGGCTCAACCCGAAATCAATAGATGTGAGAAATTGGACAATTCAAGTTCAACGGCAGTTCGTTCCTAATTGGAGTGGTTGGTGTATTCCATACTTCTAGCGATTGGATTTCACTCAAAATTCACCAAATGACTACTCCCACCATATTATGATGTTGCCCAAGTTTTGGGCTCGATATTAAATCAATAGGTGTGAGAAATTGGACAATTCAAGTTCAACGGCAGTTCGTTCCTAATTGGAGTGGTTGGTGTATTCCATACTTCTAGCGATTGGATTTCACTCACAACTCACCAAATGACTCCTCCCACCATATTATGATGTTGCCCAAGTTTGGGGCTCGATCCGAAATCAATAGGTGTGAGAAATTGGACAATTCAAGTTCAACGACAGTTCGTTCCAAATTGGAGTGGATGGTTGTTAAGCTCATAATTTCATACGTATACATGCCCAAATTTACTTACTTCTTTTGCTTAGTTTCCTAGATTTCTATGTTATTTGCCTCCCTTTGTGTGTTTTGTAGGCAAATAGAGCTAGAGAGCATAATTCATGCAATTCAAGCATGTTAAGGCCTAATTTGGATGAATGGATGAAGAGCTTAAAAGACAAACTCATTTTGGCTACAGCCCCCTGCCAGTCCAGTTCCGTAGGTCATATTGCAAGCTTTGTTTCAGCAACCTACACAGCTCGGATGAGGCAGAATTCTTCATGAAAGTTGTTCCAATGAGTGTGTACTATAACATATCCAAAATTCAGCACCATTGGATAAATATGGAGTCTATTACCTAGCAAACACAGAGCCATGCTCAGGATGGATTTTATCAGCGCGCAAAATGAGTTAGCAGTTTGTTTTGGCCTTAACTTCGTCCTCCGACCTTGGATTGGCCCAAATGATATATGGCTGGAAAGAAGACATTCTGAACTTCAAGTTTGAGTGCTTAAAGTCTTAATTTGCTTAAGGGAAGCCCAATTCGTAAGCCCTTGAAGTTGCTGGTCATGCTGACCTCAGGATGAGCTATTGTTTCTGGTTGGAAGCTTGGTCATGGTGAGCTAGGCATGAGCTATTGAGCTGGTTGGAAGCTTGGTCATGGTGACATGAAGATGAGCTAGGGCTGCTGGTGGGATTTATTGGTGAAGTGCATCAACCATTTCAGATTTTATAAAACAAGTGTTGTATGCATTAGCCATATTGAATTCAGATTTTTCACTTCCTTAGGCCTATAAATAGGGAGGTTCTCTAAGCTTGTAAACACACCCCAAGGGGGGGAGCTCTCAAACACTTCTCTAGAGCTCCCTTCCCTTCTCTCCCTCAAATTCTCTAGAGAAGTATTTGAGAGCTCCCCCCCTTGGGGTAGGGGTGGGCATATAAACCGGAAAACCGGAAAACCGAACCAAACCGGATGAAAAAAAACCGGAAAAAACCGAGTTGACTAAAAAGTCAACAAAATCAGACCGGACCGGTTCAAACCGGTTCCAGTTCCTGTTTTACACAAAATAGCACCGGACCGGACCGGTCCAGTATTTAATATATATTTTTTGGTGGCCCAACCACTAAGCCCAGAATTTTTCTCACTTCCCAAACCCAACTACTAACATCTAACCTTAGCCAAGCCCAACAACAAAAGCCCATCAACCATCACCTAACCCTAAAACCACCTTTTCTTTCCTTCCTCTCTCCTTTATCTTTTCAATCCGCCGCAGCTTCTCTCTTTTATTTTTTCTCTCTCTCTCTCTCTCTCTCTCTCTCTCTCTCTCTCTCTCTCTCTCTCTCTCTCTCTCTCTCTCTCTTTCTTCTTCTTTCTCTTTCTTCTTCCTCTTTCTAATTCCAATTTTCTCTCTCTCTCATTCTCTCTGACTCGGCGGCATCACGAAACCAGGTGAGCTAGTTACTCTCTTTCTAATTCTTCATTGCTTATTGTGTTGCCTCGTTCTCTCATTTTTTGTTTTATTTGATTCACGATCGAAGATGTGGGTATGATTGATTTAGGGTTCTATCAAACGCAAACGTTCAGTATTCCTTCGTTTCATTCTCGTTGTTTTTTCTACTGTAAAAATTTCAAGCTCGAAGTAAAACCCTAATTGCTGTTTGGAGATAATGAAAATGAAAATTTCAAGCTCGAAGTAAAACCCCAATTTTCTCTCTCTCTCTCTCTCTCTCTCTGTATTTTTTTTTTTGGACTAGGCTTGATGTGTCTGAGAGTGGCTTGGCGGCAGTTGTGCGGCTTAGCAATGGTGACATGAGAACACATAACAATGACATGTATGTAGTTTCCGATTATCCAAAGTTTATTAATTCATTGGACAAGACTTTTGTGCAATCATATCATGGAGGACATACTTTCTCACCTGCAGTCAACTCATATGGCTTCACAGCAGCAGATAACAAAAGAAGCAGTATATCTTTGCACAGGAAATCCAGGGGCTGGGAGAGCTTAATAGAGAAGGTTTGAAGAAGATGCCTCTTTGTGTTGCCCTTGCCTCCGAGAAAGAACAAGGGGAAGATGGAGCTTTTTTTTTCTTTTTTTTTTCAGTGGAAAATGGAGTAGTTTAAATGTTATTTCTATAATTTTTTTAGTAATTTTGTTTGCAATTAAGTGTATTTGTTTTGTTATTGGCATGTAATTTTAAATTTAATGTTTGGGATGATTGGGTGGGAATTGGGCTAATTGTGAATTTGTAGGCCCAAATTTTGTTTAAAAACTTCAGTTGGGCTTAAATCTCTAAAAATTTATAATAAAAAAATCAATTGGGCCCAAGGGCCGGTCCAAATTGTAAAATCGGAAACCGAACCGGATATAAACCGGTTCGGGTTGGTGCGATTCTCTTAGGTGTTTAACTGAAAAATCGGACCGAACCGGACCGGATGAACAGTACCGATTCCGGTTTCGAGTTTAGGGGAGAACCGGGCCGAACCGGACCGTGCCCACCCTTACTTTGCGGTGTGTTTACAAGCTTAGAGAACCTCCCTATTTATAGGCCTAAGGAAGTGAAAAATCTGAATTCAATATGGCTAATGCAAGTTCAACGGCAGTTCGCTCCAAATTGGAGTGGATGGTGTATTCCATACTTCTAGCGATTGGATTTCACTCAAAACTCACCTAATGACTCCTCCCGCCATATTATCATGTTGCCCAAGTTTGGGGCTCGATCCGAAATCAATAGGTGTTCCAAATTGGACAATTCAAGTTCAACGACAGTTCGTTCCTAATTGGAGTGGTTGGCGTATGCCACACTTCTAGCGATTGGATTTCACTCAAAACTCACCAAATAACTCCTCCCACCGTATTATGAAGTTGCCCAAGTTTTGGGCTCAATCTGAAATCAATAGGTGTGGGAAATTGGACAATTCAAGTTCAACGGCAGTTCGTTCCTAATTGGATTGGTTGGTGTATTCCATACTTCTAGCGATTGGATTTCAATCAAAACTCACCAAATGACTCCTCCCGCCATATTATGTTGTTGCCCAAGTTTGGGGCTCGATCCGAAATCAATAGGTGTGATAAATTGGACAATTCAAGTTCAACGGCAATTCGTTCCTAATTGGAGTGGTTGGTGTATTCCATACATCTAGCGATTGGATTTCACTCAAAACTCACCAACTGACTCCTAACACCAGATTATCTTGTTGCCCAAGTTTTGGGCTCGATCCGAAATCAATAGGTGTGAGAAATTAGACAATTCAAGTACAACGGCAGTTCGTTCCTAATTGGAGTGGTTGGTGTATTCCATACTTCTAGCGATTGGATTTCAATCAAAACTCACCAAATGACTCCTCCAGCCATATTACGATGTTGCCCAAGTTTGGGGCTCGATCCGAAATCAATAGGTGTGATAAATTGGACAATTCAAGTTCAACGGCAATTCGTTCCTAATTGGAGTGGTTGGTGTATTCCATACTTCTAGCGATTGGATTTCACTCAAAACTCACCAAATTACTCCTCCCACCATATTATCATGTTACCCAAGATTTGGGCTCGATCCGAAATCAATAGGTGTGAGAAATTGGACAATTCAAGTTCAACGGCAATTCGTTCCTAATTGGAGTGGTTGGTGTATTCCATACTTCTAGCGATTGGATTTCACTCAAAACTCACCAAATTACTCCTCCCACCATATTATCATGTTACCCAAGATTTGGGCTCGATCCGAAATCAATAGGTGTGAGAAATTGGACAATTCAAGTTCAACGACAATTCGTTCCTAATTGGAATGGTTGGTGTATTCCATACTTCGAGCGATTGGATTTCACTCAAAACTCACCAAATGACTCCTCCCACCATATTATGATGTTGCCCAAGTTTTGGGCTCGATCCGAAATCAATAAGTGTGAGAAATTGGACAATTCAAGTTCAACGGCAGTTCGTTCCTAATTGGGTTGGTTGGTGTATTCCAAACATCTAGCGATTGGATTTCCCTTAAAACTCACCAAATGACTCCTCCCACCATATTATCATGTTGCCCAAGTTTTGGGCTCGATCCGAAATCAATAGGTGTGAGAAATTGGACAATTCAAGTTGAACGAAAGTTCTTTCCTAATTGGAGTGGTTGGTGTATTCCATACTTCTAGCGATTGGATTTCCCTCAAAACTCACCAAATGACTCCTCCCACCATATTATCATGTTGCCCAAGTTTTGGGCTCGATCCGAAATCAATAGGTGTTAGAAATTGGACAATTCAAGTTCAACGGCAGTTCGTTCCCAATTGGAGTGGTTGGTGTATTCCATACTTCTAGCATTTGGAATTCACTCAAAACTCACCAAATTACTCCTCCCACCATATTATCATGTTACCCAAGATTTGGGCTCGATCCGAAATCAATAGGTGCGAGAAATTGGACAATTCAAGTTCGATGGCAGTTCGTTCCTAGTTGGAGTGGTTGGTGTATTCCATACTTCTGGGGATTGGATTTCACTCAAAACTCACCAAATTACTCCTCCCACCATATTACCATGTTACCCAAGATTTGGGCTCGATCTGAAATCAATTGGTGTGAGAAATTGGACAATTCAAGTTCAACGGCACTTCGTTCCTAATTGGAGTGGTTGGTGTATTCCATACTTCTAGCGATTGGATTTCACTCAAAACTCACCTAATTACTCCTCCCACCATATTATGATGTTGCCCAAGTTTTGGGCTCGATCCGAAATCAATAAGTGTGAGAAATTGGACAATTGAAGTTCAACGGCAGTTCTTTCCTACTTGGGGTGGTTGGTTTATTCCATACATCTCGCGATTGGATTTCCCTCAAAACTCACCAAATGACTCCTCCCACCATATTATCTTTTTGCCCAAGTTTTGGGCTCGATCCGAAATCAATAGGTGTGAGAAATTGGACAATTCAAGTTCAACAGAAGTTCTTTCCTAATTGGAGTGGTTGGTGTATTCCATACCTCTAGCGTTTGGATTTCACTCAAAACTCACCAAATGACTCCTAACACCAGATTATCATGTTGCCCTAGTTTTGGGCTCGATCCGAAATCAATAGGTGTGAGAAATTGGACAATTCAAGATCAACGGCAGTTCGTTCCTAATTGGAGTGGTTGGTGTATTCCATACTTCTAGCGATTGGATTTCACTCAAAACTCACCTAATTACTCCTCCCACCATATTATCCTGTTGCCCAAGTTTTGGGCTCGATCCGAAATCAATAGGTGTGAGAAATTGGACAATTCAAGTTCAACGGCAATTCGTTCCTATTGGGAATGGTTTGTGTATTCCATACTTCTAGCGACTGGATTTCACTCAAAACTCACCAAATGAGTCCTCCCACCATATTATGATGTTGCCCAAGTTTTGGGCTCGATCCGAAATCAATAGGTGTGAGAAATTGGACTATTCAAGTTCAACGGCAGTTCGTTCCTAATTGGAGTGGTTGGTGTATTCTGTACTTCTAAAGACTGGATTTCACTCAAAACTAACAAAATGACTACTCCCACCATATTATGAAGTTACCCAAGTTTTGGGCTCGATCCGAAATCAGTAGGTGTGAGAAATTGGACAATTCAAGTTCGACGGCAGTTCGTTCCTAATTGGAGTGGTTGGTGTATTCCATACATCTAGCGATTGGATTTCATTCAAAACTCACCAACTGACTCCTAACACCAGATTATCAAGTTGCCCAAGTTTTTGCTCGATCTGAAATCAATAGGTGTGAGATATTGGACAATTCAAGTTCAACGGCAGTTCGTTCCTAATTGGAGTGGTTGGTGTATTCCATACATCTAGCGATTGGATTTCACTCAAAACTCACCAACTGACTCCTAACACCAGATTATCATGTTGCCCAAGTTTTGGGCTCGATCCGAAATCAATAGGTGTGAGAAATTGGACAATTCAAGTACAACGGCTGTTCGTTCCTAATTGGAGTGGTTGGTGTATTCCATACTTCTAGCAATTGGATTTCAATCAAAACTCGCCGAATGACTCCTCCCGCCATATTATGATGTTGCCCAATTTTGGGGCTCGATCGGAAATCAATAGGTGTGAGAAATTGGACAATTCATGTTCAATGGCAGTTCGTTCCTAATTGGAGTGGTTGGTGTATTCCATACTTCTAGCGATTGGATTTCACTCAAAGCTCACCAAATGACTCGTAACACCAGATTACCATGTTGCCCAAGTTTTGGGCTCAATCCGAAATCAATAGGTGTGAGAAATTGGACAATTCAAGTTCAACGGCAGTTCGTTCCCAAATGGAGTGGTTGGTGTATTCCATACTTCAAGCGACTGGATTTCACTCAAAACACCCCAAATGACTCCTCCCAACATATTATGGTGTTGCCCAAGTTTTGGGCTCGATCCGAAATCAATAGGTGTGAGAAATTGGACAATTCAAGTTCAACGGCAGTTCGTTCCTAATTGGAGTGGTTGGTGTATTCCATACTTCTAGCGATTAGATTTCACTCAAAACTCCCCAAATGACTCCTCCCACCATATTATGATGTTGCCCAAGTTTTGGGATCGATCCGAAATCAATAAGTGTGAGAAATTGGTCAATTCAATTTCAACGGCATTTCGTTCCTAATTGGACCATTCAAGTTCTACGGCAGTTCGTTCCTAATTGGAGTGGTTGGTGTATTCCATACTTCTAGTGATTGGATTTCACTCAAAACTCACCAAATGACTCCTCCCACCATATTATGATGTTGCCCAAGTTTTGGGCTCGATCCGAAATCAATAGGTGTGAGAAATTGGACAATTCAAGTTCAACGACAGTTCGTTCCGAATTGGGGTGGTTGGTGTATTCCATACTTCTAGCGATTGGATTTCACTCAAAACTCACCAAATGACTCCTCCCACCATATTATGATGTTCCCTAAGTTTTGGGCTCGATCCGAAATCAATAGGTGTGAGAAATTGGACAATTCAAGTTCAACGGCAGTTCGTTCCTAATTGGAGTGGTTGGTGTATTCCATACTTCTAGCATTTGGATTTCACTCAAAACTCACCAAATGACTCCTCCCACCATATTATGATGTTGCCCAAGTTTTGGGCTCGATCCGACATCAATAGGTGTGAGAAATTGGACAATTCAATTTCAACGGCATTTCGTTCCTATTTGGAGTGGTTGGTGTATTCCATACTTCTAGCGATTGGATTTCACTCAAAACTCACCAAATGACTCCTCCCACCATATTATGATGTTGCCCAAGTTTTGGGCTCGATCCGAAACGAATAGGTGTTCCAAATTGGACAATTCAAGTTCAACGGCAGTTCGTTCCTAATTGGAGTGGTTGGTGTATTCCGTACCTCTTGCGATTGGATTTCACTCCAAACTCACCAAATGACTCCTCCCACCATATTATGATGTTGCCCAAGTTTTGGGCTCGATCCGAAATCAATAGGTGTGAGAAATTGGACAATTCAAGTTCAACGGCAGTTCGTTCCTAATTGGAGTGGTTGGTGTATTCCATAGTTCTAGCGATTGGATTTCACTCAAAACTCACCAAATGACTCCTCCCACCATATTATGATGTTGCCCAAGTTTTGGGCTCGATCCGACATCAATAGGTGTGAGAAATTGGACAATTCAAGTTGAACGGCAGTTCGTTCCTAATTGGAGTGGTTGGTGTATTCCATACTTCTAGCGATTGGATTTCACTCAAAACTCACCAAATGACTCCTCCCACCATATTATGATGTTGCCCAAGTTTTGGGCTCGATCCGAAATCAATAGGTGTTCCAAATTGGACAATTCAAGTTCAACGGCAGTTCGTTCCTAATTGGAGTGGTTGGTGTATTCCATACTTCTAGCGATTGGATTTCACTGAAAACGAACCAAATGACTCCTCCCACCATATTATGATGTTGCCCAAGTTTTGGGCTCGATCCGAAATCAATAGGTGTGAGAAATTGGACAATTCAAGTTCAACGGCAGTTCGTTCCTAATTGGAGTGGTTGGTGTATTCCAAACTTCTAGCGATTGGATTTCACTCAAAACTCACCAAATGACTCCTTGTTGCATTCCTAAGAGGACACAAATTAATGTACAAACAACCAATTAAAAATACCCGCAAGTGCACGAATCTATTGAAGTATAGATTATGTAAGTACGGGGTCGATCCCACGAAGAACTTGTCGGCTTCCTATAAGTTCTAATTTGAGTACGTAAAGAACACTTAATTGACACACCACAAATGCACAAATGCAAAATGGAAACTAAAAATGAGTAAAGAAGTGTAAAAGAAATGAAACAACACAAGAAAACTAAACAAAAACACAAACAGCATTTTCTATCGCCATTTTATCACCACTTTATCACCTGTGAACAGTGCCGTGAACAGTGAACAGTGCATCCTCAACTTGTGATACTCGCAAGTGCACGAGCCGTTCGGTAGTATAGCGTATGTAAGTGCGAGGTCGATCCCACGAGGATTGGTGATTGAATGATCCAATTCATTTCTCCTACACAAAACAGAAATGAAAAAGAAAGGAAATAAATAAAACAAGGAAGAAAGAAAATAACTAACTCAAGTAGATAAGTTCCCAAGTTCAATTAGATTAATGGATTGATTCTAGCTAAAGTATGATTAAGCCATGGTGTGTGGTCATAACCTTGTGTTCCTAATTCCCTAATTTGATCATTTGTTGTCTAACCTAAAATTAAGCATTAGGAACCCATTAAGCATAGAAGAACATTTTAAACAACCAAGTATGTATCTAATCCCTGTTGTCGAATGTCCATACATACTCTTCCTATTCATAGTTCAATTCGAATTAAAGCATGGTGTATACTCTTAATTCAAACCAAGATAGCTAACATGCAAGCCTAAATGGTGATCAATCATTCAAACTAGCATATTAACTTATAAGCATAATGAATAAGAACAAAAACCATAATTGAAACTTGGAAACTAATTCAACTTGAAAACTTAAGAAAAGAATTTACATAACAAAGAAAAATAAATTACAACTAAGAAAACATTAAAGAAAGCTAGAATTGAGAACTAGAAAGCAAAACTAAGAGAATTTGAGGGAGAGAAGGGAAGGGAGCTCTAGAGAAGTGTTTGAGAGCTCCCCCCCTTGGGGTGTGTTTACAAGCTTAGAGAACTTCCCTATTTATAGGCCTAGGGGAAGTGAAAATCTGAATTCAATATGGCTAATGCATACAACACTTGTTTTATAAAATCTGAAATGGTTGATGCACTTGTATTAGAAAATCTAAATTGGGTGATGCACTTGTATTAGAAAATCTTGAATTGGTTGATGCACTTCACCAATAGATCCCACCAGCAGCCCTAGCTCATCTTCATGTCACCATGACCAAGCTTCCAACCAGAAATGATAGCTCATACCTAGCTCACCATGACCAAGCATCCAACCAGCACATGCTGAGGTCAGCATGACCAGCAACTTCAAGGGCTTACAACTTGGGCTTCTCTTAATCAAATTAGGACTTTAAGCACTCGAAATTGAAGTTCAGAATGTCTTCTTTCCAGCCATATGTTATTTGGGCCAATCCAAGGTCGGAGGAGGAAGTTAAGGCCAAAACAAATTGCTAACTCATTTTCCGCGCTGATAAGATCCATCCTGAGCATGGTTCTGTGTTTGCTAGGTAACGGACTCCAGATTTATCCAATAGGGCTGAATTTTGGATATGTTATAGTACACACCAATTGGAACAACTTTCATGAAGAATTTGGCCACATTCGAGCTATGTAGGTTGTTGAAACAAAGCTTGCAATATGACCTACGGAACTGGACTGGCAGGGGGCTGTAGCCAAAATGAGTTTGTCTTTAAGCTCTTCATCCATTCATCCAAATTAGGCCTTAACATGCTTGAATTGCATGAATTATGCTCTCTAAAGCCATCATTATTACCTAAAGCTCAATGAACTGAAAGATAAACACAAAAAGGATTAAAAGCACAAGTTTAACTCAAAAACATAACCAAATCATAAGCTAGAAGGGTACAAAATGATATACAATTATGAACCGATCATATTCCATACTTCTAGCGATTGGATTTCACTCAAAACTCGCCAAATGAATCCTCCCACCATATTATGATGTTGCCCAAGTTTTGGGCTCGATCCGAAATCAGTAGGTGTGAGAAATTGGACAATTCAAGTTCAACGGCAGTTCGTTCCTAATTGGAGTGGTTGGTGTATTCCATACTTCTAGCAATTGGATTTCACTCAAAACGCACCAAATGACTCCTCCCACCATATTATGATGTTGCCCAAGTTTTGGGCTCGATCCGAAATCAATAGGTGTGAGAAATTGGACAATTCAAGTTCAACGGCAGTTCGTTCCTAATTAGAGTGGTTGGTGTATTCCATACTTCTAGCGATTGGATTTCACTCAAAACTCCCCAAATGACACCTCCCACCATATTATGATTTGCCCAAGTTTTGGGCTCGATCCGAAATCAATAGGTGTTCCAAATTGGACAATTCAAGTTCAACGGAAGTTCGTTCCTAATTGGAGTGGTTGATGTATTCCATACTTCTAGCGATTGGATTTCACTCAAAACTCACCAAATGACTCATCCCACCATATTATGATGTTGCCCAAACTTTGGGCTCGATCCGAAATCAATAGGTTTTCCAAATTGGACAATTCAAGTTCAACGGCAGTTCGTTCCTAATTGGGGTGGTTGGTGTATTCCATACTTCTAGCGTTTGGATTTCACTCAAAACTCACCAAATGACTCCTCCCACCATATTTTCATGTTGCCCAAGTTTTGGGATCGATCCGAAATCAATAGGTGTGGGAAATTGGTCAATTCAATTTCAACGGCATGTCGATCCTAATTGGAGTGGTTGGTGTATTCCATACTTCTAGCGATTGGATTTCACTCAAAACTCACCGAATGACTCCTCCCACCATATTATGATGTTGCCCAAGTTTTGGGCTTGATCCAAAATCAATAGGTGTGAGAAATGGGACAATTCAAGTTCAACGGCAGTTCGTTCCTAATTGGAGTAGTTAGTGTATTCCACACTTCTAGCGATTGGATTTCACTCAAAACGCACCAAATGACTCCTCCCACCATATTATGACGTTGCCCAAGTTTTGGGCTCGATCCGAAATCAACAGGTGTTCCAAATTGGACAATTCAAGTTCTACGGCAGTTCGTTCCTAATTGGAGTGGTTGGTGTATTCCATACTTCTAGTGATTGGATTTCACTCAAAACTCACCAAATGACTCCTCCCACCATATTATGATGTTGCCCAAGTTTTGGGCTCGATCCGAAATCAATAGGTGTGAGAAATTGGACAATTCAAGTTCAACGACAGTTCGTTCCGAATTGGGGTGGTTGGTGTATTCCATACTTCTAGCGATTGGATTTCACTCAAAACTCACCAAATGACTCCTCCCACCATATTATGATGTTCCCTAAGTTTTGGGCTCGATCCGAAATCAATAGGTGTGAGAAATTGGACAATTCAAGTTCAACGGCAGTTCGTTCCTAATTGGAGTGGTTGGTGTATTCCATACTTCTAGCGTTTGGATTTCACTCAAAACTCACCAAATGACTCCTCCCACCATATTTTGATGTTGCCCAAGTTTTGGGATCGATCCGAAATCAATAGGTGTGGGAAATTGGTCAATTCAATTTCAACGGCATGTCGTTCCTAATTGGAGTGGTTGGTGTATTCCATACTTCTAGCGATTGGATTTCACTCAAAACTCGCCAAATGAATCCTCATACCATATTATGATGTTGCCCAAGTTTTGGGCTCGATCCGAAATCAGTAGGTGTGAGAAATTGGACAATTCAAGTTCAACGGCAGTTCGTTCCTAATTGGAGTGGTTGGTGTATTCCATACTTCTAGCGTTTGGATTTCACTCAAAACTCACCAAATGACTCCTCCCACCATATTATGATGTTGCCCAAGTTTTGGGCTCGATCCGAAATCAATAGATGTTCGAAATTGGACAATTCAAGTTCAACGGCAGTTCGTTACTAATTGGAGTGGTTGGTGTATTCCATACTTCTAGCGTTTGGATTTCACTCAAAACTCACCAAATGACTCCTCCCACCATATTATGATGTTGCCCAAGTTTTGGGATCAATCCGAAATCAATTGGTGTGAGAAATTGGTCAATTCAATTTCAACGGCAGTTCGTTCCTAATTGGAGTGGTTGGTGCATTCCACACGTCTAGCGATTGGATTTCACTCAAAACTCACCAAACGACTCCTCCCACCATATTATGATGTTGCCCAAGTTTTGGGTCGATCCGAAATCAATAAGTGTGAGAAATTGGTCAATTCAATTTCAACGGCATTTCGTTCCTAATTGGAGTGGTTGGTGTATTCCATACTACTAATGATTGGATTTCACTCAAAACTCACCAAATGACTCCTCCCACCATATTATGATGTTGCCCAAGTTTTGGATCGATCCGAAATCAATAGGTGTGAGAAATTGGTCAATTGAATTTCAACGGCATGTCGTTCCTAATTGGAGTGGTTGGTGTATTCCATACCTCTATCTATTGGATTTCACTCAAAACTCACCAAATGAATCCTCCCACCATATTATGATGTTGCCCAAGTTTTGGGCTCGATCCGAAATCAGTAGGTGTGAGAAATTGGACAATTCAAGTTCAACGGCAGTTCGTTCCTAATTGGAGTGGTTGGTGTATTCCATACTTCTAGCAATTGGATTTCACTCAAAACGCACCAAATGACTCCTCCCACCGTATTATGATGTTGCCCAAGTTTTGGGCTCGATCCGAAATCAATAGGTGTGAGAAATTGGACAATTCAAGTTCAACGGCTGTTCGTTCCTAATTGGAGTGGTTGGTGTATTCCATTCTTCTAGTGATTGGATTTCACTCAAAACTCACCAAATGACTCCTCCCACCATATTATGATGTTGCCCAAGTTTTGGGCTCGATCCGAAATCAATAGGTGTTCCAAATTGGACAATTCAAGTTCAACGGCAGTTCGTTCCTAATTGGAGTGGTTGGTGTATTCCATACTTCTAGCGATTGGATTTCACTCAAAACGAACCAAACGACTCCTCCCACCATATTATGATGTTGCCCAAGTTTTGGGCTCGATCCGAAATCAATAGGTGTTCCAAATTGGACAATTCAAGTTCTACGGCAGTTCGTTCCTAATTGGAGTGGTTGGTGTATTCCATACTTCTAGCGATTGGATTTCACTCAAAACTCACCAAATGACTCCTCCCACCATATTATGATGTTGCCCAAGTTTTGGTCTCGATCCGAAATCAATAGGTGTGAGAAATTGGACAATTCAAGTTCAACGGCAGTTCGTTCCTAATCGGAGTGGTTGGTGTATTCCATACTTCTAGCGAATGGATTTCACTCAAAACGCACCAAATGACTCCTCCCACCATATTATGATGTTGCCCAAGTTTTGGGCTCGATCCGAAATCAATAGGTGTGAGAAATTGGACAATTCATGTTCAACGGCAGTTCGTTCCTAATTGGGGTGGTTGGTGTATTCCATACTTCTAGCGATTGGATTTCACTCAAAACTCACCAAATGACTCCTCCCACCATATTATGATGTTCCCTAAGTTTTGGGCTCGATCCGAAATCAATAGGTGTGAGAAATTGGACAATTCAAGTTCAACGGCAGTTCGTTCCTAATTGGAGTGGTTGGTGTATTCCATACTTCTAGCGTTTGGATTTCACTCAAAACTCACCAAATGACTCCTCCCACCATATTTTGATGTTGCCCAAGTTTTGGGATCGATCCGAAATCAATAGGTGTGGGAAATTGGTCAATTCAATTTCAACGGCATGTCGTTCCAAATTGGAGTGGTTGGTGTATTCCATACTTCTAGCGTTTGGATTTCACTCAAAACTCACAAAATGACTCCTCCCACCATATTATGATGTTGCTCAAGTTTTGGGATCGATCCGAAATCAATAGGTGTGAGAAATTTTTCAATTCAATTTCAACGGCAGTTCGTTCCAAATTGGAGTGGTTGGTGTATTCCATACTTCTAGCGATTGGAATTCACTCAAAACTCACCAAATGACTCCTCCCACCATATTATGATGTTGCCCAAGTTTTGTGCTCGATCCGAAATCAATAGGTGTTCCAAATTGGACAATTCAAGTTCAACGGCAGTTCGTTCCTAATTGGAGTGGTTGGTGTATTCCATACTTCCAGCGTTTGGATTTCACTCAAAACTCACCAAATGACTCCTCCCACCATATTATGATGTTGCCCAAGTTTTGGGCTCGATCCGAAATCAATAGGTGTTCCAAATTGGACAATTCAAGTTCAACGGCAGTTCGTTCCTAATTGGAGTGGTTGGTGTATTCCATACTTCCAGCGTTTGGATTTCACTCAAAACTCACCAAATGACTCCTCCCACCATATTATGATGTTGCCCAAGTTTTGGATCGATCCGAAATCAATAGGTGTGAAAAATTGGTCAATTCAATTTCAACGGCATGTCGTTCCTAATTGGAGTGGTTGGTGTATTCCATACTTCTAGAGATTGGATTTCACTCAAAACTCACCAAATGAATCCTCCCACCATATTATGATGTTGCCCAAGTTTTGGGCTCGATCCGAAATCAGTAGGTGTTCCAAATTGGACAATTCAACTTCAACGGCAGTTCGTTCCTAATTGGAGTGGTAGGTGTATACCATACTTCTAGCGATTGGATTTCACTCAAAACGCACCAAATGACTCCTCCCACCATATTATGATGTTGCCCAAGTTTTGGGATCGATCCGAAATCAATAGGTGTGAGAAATTGGTCAATTCAATTTCAACGGCATTTCGTTCCTAATTTGAGTGGTTGGTGTATTCCATACTACTAGCGATTGGATTTCACTCAAAACTCACCAAATGACTCCTCCCACCATATTATGGTGTTGCCCAAGTATTGGGCTCGATCCGAAATCAATAGGTGTGAGAAATTGGTCAAGTCAATTTCAACGGCATGTCGTTCCTAATTGGAGTGGTTGGTGTATTCCATGCTTCTAGCGATTGGATTTCACTTAAAACTCGCCAAATGAATCCTCCCACCATATTATGATGTTGCAAAAGTTTTGGGCTCGATCCAAAATCAGTAGGTGTGAGAAATTGGACAATTCAAGTTCAACGGCAGTTCGTTCCTAATTGGAGTGGTTGGTGTATTCCATACTTCTAGCAATTGGATTTCACTTAAAACGCACCAAATGACTCCTCCCACCATATTATGATGTTGCCCAAGTTTTGGGCTCGATCCAAAATCAATAGGTTTGAGAAATTGGACAATTCAAGTTCAACGGCAGTTCGTTCCTAATTGGAGTGGTTGGTGTATTCCATACTTCTAGCGATTGGATTTCACTCAAAACTCACCAAATGACTCCTCCCACCATATTATGATGTTGCCCAAGTTTTGGGCTCGATCCGAAATCAATACGTGTTCCAAATTGGACAATTCAAGTTCAACAGCAGTTCGTTCCTAATTGGAGTAGTTGGTGTATTCCATACTTCTAGCGATTGGATTTCACTCAAAACTCACCAAATGACTCCTCCCACCATATTATGATGTTGCCCAAGTTTTGGTCTCGATCCGAAATCAATAGGTGTGAGAAATTGGACAATTCAAGTTCAAAGACAGTTCGTTCCTAATCGGAGTGGTTGGTGTATTCCATACTTCTAGCGATTGGATTTCACTCAAAACGCACCAAATGACTCCTCCCGCCATATTATGATGTTGCCCAAGTTTTGGGTTCGATCCGAAATCAATAGGCGTGAGAAATTGGACAATTCATGTTCAACGGCAGTTCGTTCCTAATTGGGGTGGTTGGTGTATTCCATACTTCTAGCGATTGGATTTCACTCAAAACTCACCAAATGACTCCTCCCACCATATTATGATGTTCCCCAAGTTTTGGGCTCGTTCCGAAATCCATAGGTGTTCCAAATTGGACAATTCAAGTTCAACGGCAGTTCGTTCCTAATTGGAGTGGTTGGTGTATTCCATACTTCTAGCGTTTGGATTTCACTCAAAACTAACCAAATGTCTCCTCCCACCATATTTTGATGTTGCCCAAGTTTTGGGATCGATCCGAAATCAATAGGTGTGGGAAATTGGTCAATTCAATTTCAACGGCATGTCGTTCCAAATTGGAGTGGTTGGTGTATTCCATACTTCTAGCGATTGGATTTCACTCAAAACTCACAAAATGACTCTTCCCACCATATTATGATGTTGCTCAAGTTTTGGGATCGATCCGAAATCAATAGGTGTGAGAAATTTTTCAATTCAATTTCAACGGCAGTTCGTTCCTAATTGGAGTGGTTGGTGTATTCCATACTTCTAGCGATTGGAATTCACTCAAAACTCACCAAATGACTCCTCCCACCATATTATGATGTTGCCCAAGTTTTGTGCTCGATCCGAAATCAATAGGTGTTCCAAATTGGACAATTCAAGTTCAACGGCAGTTCGTTCCTAATTGGAGTGGTTGGTGTATTCCATACTTCCAGCGTTTGGATTTCACTCAAAACTCACCAAATGACTCCTCCCACCATATTATGATGTTGCCCAAGTTTTGGGCTCGATCCGAAATCAATAGGTGTTCCAAATTGGACAATTCAAGTTCAACGGCAGTTCGTTCCTAATTGGAGTGGTTGGTGTATTCCATACTTCCAGCGTTTGGATTTCACTCAAAACTCACCAAATGACTCCTCCCACCATATTATGATGTTGCCCAAGTTTTGGATCGATCCGAAATCAATAGGTGTGAAAAATTGGTCAATTCAATTTCAACGGCATGTCGTTCCTAATTGGAGTGGTTGGTGTATTCCATACTTCTAGAGATTGGATTTCACTCAAAACTCACCAAATGAATCCTCCCACCATATTATGATGTTGCCCAAGTTTTGGGCTCGATCCGAAATCAGTAGGTGTTCCAAATTGGACAATTCAACTTCAACGGCAGTTCGTTCCTAATTGGAGTGGTAGGTGTATACCATACTTCTAGCGATTGGATTTCACTCAAAACGCACCAAATGACTCCTCCCACCATATTATGATGTTGCCCAAGTTTTGGGATCGATCCGAAATCCATAGGTGTGAGAAATTGGTCAATTCAATTTCAACGGCATTTCGTTCCTAATTGGAGTGGTTGGTGTATTCCAAACTAATAGCGATTGGATTTCACTCAAAACTCACCAAATGACTCCTCCCACCATATTATGATGTTGCCCAAGTTTTGGATCGATCCGAAATCAATAGGTGTGAAAAATTGGTCAATTCAATTTCGATGGCATGTCGTTCCTCATTGGAGTGGTTGGTGTATTCCATACTTCAAGCGATTGGATATCACTCAAAACTCACCAAATGAATCCTCCCACCATATTATGATGTTGCCCAAGTTTTGGGCTCGATCCGAAATCAGTAGGTGTGAGAAATTGGACAATTCAACTTCAACGGCAGTTCGTTCCTAATTGGAGTGGTTGGTGTATTCCATACTTCTAGCAATTGGATTTCACTCAAAACGCACCAAATGACTCCTCCCACCATATTATGATGTTGCCCAAGTTTTGGGCTCGATCCGAAATCAATAGGTGTGAGAAATTGGACAATTCAAGTTCAACGGCAGTTCGTTCCTAATTGGAGTGGTTGGTGTATTCCAAACTTCTAGCGATTGGATTTCACTCAAAACTCACCAAATGACTCCTCCCACCATATTACGATGTTGCCCAAGTTTTGGGATCGATCCGAAATCAATAGGTGTGAGAAAGTGGTCAATTCAATTTCAACGGCATTTCGTTCCTAATTTGAGTGGTTGGTGTATTCCATACTACTAGCGATTGGATTTCACTCAAAACTCACCAAATGACTCCTCCCACCATATTATGGTGTTGCCCAAGTTTTGGGCTCGATCCGAAATCAATAGGTATGAGAAATTGGTCAAGTCAATTTCAACGGCATGTCGTTCCTAATTGGAGTGGTTGGTGTATTCCATACTTCTAGCGATTGGATTTCACTTAAAACTCGCCAAATGAATCCTCCCACCATATTATGATGTTGCCCAAGTTTTGGGCTCGATCCAAAATCAGTAGGTGTGAGAAATTGGACAATTCAAGTTCAACGGCAGTTCGTTCCTAATTGGAGTGGTTGGTGTATTCCATACTTCTAGCAATTGGATTTCACTCAAAACGCACCAAATGACTCCTCCCACCATATTATGATGTTGCCCAAGTTTTGGGCTCGATCCAAAATCAATAGGTTTGAGAAATTGGACAATTCAAGTTCAACGGCAGTTCGTTCCTAATTGGAGTGGTTGGTGTATTCCATACTTCTAGCGATTGGAATTCACTCAAAACTCACCAAATGACTCCTCCCACCATATTATGATGTTGCCCAAGTTTTGTGCAAGATCCGAAATCAATAGGTGTTCCAAATTGGACAATTCAAGTTCAACGGCAGTTCGTTCCTAATTGGAGTGGTTGGTGTATTCCATACTTCCAGCGTTTGGATTTCACTCAAAACTCACCAAATGACTCCTCCCACCATATTATGATGTTGCCCAAGTTTTGGGCTCGATCCGAAATCAATAGGTGTTCCAAATTGGACAATTCAAGTTCAACGGCAGTTCGTTCCTAATTGTAGTGGTTGGTGTATTCCATACTTCTAGCGATTGGATTTCACTCAAAACTCACCAAATGACTCCTCCCACCATATTATGATGTTGCCCAAGTTTTGGGCTCGATCCGAAATCAATAGGTGTGAGAAATTGGACAATTCAAGTTCAACGGCAGTTCGTTCCTAATTGGAGTGGTTGGTGTATTCCATACTTATAGCGATTGGATTTCACTCAAAACTCACCAAATGACTCCTCCCACCATATTATGATGTTGCCCAATTTTTGGGCTCGATCCGAAATCAATAGGTGTTCCAAATAGGACAATTCAAGTTCAACGACAGTTCGTTCCTAATTGGAGTGGTTGGTGTATTCCGTACTTCTAGCGTTTGGATTTCACTCAAAACTCACCAAATGACTACTCCCACCATATTATGATGTTTCCCAAGTTTTGGGAACGATCCGAAATCAATAGGTGTGAGAAATTGGTCAATTGAATTTCAACGCCATGTCGTTCCCAACTGGAGTGGTTGGTGTATTCCATACTTCTAGCGATTGGATTTCACTCAAAACTCACCAAATGAATCCTCCCACCATATTATGATGTTGCCCAAGTTTTGGGCTCGATCCGAAATCAATAGGTGTTCCAAATTGGACAATTCAAGTTCAACGGCAGTTCGTTCCTAATTGGAGTGGTTGGTGTATTCCAAACTTCTAGCGATTGGATTTCACTCAAAACGCACCAAATGACTCCTTCCACCATATTATGATGTTGCCCAAGTTTTGGGATCGATCCGAAATCAATAGGTGTGAGAAATTGGTCAATTCAATTTCAACGGCATTTCGTTCCTAATTGGAGTGGTTGGTGTATTCCATACTACTAGAGATTGGATTTCACTCAAAACTCACCAAATGACTCCTCCCACCATATTATGATGTTGCCCAAGTTTTGGATCGATCCGAAATCAATAGGTGTGAGAAATTGGTCAATTCAATTTCAACGGCATGTCGTTCCTAATTGGAGTGGTAGGTGTATTCCATACTTCTAGCGATTGGATTTCACTCAAAACGCACCAAATGACTCCTCCCACCATATTATGATGTTGCCCAAGTTTTGGGCTCGATCCGAAATCAATAGGTGTTCCAAATTGGACAATTCAAGTTCAACGGCAGTTCGTTCCTAATTGGAGTGGTTGGTGTATTCTATACTTCTAACGATTGGATTTCACTCAAAACTCACCAAATGACTCCTCCCACCATATTATGATGTTGCCCAAGTTTTGGGCTCGATCCGAAATCAATAGGTGTTCCAAATTGGACAATTCAAGTTCAACGGCAGTTCGTTCCTAATTGGAGGGGTTGGTGTATTCCATACTTCTAGCGATTGGATTTCACTCAAAACGAACCAAATGACTCCTCCCACCATATTATGATGTTGCCCAAGTTTTGGGCTCGATCCGAAATCAATAGGTTTTCGAAATTGGACAATTCAAGTTCAACGGCAGTTCGTTCCTAATTGGAGTGGTTGGTGTATTCCATACTTCTAGCGTTTGGATTTCACTCAAAACTAACCAAATGACTCCTCCCACCATATTTTGATGTTGCCAAAGTTTTGGGATCGATCCGAAATCAATAGGTGTGGGAAATTGGTCAATTCAATTTCAACGGCATGTCGTTCCTAATTGGAGTGGTTGGTGTATTCCATACGTCTAGCGATTGGATTTCACTCAAAACTCACAAAATGACTCCTCCCACCATATTATGATGTTGCCCAAGTTTTGGGATCGATCCGAAATCAATAGGTGTGAGAAATTTTTCATTTCAATTTCAACGGCAGTTCGTTCCTAATTGGAGTGGTTGGTGTATTCCATACTTCTAGCGATTGGATTTCACTCAAAACTCACCAAATGACTCCTCCCACCATATTATGATGTTGCCCAAGTTTTGGGCTCGATCCGAAATCAATACGTGTTCCAAATTGGACAATTCAAGTACAACAGCAGTTCGTTCCTAATTGGAGTGGTTGGTGTATTCCATACTTCTAGCGATTGGATTTCACTCAAAACGAACCAAATGACTCCTCCCACCATATTATGATGTTGCCCAAGTTTTGGGCTCGATCCGAAATCAATAGGTGTTCCAAATTGGACAATTCAAGTTCAACGGCAGTTCGTTCCTAATTGGAGTGGTTGGTGTATTCCATACTTATAGCGATTGGATTTCACTCAAAACTCACCAAATGACTCCTCCCACCATATTATGATGTTGCCCAAGTTTTGGGCTCGATCCGAAATCAATAGGTGTTCCAAATTGGACAATTCAAGTTCAACGACAGTTCGTTCCTAATTGGAGTGGTTGGTGTATTCCGTACTTCTAGCGTTTGGATTTCACTCAAAACTCACCAAATGACTCCTCCCACCATATTATGATGTTTCCCAAGTTTTGGGATCGATCCGAAATCAATAGGTGTGAGAAATTGGTCAATTGAATTTCAACGCCATGTCGTTCCTAACTGGAGTGGTTGGTGTATTCCATACTTCTAGCGATTGGATTTCACTCAAAACTCACCAAATGAATCCTCCCACCATATTATGATGTTGCCCAAGTTTTGGGCTCGATCCGAAATCAATAGGTGTTCCAAATTGGACAATTCAAGTTCAACGGCAGTTCGTTCCTAATTGGAGTGGTTGGTGTATTCCAAACTTCTAGCGATTGGATTTCACTCAAAACGCACCAAATGACTCCTCCCACCATATTATGATGTTGCCCAAGTTTTGGGATCGATCCGAAATCAATAGGTGTGAGAAATTGGTCAATTCAATTTCAACGGCATTTCGTTCCTAATTGGAGTGGTTGGTGTATTCCATACTACTAGAGATTGGATTTCACTCAAAACTCACCAAATGACTCCTCCCACCATATTATGATGTTGCCCAAGTTTTGGATCGATCCGAAATCAATAGGTGTGAGAAATTGGTCAATTCAATTTCAACGGCATGTCGTTCCTAATTGGAGTGGTTGGCGTATTCCATACTTCTAGCGATTGGATTTCACTCAAAACTCACCAAATGACTCATCCCACCATATTATGATGTTGCCCAAGTTTTGGGCTCGATCCGAAATCAATAGGTTTTCCAAATTGGACAATTCAAGTTCAACGGCAGTTCGTTCCTAATTGGAGTGGTTGGTGTATTCCATACTTCTAGCGCTTGGATTTCACTCAAAACTCACCAAATGACTCCTCCCACCATATTTTGATGTTGCCCAAGTTTTGGGATCGATCCGAAATCCATAGGTGTTCCAAATTGGACAATTCAAGTTCAACGGCAGTTCGTTCCTATTTGGAGTGGTTGGTGTATTCCATACTTCGAGCAATTGGATTTCACTCAAAACGCACCAAATGACTCCTCCCACCATATTATGATGTTGCCCAAGTTTTGGGCTCGATCCGAAATCAATAGGTGTGAGAAATTGGACAATTCAAGTTCAACGGCAGTTCGTTCCGAATTGGGGTGGTTGGTGTATTCCATACTTCTAGAGATTGGATTTCTCTAAAAACTCACCAAATGACTCCTCCCACCATATTATGATGTTGCCCAAGTTTTGTGCTCGATCCGAAATCAATAGGTGTTCCAAATTGGACAATTCAAGTTCAACGGCAATTCGTTCCTAATTGGAGTGGTAGGTGTATTCCATACTTCTAGCGATTGGATTTCACTCAAAACGCACCAAATGACTCCTCCCACCATATTATGATGTTGCCCAAGTTTTGGGCTCGATCCGAAATCAATAGGTGTTCCAAATTGGACAATTCAAGTTCAACGGCAGTTCGTTCCTAATTGGAGTGGTTGGTGTATTCTATACTTCTAACGATTGGATTTCACTCAAAACTCACCAAATGACTCCTCCCACCATATTATGTTGTTGCCCAAGGTTTGGGCTCGATCCGAAATCAATAGGTGTTCCAAATTGGACAATTCAAGTTCAACGGCAGTTCGTTCCTAATTGGAGTGGTTGGTGTATTCTATACTTCTAACGATTGGATTTCACTCAAAACTCACCAAATGACTCCTCCCACCATATTATGTTGTTGCCCAAGGTTTGGGCTCGATCCGAAATCAATAGGTGTTCCAAATTGGACAATTCAAGTTCAACGGCAGTTCGTTCCTAATTGGAGGGGTTGGTGTATTCCATACTTCTAGCGATTGGATTTCACTCAAAACGAACCAAATGACTCCTCCCACCATATTATGATGTTGCCCAAGTTTTGGGCTCGATCCAAAATCAATAGGTTTTCGAAATTGGACAATTCAAGTTCAACGGCAGTTCGTTCCTAATTGGAGTGGTTGGTGTATTCCATACTTCTAGCGTTTGGATTTCACTCAAAACGCACCAAATGACTCCTCCCACCATATTATGATGTTGCCCAAGTTTTGGGCTCGATCCGAAATCAATAGGTGTGAGAAATTGGTCAAGTCAATTTCAACGGCATGTCGTTCCTAATTGGAGTGGTTGGTGTATTCCATACTTCTAGCGATTGGATTTCACTCAAAACTCGCCAAATGAATCCTCCCACCATATTATGATGTTGCCCAAGTTTTGTGCTCGATCCAAAATCAGTAGGTGTGAGAAATTGGACAATTCAAGTTCAACGGCAGTTCGTTCCTAATTGGAGTGGTTGGTGTATTCCATACTTCTAGCAATTGGATTTCACTCAAAACGCACCAAATGACTCCTCCCACCATATTATGATGTTGCCCAAGTTTTGGGCTCGATCCGAAATCAATAGGTGTGAGAAATTGGACAATTCAAGTTCAACAGCAGTTCGTTCCTAATTGGAGTGGTTGGTGTATTCCATACTTCTAGCGATTGGATTTCACTCAAAACGAACCAAATGACTCCTCCCACCATATTATGATGTTGCCCAAGTTTTGGGCTCGATCCGAAATCAATAGGTGTTCCAAATTGGACAATTCAAGTTCAACGGCAGTTCGTTCCCAATTGGAGTGGTTGGTGTATTCCATACTTCTAGCGATTGGATTTCACTCAAAACTCACCAAATGACTCCTCCCACCAAATTATGATGTTGACCAAGTTTTGGGCTCGATCCGAAAACAATAGGTGTTACAAATTGGACAATTCAAGTTCAACGGCAGTTCGTTCCTAATTGTAGTGGTTGGTGTATTCCATACTTCTAGCGATTGGATTTCACTCAAAACTCACCAAATGACTCCTCCCACCATATTATGATGTTGCCCAAGTTCTGGGCTCGATCCGAAATCAATAGGTGTGAAAAATTGGACAATTCAAGTTCAACGGCAGTTCGTTCCTAATTGGAGTGGTTGGTGTATTCCATACTTATAGCGATTGGATTTCACTCAAAACTCACCAAATGACTCCTCCCACCAAATTATGATGTTGACCAAGTTTTGGGCTCGATCCGAAAACAATAGGTGTTACAAATTGGACAATTCAAGTTCAACAGCAGTTCGTTCCTAATTGGAGTGGTTGGTGTATTCCATACTTCTAGCGATTGGATTTCACTCAAAACGAACCAAATGACTCCTCCCACCATATTATGATGTTGCCCAAGTTTTGGGCTCGATCCGAAATCAATAGGTGTTCCAAATTGGACAATTCAAGTTCAACGACAGTTCGTTCCTAATTGGAGTGGTTGGTGTATTCCGTACTTCTAGCGTTTGGATTTCACTCAAAACTCACCAAATGACTCCTCCCACCATATTATGATGTTTCCCCAGTTTTGGATCGATCCGAAATCAATAGGTGTGAAAAATTGGTCAATTCAATTTCAACGGCATGTCGTTCCTAATTGGAGTGGTTGGTGTATTCCATACTTCTAGCGATTGGATTTCACTCAAAACTCACCAAATGAATCCTCCCACCATATTATGATGTTGCCCAAGTTTTGGGCTCGATCCCAAATCAGTAGGTGTGAGAAATTGGACAATTCAACTTCAACGGCAGTTCGTTCCTAATTGGAGTGGTTGGTGTATTCCATACTTCTAGCAATTGGATTTCACTCAAAACGCACCAAATGACTCCTCCCACCATATTATGATGTTGCCCAAGTTTTGGGCTCGATCCGAAATCAATAGGTGTTCCAAATTGGACAATTCAAGTTCAACGGCAGTTCGTTCATAATTGGAGTGGTTGGTGTATTCCATACTTCTAACGATTGGATTTCACTCAAAACTCACCAAATGACTCCTCCCACCATATTATGATGTTGCCCAAGTTTTGGGCTCGATCCGAAATCAATAGGTGTTCCAAATTGGACAATTCAAGTTCAACGGCAGTTCGTTCCTAATTGTAGGGGTTGGTGTATTCCATACTTCTATCGATTGGATTTCACTCAAAACGAACAAAATGACTCCTCCCACCATATTATGATGTTGCCCAAGTTTTGGGCTCGATCCGAAATCAATAGGTGTTCCAAATTGGACAATTCAAGTTCAACGACAGTTCGTTCCGAATTGGAGTGGTTGGTGTATTCCGTACTTCTAGCGTTTGGATTTCACTCAAAACTCACCAAATGACTCCTCCCACCATATTATGATGTTTCCCAAGTTTTGGGATCGATCCGAAATCAATAGGTGTGAGAAATTGGTCAATTGAATTTCAACGCCATGTCGTTCCTAATTGGAGTGGTTGGTGTATTCCATACTTCTAGCGATTGGATTTCACTCAAAACTCACCAAATGACTCCTCCCACCATATTATGATGTTGCCCAAGTTTTGGGATCGATCCGAAATCAATAGGTGTGAGAAATTGGTCAATTCAATTTCAACGGCATTTCGTTCCTAATTGGAGTGGTTGGTGTATTCCAAACTACTAGCGATTGAATTTCACTCAAAACTCACCAAATGACTCCTCCCACCATATTATGATGTTGCCCAAGTTTTGGGCTCGATCCGAAATTAATAGGTGTGAGAAAGTGGTCAAGTCAATTTCAACGGCATGTCGTTCCTAATTGGAGTGGTTGGTGTATTCCATACTTCTAGCGATTGGATTTCACTCAAAACTCGCCAAATGAATCCTCCCACCATATTATGATGTTGCCCAAGTTTTGGGCTCGATCCAAAATCAGTAGGTGTGAGAAATTGGACAATTCAAGTTCAACGACAGCTCGTTCCTAGTTGGAGTGGTTGGTGTATTCCATCCTTCTAGCGATTGGATTTCACTCAAAACTCACCAAATGACTCCTCCCACCATATTATGATGTTGCCCAAGTTTTGGGCTCGATCCCAAATCAGTAGGTGTGAGAAATTGGACAATTCAACTTCAACGGCAGTTCGTTCCTAATTGGAGTGGTTGGTGTATTCCATACTTCTAGCGATTGGATTTCACTCAAAACTCGCCAAATGAATCCTCCCACCATATTATGATGTTGCCCAAGTTTTGGGCTCGATCCAAAATCAATAGGTGTTCCAAATTGGACAATTCAAGTTCAACGGCAGTTCGTTCCTAATTGGAGTGGTTGGTGTATTCCATACTTATAGCGATTGGATTTCACTCAAAACTCACCAAATGACTCCTCCCACCATATTATGATGTTGCCCAAGTTTTGGGATCGATCCGAAATCAATAGGTGTGAGAAATTGGTCAATTCAATTTCAACGGCATTTCGTTCCTAATTGGAGTGGTTGGTGTATTCCAAACTACTAGCGATTGAATTTCACTCAAAACTCGCCAAATGACTCCTCCCACCATATTATGATGTTGCCCAAGTTTTGGATCGATCCGAAATCAATAGGTGTGAAAAATTGGTCAATTCAATTTCAACGGCATGACGTTCCTAATTGGAGTGGTTGGTGTATTCCATACTTCTAGCAATTGGATTTCACTCAAAACTCACCAAATGAATCCTCCCACCATATTATGATGTTGCCCAAGTTTTGGGCTCGATCCCAAATCAGTAGGTGTGAGAAATTGGACAATTCAACTTCAACGGCAGTTCGTTCCTAATTGGAGTGGTTGGTGTATTCCATACTTCTAGCAATTGGATTTCACTCAAAACGCACCAAATGACTCCTCCCACCATATTATGATGTTGCCCAAGTTTTGGGCTCGATCCGAAATCAATAGGTGTTCCAAATTGGACAATTCAAGTTCAACAGCAGTTCGTTCCTAATTGTAGTGGTTGGTGTATTCCATACATCTAGCGTTTGGATTTCACTCAAAACTCATAAAATGACTCCTCCCACCATATTATGATGTTGCCCAAGTTTTGGGCTCGATCCGAAATCAATAGTTGTGAAAAATTGGACAATTCAAGTTCAACGACAGTTCGTTCCTAATTGGAGTGGTTGGTGTATTCCATACTTATAGCGATTGGATTTCACTCAAAACTCACCAAATGACTCCTCCCACCATATTATGATGTTGCCCAAGTTTTGGGATCGATCCGAAATCAATAGGTGTGAGAAATTGGTCAATTCAATTTCAACGGCATTTCGTTCCTAATTGGAGTGGTTGGTGTATTCCAAACTACTAGCGATTGAATTTCACTCAAAACTCACCAAATGACTCCTCCCACCGTATTATGATGTTGCCCAAGTTTTGGATCGATCCGAAATCAATAGGTGTGAAAAATTGGTCAATTCAATTTCAACGGCATGTCGTTCCTAATTGGAGTGGTTGGTGTATTCCATACTTCTAGCGATTGGATTTCACTCAAAACTCACCAAATGAATCCTCCCACCATATTATGATGTTGCCCATGTTTTGGGCTCGATCCCAAATCAGTAGGTGTGAGAAATTGGACAATTCAACTTCAACGGCAGTTCGTTCCTAATTGGAGTGGTTGGTGTATTCCATACTTCTAGCAATTGGATTTCACTCAAAACGCACCAAATGACTCCTCCCACCATATTATGATGTTGCCCAAGTTTTGGGCTCGATCCGAAATCAATAGGTCTGAGAAATTGGTCAATTCAAGTTCAACGGCAGTTCGTTCCTAATTGGAGTGGTTGGTGTATTCCATACTTCTAGCGATTGGATTTCACTCAAAACTCACCAAATGACTCCACCCACCACATTATGATGTTGGCCAAGTTTTGGGCTCAATCCGAAATCAATAGGTGTTCCAAATTGGACAATTCAAGTTCAACGGCAGTTCGTTCCTAATTGTAGTGGTTGGTGTATTCCACATTCTAGCGTTTGTATTTCACTCAAAACTCACCAAATGACTCCTCCCACCATATTATGATGTTGCCCAAGTTTTGGGCTCGATCCGAAATCAATAGGTGTGAAAAATTGGACAATTCAAGTTCAACGGCAGTTCGTTCCTAGTTGGAGTGGTTGGTGTATTCCATAGTTATAGCGATTGGATTTCACTCAAAACTCACCAAATGACTCCTCCCACCATATTATGATGTTTCCCAAGTTTTGGGATCGATCCGAAATCAATAGGTGTGAGAAATTGGTCAATTGAATTTCAACGGCATGTCGTTCCTAATTGGAGTGGTTGGTGTATTCCATACTTCTAGCGATTGGATTTCATTCAAAACGCACTAAATGACTCCTCCCACCATATTATGATGTTGCCCAAGTTTTGGGCTCGATCCGAAATCAATAGGTGTGAGAAATTGGACAATTCAAGTTCAACGGCAGTTCGTTCCTAATTGGAGTGGTTGGTGTATTCCATACTTCTAGCGATTGGATTTCACTCAAAACGCACCAAATGACTCCTCCCACCATATTATGATGTTGCCCAAGTTTTGGGATCGATCCGAAATCAATAGGTGTGAGAAATTTGTCAATTCAATTTCAACGGCATTTCGTTCCTAATTGGAGTGGTTGGTGTATTCCATACTACTAGAGATTGGATTTCACTCAAAACTCACCAAATGACTCCTCCCACCATATTATGATGTTGCCCAAGTTTTGGATCGATCCGAAATCAATAGGTGTGAGAAATTGGTCAATTCAATTTCAACGGCATGTCGTTCCTAATTGGAGTGGTTGGCGTATTCCATACTTCTAGCGATTGGATTTCACTCAAAACTCACCAAATGACTCCTCCCACCATATTATGATGTTGCCCAAGTTTTGGGCTCGATCCGAAGTCAATAGGTTTTCCAAATTGGACAATTCAAGTTCAACGGCAGTTCGTTCCTAATTGGAGTGGTTGGTGTATTCCATACTTCTAGCGTTTGGATTTCACTCAAAACTCACCAAATGACTCCTCCCACCATATTTTGATGTTGCCCAAGTTTTGGGATCGATCCGAAATCCATAGGTGTTCCAAATTGGACAATTCAAGTTCAACGGCAGTTCGTTCCTAATTGGAGTGGTTGGTGTATTCCATACTTCGAGCAATTGGATTTCACTCAAAACGCACCAAATGACTCCTCCCACCATATTATGATGTTGCCCAAGTTTTGGGCTCGATCCGAAATCAATAGGTGTGAGAAATTGGACAATTCAAGTTCAACGGCAGTTCGTTCCGAATTGGGGTGGTCGGTGTATTCCATACTTCTAGAGATTGGATTTCACTAAAAACTCACCAAATGACTCCTCCCACCATATTATGATGTTGCCCAAGTTTTGGGCTCGATCCGAAATCAATAGGTGTTCCAAATTGGACAATTCAAGTTCAACGGCAATTCGTTCCTAATTGGAGTGGTAGGTGTATTCCATACTTCTAGCGATTGGATTTCACTCAAAACGCACCAAATGACTCCTCCCACCATATTATGATGTTGCCCAAGTTTTGGGCTCGATCCGAAATCAATAGGTGTGAGAAATTGGACAATTCAAGTTCAACGGCAGTTCGTTCCTAATTGGAGTGGTTGGTGTATTCCATACTTCTAACGATTGGATTTCACTCAAAACTCACCAAATGACTCCTCCCACCATATTATGATGTTGCCCAAGTTTTGGGCTCGATCCGAAATCAATAGGTGTTCCAAATTGGACAATTCAAGTTCAACGGCAGTTCGTTCCTAATTGGAGGGGTTGGTGTATTCCATACTTCTAGCGATTGGATTTCACTCAAAACGAACCAAATGACTCCTCCCACCATATTATGATGTTGCCCAAGTTTTGGGCTCGATCCGAAATCAATAGGTGTTCCAAATTGGACAATTCAAGTTCAACGACAGCTCGTTCCTAGTTGGAGTGGTTGGTGTATTCCATCCTTCTGGCGATTGGATTTCACTCAAAACTCACCAAATGACTCCTCCCACCATATTATGATGTTGCCCAAGTTTTGGGCTCGATCCGAAATCAATAGGTTTTCGAAATTGGACAATTCAAGTTCAACGGAAGTTCGTTCCTAATTGGAGTGGTTGGTGTATTCCATACTTCTAGCGTTTGGATTTCACTCAAAACTGACCAAATGACTCCTCCCACCATATTTTGATGTTGCCCAAGTTTTGGGATCGATGCGAAATCAATAGGTGTGGGAAATTGGTCAATTCAATTTCAACGGCATGTCGTTCCTAATTGGAGTGGTTGGTGTATTCCATACTTCTAGCGATTGGATTTCACTCAAAACTCACCAAATGACTCCTCCCACCATATTATGATGTTGCCCAAGTTTTGGGCTCGATCCGAAATCAATAGGTGTGAGAAATTGGACAATTCAAGTTCAACGGCAGTTCGTTCCTAATCGGAGTGGTTGGTGTATTCCATACTTCTAGCGATTGGATTTCACTCAAAACGCACCAAATGACTCCTCTCACCATATTATGATGTTGCCCAAGTTTTGGGCTCGATCCGAAATCAATAGGTGTGAGAAATTGGACAATTCAAGTTCAACGGCAGTTCGTTCCTAATTGGAGTGGTTGGTGTATTCCATACTTCTAGCGTTTGGATTTCACTCAAAACTCACCAAATGACTCCTCCCACCATATTTTGATGTTGCCCAAGTTTTGGGATCGATCCGAAATCAATAGGTGTGGGAAATTGGTCAATTCAATTTCAACGGCATGTCGTTCCCAATTGGAGTGGTTGGTGTATTCCATACTTCTAGCGATTGGATTTCACTCAAAACTCACCAAATGACACCTCCCACCATATTATGATGTTGCCCAAGTTTTGGGCTTGATCCGAAATCAATAGGTGTGAGAAATGGGACAATTCAAGTTCAACGGCAGTTCGTTCCTAATTGGAGTGGTTGGTGTATTGCATACTTCTAGCGATTGGATTTCACTCAAAACGCACCAAATGACTCCTCCCACCATATTATGATGTTGCCCAAGTTTTCGGCTCGATCCGAAATCAATAGGTGTTCCAAATTGGACAATTCAAGTTCAACGGCAGTTCGTTCCTAATTGGAGTGGTTGGTGTATTCTATACTTCTAGCGATTGGATTTCACTCAAAACTCACCAAATCACTCCTCCCACCATATTATGATGTTGCCCAAGTTTTGGGCTCGATCCGAAATCAATAGGTGTTCGAAATTGGACAATTCAAGTTCAACGGCAGTTCGTTCCTAATTGGAGTGGTTGGTGTATTACATACTTCTAGCATTTGGATTTCACTCAAAACTCACCAAATGACTCCTTCCACCATATTATGATGTTGCCCAAGTTTTGGGATCGATCCGAAATCAATAGGTGTGAGAAATTGGTCAATTCAATTTCAACAGCATTTCGTTCCTAATTGGAGTGGTTGGTGTGTTCCATACTTCTAGCGATTGGATTTCACTCAAAACTCACCAAATGACTCCTCCCACCATATTATGTTGTTGCCCAAGTTTTGGGCTCGATCCGAAATCAATAGGTGTGAGAAATTGGACAATTCAAGTTCAACGGCAGTTCGTTCCTAACTGGAGTGGTTGGTGTATTCCATACTTCTAGCGATTGGATTTCACTCAAAACTCACCAAACGACTCCTCCCACCATATTATGATGTTGGCCAAGTTTTGGGCTCGATCCGAAATCAATAGGTGTTCCAAATTGGACAATTCAAGTTCAACGGCAGTTCGTTCCTAATTGGAGTGGTTGGTGTATTCCATACTTCTAGCGATTGGATTTCACTCAAAACTCTCGAAATGATTCCTCCCACCATATTATGATGTTGCCCAAGTTTTGGGCTCGATCCGAAATCAATAGGTGTGAAAAATTGGACAATTCAAGTTGAACGGCAGTTCGTTCCTAATGGGAGTGGTTGGTGTATTCCATATTTCTAGCGATTGGATTTCGCCCAAAACTAACCAAATGACTCCTCCCCCCATATTATGATGTTGCCCAAGTTTTGGGCTCGATCCGAAATCAATAGGTGTGAGAAATTGGACAATTCAAGTTCAACGGCAGTTCATTCCTAATTGGAGTGGTTGGTGGATTCCATACCTCTAGCGATTGGATTTCACTCAAAACTCACCAAATGACTCCTCCCACCATATTATGATGTTGCCCAAGTTTTGGGCTCGATCCGAAATCAATAGGTGTTCTAAATTGGACAATTCAAGTTCAACGGCAGTTCGTTCCCAATTGGAGTGGTTGGTGTATTCCATACTTCTAGCGATTGGATTTCACTCAAAACTCACCAAATGACTCCTCCCACCATATTATGATGTTGCCCAAGTTTTGGGCTCGATCCGAAATCAAAAGGTGTGACAAATTGGACAATTCAAGTTCAACGGCAGTTCGTTCCTAATTGGTGTGGTTGGTGTATTCCATACTTCTAGTGATTGGATTTCACTCAAAACTCACCAAATGACTCCTCCCACCATATTATGATGTTGCCCAAGTTTTGGGCTCGATCCGAAATCAATAGGTGTGAGAAATTAGACAATTCAAGTTCAACGGCAGTTCATTCCCAATTGGAGTGGTTGGTGGATTCCGTACTTCTAGCGATTGGATTTCACTCAAAACTCACCAAATGACTCCTCCCACCATATTCTGATGTAGCCCAAGTTTCGGGCTCGATCCGAAATCAATAGGTGTTCCAAATTGGACAATTCAAGTTCAACGGCAGTTCGTTCCTAATTGGAGTGGTTGGTGTATTCCGTACTTCTAGCGATTGGATTTCACTCAAAACTCACCAAATGATTCCTCCCACCATATTATGATGTTGCCCAAGTTTGGGGCTCGATCCGAAATCAATAGGTGTGAGAAATTGGTCAATTCAATTTCAACGAAAGTTCGTTCCTAATTGGAGTGGTCGGTGTATTCCATACTTCTAGTGTTTGGATTTCACTCAAAACTCACCAAATGACTCCTCCCACCATATTATGATGTTGCCCAAGTTTTGAGCTCGATCCGAAATCAGTAGGTATTCCAAATTGGACAATTCAAGTTCAACGGCAGTTCGTTCCTAATTGGAGTGGTTGGTGTATTCCATACTTCTAGCGATTGGATTTCACTCAAAACTCACCAAATGATTCCTCCCACCATATTATGATGTTGCCCAAGTTTGGGGCTCGATCCGAAATCAATAGGTGTGAGAAATTGATCAATTCAATTTCAACGAAAGTTCGTTCCTAATTGGAGTGGTCGGTGTATTCCATACTTCTAGCGATTGGATTTCACTCAAAACTCACCAAATGACTCCTCCCACCATATTATGATGTTGCCCAAGTTTTGGGCTCGATCCGAAATCAATAGGTGTGAGAAATTGGACAATTCAAGTTCAACGGCAGTTCATTCCTAATTGGAGTGGTTGGTGGATTCCATACTTCTAGCGATTGGATTTCACTCAAAACTCACCAAATGACTCCTCCCACCATATTACAATGTTGTCCAAGTTTGGGGCTCGATCCGAAATCAATAGGTGTGAGAAATTGGACAATTCAAGTTCAATGGCAGTTCGTTCCTAATTGGTGTGGTTGGTGGCGATTGGATTTCACTCAAAACTCACCAAATGACTCCTCCCACCATATTATGATGTTGCCCAAGTTTTGGGCTCGATCCGAAATCAATAGGTGTTCCAAATTGGACAATTCAAGTTCAACGGCAGTTCGTTCCTAATTGGATTGGTTGGTGTATTCCATACTTCTAGCGATTGGATTTCACTCAAAACTCACCAAATGACTCCTCCAACCGTATTATGATGTTGCCCAAGTTTTGGGCTCGATCAGAAATCAATACGTGTGAGAAATTGGACAATTCAATTTCAACGGCAGTTCGTTCCTAATTGGTGTGGTTGGTGTATTCCATACTTCTAGCGATTGGATTTCACTCAAAACTCACCAAATGACTCCTCCCATCACATTACGATGTTGCCAAAGTTTTGGGATCGATCCGAAATCAATCGGTGTTCCAAATTGGAGTAGTTGGTGTATTCCATACCTCCAGCGATTGGATTTCACTCAAAACTCACCAAATGACTCCTCCCACCGTATTATGATGTTGCCCAAGTTTTGGGCTCGATCCGAAATAAATAGGTGTTCCAAATTGGAAAACTCAAGTATAACGGCAGTTCGTTCCAAATTGGAGTGGTTGGTGTATTCCATACTTCTAGCGATTGGATTTCACTCAAAACTCAATAAATGACTCCTCCCACCATATTATGATGTTGCCCAAGTTTTGGGCTCGATCCGAAATCAATAGGTGTGAGAAATTGGACAATTCAATTTCAACGGCAGTTCGTTCCTAATTGGAGTGGTTGGTGTATTCCATACTTCTAGCGATTGGATTTCACTCAAAACTAACCAAATGACTCCCACCATATTATGATGTTGCCCAAGTTTTGGGCTCGATCCGAAATCAATATGTTTTCCAAATTGGACAATTCAAGTTCAACGGCAGCTCGTTCCTAGCTGGAGTGGTTGGTGTATTCCATACTTCTACCGATTGGATTTCACTCAAAACTCACCAAAATCCTCCTCCCACCATATTTATATGTTGCCCAAGTTTGGGGCTCGATCCGAAATCAATAGGTGTGAGAAATTGGTCAGTTCAATTTCAACGACAGTTCTTTCCTAATTGGAGTGGTTGGTGTATTAGATACATCAAGCGATTGGATTTCACTCAAAACTCACCAAATGACTCCTCCCACCATATTATGATGTTGCCCAAGTTTTGGGCTCGATCCGAAATCAATAGGTGTGAGAAATTGGACAATTCAAGTTCAACGGCAGTTCATTCCTAATTGGAGTGGTTGGTGGATTCCATACTTCTAGCGATTGGATTTCACTCAAAACTAACCAAAGGACTCCTCCCACCATATTATGATGTTGCCCAAGTTTTGGGCTCGATCCGAAATCAATAGGTGTTAGAAATTGGACAATTCAAGTTCAACGGCAGTTCGTTCCTAATTGGAGTGGTTGGTATATTCCATACTTCTAGCGATTGGATTTCACTCAAAACTCACCAAATGACTCCTCCCACCATGTTGTGATTTTGCCCAAGTGTTGGGCTCGATCCGAAATCGATAGGTGTTCCAAATTGGACAATTCAAGTTCAACGGCAGTTCGTTCCTAATTGGAGTGGTAGGTGTATTCCATACTTCTAGCGATTGGATTTCATTCGAAACTCACCAAATTACTCCATCCACCATATTATGATGTTGCCCAAGTTTTGGGCTCGATCCGAAATCAATAAGTGTGAGAAATTGGTCAATTTAATTTCAACGACAGTTCTTTCCAATTTGGAGTGGTTGGTGTATTCCATACTTCAAGCGATTGGATTTCACTCAAAACTCACCAAATGACTACTCCCACCATATTATGTTGTTGCCCAAGTTTTGGGCTCGATCCGAAATCAGTAGGTGTGAGAAATTGGTCAATTCAATTTCAACGGCATTTCGTTCCTAATTGGAGTGGTTTGTGTATTCCATACTTCTAGCGATTGGATTTCACTCAAAACTCATCAAATGACTCCTCCCACCATATTATGATGTTGCCCAAGTTTTGGGCTCGATCAGAAATCGATAGGTGTGAGAAATTGGACAATTCAAGTTCAACGGCAGTTCTTCCCTAATTGGAGTGGTTGGTGTATTCCATACTTCTAGCGATTGGATTTGACTCCAAACTCACCAAATGACTCCTCCCCCCATATTATGATGTTGCCCAAGTTTGGGGCTCGATCCGAAATCAATAGGTGTGAGAAATTGGACAATTCAAGTTCAACGGCAGTTCGTTCCTAATTGGAGTGGTTGGTGTATTCCATACTTCTAGCGACTGGATTTCACTCAAAACTCACCAAATGACTCCTCCCACCATATTATGATGTTGCCCAAGTTTTGGGCTCGATCAATCCGAAATCAATAGGTGTGAGAAATTGGACAATTCAAGTTCAACGGCTGTTCGTTCCTAATTGGAGTGGTTGTTGTATTCCATACTTCTAGCGATTGGATTTCACTCAAAACTCACCAAATGACTCCTCCCACCATATTATGATGTTGCCCAAGTTTTGGGCTCGATCCGAAATCAATAGGTGTGAGAAATTGGACAATTCAAGTTCAACGGCAGTTCGTTCCTAATTGGAGTGGTCGGTGTATTCCATACTTCTAGCGATTGGATTTCACTCAAACCTCACCAAATTACTCCTACCCCCATATTATGATGTTGCCCAAGTTTGGGGCTTGATCCGAAATCAATAGGTGTGAGAAATTGGACAATTCAAGTTCAACGGCAGTTCGTTCCTAATTGGAGTGGTTGGTGTATTCCATACTTCTAGCGATTGGATTTCACTCAAAACTCACCAAATGACTCCTTCCACCATATTATGATGTTGCCCAAGTTTTGGGCTCGATCCGAAATCAATAGGTGTTCCAAATTGGACAATTCAAGTTCAACGGCAGTTCATTCCTAATTGGAGTGGTTGGTGTATTCCATACTTCTAGCGACTGGATTTCACTCAAAACTTACCAAATGACTCCTCCCACCATATTATGATGTTGCCCAAGTTTTGGGCTCGATCAATCCGAAATCAATAGGTGTGAGAAATTGGACAATTCAAGTTCAACGGCAGTTCGTTCCTAATTGGAGTGGTTGGTGTATTCCATACCTCTAGCGATTGGATTTCTCTCAAAACTCACCAAATGACTCCTCCCACCATATTATGGTGTTGCCCAAGTTCTGGGCTCGATCCGAAACCAATAGGTGAAAGAAATTGGACAATTCAAGTTCAACGGCATTTCATTCCTAATTGGTGTGGTTGGTGTATTCCATACTTCAAGCGATTGGATTTCACTCAAAACTCACCAAATGACTCCTGACACCAAATTATGATGTTGCCCAAGTTTGGGAATCGATCCAAAATCAATAGGTGTGTGAAATTGGACAATTCAAGTTCAACGGCAGTTCGTTCCTAATTGGTGTGGTTGGTGTATTCCATACTTCTAGCGATTGTGTTCACTCAAAACTTACCCAATGACTCCTCCCACCATATTATGATGTTGCCCAAGTTTGGGGCTCAATCCGAAATCAATAGGTGTGAGAAATTGGACAATTCAAGTTCAACGGCTGTTCGTTCCTAATTGGAGTGGTTGTTGTATTTCATACTTCTAGCGATTGGATTTCACTCAAAACTCACCAAATGACTCCTCCCACCATATTATGATGTTGCCCAAGTTTTGGGCTCGATCCGAAATCAATAGGTGTGAGAAATTGGACAATTCAAGTTCAACGGCAGTTCGTTCCTAATTGGAGTGGTTGGTGTATTCCATACTTCTAGCGATTGGATTTCACTCAAACCTCACCAAATTACTCCTACCCCCATATTATGATGTTGCCCAAGTTTGGGGCTTGATCCGAAATCAATAGGTGTGAGAAATTGGACAATTCAAGTTCAACGGCAGTTCGTTCCTAATTGGAGTGGTTGGTGTATTCCATACTTCTAGCGATTGGATTTCACTCAAAACTCACCAAATGACTCGTTCCACCATATTATGATGTTGCCCAAGTTTTGGGCTCGATCCGAAATCAATAGGTGTTCCAAATTGGACAATTCAAGTTCAACGGCAGTTCATTCCTAATTGGAGTGGTTGGTGTATTCCATACTTCTAGCGACTGGATTTCACTCAAAACTTACCAAATGACTCCTCCCACCATATTATGATGTTGCCCAAGTTTTGGGCTCGATCAATCCGAAATCAATAGGTGTGAGAAATTGGACAATTCAAGTTCAACGGCTGTTCGTTCCTAATTGGAGTGGTTGGTGTATTCCATAGCTCTAGCGATTGGATTTCTCTCAAAACTCACCAAATGACTCCTCCCACCATATTATGGTGTTGCCCAAGTTTTGGGCTCGATCCGAAACCAATAGGTGAAAGAAATTGGACAATTCAAGTTCAACGGCATTTCATTCCTAATTGGTGTGGTTGGTGTATTCCATGCTTCAAGCGATTGGATTTCACTCAAAACTCACCAAATGACTCCTGACACCAAATTATGATGTTGCCCAAGTTTGGGAATCCATCCAAAATCAATAGGTGTGTGAAATTGGACAATTCAAGTTCAACGGCAGTTCGTTCCTAATTGGTGTGGTTGGTGTATTCCATACTTCTAGCGATTGTGTTCACTCAAAACTTACCCAATGACTCCTCCCACCATATTATGATGTTGCCCAAGTTTGGGGCTCAATCCGAAATCAATAGGTGTGAGAAATTGGACAATTCAAGTTCAACGGCAGTTCGTTCCTAATTGGAGTGGTTGGTGTATTCCATACTTCTAGCGACTGGATTTCACTCAAAACTCAGTAACGGAATCCTCCCACCATATTATGATGTTGCCCAAGTTTGTGGCTCGATCCGAAATCAATAGGTGTGAGAAATTGGACAATTCAAGTGCAACGGCAATTCGTTCCTAATTGGAGTGGTTGGTGTGTTCCATACTTCTAGCGATTGGATTTCACTCAAAACTCCCCAAATGACTCCTAACACCATATTATAATGTTGCCCATGTTTGGGGCTCGATCCGAAATCAATAGGTGTGAGAAATTGGACAATTCAAGTTCAACGACAGTTCGTTCCTAATTGGAGTGGTTGGTGTATTCCATACCTCTCACGATTGGATTTCTCTCAAAACTCAACAAATGACTCCTCCCACCATATTATGATGTTGCCCAAGTTTGGGGCTCGATCCGAAATCAATAGGTGTGAGAAATTGGACAATTCAAGTTCAACGGCAGTTCGTTCCTAATTGGAGTGGTTGATGTATTCCATACCTCTAGCGATTGGATTTCTCTCAAAACTCACCAAATGACTCATCCCACCATATTATGATGTTGCCCAAGTTTGGGGCTCCATCCGAAATCAATAGGTGTGAGAAATTGGACAATTCAAGTTCAACGGTAGTTCGTTCCTAATTGGAGTGGTTGGTGTATTCCATACCTCTAGCGATTGGATTTCTCTCAAAACTCACCAAATGACTCCTCCCACCATATTATGGTGTTGCCCAAGTTTTGGGCTCGATCCGAAACCAATAGGTGAAAGAAATTGGACAATTCAAGTTCAACGGCATTTCATTCCTAATTGGTGTGGTTGGTGTATTCCATACTTCAAGCGATTGGATTTCACTCAAAACTCACCAAATGACTCCTGACACCATATTATGATGTTGCCCAAGTTTGGGAATCGATCCGAAATCAATAGGTGTGAGAAATTGGACAATTCAAGTTCAACGGCAGTTCGTTCCTAATTGGTGTGGTTGGTGTATTCCATACTTCTAGCGATTGGATTTCACTCAAAACTTACCCAATCACTCCTCCCACCACATTATGATGTTGCCCAAGTTTGGGGCTCGATCCGAAATCAATAGGTGTGAGAAATTGGACAATTCAAGTTCAACGGCAGTTCGTTCCTAATTGGAGTGGTTGGTGTATTCCATACTTCTAGCGACTGGATTTCACTCAAAACTCAGTAACGGAATCCTCCCACCATATTATGATGTTGCCCAAGTTTGTGGCTCGATCCGAAATGAATAGGTGTGAGAAATTGGACAATTCAAGTGCAACGGCAATTCGTTCCTAATTGGAGTGGTTGGTGTATTCCATACTTCTAGCGATTGGATTTCACTCAAAACTCACCGAACGACTCCTCCCACCATATTATCAAGTTGCCTAACTTTTGGGCTCGATCCGAAATCAGTAGGTGTGAGAAATTGGACAATTCAAGTTTAATGGCAGTTCGTTCATAATTGGAGTGGTTGGTGTATTCCATACTTGTAGCGATTGGATTTCACTCAAAACTCACCATATGTCTCCTCCCACCATATTATGATGTTGCCCAAGTTTTGGGCTCGATCCGAAATCAATAGGTGTTCCAAATTGGGCAATTCAAGTTCAACGGAAGTTCGTTCCTAATTGGAGTGGTTGGTGTATTCCATACTTCTAGTGATTGGATTTCACTCAAAACTAAAGAAATGACTCCTCCCACCATATTATGATGTTGCCCAAGTTTTGGGCTCGATCTGAAATCAATAGGTGTGAGAAATTGGACAATTCAAGTTCAATGGCAGTTCGTTCCTAATTGGGGTGGTTGGTGTATTCCATACTTCTAGCGATTGGATTTCACTCAAAACTCACCAAATGACTCCTCCCACCATATTATGATGTTGCCCATGTTTTGGGCTCGATCCGAAATCAATAGGTGTTCCAAATTGAACAATTCAAGTTCAACGGCAGTTCGTTCCTAATTGGAGTGGTTGGTGTATTCCATACCTCTAGAGATTGGATTTCACTCAAAACTCACCAAATGACTCCTCCCACCATATTATGATGTTGCCCAAGTTTTGGGCTCGATCCGAAATCAATAGGTGTTCCAAATTGGACACTTCAAGTTCAACGACAGTTCGTTCCTAATTGGAGTGGTTGGTGTATTCCATACTTCTAGCGTTTGGATTTCACTCAAAACTCACCAAATGACTCCTCCCACCATATTATGATGGTGCCCAAGTTTTGGGCTCGATCCGAAATCAATAGGTGTTCAAAATTGGACAATTCAAGTTCAACGGCAATTCGTTCCTAATTGGAGTGGTTGGTGTATTCCATACTTCTAGCGATTGGATTTCACTCAAAACTCACCAAATGACTCCTCCCACCATATTATGATGTTGCCCATGTTTTGGGCTCGATCCGAAATCAATAGGTGTTCAAAATTGGACAATTCAAGTTCAACGGCAGTTCGTTCCTTATTGGAGTGGTTGGTGTATTCCATACTTCTAGCGAGTGGATTTCACTCAAAACTCACCAAATGACTCCTCCCACCATATTATGATGTTGCCCAAGTTTTGGGCTCGATCTGAAATCAATAGGCGTGAGAAATTGGACAATTCAAGTTCAACGGCAGTTCGTTCCTAATTGGAGTGGTTGGTGTATTCCATACTTCTAGCGATTGGATTTCACTCAAAACTCACCAAATGACTCCTCCCACCATATTATGCTGTTGCCCAAGTTTTGGGCTCGATCCGAAATCAATAGGTGTTGAAAATTGGACAATTCAAGTTGAACGGCAGTTCGTTCCTAATTGCAGTGGTTGGTGAATTCCATACTTCTAGCGATTGGATTTCACTCAAAACTCACCAAATGACTCCTCCCACCATATTATGATGTTGCCCATGTTTTGGGCTCGATCCGAAATCAATAGGTGTTCAAAATTGGACAATTCAAGTTCAACGGCAGTTCGTTCCTTATTGGAGTGGTTGGTGTATTCCATACTTCTAGCGAGTGGATTTCACTCAAAACTCACCAAATGACTCCTCCCACCATATTATGATGTTGCCCAAGGTTTGGGCTCGATCCGAAATCAATAGGTGTTCCAAATTGGACAATTCATGTTCAACGGCAGTTCTTTCCTAATTGGAGTGGTTGGTGTATTCCATACTTCTAGCGATTGGATTTCACTCAAAACTCACCAAATGACTCCTCCCACCATATTATGATGTAGCCCATGTTTTGGGCTCGATCCGAAATCGATAGGTGTTCAAAATTGGACAATTCAAGTTCAACGGCAGTTCGTTCCTTATTGGAGTGGTTGGTGTATTCCATACTTCTAGCGAGTGGATTTCACTCAAAACTCACCAAATGACTCCTCCCACCATATTATGATGTTGCCCAAGTTTTGGGCTCGATCTGAAATCAATAGGTGTGAGAAATTGGACAATTCAAGTTCAACGGCAGTTCGTTCCTAATTGGAGTGGTTGGTGTATTCCATACTTCTAGCGATTGGATTTCAATCAAAACTCACCACATGACTCCTCCCACCATGTTATGATGTTGCCCAAGTTTGGGGCTCGATCCGAAATCAATAGGTGTGAGAAATTGGACAATTCAAGTTCAACGGCAGTTTGTTCCTAATTGGAGTGGTTGGTGTATTCCATACTTCTAGCGATTGGATTTCACTCAAAACTCACCAAATGACTCCTCCCACCATATTATGATGTTGCCCAAGTTTTGGGCTCGATCTGAAATCAATAGGTGTGAGAAATTGGACAATTCAAGTTCAACGGCAGTTCGTTCCTAATTGGAGTGGTTGGTGTATTCCAAACTTCTAGCGATTGGATTTCACTCAAAACTCACCAAATGACTCCTCCCACCATATTATGATGTTGCCCAAGGTTTGGGCTCGATCCGAAATCAATAGGTGTTCCAAATTGGACAATTCATGTTCAACGGCAGTTCTTTCCTAATTGGAGTGGTTGGTGTATTCCATACTTCTAGCGAGTGGATTTCACTCAAAACTCACCAAATGACTCCTCCCACCATATTATGATGTTGCCCAAGTTTTGGGCTCGATCTGAAATCAATAGGTGTGAGAAATTGGACAATTCAAGTTCAACGGCAGTTCGTTCCTAATTGGAGTGGTTGGTGTATTCCATACTTCTAGCGATTGGATTTCACTCAAAACTCACCAAATGACTCCTCCCACCATATTATGCTGTTGCCCAAGTTTTGGGCTCGATCCGAAATCAATAGGTGTTGAAAATTGGACAATTCAAGTTGAACGGCAGTTCGTTCCTAATTGCAGTGGTTGGTGAATTCCGTACTTCTAGCGATTGGATTTCAATCAAAACTCACCAAATGACTCCTCCCACCATATTATGTTGTTGCCCAAGTTTTGGGCTCGATCCGAAATCAATAGGTGTGAGAAATTGGACAATTCAAGTTGAACGGCAGTTCGTTCCAAATTGGAGTGCTTGGTGTATTCCATACTTCTATCGATTGGATTTCACCTAAAACTCACCAAATGACTCCTCCCACCATATTATGTTGTTGCCCAAGTTTTGGGCTCGATCCGAAATCAATAGGTGTGAGAAATTGGACAATTCAAGTTCAACGGCAGTTCGTTACTAATTGGAGTGGTTAGTGTATTCCATACTTCTAGCGATTGGATTTCACTCAAAACTCACCAAACGACTCCACCCACCATATTATGATGTTGCCCAAGTTTTGGGCTCGATCCGAAATCAATAGGTGTGAGAAATTGGACAATTCAAGTTCAACGGCAGTTCGTTCCAAATTGGAGTGGTTGGTGTATTCCATACTTCTATCGATTGGATTTCACCCAAAACTCACCAAATGACTCCTCCCACCATATTATGATTTTGCCCAAGTTTTGGGCTCGATCCGAAATCAATAGGTGTGAGAAATTGGACAATTCAAGTTCAACGGCAGTTCGTTCATAATTGGAGTGGTTGGTGTATTCCATACTTCTAGCGAATGGATTTCACTCAAAACTCACCAAATGACTCCTCCCACCATATTATGATGTTCCCCAAGTTTTGGGCTCAATCCGAAATCAATAGGTGTTCCAAATTGGACAATTCAAGTTCAACGGCAGTTCGTTCCTAATTCGAGTGGTTGGTGTATTCCATACTTCTAGCGATTGGATTTCACTCAAAACTCACCAAATGTCTCCTCCCACCATATTATGTTGTTGCCCAAGTTTTGGGCTCGATCCGAAATCAATAGGTGTTCGAAATTGGACAATTCAAGTTCAACGGCAGTTCGTTCCTAATTGGAGTGGTTGGTGTATTCCATACTTCTAGCGTTTGGATTTCACTCAAAACTCACCAAATGACTCCGCCCACCATATTATGATGTTGCCCAAGTTTTGGGATCGATCCAAAATCAATAGGTGTGAGAAATTGGTCAATTCAATTTCAACGGCATTTCGTTCCTAATTGGAGTGGTTGGTGTATTCCATACTTCTAGCGATTGGATTTTACTCAAAACTCACCAAATGGCTCCACCCACCATATTATGATGTTGCCCAAGTTTTGGGCTCGATCCGAAATCAATAGGTGTGAGAAATTGGACAATTCAAGTTCAACGGCAGTTCGTTCCTAATTGGAGTGGTTGGTGTATTCCATACTTCTAGCGATTGGATTTCACTCAAAACTCACCAAATGACTCCTCCCACCATATTATGATGTTGCCCATGTTTTGGGCTCGATCCGAAATCAATAGGTGTTCCAAATTGAACAATTCAAGTTCAACGGCAGTTCGTTCCTAATTGGAGTGGTTGGTGTATTCCATACTTCTAGCGTTTGGATTTCACTCAAAACTCACCAAATGACTCCTCCCACCATATTATGATGTTGCCCAAGTTTTGGGCTCGATCCGAAATCAATAGGTGTTCCAAATTGGACAATTCAAGTTCAACGGCAGTTCGTTCCTAATTGGAGTGGTTGGTGTATTCCATACTTCTATCGATTGGATTTCACTCAAAACTCACCAAATGACTCCTCCCACCATATTGTGATGTTGCCCAAGTTTTGGGCTCAATCCGAAATCAATAGGTGTTCCAAATTGGACAATTCAACTTCAACGACAGTTCGTTCCTAATTGGAGTGGTTGGTGTATTCCATACTTCTAGCCATTGGATTTCACTCAAAACTCACCAAATGACTCCTCCCACCATATTATGATGTTGCCCATGTTTTGGGCTCGATCCGAAATCAATAGGTGTTCCAAATTGGACAATTCAAGTTCAACGGCAGTTCGTTCCTAATTGCAGTGGTTGGTGTATTCCATACTTCTAGCGTTTCGATTTCACTCAAACCTCACCAAATGACTCCTCCCACCATATTATGATGTTGCCCAAGTTTTGGGCTCGATCCGAAATCAATAGGTGTTCCAAATTGGACAATTCAAGTTCAACGGCAGTTCGTTCCTAATTGGAGTGGTTGGTGTATTCCATACTTCTAGCGATTGGATTTCACTCAAAACTCACCAAATGACTCCTCCCACCATATTATGATGTTGCCCAAGTTTTGGGCTCGATCCGAAATCAATAGGTGTGAGAAATTGGACAATTCAAGTTCAACGGCAGTTCGTTCCTAATTGGAGTGGTTGGTGTATTCCATACCTCTAGAGATTGGATTTCACTCAAAACTCACCAAATGACTCCTCCCACCATATTATGATGTTGCCCAAGTTTTGGGCTCGATCCGAAATCAATAGGTGTGAGAAATTGGACAATTCAAGTTCAACGGCAGTTCGTTCCTAATTGGAGTGGTTGGTGTATTCCAAACTTCTAGCGATTGGATTTCACTCAAAACTCACCAAATGACTCCTCCCACCATATTATGATGTTGCCCATGTTTTGGGCTCGATCCGAAATCAATAGGTGTTCCAAATTGAACAATTCAAGTTCAACGGCAGTTCGTTCCTAATTGCAGTGGTTGGTGTTTTCCATACTTCTAGCGTTTCGATTTCACTCAAAACTCAACAAATGACTCCTCCCACCATATTATGATGTTGCCCAAGTTTTGGGCTCGATCCGAAATCAAAAGGTGTTCCAAATTGGACAATTCAAGTTCAACGGCAGTTCGTTCCTAATTGGAGTGGTTGGTGTATTCCATACTTCTAGCGATTGGATTTCACTCAAAACGAACCAAATGACTCCTCCCACCATATTATGATGTTGCACAAGTTTTGGGATCGATCCGAAATCAATAGGTGTGAGAAATGGGTCAATTCAATTTCAACGGCATGTTGTTCCTAATTGGGGTGGTTGGTGTATTCCATACTTCTTGCGATTGGATTTCACTCAAAACTCACCAAATGACTCCTCCCACCATATTATGATGTTGCCCAAGTTTTGGGCTCGATCCGAAATCAATAGGTGTTCCAAATTGGACAATTCACGTTCAACGGCAGTTCGTTCCTAATTGGAGTGGTTGGTGTATTCCATACTTCTAGCGTTTGGATTTCACTCAAAACTCACCAAATGACTACTCCCACCATATTATGATGTTGCCCAAGTTTTGGGATCGATCTGAAATCAATAGGTGTGAGAAATTGGTCAATTCAATTTCCACGGCATTTCGTTCCTAATTGGAGGGGTTGGTGTATTCCATACTTCTAGCGATTGGATTTCTCTCAAAACTCACCAAATGACTCCTCCCACCATATTATAATGTTGCCCAAGTTTTGGGCTCGATCCGAAATCAATAGGTGTTCCAAATTGGACAATTCACGTTCAACGGCAGTTCGTTCCTAATTGGAGTGGTTGGTGTATTCCATAGTTCTAGCGATTGGATTTCACTCAAAACGAACCAAATGACTCCTCCCACCATATTATGATGTTGCCCGAGTTTTGGGCTCGATCCGAAATCAATAGGTGTGAGAAATTGGACAATTCAAGTTCAACGGCAGTTCGTTCCTAATTGGAGTGGTTGGTGTATTCCATACTTCTAGCGATTGGATTTCACTCAAAACGAACCAAAAGACTCCTCCCACCATATTATGATGTTGCCCGAGTTTTGGGCTCGATCCGAAATCAATAGGTGTGAGAAATTGGACAATTCAAGTTCAACGGCAGTTCGTTCCTAATTGGAGTGGTTGGTGTATTCCATACTTCTAGCGATTGGATTTTTCTCAAAACGAACCAAACGACTCCTCCCACCATATTATGATGTTGCCCGAGTTTTGGGCTCGATCCGAAATCAATAGGTGCGAGAAATTGGACAATTCAAGTTCAATGGCAGTTCGTTCCTAATTGGGGTGGTTGGTGTATTCCATACTTCTAGCGATTGGATTTCACTCAAAACTCACCAAATGACTCCTCCCACCATATTATGATGTTGCCCATGTTTTGGGCTCGATCCGAAATCAATAGGTGTTCCAAATTGAACAATTCAAGTTCAACGGCAGTTCGTTCCTAATTGCAGTGGTTGGTGTTTTCCATACTTCTAGCGTTTCGATTTCACTCAAAACTCACCAAATGACTCCTCCCACCATATTATGATGTTGCCCAAGTTTTGGGCTCGATCCGAAATCAATAGGTGTTCCAAATTGGACAATTCAAGTTCAACGGCAGTTCGTTCTTAATTGGAGTGGTTGGTGTATTCCATACTTCTAGCGATTGGATTTCACTCAAAACTCACCAAACGACTCCTCCCACCATATTATGATGTTGCCCAAGTTTTGGGCTCGATCCGAAATCAATAGGTGTTCAAAATTGGACAATTCATATTGAACGGCAGTTCGTTACTAATTGGAGTGGTTGGTGTATACCATACTTCTAGCGATTGGATTTCACTCAAAACTCACCAAATGACTCCTCCCACCATATTATGATGTTGCCCAAGTTTTGGGCTCGATCCGAAGTCAATAGGTGTTCCAAATTGGACAATTCAAGTTCAACGGCAGTTCGTTCCTAATTGGAGTGGTTGGTGTATTCCATACTTCTAGCGATTGGATTTCCCTCAAAACTCACCAAATGACTCCTCCCACCATATTATGATGTTGCCCAAGCTTTGGGCTCGATCCGAAATCAATAGGTGTGAGAATTTGGTCAATTCAAGTTCAACGGCAGTTCGTTCCTAATTGGAGTGGTTGGTGTATTCCGTATTTCTAGCGATTGGATTTGACGCAAAACTCCCCAAATGACTCCTCCCACCATATTATGATGTTGGCCAAGTTTTGGGCTCGATCCGAAATCAATAGGCGTTCCAAATTGGACAATTCAAGTTCAACGGCAGTTCGTTCTTAATTGGAGTGGTTGGTGTGTTCCATACTTCTAGTGATTGGATTTCACTCAAAACTCACCAAACGACTCCTCCCACCATATTATGATGTTGCCCAAGTTTTGGGCTCGATCCGAAATCAATATGTGTGAGAATTTGGTCAATTCCAGTTCAACGGCAGTTCGTTCCTAATTGGAGTGGTTGGTGTATTCCGTATTTCTAGCGATTGGATTTGACGCAAAACTCCCCAAATGACTCCTCCCACCATATTATGTTGTTGCCCAAGTTTGGGGCTCGATCCGAAATCAATAGGTGTTCCAAGTTGGACAATTCAAGTTCAACGGCAGTTCGTTCCTAATTGGAGTGGTTGGTGTATTCCATAGTTCTAGCGATTGGATTTCACTCAAAACGAACCAAATGACTCCTCCCACCATATTATGATGTTGCCCGAGTTTTGGGCTCGGTCCGAAATCAATAGGTGTGAGAAATTGGACAATTCAAGTTCAACGGCAGTTCGTTCCTAATTGGAGTGGTTGGTGTATTCCATACTTCTAGCGATTGGATTTTTCTCAAAACGAACCAAACGACTCCTCCCACCATATTATGATGTTGCCCGAGTTTTGGGCTCGATCCGAAATCAATAGGTGCGAGAAATTGGACAATTCAAGTTCAATGGCAGTTCGTTCCTAATTGGGGTGGTTGGTGTATTCCATACTTCTAGCGATTGGATTTCACTCAAAACTCACCAAATGACTCCTCCCACCATATTATGATGTTGCCCATGTTTTGGGCTCGATCCGAAATCAATAGGTGTTCCAAATTGAACAATTCAAGTTCAACGGCAGTTCGTTCCTAATTGCAGTGGTTGGTGTTTTCCATACTTCTAGCGTTTCGATTTCACTCAAAACTCACCAAATGACTCCTCCCACCATATTATGATGTTGCCCAAGTTTTGGGCTCGATCCGAAATCAATAGGTGTTCCAAATTGGACAATTCAAGTTCAACGGCAGTTCGTTCTTAATTGGAGTGGTTGGTGTATTCCATACTTCTAGCGATTGGATTTCACTCAAAACTCACCAAACGACTCCTCCCACCATATTATGATGTTGCCCAAGTTTTGGGCTCGATCCGAAATCAATAGGTGTTCAAAATTGGACAATTCATGTTGAACGGCAGTTCGTTACTAATTGGAGTGGTTGGTGTATACCATACTTCTAGCGATTGGATTTCACTCAAAACTCACCAAATGACTCCTCCCACCATATTATGATGTTGCCCAAGTTTTGGGCTCGATCCGAAGTCAATAGGTGTTCCAAATTGGACAATTCAAGTTCAACGGCAGTTCGTTCCTAATTGGAGTGGTTGGTGTATTCCATACTTCTAGCGATTGGATTTCCCTCAAAACTCACCAAATGACTCCTCCCACCATATTATGATGTTGCCCAAGCTTTGGGCTCGATCCGAAATCAATAGGTGTGAGAATTTGGTCAATTCAAGTTCAACGGCAGTTCGTTCCTAATTGGAGTGGTTGGTGTATTCCGAATTTCTAGCGATTGGATTTGACGCAAAACTCCCCAAATGACTCCTCCCACCATATTATGATGTTGGCCAAGTTTTGGGCTCGATCCGAAATCAATAGGCGTTCCAAATTGGACAATTCAAGTTCAACGGCAGTTCGTTCTTAATTGGAGTGGTTGGTGTATTCCATACTTCTAGTGATTGGATTTCACTCAAAACTCACCAAACGACTCCTCCCACCATATTATGATGTTGCCCAAGTTTTGGGCTCGATCCGAAATCAATAGGTGTGAGAATTTGGTCAATTCCAGTTCAACGGCAGTTCGTTCCTAATTGGAGTGGTTGGTGTATTCCGTATTTCTAGCGATTGGATTTGACGCAAAACTCCCCAAATGACTCCTCCCACCATATTATGTTGTTGCCCAAGTTTGGGGCTCGATCCGAAATCAATAGGTGTTCCAAGTTGGACAATTCAAGTTCAACGGCAGTTCGTTCCTAATTGGAGTGGTTGGTGTATTCCGTACTTCTAGCGATTGGATTTCACTCAAAACTCAACAAATAACTCATCCCACCATATTATGATGTTGCCCAAGTTTTGGGCTCGATCCGAAATAAATAGGTGTTCCAAATTGGACAATTCAAGTTCAACGGCAGTTCGTTCCTAATTGGAGTGGTTGGTGTATTCCGTACTTCTAGCGATTGGATTTAAATCGAAACTCACCAAATGACTCCTCCCACCATATTATGATGTTGCCCAAGTTTTGGGCTCGATCCGAAATCAATAGGTGTTCCAAATTGGACAATTCAAGTTCAACGGCAATTCGTTCCTAATTGGAGTGGTTGGTGTATTCCATACTTCTAGCGATTGAATTTCACTCAAAACTCACCAAATGTCTCCTCCCACCATATTATGATGTTGCCCAAGTTTTGGGCTCGATCCGAAATCAATAGGTGTTCCAAATTGCACAATTCAAGTTCAACGGCAGTTCGTTCCTAATTGGAGTGGTTGGTGTATTCCATACTTCTAGCGATTGGATTTCACTCAAAACTCCCCAAATGACTCCTCCCACCATATTATGATGTTGCCCAAGTTTTGGGCTCGATCCGAAATCAATAGGTGTTCCAAATTGGACAATTCAAGTTCAACGGCAGTTCGTTCCTAATTGGAGTGGTTGGTGTATTCCATTCTTGTAGCGATTGGATTTCACTCAAAACTCACCAAATGTCTCCTCCCACCATATTATGTTGTTGCCCAAGTTTTGGGCTTGATCCGAAATCAATAGGTGTTCCAAATTGGACAATTCAAGTTCAACGGCAGTTCGTTCCTAATTGGAGTGGTTGGTGTATTCCATACTTCTAGCGATTGGATTTCACTCAAAACTCACTAAATGACTCCTCCCACCATATTATGATGTTGCCCAAGTTTTGGGCTCGATCCGAAATCAATAGGTGTGAGAAATTGGTCAATTCAATTTCAACGGCATTTCGTTCCTAATTGGAGTGGTTGGTGTATTCCATACTTCTAGCGATTGGATTTCACTCAAAACTCACCAAATGACTCCTCCCACCATATTATGATGTTGCCCAAGCTTTGGGCTCGATCCGAAATCAATAGGTGTGAGAAATTGGTCAATTCAATTTCAACGGCATTTCGTTCCTAATTGGAGTGGTTGGTGTATTCCATACTTCTAGCGATTGGATTTCACTTAAAACTCACCAAATGACTCCTCCCACCATATTATGATGTTGCCCAAGTTTTGGGCTCGATCCGAAATCAATAGGTGTTCCAAATTGTACAATTCAAGTTCAACGGCAGTTCGTTCCTAATTGGAGTGGTTGGTGTATTCCATACTTCTAGCGATTGGATTTAACTCAAAACTCACCAAATGACTCCTCCCACCATATTACGATGTTGCCCAAGTTTTGGGCTCGATCCGAAATCAATAGGTGTTCCAAATTGGACAATTCAAGTTCAACGGCAGTTCGTTCTAAATTGGTGTGGTTGGTGTCTTCCATACTTCTAGCGATTGGATTTCACTCAAAACTCACCAAACGACTCCTCCCACCATATTATGATGTTGCCCAAGTTTTGGGCTCGATCCGAAATCAATAGGTGTTCACAATTGGACAATTCAAGTTGAACGGCAGTTCGTTCCTAATTGGAGTGGTTGGTGTATTCCATACTTCTAGCAATTGGATTTCACTCAAAACTCACCAAATGGCTCCTCCCACCATATTATGATGTTGCCCAAGTTTTGGGCTCGATCCGAAATCAATAGATGTGAGAAATTGGACAATTCAAGTTCAACGGCAGTTCGTTCCTAATTGGAGTGGTTGGTGTATTCCATAGTTCTAGCGATTGGATTTCACTCAAAACTCACCAAATGACTCCTCCCACCATATTATGTTGTTGCCCAAGTTTTGGGCTCCATCCGAAATCAATATTTGTTCCAAATTGGACAATTCAAGTTCAACGGCAGTTCGTTCCTAATTGGAGTGGTTGGTGTTTTCCATACTTCTAGCGATTGGATTTCACTCAAAACTCACCAAATGACTCCTCCCACCGTATTATGATGTTGCCCAAGTTTTGGGCTCGATCCGAAATCAATAGGTGTGAGATATTGGACAATTCAAGTTCAACGGCAGTTCGTTCCTAATTGGAGTGATTGGTGTATTCCATACTTCTAGCGATTGGATTTCAATCAAAACTCTCCAAATGACTCCTCCCACCATATTATGATGTTGCCCAAGTTTTGGGCTCGATCCGAAATCAATAGGTGTTCCAAATTGGACAATTCAAGTTCAACGGCAGTTCGTTCCTAATTGGAGTGGTTGGTGTATTCCATACTTCTAGCGATTGGATTTCAGTCAAAACTCACCAAATGACTCCTCCCACCATATTATGATGTTGCCCAAGTTTTGGGCTCGATCCGAAATCAATAGGTATGAGAAATTGGACAATTCAAGTTCGACGGCAGTTCGTTCCTAATTGGAGTGGTTGGTGTATTCCACACTTCTAGCGATTGGATTTCACTCAAAACTCACCAAAGGACTCCTCCCACCATATTATGATGTTGCCCAAGTTTTGGGCACGATCCGAAATCAATAGGTGTGAGAAATTGGTCAATTCAATTTCAACGGCATTTCGTTCCTAATTGGAGTGGTTGGTGTGTTCCATACTTCTAGCGATTGGATTTCACTCAAAACTCACCAAATGACTCCTCCCACCATATTATGATGTAGCCCAAGTTTTGGGCTCGATCCGAAATCAATAGGTGTTCCAAATTGGACAATTCAAATTCAACGGCAGTTCGTTCCTAATTGGAGTGGTTGGTGTATTCCATACTTCTAGCGATTGGATTTCAATTAAAACTCACCAAATGACTCCTCCCACCATATTATGATGTTGCCCAAGTTTTGGGCTCGATCCGAAATCAATAGGTGTGAGAAATTGGACAATTCAAGTTCAACGGCAGTTCGTTCCTAATTGGAGTGGTTGGTGTATTCCATACTTCTAGCTATTGGATTTCACTCAAAACTCACCAAATGGCTCCTCCCACCATATTATGATGTTGCCCAAGTTTTGGGCTCGATCCGAAATCAATAGATGTGAGAAATTGGACAATTCAAGTTCAACGGCAGTTCGTTCCTAAATGGAGTGGTTGGTGTATTCCATACTTCTAGCGATTGGATTTCACTCAAAACTCACCAAATGACTCCTCCCACCATATTATGTTGTTGCCCAAGTTTTGGGCTCGATCCGAAATCAATATTTGTTCCAAATTGGACAATTCAAGTTCAACGGCAGTTCGTTCCTAATTGGAGTGGTTTGTGTATTCCATACTTCTAGCGATTGGATTTCACTCAAAACTCACCAAATGACTCCTCCCACCGTATTATGAGGTTGCCCAAGTTTTGGGCTCGATCCGAAATCAATAGGTGTGAGATATTGGACAATTCAAGTTCAACGGCAGTTCGTTCCTAATTGGAGTGGTTGGTGTATTCCATACTTCTAGCGTTTGGATTTCAATCACAACTCTCCAAATGACTCCTCCCACAATATTATGATGTTGCCCAAGTTTTGGGCTCGATCCGAAATCAATAGGTGTTCCAAATTGGACAATTCAAGTTCAACGGCAGTTCGTTCCTAATTAGAGTGGTTGGTGTATTGCACACTTCTAGCGATTGGATTTCACCCAAAACTCACCAAACGACTCCTCCCACCATATTATGATGTTGCCCAAGTTTTGGGCTCGATCCGAAATCAATAGGTGTTCCAAATTGGACAATTCAAGTTCAACGGCAGTTCGTTCCTAATTGGAGTGGTTGGTGTATTCCATACTTCTAGCGATTGGATTTCACTCAAAACTCACCAAATGACTCCTCCCACCATATTATGATGTTGCCCAAGTTTTGGGCTCGATCCGAAATCAATAGGTGTTCCAAATTGGACAATTCAAGTTCAACGGCAATTCGTTCCTAATTGGAGTGGTTGGTGTATTCCATACTTCTAGCGATTGGATTTCACTCAAAACTCACCAAATGACTCCTCCCACCATATTATGATGTTGCCCAAGTTTTGGGCTCGATCCGAAATCAATAGGTGTTCCAAATTGGACAATTCAAGTTCAACGGCAGTTCGTTCCTAATTGGAGTGGTTGGTGTATTCCATACTTCTAGCAATTGGATTTCACTCAAAACTCACCAAAGGACTCCTCCCACCATATTATGATGTTGCCCAAGTTTTGGGCTCGATCCGAAATCAATAGGTGTGAGAAATTGGTCAATTCAATTTCAACGGCATTTCGTTCCTAATTGGAGTGGTTGGTGTATTCCATACTTCTAGCGATTGGATTTCACCCAAAACTCACCAAACGACTCCTCCCACCATATTATGATGTTGCCCAAGTTTTGGGCTCGATCCGAAATCAATAGGTGTTCCAAATTGGACAATTCAAGTTCAACGACAGTTCGTTCTTAATTGGAGGCGTTGGTGTATTCCATACTTCTAGCGATTGGATTTCACTCAAAACTCACCAAACGACTCCCCCACCATATTATGGTGTTGCCCAAGCTTTGGGCTCGATCCGAAATCAATAGGTGTTCAAAATTGGACAATTCAAGTTGAACGGCAGTTCGTTCCTAATTGGAGTGGTTGGTGTATTCCATACTTCTAGCGATTGGATTTCACTCAAAACTCACCAAATGACTCCTCCCACCATATTATGATGTTGCCCAACTTTTGGGCTCGATCCGAAATCAATAGGTGTTCCAAATTGGACAATTCAAGTTCAACGACAGTTCGTTCCTAATTGGAGTGGTTGGTGTATTCCAAACTTCTAGCGATTGGATTTCACTCAACACGCACCAAATGACTCCTCCCACCATATTATGATGTTGCCCAAGTTTTGGGCTCGATCCGAAATCAATAGGTGTGAGAAATTAGACAATTCAAGTTCAACGGCAGTTCGTTCCTAATTCGAGTGGTTGGTGTATTCCATACTTCTAGCGATTGGATTTCACTCAAAACTCACCAAATGACTCCTCCCACCATGTTATGTTGTTGCCCAAGTTTTGGGCTCGATCCGAAATCAATAGGTGTTCCAAATTGGACAATTCAAGTTCAACGGCAGTTCGTTCCTAATTGGAGTGGTTGGTGTGTTCCATACTTCTAGCGATTGGATTTCACTCAAAACTCACCAAATGACTCCTCCCACCATATTATGATGTTGCCCAAGTTTTGGGCTCGATCCGAAATCAATAGGTGTGCGAAATTGGACAATTCAAGTTCAACGGCAGTTCGTTCCAAATTGGAGTGGTTGGTGTATTCCATACTTCTAGCGAATGGATTTCACTCAAAACTCACCAAATGACTCCTCCCTCCATATTTTGATGTTGCCCAAGATTTGGGCTCGATCCGAAATCAATAGGTGTTCCAAATTGGACAATTCAAGTTCAACGGCAGTTCGTTCCTAATTGGAGTGGTTGGTGAATTCCATACTTCTAGCGATTGGATTTCACTGCAAACGCACCAAATGACTCCTCCCACCATATTATGATGTTGCCCAAGTTTTGGGCTCGATCCGAACTCAATAGGTGTTCAAAATTGGACAATTCAAATTCAACGGTAGTTCGTTCCTAATTGGAGTGGTTGGTGTATTCCATACTTCTAGCGATTGCATTTTGATCGGTACATATTTACATATCATTTTGTACCCTTCTAGCTTATGATTTGGTTATGTTTTTGAGTTAAACTTGTGCTTTTAATCCTTTTTGTGTTTATCTTTCAGTTCATTGAGCTTTAGGTAATAATGAGGGCTTTGGATAGTAAATGATGCAATCCATGCATGTTAGGGCCTAATTTGGATGAATGGATGAAGAGCTTAAAGACAAACTCAATTTTGGCTACAGTCCCCTGCCAGCCCAGTTTCGTAGGTCATATTTCAAGCTTTGTTTCAGCAATCTACATAGCTCGGATGAGGCCACATTCTTCATGAACGTTGTTCCAATGGGTGTGTAATATAACATATCCAAAATTCAGCCCCATTGGATAAATATGGAGTCTGTTACCTAGCAAACACAGAGCCATACTCAGGATGGATTTTATCAGCGCGCAAAATGAGTTAGCAATTTGTTTTGGCCTTAACTTCCTCCTCCGACCTTGGATTGGCCCAAATGATATATGGCTGGAAAGAAGACATTCTGAACTTCAATTTTGAGTGCTTAAAGTCTTAATTTACTTAAGGGAAGCCCAATTCGTAAGCCCTTGAAGTTGCTGGTCATGCTGACCTCAGGATGAGCTATTATTTCTGGTTGGAAGCTTGGTCATGGTGACATGAGGATGAGCTAGGGCTGCTGGTGGGATTTATTAGTGAAGTGCATCAACCATTTCAGATTTTATAATGGAAGTGTTGTATGCATTAGTGAAGTGCATCAACCATTTCAGATTTTATAAAACAAGTGTTGTATGCATTAGCCATACTTAATTCAGATTTTCAGCTTCCTTAGGCCTATATATAGTGAGGTTTCCCAAGCTTGTAAACACACTCCAAGGGGGGGAGCTCTCAAACACTTCTCTAGAGCTCCCTTCCCTTCTCTCCCTCAAATTCTCTTAGTTTCTCTTTCTAGTTTTCAATTGTTATAATGAGATCTTTGTGCTGAAATTTTCCTTTAAGTCTTTCCAAGTTCTACTTTAATTTTCATTGTTATGTAAATTCTTTTCTTTAGTTTCAAGTTTGATTAGTTTCCAAGTTTCAATTATGATTTTTGTTCTTATTCATTATGCTTATAAGTTAATATGTTAGTTTGAATGATTGATCACCATTTAGGCTTGCATGTTAGCTATCTTGGTTTGAATTAAGAGTAGACACCATGCTTTAATTCGAATTGAACTATGAATAGGAAGAGTATGTATGGACATTCGACAACAGGGATTAGATACATACTTGGTTGTTTAAAATGTTCTTCTATGCTTAATGGGTTCCTAATGCTTAATTTCAGGTTAGACAACAAATGATCAAATTAGGGAATTAGGAACACAAGGTTATGACCACACACCATGGCTTAATCATACTTTAGCTAGAATCAATCCATTAATCTAATTGAACTTGGGAACTTATCTGCTTGAGTTAGTTATTTCTTTCTTCCTTGTTTTATTTATTTCCTTTCTTTTTCATTTCTGTTTTGTGTAGGAAAAATGAATTGGATCTTTCAATCACCAATCCTCGTGGGATCGACCTCGCACTTACATATGCTATACTACCAAACGGCTCGTGCACTTGCGAGTATCACAAGTTGAGGATGCAACTGAATCCATTTTGGTGCAGCTGTATCTACGCAACACATTTCACTCAAAACTCACCAAATGACTCCTCCCACCATATTATGTTGTTGCCCAAGTTTTGGGCTCGATCCCAAATCAATAGGTGTTCCAAATTGGACAAATCACGTTCAACGACAGTTCGTTCCTAATTGGAGTGGTTGGTGTATTTCATACATCTAGCGATTGGATTTCACTCAAAACTCACCAAATGACTCCTCCCACCATATTATGTTGTTGCCCAAGTTTGGGGTTCGATCCGAAATCAATAGGTGTGAGAAATTGGACAATTTAAGTTCAACGGCAGTTCGTTCCTAATTGGAGTGGTTGGTGTATTCCATACTTCTAGCGATTGGATTTCACTCAAAACTCACCAAATGACTCCTCCCACCATATTATGATGTTGCCCAAGTTTTGGGCTCGATCCGAAATCAATAGGTGTTCCAAGTTGGACAATTCAAGTTCAACGACAGTTCGTTCCAAATTGGAGTTGTTGGTGTATTCCAAACTTCTAGCGATTGGATTTCACTCAAAACGCACCAAATGACTCCTCCCACCATATTATGATGTTGCCCAAGTTTTGGGCTCGATCCGAAATCAATCGGTGTGAGAAATTGGAAAATTCAAGTTCAACGGCAGTACGTTCCTAATTGGAGTGGTTGGTGTATTCCATACTTCTAGCGATTGGATTTCAATCAAAACTCACCAAATGAATCCTCCCACCATATTATGATGTTGCCCAAGTTTTGGGCTCGATCCGAAATCAATAGGTGTTCCAAATTGGACAATTCAAGTTCAACGGCAGTTCGTTCCTAATTGGAGTGGTTGGTGTATTCCATACTTCTAGCGATTGGATTTCACTCAAAACTCACCAAATGACTCCTCCCACCATATTATGATGTTGCCCAAGTTTTGGGCTCGATCCGAAATCAATAGGTGTTCCAAATTGGACAATTCAAGTTCAACGACAGTTCGTTCTTAATTGGAGGGGTTGGTGTATTCCATACTTCTAGCGATTGGATTTCACTCAAAACTCACCAAACGACTGCCCCACCATATTATGGTGTTGCCCAAGCTTTGGGCTCGATCCGAAATCAATAGGTGTTCAAAATTGGACAATTCAAGTTGAACGGCAGTTCGTTCCTAATTGGAGTGGTTGGTGTATTCCATACTTCTAGCGATTGGATTTCACTCAAAACTCACCAAATGACTCCTCCCACCATATTATGATGTTGCCCAACTTTTGGGCTCGATCCGAAATCAATAGGTGTTCCAAATTGGACAATTCAAGTTCAACGGCAGTTCGTTCCTAATTGAAGTGGTTGGTGTGTTCCATACTTCTAGCGATTGGATTTCACTCAAAACTCACCAAATGACTCCTCCCACCATATTATGATGTTGCCCAAGTTTTGGGCCCGATCCGAAATCAATAGGTGTTCCAAATTGGACAATTCAAGTTCAACGGCAGTTCGTTCCTAATTGGAGTGGTTGGTGTGTTCCATACTTCTAGCGATTGGATTTCACTCAAAACTCACCAAATGACTACTCCCACCATATTATGATGTTGCCCAAGTTTTGGGCTCGATCCGAAATCAATAGGTGTTCCAAATTGGACAATTCAAGTTCAACGACAGTTCGTTCTTAATTGGAGGGGTTGGTGTATTCCATACTTCAAGCGATTGGATTTCACTCAAAACTCACCAAACGACTCCCCCACCACATTATGGTGTTGCCCAAGCTTTGGGCTCGATCCGAAATCAATAGGTGTTCAAAATTGGACAATTCAAGTTGAACGGCAGTTCGTTCCTAATTGGAGTGGTCGGTGTATTCCATACTTCTAGCGATTGGATTTCACTCAAAACTCACCAAATGACTCCTCCCACCATATTATGATGTTGCCCAACTTTTGGGCTCGATCCCAAATCAATAGGTGTTCCAAATTGGACAATTCAAGTTCAACGACAGTTCGTTCCTAATTGGAGTGGTTGGTGTATTCCAAACTTCTAGCGATTGGATTTCACTCAACACGCACCAAATGACTCCTCCCACCATATTATGATGTTGCCCAAGTTTTGGGCTCGATCCGAAATCAATAGGTGTGAGAAATTAGACAATTCAAGTTCAACGGCAGTTCATTCCTAATTCGAGTGGTTGGTGTATTCCATACTTCTAGCGATTGGATTTCACTCAAAACTCACCAAATGACTCCTCCCACCATACTATGTTGTTGCCCAAGGTTTGGGCTCGATCCGAAATCAATAGGTGTTCCAAATTGGACAATTCAAGTTCAACGGCAGTTCGTTCCTAATTGGAGTGGTTGGTGTGTTCCATACTTCTAGCGATTGGATTTCACTCAAAACTCACCAAATGACTCCTCCCACCATATTATGATGTTGCCCAAGTTTTGGGCTCGATCCGAAATCAATAGGTGTGCGAAATTGGACAATTCAAGTTCAACGGCAGTTCGTTCCTAATTGGAGTGGTTGGTGTATTCCATACTTCTAGCGATTGGATTTCACTCGAAACTCACCAAATGACTCCTCCCACCATATTATGATGTTGCCCAAGATTTGGGCTCGATCCGAAATCAATAGGTGTTCCAAATTGGACAATTCAAGGTCAACGGCAGTTCGTTCCTAATTGGAGTGGTTGGTGTATTCCATACTTCTAGCGATTGGATTTCAATCAAAACTCACCAAATGACTCCTCCCACCATATTATGATGTTGCCCAAGTTTTGGGCTCGATCCGAAATCAATAGGTGTTCCAAATTGGACAATTCAAGTTCAACGGCAGTTCGTTCCTAATTGGAGTGGTTGGTGTAGTCCATACTTCTAGCGAATGGATTTCACTCAAAAGTCACCAAATGACTCCTCCCACCATATTATGATGTTGCCCAAGATTTGGGCTCGATCCGAAATCAATAGGTGTTCCAAATTGGACAATTCAAGTTCAACGACAGTTCGTTCCTAATTGGAGTGGTTGGTGTATTCCATACTTCTAGCGATTGGATTTCACTGCAAACGCACCAAATGACTCCTCCCACCATATTATGATGTTGCCCAAGTTTTGGGCTCGATCCGAACTCAATAGGTGTTCAAAATTGGACAATTCAAATTCAACGGCAGTTCGTTCCTAATTGGAGTGGTTGGTGTATTCCATACTTCTAGCGATTGCATTTCACTCAAAACTCACCAAATGACTCCTCCCACCATATTATGTTGTTTCCCAAGTTTTGGGCTCGATCCCAAATCAATAGGTGTTCCAAATTGGACAATTCACGTTCAACGACAGTTCGTTTCTAATTGGAGTGGTTGGTGTATTCCATACATCTAGCGATTGGATTTCACTCAAAACTCACCAAATGACTCCTCCCACCATATTATGTTGTTGCCCAAGTTTGTGGTTCGATCCGAAATCAATAGGTGTGAGAAATTGGACAATTTAAGTTCAACGGCAGTTCGTTCCTAATTGGAGTGGTTGGTGTATTCCAAACTTCTAGCGATTGGATTTCGCTCAAAACACACCAAATGACTCCTCCCACCATATTATGATGTTGCCCAAGATTTGGCCTCGATCCGAAAGCAATAGGTGTTCCAAATTGGACAATTCAAGTTCAACGGCAGTTCGTTCCTAATTGGAGTGGTTGGTGTATTCCACACTTCTAGCGATTGGATTTCAGTCAAAACTCACCAAATGACTCCTCCCACCATATTATGATGTTGCCCAAGTTTTGGGCTCGATCCAAAATCAATAGGTGTGAGAAATTGGTCAATTCAATTTCAACGGCATTTCGTTCCTAATTGGAGTGGTTGGTGTATACCATACTTCTAGCGATTGGATTTCCCTCAAAACTCACCAAATGACTCCTCCCACCATATTATGATGTTGCCCAGATTTTGGGCTCGATCCGAAATCAATAGGTGTGCGAAATTGGACAATTCAAGTTCAACGGCAGTTCGTTCCTAATTGGAGTGGTTGGTGTATTCCATACTTCTAGCGATTGGAATTCACTCAAAACGCACCAAATGACTCCTCCCACCATATTATGATGTTGCCCAAGTTTTGGGCTCGATCCGAAATCAATAGGTGTTCAAAATTGGACAATTCAAGTTGAACGGCAGTTCGTTCCTAATTGGAGTGGTTGGTGTATTCCATACTTCTAGCGATTGGATTTCACTTAAAACTCACCAAATGACTCCTCCGACCATATTATTTTATTGCCCAAGTTTTGGGCTCAATCCGAAATCAATAGGTGTTCAAAATTGGACAATTCAAGTTGAACGGCAGTTCGTTCCTAATTGGCGTGGTTGGTGTATTCCATACTTCTAGCGATTGCATTTCACTCAAAACTCACCAAATGACTCCTCCCACCATATTATGATGTTGCCCAAGTTTTGTGCTCGATCCGAAATCAATAGGTGTTCCAAATTGGACAATTCAAGTACAACGGCAGTTCGTTCCTAATTGGAGTGGTTGGTGTATTCCATACTTCTAGCGATTGGATTTCACTCAAAACTCACCAAATGACTCCTCCCACCATATTATGATGTTGCCCAAGATTTGGCCTCGATCCGAAATCAATAGGTGTTCCAAATTGGACAATTCAAGTTCAACGGCAGTTCGTTCCTAATTGGAGTGGTTGGTGTATTCCATACTTCTAGCGATTGGATTTCACTCAAAACTAACCAAATGACTCCTCCCACCATATTATGATGTTGCCCAAGTTTTGGGCTCGATCCGAAATCAATAGGTGTGAGAAATTGGACAATTCAAGTTCAACGGCAGTTCGTTCCTACTTGGAGTGGTTGGTGTATTCCATACTTCTAGCAATTGGATTTCACTCAAACCTCACCAAATGACTCCTCCCACCATATTATGATGTGGCCCATGTTTTGGGCTCGATCCGAAATCAATAGGTGTGAGAAATTGGACAATTCAAGTTGAACGACAGTTCGTTCCTAATTGGAGTGGTTGGTGTAGTCCATATTATGATGTTGCCCAACTTTTGGGCTCGATCCCAAATCAATAGGTGTTCCAAATTGGACAATTCAAGTTCAACGGCAGTTCGTTCCTAATATGAGTGGTAGGTGTATTCCATACTTCAAGCGATTGGATTTCATCCAAAACGCACCAAATGACTCCTCCCACCATATTATGATGTTGCCCATGTTTTGGGCTCGATCCGAAATCAATAGGTGTTCAAAATTGGACAATTCAAGTTGAACGGCAGTTCGTTCCTAATTGGAGTGGTTGGTGTATTCCATACTTCTAGCTGTTGGATTTCACTCAAAACTCACCAAATGACTCCTCCCACCATATTATGTTGTTGCCCAAGTTTTGGGCTCGATCAGAAATCAATAGGTATTCCAAATTGGACAATTCAAGTTCAAGGGCAGTTCGTTCCTCATTGGAGTGGTTGGTGTATTCCATACTTCTAGCGATTGGATTTCACTCAAAACTCACCAAATGACTCCTCCCACCATATTATGATGTTGCCCAAGTTTTGGGCTCGATCCGAAATCAATAGGTGTTCCAAGTTGGACAATTCAAGTACAACGGCAGTTCGTTCCTAATTGGAGTGGTTGGTGTATTCCATACTTCTAGCGATTGGATTTCACTCAAAACTCACCAAATGACTCCTCCCACCATATCATGATGTTGCCCAAGATTTGGGCTCGATCCGAAATCAATAGGTGTTCCGAATTGGACAATTCAAGTTCAACGGCAGTTCGTTCCTAATTGGAGTGGTTGGTGTATTCCATACTTCTAGCGATTGGATTTCACTAAAAACTAACCAAATGACTCCTCCCACCATATTATGATGTTGCACAAGTTTTGGGCTCGATCCGAAATCAATAGGTGTGAGAAATTGGACAATTCAAGTTCAACGGCAGTTCGTTCCTAATTGGAGTGGTTGGTGTATTCCATACTTCTAGCGATTGGATTTCACTCAAAACGCACCAAATGACTCCTCCCACCATATTATGATGTTGCGCAAGTTTTGGGCTCGATCCGAAATCAATAGGTGTTCAAAATTGGAAAGTTCAAGTTCAACGGCAGTTCGTTCCTAATTGGGGTGGTTGGTGTATTCCATACTTCTTGCGATTGGATTTCACTTAAAACGCACCAAATGACTCCTCCCACCATATTATGATTTTGCCCAAGTTTTGGGCTCGATCCGAAATCAATAGGTGCTCAAAATTGGACAATTCAAGTTGAACGGCAGTTCGTTCCTAATTGGAGTGGTTGGTGTATTCCATACTTCTAGCGATTGCATTTCATTCAAAACTCACCAAATGACTGCTCCCACCATATTATGATGTTGCCCAAGTTTTGGGCTCGATCCGAAATCAATAGGTGTTCCAAATTGGACAATTCAAGTTCAACGGCAGTTCGTTCCTAATTGGAGTGGTTGGTGTATTCCATACTTCTAGCGATTGGATTTCACTCAAAACTCACCAAATGACTCCTCCCACCATATTATGATGTTGCCCAAGTTTTGGGCTCGATCCGAAATCAATAGGTGTTCCAAATTGGACAATTCAAGTTCAACGACAGTTCGTTCCTAATTGGACTGGTTGGTGTATTCCATACTTCTAGCGAATGGATTTCACTCAAACCTCACCAAATGACTCCTCCCACCATATTATGATGTTGCCCATGTTTTTGGCTCGATCCGAAATCAATAGGTGTTCAAAATTGGACAATTCAAGTTGAACGGCAATTCGTTCCTAATTGGAGTGGTTGGTGTAGTACATACTTCTAGCGATTGGATTTCACTCAAAACTCACCAAATGACTCCTCCCACCATAATATGATGTTGCCCAAGTTTTGGGCTCGATCTGAAATCAATAGGTGTTCCAAATTGGACAATTCAAGTTCAACGGCAGTTCGTTCCTAAATGGAGTGGTTGGTGTATTCCATACTTCAAGCGATTGGATTTCACTCAAAACGCACCAAATGACTCCTCCCACCATATTATCATGTTGCCCATGTTTTGGGCTCGATCCGAAATCAAAAGGTGTGAGAAATTGGACAATTCAAGTTCAACAGCAGTTCGTTCCTAATTGGAGTGGTTGGTGTATTCCATACTTCTAGCGATTGGATTTCACTCAAAACTCACCAAATGTCTCCTCCCACCATATTATGATGTTGCCCGAGTTTTGGGCTCGATCCGAAATCAATAGGTGTTCCAAATTGGACAATTCAAGTTCAACGGCAGTTCGTTCCTAATTGGAGTGGTTGGTGTATTCCATACTTCAAGCGATTGGATTTCACTCAAAACTCTCCAAATGACTCCTCCCACCATATCATGATGTTGCCCAAGATTTGGGCTCGATCCGAAATCAATAGGTGTTCCGAATTGGACAATTCAAGTTCAACGGCAGTTCGTTCCTAATTGGAGTGGTTGGTGTATTCCATACTTCTAGCGATTGGATTTCACTAAAAACAAACCAAATGACTCCTCCCACCATATTATGATGTTGCCCAAGTTTTGGGCTCGATCCGAAATCAATAGGTGTGAGAAATTGGACAATTCAAGTTCAACGGCAGTTCGTTCCTAATTGGAGTGGTTGGTGTATTCCATACTTCTAGCGATTGGATTTCACTCAAAACGCACCAAATGACTCCTCCCACCATATTATGATGTTGCGCAAGTTTTGGGCTCGATCCGAAATCAATAGGTGTTCAAAATTGGAAAGTTCAAGTTCAACGGCAGTTCGTTCCTAATTGGGGTGGTTGGTGTATTCCATACTTCTTGCGATTGGATTTCACTTAAAACGCACCAAATGACTCCTCCCACCATATTATGATTTTGCCCAAGTTTTGGGCTCGATCCGAAATCAATAGGTGCTCAAAATTGGACAATTCAAGTTGAACGGCAGTTCGTTCCTAATTGGAGTGGTTGGTGTATTCCATACTTCTAGCGATTGCATTTCATTCAAAACTCACCAAATGACTGCTCCCACCATATTATGATGTTGCCCAAGTTTTGGGCTCGATCCGAAATCAATAGGTGTTCCAAATTGGACAATTCAAGTTCAACGGCAGTTCGTTCCTAATTGGAGTGGTTGGTGTATTCCATACTTCTGGCGATTGGATTTCACTCAAAACTCACCAAATGTCTCCTCCCACCATATTATGATGTTGCCCGAGTTTTGGGCTCGATCCGAAATCAATAGGTGTTCCAAATTGGACAATTCAAGTTCAACGGCAGTTCGTTCCTAATTGGAGTGGTTGGTGTATTCCATACTTCTGGCGATTGGATTTCACTCAAAACTCACCAAATGACTTCTCCCACCATATTATGATGTTGTCCAAGTTTTGGGCTCGATCCGAAATCAATAGGTGTTCGAAATTGGACAATTCAAGTTCAACGGCAGTTCGTTCCTAATTGGAGTGGTTGGTGTATTCCATACTTCTAGTGTTTGGATTTCACTCAAAACCCACCAAATGACTCCTCCCACCATGTTATGATGCTGCCCAAGTTTTGGGATCGATCCGAAATCAATTGGTGTGAGAAATTGGTCAATTCAATTTCAACGGCATTTCGTTCCTAATTGGAGTGGTTGGTGTATTCCATACTTCTAGCGATTGGATTTCATTCGAAACTCACCAAATGACTCCTCCCACCATATTATGATGTTGCCCAAGTTTTGGGCTCGATCCGAAATCAATAGGTGTGAGAAATTGGAAAATTCAAGTTCAACGGCAGTTCGTTCCTAATTGGAGTGGTTGGTGTATTCCATACTTCTAGCGATTGGATTTCTCTCAAAACTCACCAAATGACTCCTCCCACCACATTGTCATGTTGCCCAAGTTTTGGGCTCAATCAGAAATCAATAGGTGTGAGAAATTGGACAATTCAAGTTCAACGGCAGTTCGTTCCTAATTGGAGTGGTTGGTGTATTCCATACTTCTAGCGATTGGATTTCACTCAAAACTCACCAACTGACTCCTCCCACCATATTATGATGTTGCCCAAGTTTGGGGCTCGATCCTAAATCAATAGGTGTCAGAAATTGGTCAATTCATTTTCAACGACAGTTCGTTCCAAATTGGAGTAGTTGTTGTATTCCATACTTCTAGCGATTGGATTTCACTCAAAACTCACCAAATGACTCCTCCCACCATATTATGATGTTGCCCAAGTTTTGGGCACGATCCGAAATCAATAGGTGTGAGAAATTGGACAATTCAAGTTCAACGGCAGTTCGTTCCTAATTAGAGTTGTTGGTGTATTCCACACTTCTAACGATTGGATTTCACTCAAAACTCCCCAAATGACTCCTCCCACCATATTATGATGTTGCCCAAGTTTTGGGCTCGATCCGAAATCAATAGGTGTGAGAAATTCGAGAATTCAAGTTCAACGGCAGTTTGTTCCTAATTGGAGTGGTTGGTGTATTGCACACTTCTAGCGATTGGATTTCACTCAAAACACACCAAATGAATCCTCCCACGGTATTATGATGTTGCCCAAGTTTTGGGCTCGATCCGAAATCAGTAGGTGTGAGAAATTGGACAGTTCAAGTTCAACGGCAGTTCGTTCCTAATTGGAGTGGTTGGTGTATTCCACACTTCTAGCGATTGAATTTCACTCAAAACTCCCCAAATGACTCCGCCCACCATATTATGGTGTTGCCCAAGTTTTGGGTTCGATCCGAAATCAATAGGTGTGAGAAATTGGAGAATTCAAGTTCAAAGGCAGTTTGTTCCTAATTGGAGTGGTTGGTGTATTCCACACTTCTAGCAATTGGATTTAACTCAAAACTCACCAAATGAATCCTCCCACGGTATTATGATGTTGCCCAAGTTTTGGGCTCGATCCGAAATCAATCGGTGTGAGAAATTGGACAATTCAAGTTGAACGGCAGTTCGTTCCTAATTGGAGTGGTTGGTGTATTCCATAGTTCTAGCGATTGGATTTCACTCAAAACTCACCAAATTACTCCTCCCACCATATTATGATGTTGCCCAAGTTTTGGGCTCGATCCGAAATCAATAGGTGTGAGAAATTGGACAATTCAAGTTCAACGGCAGTTCGTTCCTAATTGGAGTGGTTGGTGTATTCCATACTTCTAGCGATTGGATTTCACTCAAAACTCACCAAATGACTCCTCCCACCATATTATGATGTTGCCCAAGGTTTGGGCTCGATCCGAAATCAATAGGTGTTTCAAATTGGACAATTCAAGTTCAACGGCAGTTCGTTCCTAATTGGAGTGGTTGGTGTATTCCATACTTCTAGCGATTGGATTTTACTCAAAACTCACCAAATGACTCCTCCCACCATATTATGATGTTGCCCAAGTTTTGGGCTCGATCCGAAATCAATAGGTGTTCCAAATTGGACAATTCAAGTTCAACGGCAGTTCGTTCCTAATTGGAGTGGTTGGTGTATTCCGTACTTCTAGCGTTTGGATTTCACTCAAAACTCACCAAATCACTCCTCCCACCATATTATGATGTTGCCCAAGTTTTGGGATCGATCCGAAATCAATAGGTGTGAGAAATTGGTCAATTCAATTTCTACGGCATGTCGTTCCTAATTGGAGTAGTGTTGTATTCCATACTTCTAGCGATTGGATTTCACTCAAAACTCACCAAATGAATCCTCCCACCGTATTATGATGTTGCCCAAGTTTTGGGCTCGATCCGAAATCAATAGGTGTGAGAAATTGGACAATTCAAGTTCAACGGCAGTTCGTTCCTAATTGGAGTGGTTGGTGTATTCCATACTTCTAGCGATTGGATTTCACTCAAAACTCACCAAATGACTCCTCCCACCACATTATGATGTTGGCCAAGTTTTGGGCTCAATCCGAAATCAATAGGTGTTCCAAATTGGACAATTCAACTTCAATGGCAGTTCGTTCCTAATTGGAGTGTTAGGTGTATGCCATACTTCAAGCGATTGGATTTCACTCAAAACGCACCAAACGACTCCTCCCACCATATTATGATGTTGCCCAAGTTTTGGGCTCGATCCGAAATCAATGGGTATGAGAAATTGGACAATTCAAGTTCAACGGCAGTTCGTTCCTAATTGGAGTGGTTGGTGTATTCCATACTTCTAGCGATTGGATTTCACTCAAAACTCACCAAATGACTCCTCCCACCATATTATGATGTTGCCCAAGTTTTGCATCGATCCGAAATCAATAGGTGTGAAAAATTGGTCAATTCAATTTCAACGGCATGTCGTTCCTAATTGGAGTGGTTGGTGTATTCCATACTTCTAGAGATTGGATTTCACTCAAAACTCACCAAATAAATCCTCCCACCATATTATGATGTTGCCCAAGTTTTGGGCTCGATCCGAAATCAGTAGGTGTTCCAAATTGGACAATTCAACTTCAATGGCCGTTCGTTCCTAATTGGACTGGTAGGTGTATGCCATACTTCTAGCGATTGGATTTCACTCAAAACACACCAAATGACTCCTCCCACCATATTATGATGTTGCCCAAGTTTTGGGCTCGATCCGAAATCAATGGGTGTGAGAAATTGGACAATTCAAGTTCAACGGCCGTTCGTTCCTAATTGGAGTGGTTGGTGTATTCCATACTTCTAGCGATTGGATTTCACTCAAAACTCACCAAATGACTCCTCCCACCATATTATGATGTTGCCCAAGTTTTGGGATCGATCCGAAATCAATAGGTGTGAGAAATTGGTCAATTCAATTTCAACGGCATGTCGTACCTAATTGGAGTGGTTGGTGTATTCCATACTACTAGCGATTCGATTTCACTCAAAACTCACCAAATGACTCCTCCCACCATATTATGATGTTGCCCAAGTTTTGGATCGATCCGAAATCAATAGGTGTGAGAAATTGGTCAATTCAATTTCAACGGCATGTCGTTCCTAATTGGAGTGGATGGCGTATTCCATACTTCTAGCGATTGGATTTCACTCAAAACTCACCAAATGAATCCTCCCACCATATTATGATGTTGCCCAAGTTTTGGGCTCGATCCGAAATCAATAGGTGTGAGAAATTGGACATTTCAAGTTCAACGGCAGTTCGTTCCAAATTGGAGTGGTTGGTGTATTCCATACTTCTAGCAATTGGATTTCACTCAAAACGCACCAAATGACTCCTCCCACCATATTATGATGTTGCCCAAGTTTTGAGCTCGATCCGAAATCAATAGGTGTGAGAAATTGGACATTTCAAGTTCAACGGCAGTTCGTTCCTTATTGGAGTGGTTGGTGTATTCCATACTTCTAGCGATTGGATTTCACTCAAAACTCACCAAATGACTCCTCCCACCATATTACGATGTTGCCCAAGTTTTGGGCTCGATCCGATATCAATAGGTGTTCCAAATTGGACAATTCAAGTTCAACGGCAATTCGTTCCTAATTGGAGGGGTTGGTGTATTCCATACTTCTAGCGATTGGATTTCACTCAAAACGAACCAAATGAGTCCTCCCACCATATTATGATGTTGCCCAACTTTTGGGCTCGATCCGAAATCAATAGGTGTTCCAAATTGGACAATTCAAGTTCAACGGCAGTTCGTTCCTAATTGGAGTGGTTGGTGTATTCCATGCTTCTAGCGATTGGATTTCACTCAAAACTCACCAAATGACTCCTCCCACCATATTATGATGTTGCCCAAGTTTTGGGCTCGATCCGAAATCAATAGGTTTTCCAAATTGGACAATTCAAGTTCAACGGCTGTTCGTTCCTAATTGGAATGGTTGGTGTATTCCATACTTCTAGCGTTTGGATTTCACTCAAAACTCACCAAATGACTCCTCCCACCATATTATGATGTTGCCCAAGTTTTGGGCTCGATCCGAAATCAATAGGTGTTCCAAATTGGACAATTCAAGTTCAACGGCAGTTCGTTCCTAATTGGAGTGGATGGTGTATTCCATACTTCTAGCGATTGGATTTCACTCAAAACTCACCAAATGACTCCTCCCACCGTATTATGATGTTGCCCAAGTTTTGGGCTCGATCAGAAATCAATTTGTGTGAGAAATTGGACAATTCAATTTCAACGGCAGTTCGTTCCTAATTGGTGTGGTTGGTGTATTCCATACTTCAAGCGATTGGATTTCACTCAAAACTCACCAATTGACTCCTCCCACCATATTATGATGTTGCCAAAGTTTTGGCCTCGATCCGAAATCAATAGGTGTGAGAAATTGGACAATTCAAGTTCAACGGCAGTTCGTTCCTAATTGGAGTGGTTGGTGTATTCCATACTTCTAGCGATTGGATTTCACTCAAAACTCACCAAATGACGCCTCCCACCACATTATGATGTTGCCCAAGTTTTGGGCTCGATCCGAAATCAATAGGTGTGAGAAATTGGACAATTCAAGTTGAACGGCAGTTCGTTCCTAATTGGAGTGGTTGGTGTATTCCACACTTCTAGCGATTGGATTTCACTCAAAACTCACCAAATGACTCCCACCATATTATGATGTTGCCCAAGTTTTGGGCTCGATCCGAAATCAATAGGTGTTCCAAATTGGAAAATTCAAGTATAACGGCAGTTCTTTCCTAACTGGAGTGGTTGGTGTATTCCATACTTCTAGCGATTGGATTTCACTCAAAACTCACCAAATGACTCCTCCAACCATATTATGATGTTGCCCAAGTTTTGGGCTCGATCCGAAATCAATAGGTGTTCCAAATTGGACAATTCAAGTTCAACGGAAGTTCGTTCCTAATTGGAGTGGTTGGTGTATTCCATACTTCTAGCGATTGGATTTCACTCAAAACTCACCAAATGACTCCTCCCACCGTGTTATGATGTTGCCCAAGTTTTGGGCTCGATCCGAAATCAATAGGTGTTCCAAATTGGACAATTCAATTTCAACGGCAGTTCGTTCCTAATTGGAGTGGTTGGTGTATTCCATACTTCTAGCGTTTGGGTTTCACTCAAAACTCACCAAATGACTCCTCCCACCATATTATGATGTTGCCCAAGTTTTGGGCTCGATCCGAAATCAATAGGTGTTACAAATTGGACAATTCAAGTTCAACGGCAGTTCGTTGCTAATTGGAGTGGTTGGTGTATTCCATACTTCTAGCGATTGGATTTCACTCAAAACTCACCAAATGATTCCTCCCACCATATTATGATGTTGCCCAAGTTTGGGGCTCGATCCGAAATCAATAGGTGTGAGAAATTGGTCAATTCAATTTCAACGAAAGTTCGTTCCTAATTGGAGTGGTTGGTGTATTCCATACTTCTAACGATTGGATTTCACTCAAAACTTACCAAATGACTCCTCCCACCATATTATGATGTTGCCCAAGTTTTGGGCTCGATCCGGAATCAATAGGTGTGAGAAATTGGACAGTTCAAGTTCAACGGCAGTTCGTTCCTAATTGGAGTGGTTGGTGTATTCCATACTTCTAGCGATTGGATTTCACTCAAAACTCACCAAATGACTCCTCCCACCATGTTGTGATGTTGCCCAAGTGTTGGGCTCGATCCGAAATCAATAGGTGTTCCAAATTGGACAATTCAAGTTCAACGGCAGTTCGTTCCTAATTGTAGTGGTTGGTGTATTCCATACTTCTAGCGATTGGATTTCACTCAAAACTCACCAAATGACTCCTCCAACCATATTAAGATGTTGCCCAAGTTTTGGGCTCGATCCGAAATCATTTGGTGTGAGAAATTGGACAATTCAAGTTCAACGGCAGTTCGTTCCTAATTGGAGTGGTTGGTGTATTCCATACTTCTAGCGATTGGATTTCACTCAAAACTCACCAAATGACTCCTCCCACCATATTATGATGTTGCCCAAGTTTGGGGCTCGATCCGAAATCAATAGATGTGAGAAATTGGACAATTCAAGTTCAACGGCAGTTCGTTCCTAATTGGAGTGGTTGGTGTATTCCATACTTCTAGCGATTGGATTTCACTCAAAACTCACCAAATGACTCCTCCCACCATATTATGATGTTGCCCAAGTTTGGGACTCGATCCGAAATCAATAGGTGTGAGAAATTGGACAATTCAAGTTCAACGGCAGTTCGTTACTAATCGGAGTCCTTGGTGTATTCCATACTTCTAGCGATTGGATTTCACTCACCATATTATGATCTTGCCAGAGTTGTGGGCTCGATCCGAAATCAATAGGTGTGAGAAATTGGAAAATTCAAGTTCAACGGCAGTTCGTTCCTAATTGGAGTGGTTGGTGTATTCCATACTTCTAGCGATTGGATTTCACTCAAAACTCACCAAATGACTCCTCCCACCATATTATGATGTTGCCCAAGTTTTGGGCTCGATCCGAAATCAATAGGTGTTCCAAATTGGACAATTCAAGTTCAACGGCAGTTCGTTCCTAATTGGAGTGGTTGGTGTATTCCATACTTCTAGCGATTGGATTTCACACAAAACTCACCAAATGACTCCTCCCACCCTATTATGATGTTGCCCAAGTTTGGGGCTCGATCCGAAATCAATAGATGTGAGAAATTGGACAATTCAAGTTCAACGGCAGTTCGTTCCTAATTGGAGTGGTTGGTGTATTCCATACTTCTAGCGATTGGATTTCACTCAAAACTAACCAAATTACTCCTCCTACCATAATATGATGATGCCCAAGTTTTGGACTCGATCCGAAATCAATAGGTGTTCCAAATTGGACAATTCAAGTTCAACGGCAATTCGTTCCTAATTGGAGTGGTTGGTGTTGTCGAATGTCCATACATACTCTTCCTATTCATAGTTCAATTCGAATTAAAGCATGGTGTATACTCTTAATTCAAACCAAGATAGTTAACAAACAAGTTCTAATGGTGATCAATCATTCAAACAAGCATGTTAACTTATAAGCATAATGAATAAGAACATGAATCATGAATCAAACTTGAAACTCCAAACTTATAAACCCAGAATATTCATGTTAGGTTACATCGAAGCCCTAGTGATAAGTTCATAATTTCACACATTTGCATGCCTTCGTTACTTAGTAATTTTGTTTAGTTTCTCTTTATTTCAAGTCACTTACCTATGTTTGTGTGTTCTATAGGTTGAAGGCAGCAAGAGATTGCTTTTGAAGCAAAATGGTGCAAAACGTGCAAAAACTGGATATTGAGTTAGAAGTTCATTTCGGACTTATCTTCTTCATCTGAGCTTGGATTGGGCCAATACTTGTGTGGTTGGATCAGAGACATTCTGAACTTCAAAATGGATATCTTAAAGTCATATTTGGATTCAGCCAAACCCAATCCGTGAGCCCATCAAAATACACATCATGCTGACATGAGGATGAGCTGATGGATGCTTGGTCATGGTGAGCTAGGCATGAGCTATTGGTTTCTGGATGGATGCTTGATCATGCTGACATGAAGATGACCTATGGCTGCTGGTGGGATTTATTAGTGCAGCAACCAATTCTGATTATCTAAATACAAGTGTTGTATGCATTAGTCATATTCAATTCAGAATTCCCCTTTCCTTCTCCCTATAAATACCACTTCCATTCCACATCCCAGATACAATTCACTTCATCCATTACTTCCATACACACATTCAGATTCACCACAAAGAGAGAGAGAGAGCTAGCTGCAAAGGAGGGAGAGCTGGGAGCTGTCCTGGAAACTACCTTGCTGCCACCAGCTAGTTCTTCTATTCTCTTTATTCTACCTATGTATTTCTTATCTTCTGTATTCATAATTATGTTTAACTAATCCATTTTGTTAGGGCTTAGGATGAAGCCCTAGTCATGAATATTCAATGTTATGGATGATTTCATAGTTAATTGATTTCCTTGCTTTCATTATCAAGTTGTTAATCTCCAGCTTATTATGTGCTTGATGTATGTTTTCTTGGAGTAGCTAACTAGGATTTTATGCATCTAGCACAGGTTGGGAAGGGGTTTAGATTCACCAATTCTACTCTCCTTTCACAAGCAACACATGAATGGCCTAAGAATCATTCAAGGGGTTAATAACCATAGGTTGACTAGGACAGATACCATGTTCTAGGACTTGTGTGATTATCATATTCTCAAGGAACTTAATGACTCTTATATGCTTTATTCTAAGTAGATACCATGCTTAGGTTGCATATTAGAGATCACGTGTTGTGTAGATACCATGCACAATTACATGCCTTAGGAGAATCATGCATCCTGCACCTAGATACCATAGGCTTGTATGCGATAATCTATTGTTAATGAAGCTTGAGTCAATTTCTATGCATTCATAACTTGGATAGGAAGACTAGTGGTAGATTCCAAGGCTCTAACACTTCTCAATCATTGTTTCACAACTTGTTCATTGCTGCCATTGTTTACTTCCAGCACTTCCATTTCATTCTCTTGTTTTCATTTAAACAACAAAAACCCCCCATTCGAGTGCGTGTGTGGTGCTAGGATTCTGTCCTAGACCTTGCCAATTGTTAGTTAGTTTGTTTCTTTGTTTTCAGTTTTTCCATCATTCTAAGTAGTTTAACTTGCAACCAAGTTACCATTCTCCGTGGGATCGACCTCGTATTTCATAAGCTATACTATAAATGGTTCGTGCACTTGCGAGAATTGAAGTTTCTATTTTTAATAACTCATTTTAGTTGTTAGGAATAGGCTCAACAAGTTTTTGGCGCCGTTGCCGGGGAACCGGTAACGATGGTGCTATAGTTAGATTACTTTGAGTGTTTTTGTTTTTGTTTTCGTTGGTTTTTATTTCTGTATTCTGTTTTTCTTTTTAGTTGTTATCTCCATTTGAAGGCACTAATTGGTTTCTTCTGTGTGCATATATGTCCGAATCTGATTCTGAGCCAATTTCACCAGGAACTTTTGCTGTACGTGTTGGTTTGAGGAGGAATTATAGTTCTTTAAGTGCTGAATCTGAGAGCTACGAATCTGAAGGTTCAAGCAAGATGGCAGAGATTCCAAACAACAACAATAATGATGAAGGAGGTGGTGCGCTTGTTGTCCAACCTAGGAAACCCCTGCGTGAATTTTCCATCCCCAAAGTCACTGATCAACCTTCGTGCATCGTCTATCCTCAACTCACAATTGACAGGTTTGAGCTTAGAAGTGGTATGATTCATCTTCTTCCAACTTATTATGGTAATACCACTGAGGATCCTTACATGCATGTTAAGCAATTCTTTGAAATATGTGCTACAATCAAAATTCAAGGACTTGATGATGAGCAGATTAAGATGAGGCTATTCCCATTCAGTTTAAAAGATAAGGCTAAGTCATGGTTATACTCTTTGCCTAATGCTTCAATTCGTACTTGGGATGAGCTTTCTAATAAGTTTTTGCAGAAATTCTTTCCAGCTCAAAAGACTAACAAGATTAGAAAGGAAATTCTTGGTTTCACACAAAGAGAAGGAGAAGCTTTTCATGAATGCTGGGAGAGGTACAAGGAGATGATGAGTTCTTGCCCACACCACAATATAGAGAGTTGGATGCAAATGCAATCTTTCTATGAAGGTTTGCTTGATTCCGAAAGGATGATGGTAGATGCAACAAGTGGAGAAGGACTGATGAACAAAACAGCAGATGAGGCTTTTACTCTCTTTGAATCTTTGAGTACCAACTCTCAACAATGGAGCTACAATAAAGGAAGAGGAGCTCCTATGAAAGCTGTGGTCTCTGAGGTAAGTACTAATAATGAGATTAATGCAAAACTTGATGTTATGTGTTCTTTGCTTCAACAGGCAGTGACTGGCCCTCTAGGAAGCAAAGAGGAAGTTCAAGACCAATCTTTTGCAAAGCACATGCTAGAGCAAGCAAATGCCCTTCAAGGAAGGAATCCTCAGAATGATCCTTACTCAAACACATACAATCCGGGGTGGAGAAATCATCCTAATTTCAGGTGGAGCAATAATTCAAATGTGCAACAATCTCAAGGACCTCCCCCAGGATTTCAAATACAACAAAGGCAATTCCAGCAAGCTCCCCAACAAGTACAAGAGCAAAGGGGTGATCAAATGGGAGAATTGCAAGACATGTTCAAGAAGTTCATGGGGCAACAGATGCAAACCAATCAGAATCTTCAAAATGCAGTGAACAAACTAGAAGTGCAAGTTGGGCAGATTGCATCCTCCATGAGCAATAGAGCATCCGGAACTTTTCCAAGCCAAACGGAGGTGAATCCAAGGCATCATGAGCAAGTTAAAGCAGTGCACATCTTGAGAAGTGGTAAACAAGTTGATAATAAGGTTGGAGATGCCAATGAAGAGCAAGAAGATGGAGAAAACGTGGAGATCATTCAGCCACCACAAGGGCAGCCCACAGGTTCCACCAAACAGCCCCTCAATTCTCTTGGAAAGAGCACAGGCCCTAAGGTATCATCTAATGCTAATCAAGTTCCAATTTCATCTAATGCTTTTAGGCCTATTGCACCCTTTCCCAGCAGGTTATCAAAGTCAAAGAAAGATCAAGGCTTGGATGAGATAATGGAAATATTCAAGAAAGTGCAAATCAACATCCCATTGCTCAATGCCATTGCTCAGATTCCAAAATATGCAAAATTTTTGAAGGATCTATGCACTAACAAGAGGAGATTCAAAGAGCATGAACAGGTTGCATTAAGTGAAGAGGTTAGTGCAGTCTTACAAAGAAAGCTACCTCCAAAGCTAAAGGATCCAGGTTCATTTTCTATACCTTGTATAGTTGGTGATTTTAAGTTTCAAAAAGCTTTGCTTGATCTTGGTGCATCCATTAACCTTATGCCATATCATGTTTATGAGAAACTTAACCTTGGTGAGTTGCAAGCCACATCTGTGAGCATTCAATTGGCAGATAGAACTATCAGGTACCCTAGGGGCATTCTAGAAGATGTTTTGGTGAAAGTAGAAGAGCTGATTTTGCCAGCTGATTTCTTGGTGTTGGAAATGGAAGAAGCACCAATTCATGACAATCAGTTACCACTCATTCTTGGTCGTCCATTCATGGCAACTGCCGGTGCAATTATTGATGTGAAGAAGGGTACATTGACTATGAACGTGTTTGATGAGACAATAGCATTCAAAGTGTTTGAAGCCTCCAAGTTTCCAAGTGATGAGCATGAAGTTTTCCAGCTTGATGCAATTGATAATATGGTGAAAGAAGCACTGCCAATGAGTTATTTGGAGCCTATTGAAGCATGCATCACACAAAGCATAAGGAAAGAAGAAGTGGACAGATTAGAGGCTGTGATCTCTCCTTTACTTCTTGAGCTTGTTTGCAGCATGGATAGCTACATAGAAGTGGGAAAGAGGTATGCAAACCAATTTGAATCTTTACCCGCACCTACTAATAAGGTTTTACCTTCTATTGTGCAGGCACCGGAGTTGGAATTAAAGCAATTGCCAACACACCTTAAATATGCTTATTTAGGTGAGAGTGAGACTCTACCTGTTATCATTGCCTCACACCTCGAACCAAATGATGAGAAGAAGCTTTTGAGGGTTCTAAAAGAGCACAAAACTGCGATTGGATGGAGCATTGCAGATATCAAAGGCATAAGCCCAACATCGTGCATGCATAGGATACTATTGGAGGACAATGCAGTGCCTAAGAGGGATGCCCAAAGACGTCTCAATCCAAACATGAAGGAGGTGGTAAGGAAAGAAGTAATGAAGCTTTTAGATGTTGGTATTATTTACCCTATTTCTGACAGTAAATGGGTGAGCCCAATACAAGTTGTCCCCAAGAAATCAGGTATCACAGTGGTGAAGAATGAAGCAAACGAGCTTGTACCAACACGGATGACCACGGGCTGGAGAGTTTGCATTGATTATAGGAAGCTCAACACAGCAACAAGCAAGGATCACTTCCCTCTTCCATTTATTGATCAAATGCTTGAGAGATTGGCTGGCCATAGCCACTATTGCTTCCTTGATGGATATTCAGGTTACAACCAAATCGCCATAGCCCCAGAAGATCAAGAGAAGACAACCTTCACATGTCCCTTTGGTACTTTTGCTTATAGGAGGATGCCCTTTGGTCTTTGCAATGCCCCAGCCACTTTCCAAAGGTGCATGATGAGCATTTTCTCCGACATGGTAGAAAGGTTTATTGAGGTATTCATGGATGACTTCTCTGTCTTTGGTGATTCTTTTGATCAATGTTTGCATAACTTATCTAAGGTGTTGGCTAGATGTGAACAAAATAACCTTGTGCTTAATTGGGAAAAATGTCATTTTATGGTTAACCAAGGCATAGTTCTTGGTCATGTCATCTCTAGTAATGGAATTGAGGTAGATAAAGCTAAGATTGATTTGATTGCTTCTATGCCCTCACCTACTTCTGTCAAAGAAGTACGTTCTTTCCTTGGCCATGCAGGTTTCTATAGGCGTTTCATTAAAGATTTTTCTAAGATTGCAAGGCCTTTGTGCAATCTCCTTGCCAAGGACATGGATTTTGTGTTTGATCAAAACTGTGAGAATGCTTTCAATGCTTTGAAAATGATGCTCACAACTGCCCCAATCATTATGCCATCGGATTGGAGCTTGCCTTTTGAACTGATGTGTGACGCCTCAGATTATGCTGTTGGAGCTGTTTTGGGGCAGCGAGTTGATAAGAAGCCACATGCCATCTACTATGCTAGTAGAACCCTCAACGATGCCCAACTCAACTATTCCACCACAGAGAAGGAGTTATTAGCTGTCATATTTGCTTTAGAGAAGTTCAGATCTTATTTGATTACTAACAAGGTCATTGTTTACACTGATCATGCAGCATTGAAATACTTGTTAGCTAAAAAGGATGCCAAGCCACGCCTCATTAGATGGATCCTCTTGTTGCAAGAGTTTGACTTGGAGATAAAAGATAAGAAAGGAAGTGAGAATGTGGTGGCTGATCACTTGAGTAGATTGGTGCATGTATCTAATGAAGAGGAGGATTCACTGCCATTGCGTGAAAGCTTCCCTGATGAGCAACTCTTCTCTATTTGTGCTTTGAATTCTCTTAATCCATTGCCTTGGTTTGCTGATATTGTTAACTACTTATGCACTAACGAACTCCCTACAGGGTTATCTACATTCCAACGTGACAAGCTTAGGAAACAAGCAAGATACTACTTTTGGGATGATCCATACCTATTCAAGCATTGTCCGGACCAAGTAATTCGAAGGTGTGTGCCTGAAGGTGATTTTAAGAGCATTCTAGAGTTTTGTCACTCCCATGCATGCGGAGGCCATTTTGGAGCAAAGAAGACTGCCAACAAAGTGCTACAATCAGGTTTCTTTTGGCCTACCCTTTTTAAGGATGCTTATACATTTTGTGCTTCATGTGATAGATGCCAACGGATGGGTAATTTGCATGCTAGAAATCAGATGCCTCTCACTAATATCTTAGTCATTGATATATTTGATGTTTGGGGAATTGATTTCATGGGCCCTTTTCCTACTTCTTATGGATTTGAATATATATTAGTTGCTGTCGATTATGTTTCCAAATGGGTGGAAGCCATTGCCACTAGAACTAATGATGCTAAGATTGTGATCAGTTTTCTCAGAGGAAATATTTTTACAAGGTTTGGCACACCAAGAGCAATCATTAGTGATGGTGGCTCCCATTTTGTTAACCAAGCTTTTGCAGCACTCTTGAAGAAGTATGGAATCAAGCATAAGGTGGCAACACCCTACCATCCTCAAACTAGTGGGCAGGTTGAGATAAGCAATAGGGAGATTAAGCACATACTTGAGAAGACAGTGAACACCACAAGGAAGGATTGGTACATGCGTTTGGAGGATGCATTGTGGGCTTATAGGACAGCTTATAAGACCCCCATAGGTATGTCTCCATATAGACTTGTTTTTGGTAAACCTTGTCACTTACCAGTGGAGCTTGAGCACAGGGCTTATTGGGCGATCAAGGCATTCAATTTTGACATGAAAGCTGCTGGTGAAAAGAGGAGGCTTCAACTCAATGAGTTGGAGGAGTTGCGACATGAGGCGTATGAGAACGCTAAGCTTTATAAGGAGAAAACAAAGCAGTATCATGACAAGAAGATTCTTAGGAAGACGTTTGAGGAAGGGCAGAAGGTTCTCTTATTCAATTCACGCCTTAAGCTCTTCCCAGGTAAGCTTCGTTCTCGGTGGATTGGCCCTTTTGTTATTACTAATGTGTTTGATCATGGCGCAGTGGAGATTCAAAATATTAAGGATGGCAGCACCTTCAAGGTGAACGGACATCGGTTGAAACCTTACTTTGATGCCAACTTTGATGCCAATATTGAGTCTCAAGCACTCAAGGAGCCTCCACCACTCTCTTGAAGCTCACCAAAGTTTGGACGTCCGGCTGAAGACATAAAACTTAGCGCTTCTTGGGAGGCAACCCAAGGTGATGAGGAGAAGATAGAACGTGCAAGGAGCTTGCTTGCGTCCTAATCGCTTCAAAGGGGAGTTGTTTTCTGAACTCTAACATTTGGTTATGTCTTTTCCTTATCTTCTTTCCTTTCATTTATGAGGCATTGCTTGTTCTTATACTCTAAACATTGAGGACAATGTTTCATTTAAGTTTGGGGGGAAGGATTCAGTTATGTTGTTTTATTGTCAAATTTTAAAATTTTTAAGTGTGTCTAGTGTCTAATAACGCAGAATTTTGTGTGTTGTTTCGTTATCCTTCCAAACACCTATGATAAGACTTGGATTTAATACTAATATGGTTTTTTCAGAAATTGATAGTCATTGTTTAAGGCCTATGTGTGATTCTGAGTGAACTTTGTCTTGCATGCCATCCTTGCACTTATTGAGCACTTTGCCAAGTTAGTCCAATTTCTTGCTACTTGGAGATGTTATGCAATTCTGCTTATTTCATGATCTTGGTTTCATGCTCTAGAACTTATTTGAATATCTCTTGAGACATTCTGTTGCCATACAATGCTTAGGAAGTGATTTAGGCCATGTTTAAATCGTTTGAGCCTTTCTAACCATCCCTCTACATGTATTCATCCCTAGTCAACCCAATTGTGCCTACGTTAAGCCTTTCTTTGTGTAAACCATTCCTACCATAATAAATCTCTGTTTCTTATCTTTACCTATTCTTTGAGCAATTAAAGCTATCTTTAAAGGAGAGTCATAAAGATTGCAAGGTTTTTGGAGCAAAAGTGAGTCATTAGTGCTGTAACCCAAGTGTTGAAAAGAAATAAGTTTTGGGGTATTGTTAACTAATCAAAAGAGGTAATGAAGTGTGACCAATGTAGTCACGGCCCTAGGGTGTTATAAGGAAAGATCATGGTGATCTAGGGTAAAGAGCCACAAAATTAGGCCAAATAACACATTTGAAGGTGCTGAAATTATGTTGAAAATCTGCTCATGTATGTGTTCCTTGCTTGTTACAAAGTTCAGTAATCTCTCATGCTTTTACCTATGCTTTAGTTGTGCTCAAAATGTTGTTATATCTCCATGTCTCCTCTTTCATTCAACCACTACCCTAAGCCTCATTACAACCCTTGTAAAGTCCTTTTGATCCTTGGTAATGTGTGGTATTACTGTGGAGAGCTGATTTCATAATGAGCTTATGGGGCTCGAAATTCTTGATTGTGCTTTAAGTGTGTGCGCATGTACTTATTTGAGTTGCAGGTGTTGTTCTGATTTGGCATTCACACACTACACTTAAGGATGTCATTGTAAGCTTTGCACACTCTTGAATCATGTGTGGAACTTAGATTGTGATTGTTGTGTTTCTTTGGAACCATATACTTTGGTGATTCTTTGAGGATATTGTTTGGAAGGCTAGCTGCTTATTTTCTGTTTTCTAAGTTGTAGTTTTATTTTGTTTGCTCGAGGACTAGCAAAGTCTAAGTTTGGGGGTATTTGATAAGTTCATAATTTCACACATTTGCATGCCTTCGTTACTTAGTAATTTTGTTTAGTTTCTCTTTATTTCAAGTCACTTACCTATGTTTGTGTGTTCTATAGGTTGAAGGCAGCAAGAGATTGCTTTTGAAGCAAAATGGTGCAAAACGTGCAAAAACTGGATATTGAGTTAGAAGTTCATTTCGAACTTATCTTCTTCATCTGAGCTTGGATTGGGCCAATACTTGTGTGGTTGGATCAGAGACATTCTGAACTTCAAAATGGATATCTTAAAGTCATATTTGGATTCAGCCAAACCCAATCCGTGAGCCCATCAAAATACACATCATGCTGACATGAGGATGAGCTGATGGATGCTTGGTCATGGTGAGCTAGGCATGAGCTATTGGTTTCTGGATGGATGCTTGATCATGCTGACATGAAGATGACCTATGGCTGCTGGTGGGATTTATTAGTGCAGCAACCAATTCTGATTATCTAAATACAAGTGTTGTATGCATTAGTCATATTCAATTCAGAATTCCCCTTTCCTTCTCCCTATAAATACCACTTCCATTCCACATCCCAGATACAATTCACTTCATCCATTACTTCCATACACACATTCAGATTCACCACAAAGAGAGAGAGAGAGCTAGCTGCAAAGGAGGGAGAGCTGGGAGCTGTCCTGGAAACTACCTTGCTGCCACCAGCTAGTTCTTCTATTCTCTTTATTCTACCTATGTATTTCTTATCTTCTGTATTCATAATTATGTTTAACTAATCCATTTTGTTAGGGCTTAGGATGAAGCCCTAGTCATGAATATTCAATGTTATGGATGATTTCATAGTTAATTGATTTCCTTGCTTTCATTATCAAGTTGTTAATCTCCAGCTTATTATGTGCTTGATGTATGTTTTCTTGGAGTAGCTAACTAGGATTTTATGCATCTAGCACAGGTTGGGAAGGGGTTTAGATTCACCAATTCTACTCTCCTTTCACAAGCAACACATGAATGGCCTAAGAATCATTCAAGGGGTTAATAACCATAGGTTGACTAGGACAGATACCATGTTCTAGGACTTGTGTGATTATCATATTCTCAAGGAACTTAATGACTCTTATATGCTTTATTCTAAGTAGATACCATGCTTAGGTTGCATATTAGAGATCACGTGTTGTGTAGATACCATGCACAATTACATGCCTTAGGAGAATCATGCATCCTGCACCTAGATACCATAGGCTTGTATGCGATAATCTATTGTTAATGAAGCTTGAGTCAATTTCTATGCATTCATAACTTGGATAGGAAGACTAGTGGTAGATTCCAAGGCTCTAACACTTCTCAATCATTGTTTCACAACTTGTTCATTGCTGCCATTGTTTACTTCCAGCACTTCCATTTCATTCTCTTGTTTTCATTTAAACAACAAAAACCCCCCATTCGAGTGCGTGTGTGGTGCTAGGATTCTGTCCTAGACCTTGCCAATTGTTAGTTAGTTTGTTTCTTTGTTTTCAGTTTTTCCATCATTCTAAGTAGTTTAACTTGCAACCAAGTTACCATTCTCCGTGGGATCGACCTCGTATTTCATAAGCTATACTATAAATGGTTCGTGCACTTGCGAGAATTGAAGTTTCTATTTTTAATAACTCATTTTAGTTGTTAGGAATAGGCTCAACACCTAGTTATGGATTTAGCTACTCATAATGGAAAAGAGACTTGAACAGAAATGAGAAAACATAATGAATACAATAAGAGTAGAAAAACCCTTTTTCTGAAGTTCTTGTGGTGTCCAAGGCTTCTCCAAGTGCTTCTCCACTTCTAATGCTTCTCCAAGAGCTTCCCCACTTCTAGAAAGATGTATGAAGGATATGGAGGTGATTTGGGATGAGTTTGAGTGAGTGGTGATGGCTAAGGAAGATGAAATTCGTAGGGAAATGGAAGAGAGGTTTGCTGGAGTTGTTTTGGTGATTGTTGGAGTGTTTGGGATTTTGAGAGTGTTTGAGGATGGTTGGAGTGAATTGTGGGGGTTGTGAATCTCAGGATTTGTTGTGTCTTGAATGTGGAATGGATGTGGTATTTATAGGGAGAGGGGAGTGACAAATCTGAATTCATTATGGCTAATGCATACAACACTTGCATTATAAAAGATGAATTGGTTGATGCACTTCACTAATGCATACAACACTTGCATTATAAAATCTGAATTGGTTGATGCACTTCACCAATAGATCCCACCAGCAGCCCTAGCTCATCTTCATGTCACCATGACCAAGCTTCCAACCAGAAATGATAGCTCATACCTAGCTCACCATGACCAAGCATCCAACCAGCACATGCTGAGGTCAGCATAACCAGCAACTTCAAGGGCTTACAACTTGGGCTTCTCTTAATCAAATTAGGACTTTAAGCACTCGAAATTGAAGTTCAGAATGTCTTCTTTCCAGCCATATATCATTTGGGCCAATCCAAGGTCGGAGGAGGAAGTTAAGGCCAAAACAAATTGCTAACTCATTTTGCGCGCTGATAAAATCCATCCTGAGCATGGCTCTGTGTTTGCTAGGTAATAGACTCCATATTTATCCAATCGGGCTGAATTTTGGATATGTTATAGTACACACCCATTGGAACAACTTTCATGAAGAATGCTGCCTCATCCGAGCTGTGTAGGTTGCTGAAACAAAGCTTGCAATATGACCTACGGAACTGGACTGGCAGGGGGCTGTAGCCAAAATGAGTTTGTCTTTTAAGCTCTTCTTCCATTCATCCAAATTAGGCCTTAACATGCTTGAATTGCATGAATTATGCTCTCTTGCTCTATTGGCCTACAAAACACACAAAGGGAGGGAAATAACTTAGAATTATAGGAACTAAGCAAAAGAAGTAAGTAAATTGGGCATGTATATGTATGAAATTATGAGCTTAACAGTTGGTGTATTCCATACTTCTGGCGATTGGATTTCACTCAAAACTCTCCAATGACTCCTCCCACCATATTATGATGTTGCCCAAGTTTGGGGCACGATCCGAAATCAATAGGTGTGAGAAATTGGACAATTTAAGTTCAACGGCAGTTCGTTACTAATGCGAGTCGTTGGTGTATTCCATACTTCTAGCGATTGGATTTCACTCACCATATTATGATCTTGCCAGAGCTGTGGGCTCGATCCGAAATCAATATGTGTGAGAAATTGGACAATTCAAGTTCAACGGGAGGTCGTTCCTAATTGGAGTGGTTGGTGTATTCCATACTTCTAGCGATTGGATTTCACTCAAAACTCACCAAATGACTCCTCCCACCATATTATGATGTTGCCCAAGTTTTGGGCTCGAGCAGAAATCAATAGGTGTTCCAAATTGGACAATTCAATTTCAACGGCAGTTCGTTCCTAATTGGAGTGGTTGGTGTATTCCATACTTCTAGCGATTGGATTTCACTCAAAACTCACCAAATGACTCCTCCCACCATATTATGATGTTGCCCAAGTTTTGGGCTCGATCCGAAATCAGTAGGTGTGAGAAATTGGTCAATTCAATTTCAACGGCATTTCGTTCCTAATTGGAGTGGTTGGTGTATTCCATACTTCTAGCGAATGGATTTCACTCAAAACTCACCAAATGACTCCTCCCACCATATTATGATGTTGCCCAAGTTTGGGGCTCGATCCGAAATCAATGGGTGTGAGAAATTGGACAATTCAAGTTCAACGGCAGTTCGTTCCAAATTGGAGTGGTTGGTGTATTCCATACTTCTAGCGATTGGATTTCACTCAAAACTCACCAAATGACTCCTCCCACCATATTATGATGTTGCCCAAGTTTTGGGCTCGATCCGAAATCAGTAGGTGTGAGAAATTGGTCAATTCAATTTCAACGGCATTTCATTCCTAATTGGAGTGGTTGGTGTATTCCATACTTCTAGCGACTGGATTTCACTCAAAACTCACCAACGGAATCCTCCCACCATATTATGATGTTGCCCAAGTTTGGGGCTCGATCCGAAATCAATAATTGTGAGAAATTGGACAATTCAAGTGCAACGACAATTCGTTCCTAATTGGAGTGGTTGGTGTATTCCATACTTCTAGCGATTGGATTTCACTCAAAACTCCCCAAATGACTCCTAACACCATATTATAATGTTGCCCAAGTTTGGGGCTCGATCCGAAATCAATAGGTGTGAGAAATTGGACAATTCAAGTGCAACGGCAATTCGTTCCTAATTGGAGTGGTTGGTGTATTCCATACTTCTAGGGATTGGATTTCACTCAAAACTCACCACATGACTCCTCCCACCATATTATGATGTTGCCCAAGTTTTGGGCTCGATCCGAAATCAATAGGTGTGAGAAATTGGACAATTCAAGTTCAACGGCAGTTCGTTCCTAATTGTAGTGGTTGGTGTATTCCATACTTCTAGCGATTGGATTTCACTCAAAACTCACCAAATGACTCCTCCCACCATATTATGATGTTGCCCAAGTTTTGGGCTCGATCCGAAATCAGTAGGTGTGAGAAATTGGTCAATTCAATTTCAACGGCATTTCGTTCCTAATTGGAGTGGTTGGTGTATTCCATACTTCTAGCGATTGGATTTCACTCAAAACTCACCAAATGACTCCTCCCACCATATTTTGATGTTGCCCAAGTTTGGTGCTCGATCCGAAATCTATAGGTGTGAGAAATTGGACAATTCAAGTTCAACGGCAGTTCGTTCCTAATTGGAGTGGTTGGTGTATTCCATACTTCTAGCGATTGGATTTCACTCAAAACTCACCAAATGACTCCTCCCACCATATTATGATGTTGCCCAAGTTTTGGGCTCGATCCGAAATCAATAGGTGTGAGAAATTGGACAATTCAAGTTCAACGGCAGTTCGTTCCTAATTGGAGTGGTTATTGTATTCCATACTTCTAGCGATTGGATTTCACTCAAAACTCCCCAAATGACTCCTCCCACCATATTATGTTGTTGCCCAAGTTTTGGGCTCGATCCGAAATCAGTAGGTGTGAGAAATTGGTCAATTCAATTTCAACGGCATTTCGTTCCTAATTGGAGTGGTTGGTGTATTCCATACTTCTAGTGATTGGATTTCACTCAAAACTCGTCAAATGACTCCTCCCACCATATTATGATGTTGCCCAAGTTTTTGGCTTGATCCGAAATCGATAGGTGTGAGAAATTGGACAATTCAAGTTCAACGGCAGTTCGTCCCTAATTGGAGTGGTTGGTGTATTCCATACTTCTAGCGATTGGATTTCACTCCAAACTCACCAAATGACTCCTTCCCCCATATTATGATGTTGATCAAGTTTGGGGCTCGATCCGAAATCAATAGGTGTGAGAAATTGGACAATTCAAGTTTAACGGCAGTTCGTTCCTAATTGGAGTGGTTGGTGTATTCCATACTTCTAGCGATTGGATTTCACTCAAAACTCACCAAATGACTCCTCCCACCGTATTATGATGTTGCCCAAGTTTTGGGCTCGATCCGAAATCAATAGGTGTGAGAAATTGGACAATTCAAGTTCAACGGCAGTTCGTTCCTAATTGGAGTGGTTGGTGTATTCCATACTTCTAGTGATTGGATTTCACTCAAAACTCACCAAATGACTCCTCCCACCATATTATGATGTTGCCCAAGTTTTGGGCTCGATCCGAAATCAATAGGTGTGAGAAATTGGACAATTCAAGTTCAACGGCAGTTCGTTCCTAATTGGAGTGGTTGGTGTATTCCATACTTCTAGCGATTGGATTTCACTCAAAACTCCCCAAACGACTCCTCCCACCACATTATGTTGTTGCCCAGGTTTTGGGCTCGATGCGAAATCAGTAGGAGTGAGAAATTGGTCAATTCAATTTCAACGGCATTTCGTTCCTAATTGGAGTGGTTGGTGTATTCCATACTTCTAGCGATTGGATTTCACTCAAAACTCATCAAATGACTCCTCCCACCATATTATGATGTTGCCCAAGTTTTGGGCTCGATCCGAAACCAATAGGTGAAAGAAATTGGACAATTCAAGTTCAACGGCATTTCATTCCTAATTGGTGTGGTTGGTGTATTCCATATTTCAAGCGATTGGATTTCACTCAAAACTCACCAAATGACTCCTGACACCATATTATGATGTTGCCCAAGTTTGGGAATCGATCCGAAATCAATATGTGTGAGAAATTGGACAATTCAAGTTCAACGGCAGTTCGTTCCTAATTGGTGTGGTTGGTGTATTCCATACTTCTAGCGATTGGATTTCACTCAAAACTTACCCAGTGACTCCTCCCACCATATTATGATGTTGCCCAAGTTTGGGGCTCGATCCGAAATCAATAGGTGTGAGAAATTGGACAATTCAAGTTCAACGGCAGTTCGTTCCTAATTGGAGTGGTTGGTGTATTCCATACTTCTAGCGACTGGATTTCCCTCAAAACTCACCAACGGAATCCTCCCACCATATTATGATGTTGCCCAAGTTTGGGGCTCGATCCGAAATCAATAGGTGTGAGAAATTGGACAATTCAAGTGCAACGGCAATTCGTTCCTAATTGGAGTGGTTGGTGTATTCCATACTTCTAGCGATTGGATTTCACTCAAAACTCCCCAAACGACTCCTCCCACCATATTATGTTGTTGCCCAGGTTTTGGGCTCGATGCGAAATCAGTAGGAGTGAGAAATTGGTCAATTCAATTTCAACGGCATTTCGTTCCTAATTGGAGTGGTTGGTGTATTCCATACTTCTAGCGATTGGATTTCACTCAAAACTCATCAAATGACTCCTCCCACCATATTATGATGTTGCCCAAGTTTTGGGCTCGATCCGAAACCAATAGGTGAAAGAAATTGGACAATTCAAGTTCAACGGCATTTCATTCCTAATTGGTGTGGTTGGTGTATTCCATATTTCAAGCGATTGGATTTCACTCAAAACTCACCAAATGACTCCTGACACCATATTATGATGTTGCCCAAGTTTGGGGCTTGATCCGAAATCAATAGGTGTGAGAAATTGGACAATTCAAGTTCAACGGCAGTTCGTTCCTAATTGGAGTGGTTGATGTATTCCATACCTCTAGCGATTGGATTTCTCTCAAAACTCACCAAATGACTCATCCCACCATATTATGATGTTGCCCAAGTTTGGGGCTCGATCCGAAATCAATAGGTGTGAGAAATTGGACAATTCAAGTTCAACGGCAGTTCGTTCCTAATTGGAGTGGTTGGTGTATTCCATACCTCTAGCGATTGGATTTCTCTCAAAACTCACCAAATGACTCCTCCCACCATATTATGGTGTTGCCCAAGTTTTGGGCTCGATCCGAAACCAATAGGTGAAAGAAATTGGACAATTCAAGTTCAACGGCATTTCATTCCTAATTGGTGTGGTTGGTGTATTCCATACTTCTAGCGATTCGATTTCACTCAAAACTCACCAAATGACTCCTGACACCATATTATGATGTTGCCCAAGTTTGGGAATCGATCCGAAATCAATAGGTGTGAGAAATTGGACAATTCAAGTTCAACGGCAGTTCGTTCCTAATTGGAGTGGTTGGTGTATTCCATACTTCTAGCGACTGGATTTCACTCAAAACTCACCAAATGACTCCTCCCACCATATTATGATGTTGCCCAAGTTTTGGGCTCGATCCGAAATCAATAGGTGTTCAAAATTGGACAATTCAAGTTGAACGGCAGTTCGTTCCTAATTGGAGTGGTTGGTGTATTCCATACTTCTAGCGATTGGATTTCACTCAAAACTCCCCAAATGACTCCTAACACCATATTATGATGTTACCCAAGTTTTGGGCTCGATCCGAAATCAATGGGTGTGAGAAATTGGACAATTCAAGTTCAACAGCAGTTCGTTCCAAATTGGAGTGGTTGGTGTATTCCATACTTCTAGCGATTGGATTTCACTCAAAACTCACCAAATGACTCCTCCCACCATATTATGATGTTGCCCAAGTTTTGGGCTCGATCAGAATTCAATAGGTGTGAGAAATTGGACAATTCAAGTTCAACGGCAGTTCGTTCCTAATTGGAGTGGTTGGTGTATTCCATACTTCTAGCGACTGGATTTCACTCAAAACTCACCAAATGACTCCTCCCACCATATTATGATGTTGCCCAAGTTTTGGGCTCGATCCGAAATCAATAGGTGTGAGAAATTGGACAATTCAAGTTCAACGGCAGTTCGTTCCTAATTGGAGTGGTTGGTGTATTCCATACTTCTAGCGATTGGATTTCACTCAAAACTCCCCAAATGACTCCTAACACCATATTATAATGTTGCCCAAGTTTGGGGCTCGATCCGAAATCAATAGGTGTGAGAAATTGGACAATTCAAGTTCAACGGCAGTTCGTTCCTAATTGGAGTGGTTGATGTATTCCATACTTCTAGCGATTGGATTTCACTCAAAACTCACCAAATGACTCCTGACACCATATTATGATGTTGCCCAAGTTTGGGGCTCGATCCGAAATCAATAGGTGTGAGAAATTGGACAATTCAAGTTCAATGGCAGTTCGTTCCTAGTTGGAGTGGTTGGTGTATTCCATACCTCTAGCGATTGGATTTCTCTCAAAACTCACAAAATGACTCCTCCCACCATATTATCATGTTCCCCAAGTTTGGGGCTCGATCCGAAATCAATTGGTGTGAGAAATTGGACAATTCAAGTTCAACGGCAGTTCGTTCCTAATTGGAGTGGTTGGTGTATTCCATAATTCTAGCGATTGGATTTCACTCAAAACTCACCAAATGACTCCTCCCACCATATTATGACGTTACCCAAATTTTGGGCTCGATCCGATATCAATAGGTGTGAGAAATTGGACAATTCAAGTTCAACGGCAGTTCGTTTCTAATTGGAGTGGTTGGTGTATTCCAAACTTCTAGCGATTGGATTTCACTCAAAACTCACAAAATGACTCCTCCCACCATACTATGATGTTGCTCAAGTTTTGGGCTCGATCCGAAATCAATAGGTGTGAGAAATTGGACAATTCAAGTTCAACGGCAGTTCGTTCCTAATTGGTGTGGTTGGTGTATTCCATACTTCTAGCGATTGGATTTCACTCAAAACTCCCCAAATGACTCCTAACACCATATTATGATGTTGCCCAAGTTTGGGGGTCGATCCGAAATCAATAGGTGTGAGAAATTGGACAATTCAAGTTCAACGGCAGTTCGTTCCTAATGGGAGTGGTTGGTGTATTCCATACTTCTAGCGATTGGATTTCACTCAAACCACACCAAACGACTCCTCCCACCATATTATGTTGTTGCCCAAGTTTTGGGCTTGATCCGAAATCAATAGGTGTGAGAAATTGGACAATTCAAGTTCAACGGCAGTTCGTTCCTAATTGGCGTGGTTGGTGTATTCCATACTTCTAGCGATTGGATTTCCCCCAAAACTCACCAAATTACTTCTCCCACCATATTATCATGTTTCCCAAGTTTTTGGCTCAATCGGAAATGAATAGGTGTGAGAAATTGGACAATTCAAGTACAACGGCAGTTCGTTCCTAATTGGCGTGGTTGGTGTATTCCATACTTCTAGCGATTGGATTTCCCCCAAAACTCACCAAATGACTTCTCCCACCATATTATCATGTTGCCCAGGTCTTTGGATCAATCGGAAATCAATAGGTGTGAGAAATTGGACAATTGAAGTTCAACGGCAGTTCGTGGAAATTGGAGTGGTTGGTGTATTGCATACTTCTGGCGATTGGATTTCACTCAAAACTCACCAAATGAGTTCTCCCACCATATTATGATGTTGCCCAAGTTTTGGGCTCGATCCGAAATCAATAGGTGTGAGAAATTGGACAATTCAAGTTCAACGGCAGTTCGTTCCTAATTGGAGTGGTTGGTGTATTCCATACTTCTAGCGACTGGATTTCACTCAAAACTCACCAACTGAATCCTCCCACCATTTTATGATGTTGCCCAAGATTGGGGCTCGATCCGAAATCAATAGGTGTGAGAAATTGGACAATTCAAGTTCAACGGCAATTCGTTCCTAATTGCAGTGGTTGGTGTATTCCATACTTCTAGCGGTTGGATTTCACTCAAAACTCCCCAAATGACTCCTAACACCATATTATGATGTTGCCCAAGTTTGGGGTTCGATCCGAAATCAATATGTGTGAGAAATTGGACAATTCAAGTTCAACGGCAGTTCGTTCCTAATTGGAGTGGTTGGTGTATTCCATACTTCTAGCGATTGGATTTCACTCAAACCACACCAAACGACTCTTCCCACCAAATTATGTTGTTGCCCAAGTTTTGGGCTTGATCCGAAATCAATAGGTGTGAGAAATTGGACAATTCAAGTTCAACGGCAGTTCGTTCCTAATTGGCGTGGTTGGTGTATTCCATACTTCTAGCGATTTGATTTCCCCCAAAACTCACCAAATTACTTCTCCCACCATATTATCATGTTGCCCAAGTTTTTGGCTCAATGGGAAATGAATAGGTGTGAGAAATTGGACAATTCAAGTTCAACGGCAGTTCGTGGAAATTGAAGTGGTTGGTGTATTCCATACTTCTGGCGATTGGATTTCACCCAAAACTCACACATGACTCCTCCCACCATATTATGATGTTGCCCAAGTTTTGGGCTTGATCTGAAATCAATAGGTGTGAGAAATTGGACAATTCAAGTTCAACGGCAGTTCTTTCCTAATTGGAGTGGTTGGTGTATTCCATACTTCTAGCAATTGGATTTCACTCAAAACTCACCAAATGACTCCTCCCACCATATTATGATGTTGCCCAGGTTTTGGGCTCGATTCAAAATCAATAGGTGTGAGAAAATGGACAATTCAAGTTCAACGGCGGTTCGTCCCTAATTGGGGTGGTTGGTGTATTCCATACTTCTAGCGATTGGATATCACTCAAAACTCACCAAATGACTCCTCCCACCATATTATGATGTTACCCAAGTTTTGGGCTCGATCCGATATCAATAGGTGTGAGAAATTGGACAATTCAAGTTCAACGGCAGTTCGTCCCTAATTGGGGTGGTTGGTGTATTCCATACTTCTAGCGATTGGATTTCACTCAAAACTCACCAAATGACTCCTCCCACCATATTATGACGTTACCCAAATTTTGGGCTCGATCCGATATCAATAGTTGTGAGAAATTGGACAATTCAAGTTCAACGGCAGTTCGTTTCTAATTGGAGTGGTTGGTGTATTCCAAACTTCTAGCGATTGGATTTCACTCAAAACTCACAAAATGACTCCTCCCACCATACTATGATGTTGCTCAAGTTTTGGGCTCGATCCGAAATCAATAGGTGTGAGAAATTGGACAATTCAAGTTCAATGGCAGTTCGTTCCTAAGTGGAGTGGTTGGTGTATTCCAGACATCTAGCGATTGGATTTCACTCAAAACTCACCAAATGACTCCTCCCACCATATTATGATGTTGCCCAAGTTTGGGGCTCTATCCGAAATCAATAGGTATGAGAAATTGGACAATTCAAGTTCAACGGCAGTTCGTTCCTAATTCGAGTGGTTGGTGTATTCCATACTTCTAGCGATTGGATTTCACTCAAAACTCACAAAATGACTCCTCCCACCATATTATGATGTTGCCCAAGTTTTGGGCTCAATCCGATATCAATAGGTTTGAGAAATTGGACAATTCAAGTTCAACGGCAGTTCGTTCCTAATTCGAGTGGTTGGTGTATTACACACTTCTAGCGATTGGATTTCACTCAAAACTCACAAAATGACTCCTCCCACCATATTATGACGATGCCCAAGTTTTGGGCTCGATACGAAATCAATAGGTGTGAGAAATTGGACAATTCAAGTTCAACGGCAGTTCGTTCCTAATTGGAGTGGTTGGTGTTTTCCATACTTCTAGCGATTGGATGTTAACCAAAACTCACCAAATGACCCCGCCCACCATATTATCATGTTGCCCAGGTTTTGGGCTCGATTCGAAATCAATAGGTGTTCCAAATTGGACAATTCAAGTTCAAGGACAGTTCATTCCTAATTGGAGTGGTTGGTGTATTCCAAACTTCTAGCGATTGGATTTCACTCAAAACGCACCAAATGAATCCTCCCACCATATTATGACGTCGCCCATGTTTTGGGCTCGATCCGAAATCAATAGGTGTGAGAAATTGGACAATTCAAGTTCAATGGCAGTTCGTTCCTATTTGGAGTGGTTGGTGTATTCCAAACTTCTAGCGATTGGATTTCACTCAAAACTCACCAAATGACTCCTCCCACCATATTATGATGTTGCCCAAGTTTTTGGCTCGATCCGAAATCAATAGGTGTGCGAAATTGGACAATTCAAGTTCAACGGCAGTTCGTTCCTAATTGGAGTGGTTGGTGTATTCCATACTTCTAGCGATTGGATTTCACTCAAAACTCACCAAATGACTCCTCCCACCATATTATGATGTTGCCCAAGTTTTTGGCTCGATCCGAAATCAATAGGTGTGCAAAATTGGACAATTCAAGTTCAACGGCAGTTCGTTCCTAATTGGAGTGGTTGGTGTATTCCATACTTCTAGCGATTGGATTTCACTCAAAACTCACCAAATGACTCCTCCCACCATATTATGATGTTGCCCAAGTTTTGGGCTCGATCCGAAATCAATAGGTGTTCGAAATTGGACAATTCAAGTTCAACGGCAGTTCGTTCCTAATTGGAGTGGTTGGTGTATTCCATACTTCTAGCGTTTGGATTTCACTCAAAACTCACCAAATGACTCCTCCCACCATATTAAGATGTTGCCCAAGTTTTGGGCTCGATCCGAAATCAATAGGTGTTCCAAATTGGACAATTCAAGTTCAACGGCAGTTCGTTCCTAATGGGAGTGGTTGGTGTATTCCATACTTCTAGCGATTGGATTTCACTCAAAACTCACCAAATGACTCCTCCCACCATATTATGCTGTCGCCCAAGTTTTCGGCTCGATCCGAAATCAATAGGTGTTCGAAATTGGACAATTCAAGTTCAACGGCAGTTCTTTCCTAATTGGAGTGGTTGGTGTATTCCATACTTCTAGCGATTGGATTTCACTCAAAACTCACCAAATGACTCCTCCCACCATATTATGATGTTGCCCAAGTTTTCGGCTCAATCCGAAATCAATAGGTGTGAGAAATTGGTCAATTCAACTTCAACGGCATTTCGTTCCTAATTGGAGTGGTTGGTGTATTCCATACTTCTAGCGATTGGATTTCACTCAAAACTTACCAAATGACTCCTCCCACCATATTAGGATGTTGCCCAAGTTTTGGGCTCGATCCGAAATCAATAAGTGTTCCGAATTGGACAATTCAAGTTCTACGGCAGTTCGTTCCTAATTGGAGTGGTTGGTGTATTCCATACTTCTAGCGATTGGATTTCACTCAAAACTCACCAAATGACTCCTCCAAACATATTATGATGTTGCCCAAGTTTTTGGCTCGATCCGAAATCAATTGGTGTTCCAAATTGGACAATTCAAGTTCAACGGCAATTCGTTCCTAATTGGAGTGGTTGGTGTATTCCATACCTCTAGCGATTGCATTTCACTCAAAACTCACCAAATGACTCCTCCCACCATATTATGATGTTGCCCAAGTTTTGGGCTCGATCCGAAATCAATAGGTGTTCTAAATTGGACAATTCAAGTTCAACGGCAATTCGTTCCTAATTGGAGTGGTTGGTGTATTCCATACTTCTAGCGATTGGATTTCACTCAAAACTCACCAAATGACTCCTCCCACCATATTATGATGTTGCCCAAGTTTTGGGCTCGATCCGAAATCAATAGGTGTTCCAAATTGGACAATTCAAGTTCAACGGCAGTTCGTTCCTAATTGGAGTGGTTGGTGTATTCCATACTTCTAGCGATTGGATTTCAATCAAAACTCACCAAATCACTCCTCCCACTATATTATGATGTTGCCCAAGTTTTGGGCTCGATCCGAAATCAATAGGTATGAGAAATTGGACAATTCAAGTTCGACGGCAGTTCGTTCCTAATTGGAGTGGTTGGTGTATTCCACACTTCTAGCGATTGGATTTCACTCAAAACTCACCAAAGGACTCCTCCCACCATATTATGATGTTGCCCAAGTTTTGGGCTCGATCCGAAATCAATAGGTGTGAGAAATTGGTCAATTCAATTTCAGCGGCATTTCGTTCCTAATTGGAGTGGTTGGTGTATTCCATACTTCTAGCGATTGGATTTCACTCAAAACTCACCAAATGACTCCTCCCACCATATTATGATGTTGCCCAAGTTTGGGGCTCGATCCGAAATCAATAGGTTTGAGAAATTGGACAATTCAAGTTCAACGGCAGTTCGTTCCTAATTGGAGTGGTTGGTGTATTCCAAACTTCTAGCGATTGGATTTCATTCAAAACTCACCAAATGACTCCTCCCACCATATTATGATGTTGCCCAAGTTTTGGGCTCGATCCGAAATCAATAGGTGTGAGAAATTGGACAATTCGAGTTCAACGGCAGTTCATTCCTAATTGGAGTGGTTGGTGTATTCCATACTTCTAGCGATTCGATTTCACTCAAAACTCACCAAATGACTCCTCCCACCATATTATGATGTTGCCCAAGTTTGGGGCTCGATCCGAAATCAATAGGTTTGAGAAATTGGACAATTCAAGTTCAACGGCAGTTCGTTCCTAATTGGAGTGGTTGGTGTATTCCACAGTTCTAGAGATTGGATTTCACTCAAAACTCACCAAATGACTCCTCCCACCATATTATGATGATGCCCAAGATTTGGGCTCGATCCGAAATCAATAATTGTTCGAAATTGGACAATTCAAGTTCAACGGCAGTTCGTTCCTAATTGGAGTGGTTGGTGTATTCCATACTTCTAGCGATTGGGCTCAAAACTAACCGAACGACTCCTCCCACCATATTATGATGTTGCCCAAGTTTTGGGCTCGAGCCGAAATCAATAGGTGTGAGAAATTGGACAATTCCAGTTCAACGGCAGTTCGTTCCTAATTGTAGTGGTAGGTGTATTCCATACTTCTAGCGATTGGATTTCACTCAAAACTCACCAAATGACTACTCCCACCATATTATGATGTTGCCCAAGATTTGGGCTCGATTCGAAATCAATAGGTGTTCCAAATTGGACAATTCAAGTTCAACGGCAGTTCGTTCCTAATTGGAGTGGTTGGTGTTTTCCATACTTCTAGCGATTGGATTTCACTCAAAACTAACCAAATGACTCCTCCCACCATATTATGATGTTGCCCAAGTTTTGGCCTCGAGCCGAAATCAATAGGTGTGAGAAATTGGACAATTCAAGTTCAACGACAGTTCATTCCTAATTGGAGTGGTTGGTGTATTCCATACTTCTAGCGATTGGATTTCACTCAAAACTCACCAAATGACTCCTCCCACCATATTATGATGTTGCCCAAGTTTTGGGCTCGATCCGAAATCAATAGGTGTGAGAAATTGGACAATTCAAGTTCAACGGCAGTTCATTCCTAATTGGAGTGGTTGGTGTATTCCATACTTCTAGCGATTGGATTTCACTCAAAACTCACCAAATGACTCCTCCCACCATATTATGATGTTGCCCAAGTTTTGGGCTCGATCCGAAATCAATAGGTGTTCCAAATTGGACAATTCAAGTTCAACGGCAGTTCGTTGCTAATTGGAGTGGTTGGTGTATTCCATACTTCTAGCGATTGGATTTCACTCAAAACTAACCGAACGACTCCTCCCACCATATTATGATGTTGCCCAAGTTTTGGGCTCGAGCCGAAATCAATAGGTGTGAGAAATTGGACAATTCAAGTTCAACGGCAGTTCGTTCCTAATTGGAGTGGTTGGTGTATTCCACACTTCTAATGATTTGATTTCACTCAAAACTCACCAAATGACTCCTCCCACCATATTATGATGTTGCCCTAGATTTGGGCTCGATTCGAAATCAATAGGTGTTCCAAATTGGACAATTCAAGTTCAACGGCAGTTCGTTCCTAGTTGGAGTGGTTGGTGTTTTCCATACTTCCAGCGATTGGATTTCACTCAAAACTAACCAAATGACTCCTCCCACCATATTATGATGTTGCCCAAGTTTTGGGCCCGAGCCGAAATCAATAGGTGTGAGAAATTGGACAATTCAAGTTCAACGGCAGTTCGTTCCTAATTGGAGTGGTTGGTGTATTCCATACTTCTAGCGATTGGATTTCACTCAAAACTCACCAAATCACTCCTCCCACCATATTGTGATGTTGCCCAAGTTTTGATCTCGATCCGAAATCAATAGGTGTTCCAAATTGGACAATTGAAGTTCAACGGTAGTTCATTCCTAATTGGAGTGGTTGGTGTATTCCATACTTCTAGCGATTGGATTTCACTCAAAACTCACCAAATGACTCCTCCCACCATATTATGATGTTGCCCAAGTTTTGGGCTCGATCCGAAATCAATAGGTGTTCCAAATTGGACAATTCAAGTTCAACGGCAGTTCGTTGCTAATTGGAGTGGTTGGTGTATTCCATACTTCTAGCGATTGGATTTCACTCAAAACTAACCGAACGACTCCTCCCACCATATTATGATGTTGCCCAAGTTTTGGGCTCGAGCAAAAATCAATAGGTGTGAGAAATTGGACAATTCAAGTTCAACGGCAGTTCGTTCCTAATTGGAGTGGTTGGTGTATTCCATACTTCTAGCGATTGGATTTCACTCAAAACTCACCAAATGACTCCTCCCACCATATTATGATGTTGCCCAAGTTTCGGGCTCGATCCGAAATCAATAGGTGTGAGAAATTGGACAATTCAAGTTCAACGGCAGTTCGTTCCTAATTGGAGTGGTTGCTGTATTCCATATTTCTAGCGATTGGATTTCACTCAAAACTCACCAAATGACTCCACCCACCATCTTATGATGTTGCCCAAGTTTTGGGCTCGATCAGAATTCAATAGGTGTGAGAAATTGGTCAATTCATTTCCAACGACAGTTCTTTCCTAATTGGAGTGGTTGGTGTATTCCGTACTTCTAGCGACTGGATTTCACTCAAAACTCACCAAATGACTCCTCCCACCAGATTATGATGTTGCCCAAGTTTTGGGCTCGATCCGAAATCAATAGGTGTGAGAAATTGGACAATTCAAGTTCAACGGCAGTTCGTTCCTAATTGGAGTTGTTGGTGTATTCCATACTTCTAGCGATTGGATTTCACTCAAAACTCACCAAATGACTCCTCAAACCATCATATGATGTTGCCCAAGGTTTGGGCTCGATCCGAAATCAATAGGTGTTCCAAATTGGACAATTCAAGTTCAACGGCAGTTCGTTCCTAATTGGAGTGGTTGGTGTATTCCATACTTCTAGCGATTGGATTTCACTCAAAACTCACCAAATGACTCCTCCCACCATATTATGTTGTTGCCCAAGTTTTGGGCTCGATCCGAAATCAATAGGTGTGAGAAATTGGACAATTCAAGTTCAACGGCAGTTCGTTTGAAATTGGAGTGGTTGGTGTATTCCATACTTCTAGCGATTGGATTTCACTCAAAACTCACCAAATGACACCTCCCACCATATTATGATGTTGCCCAAGTTTGGTGCTCGATCCGAAATCAATAGGTGTGAGAAATTGGACAATTCAAGTTCAACGGCAGTTCGTTCCTAATTCGAGTGGTTGGTGTATTCCGTACTTCTAGCGATTGTATTTCACTCAAAACTCACCAAATGACTCCTCCCACCATATTATGATGTTGCCCAAGTTTTGGGCTCGATCCGAAATCAATAGGTGTGAGAAATTGGACAATTCAAGTTCAACGGAAGTTCGTTACTAATTGGAGTGGTTGGTGTATTCCATACTTCTAGCGATTGGATTTTACTCAAAACTCACCAAATGACTCCTCCCACCATATTATGATGTTGCCCAAGTTTGGGGCTCGATCCGAAATCAATAGGTGTGAGAAATTGGACAATTCAAGTTCAACGGCAGTTCGTTCCTAATTGGAGTGGTTGGTGTATTCCATACTTCTAGCGATTGGATTTCACTCAAAACTCACCAAATGACTCCTCCCACCATCATATGATGTTGCCCAAGGTTTGGGCTCGATCCGAAATCAATAGGTGTTCCAAATTGGACAATTCAAGTTCAACGGCAGTTCGTTCCTAATTGGAGTGGTTGGTGTATTCCATACTTCTAGCTATTGGATTTCACTCAAAACTCACCAAATGACTCATCCCACCATATTATGATGTTGCCCAAGTTTGGGGCTCGATCCGAAATCAATAGGTGTGAGAAATTGGACAATTCAAGTTCAACGGCAGTTCGTTCCTAATTGGAGTGGTTGGTGTATTCCATACTTCTAGCGATTGAATTTCACTCAAAACTCACCAAATGACTCCTCCCACCATATTATGCTGTTGCCCAAGTTTTGGGCTTGATCCGAAATCAATAGGTGTGAGAAATTGGACAATTCAAGTTCAACGGCAGTTCGTTCCTAATTGGAGTGGTTGGTGTATTCCATACTTCTAGCGATTGGATTTCACTCAAAACTCACCAAATGACACCTCCCACCATATTATGATGTTGCCCAAGTTTTGGGCTCGATCCGAAATCAATAGGTGTGAGAAATTGGACAATTCAAGTTCAACGGCAGTTCGTTCCTAATTGGAGTGGTTGGTGTATTCCATACTTCTAGCGATTGGATTTCACTCAAAACTCACCAAATCACTCCTCCCACCATATTGTGATGTTGCCCAAGTTTTGATCTCGATCCGAAATCAATAGGTGTTCCAAATTGGACAATTGAAGTTCAACGGTAGTTCATTCCTAATTGGAGTGGTTGGTGTATTTCATACTTCTAGCGATTGGATTTCACTCAAAACTCACCAAATGACTCCTCCCACCATATTATGATGTTGCCCAAGTTTTGGGCTCGATCCGAAATCAATAGGTGTTCCAAATTGGACAATTCAAGTTCAACGGCAGTTCGTTGCTAATTGGAGTGGTTGGTGTATTCCATACTTCTAGCGATTGGATTTCACTCAAAACTAACCGAACGACTCCTCCCACCATATTATGATGTTGCCCAAGTTTTGGGCTCGAGCAAAAATCAATAGGTGTGAGAAATTGGACAATTCAAGTTCAACGGCAGTTCGTTCCTAATTGGAGTGGTTGGTGTATTCCATACTTCTAGCGATTGGATTTCACTCAAAACTCACCAAATGACTCCTCCCACCATATTATGATGTTGCCCAAGTTTCGGGCTCGATCCGAAATCAATAGGTGTGAGAAATTGGACAATTCAAGTTCAACGGCAGTTCGTTCCTAATTGGAGTGGTTGCTGTATTCCATATTTCTAGCGATTGGATTTCACTCAAAACTCACCAAATGACTCCACCCACCATCTTATGATGTTGCCCAAGTTTTGGGCTCGATCAGAATTCAATAGGTGTGAGAAATTGGTCAATTCATTTCCAACGACAGTTCTTTCCTAATTGGAGTGGTTGGTGTATTCCGTACTTCTAGCGACTGGATTTCACTCAAAACTCACCAAATGACTCCTCCCACCAGATTATGATGTTGCCCAAGTTTTGGGCTCGATCCGAAATCAATAGGTGTGAGAAATTGGACAATTCAAGTTCAACGGCAGTTCGTTCCTAATTGGAGTGGTTGGTGTATTCCATACTTCTAGCGATTGGATTTCACTCAAAACTCACCAAATGACTCCTCAAACCATCATATGATGTTGCCCAAGGTTTGGGCTCTATCCGAAATCAATAGGTGTTCCAAATTGGACAATTCAAGTTCAACGGCAGTTCGTTCCTAATTGGAGTGGTTGGTGTATTCCATACTTCTAGCGATTGGATTTCACTCAAAACTCACCAAATGACTCCTCCCACCATATTATGTTGTTGCCCAAGTTTTGGGCTCGATCCGAAATCAATAGGTGTGAGAAATTGGACAATTCAAGTTCAACGGCAGTTCGTTTCAAATTGGAGTGGTTGGTGTATTCCATACTTCTAGCGATTGGATTTCACTCAAAACTCACCAAATGACACCTCCCACCATATTATGATGTTGCCCAAGTTTGGTGCTCGATCCGAAATCAATAGGTGTGAGAAATTGGACAATTCAAGTTCAACGGCAGTTCGTTCCTAATTCGAGTGGTTGGTGTATTCCGTACTTCTAGCGATTGTATTTCACTCAAAACTCACCAAATGACTCCTCCCACCATATTATGATGTTGCCCAAGTTTTGGGCTCGATCCGAAATCAATAGGTGTGAGAAATTGGACAATTCAAGTTCAACGGAAGTTCGTTACTAATTGGAGTGGTTGGTGTATTCCATACTTCTAGCGATTGGATTTTACTCAAAACTCACCAAATGACTCCTCCCACCATATTATGATGTTGCCCAAGTTTGGGGCTCGATCCGAAATCAATAGGTGTGAGAAATTGGACAATTCAAGTTCAAAGGCAGTTCGTTCCTAATTGGAGTGGTTGGTGTATTCCATACTTCTAGCGATTGGATTTCACTCAAAACTCACCAAATGACTCCTCCCACCATCATATGATGTTGCCCAAGGTTTGGGCTCGATCCGAAATCAATAGGTGTTCCAAATTGGACAATTCAAGTTCAACGGCAGTTCGTTCCTAATTGGAGAGGTTGGTGTATTCCATACTTCTAGCTTTTGGATTTCACTCAAAACTCACCAAATGACTCATCCCACCATATTATGATGTTGCCCAAGTTTGGGGCTCGATCCGAAATCAATAGGTGTGTGAAATTGGACAATTCAAGTTCAACGGCAGTTCGTTCCTAATTGGAGTGGTTGGTGTATTCCATACTTCTAGCGATTGAATTTCACTCAAAACTCACCAAATGACTCCTCCCACCATATTATGCTGTTGCCCAAGTTTTGGGCTTGATCCGAAATCAATAGGTGTGAGAAATTGGACAATTCAAGTTCAACGGCAGTTCGTTCCTAATTGGAGTGGTTGGTGTATTCCATACTTCTAGCGATTGGATTTCACTCAAAACTCACCAAATGACACCTCCCACCATATTATGATGTTGCCCAAGTTTTGGGCTCGATGCGAAATCAATAGGTGTGAGAAATTGGACAATTCAAGTTCAATGGCAGTTCGTTCCTAATTGGAGTGGTTGGTGTATTCCATACTTCTAGCGATTGGATTTCACTCAAAACTCACCAAATGACTCCTCCCACCATCATATGATGTTGCCCAAGGTTTGGGCTCGATCCGAAATCAATAGGTGTTCCAAATTGGACAATTCAAGTTCAATGGCAGTTCGTTCCTAATTGGAGTGGTTGGTGTATTCCATACTTCTAGGGATTGGATTTCACTCAAAACTCACCAAATGACTCCTCCCACCATATTATGATGTTGCCCAAGTTTTGGGCTCGATCCGAAATGAATAGGTGTTCCAAATTGGAAAACTCAAGTATAACGGCAGTTCGTTCCTAACTGGAGTGGTTGGTGTATTCCATACTTCTAGCGATTGGATTTCACTCAAAACTCACCAAATGACACCTCCCACCATCTTATGATGTTGCCCAAGTTTTGGGCTCGATCAGAATTCAATAGGTGTGAGAAATTGCTCAATTCATTTCCAACGACAGTTCTTTCCTAATTGGAGTGGTTGGTGTATTCCATACTTCTAGCGATTGGATTTCACTTAAAACTCACCAAATGACTCCTCCCACCATAATATGATGTTGCCCAAGTTTGGTGCTCGATCCGAAATCAATAGGAGTGAGAAATTGGACAATTCAAGTTCAACGGCAGTTCGTTCCTAATTGGAGTGGTTGGTGTATTCCATAGTTCTAGCGATTGGATTTCACTCAAAACTCACCAAATGACTCCTCCCACCATATTATGATGTTGCCCAAGTTTTGGGCTCGATCCGAAATCAATAGGTGTTCCAAATTGGAAAACTCAAGTATAACGGCAGTTCGTTCCTAACTGGAGCGGTTGGTGTATTCCACACTTCTAGCGATTGGATTTCACTCAAAACTCACCAAATTACTACTCCCACCATATTATGATGTCGCCCAACTTTTGGGCTCGATCCGAAATCAATAGGTGTGAGAAATTGGTCAATTCAATTTCAACGAAAGTTCGTTCCTAATTGGAGTGGTTGGTGTATTCCATACATCTAGCGATTGGATTTCACTCATAACTCACCAAATGACTCCTCCCACCATATTATGATATTGCCCAAGTTTTGGGCTCGATCCGAAATCAATAGGTGTGAGAAATTGAACAATTCAAGTTCAACGGCTGTTCATTCCTAATTGGAGTGGTTGGTGTATTCCGTACTTCTAGCGATTGGATTTCACTCAAAACTCACCAAATGACTCCTCCCACCATATTATGATGTTGCCCAAGTTTTGGGATCGATCCGAAATCAATAGGTGTGAGAAATTGGTCAATTAATTTTCAACGAAAGTTCGTTCCTGGATGGAGTGGTTGGTGTATTCCATACATCTAGCGATTGGATTTCACTCAAAACTCACCAAATGACTCCTCCCACTATATTATGATGTTGCCCAAGTTTTAGGCTCGATCCGAAATCAATAGGTGTGAGAAATTGGTCAATTCAATTTCAACGAAAGTTCGTTCCTAATAGGAGTGGTTGGTGTATTCCACACTTCTAGCGATTGGATTTCACTCAAAACTCACCAAATGACTCCTCCCACCATATTATGATGTTGCCCAAGTTTTGGGCTCGATCCGAAATCAATAGGTGTTCCAAATTGGACAATTCAAGTTCAACGGCAGTTCGTTCCTAATTGGAGTGGTTGGTGTATTCCATACTTCTAGCGATTGGATTTCACTCAAAACTCACCAAATGACTCCTCCCACCATATTATGATGTTGCCCAAGTTTTGGGCTCGATCCGAAATCAATAGGTGTTCCAAATTGGAAAACTCAAGTATAACGGCACTTCGTTCCTAACTGGAGCGGTTGGTGTATTCCATACTTCTAGCGATTGGATTTCACTCAAAACTCACCAAATGACTCCTCCCACCATATTATGATGTTGCCCAAGTTTTGGGCTTGATCCGAAATCAGTAGGTGTTCCACATTGGACAATTCAAGTTCAACGGCAGTTCGTTCCTAACTGGAGTGGTTGGTGTATTCCATACTTCTAGCGATTGGATTTTATTCAAAACTCACCAAATGACTCCCCACACCATATTATGATGTTGCCCAAGTTTAGGGCTCGATCCGAAATCAATAGGTGTGAGAAATTGGTCAATTCAATTTGAACGACAGTTTGTTCACAATTGGAGTGGTTGGTGTATTCCATACATCTAGCGATTGGATTTCACTCATAACTCACCAAATGACTCCTCCCACCATATTATGATGTTGCCCAAGTTTTGGGCTCGATCCGAAATCAATAGGTGTGAGAAATTGGTCAATTCAATTTCAACGAAAGTTCGTTCCTAATAGGAGTGGTTGGTGTATTCCACACTTCTAGCGATTGGATTTCACTCAAAACTCACCAAATGACTCCTCCCACCATATTATGATGTTGCCCAAGTTTTGGGCTCGATCCGAAATCAATAGGTGTTCCAAATTGGACAATTCAAGTTCAACGGCAGTTCGTTCCTAATTGGAGTGGTTGGTGTATTCCATACTTCTAACGATTGGATTTCACTCAAAACTCACCAAATGACTCCTCCCACCATATTATGATGTTGCCCAAGTTTTGGGCTCGATCCGAAATCAATAGGTGTTCCAAATTGGAAAACTCAAGTATAACGGCACTTCGTTCCTAACTGGAGCGGTTGGTGTATTCCATACTTCTAGCGATTGGATTTCACTCAAAACTCACCAAATGACTCCTCCCACCATATTATGATGTTGCCCAAGTTTTGGGCTTGATCCGAAATCAATAGGTGTTCCACATTGGACAATTCAAGTTCAACGGCAGTTCGTTCCTAACTGGAGTGGTTGGTGTATTCCATACTTCTAGCGATTGGATTTTACTCAAAACTCACCAAATGACTCCCCACACCATATTATGATGTTGCCCAAGTTTAGGGCTCGATCCGAAATCAATAGGTGTGAGAAATTGGTCAATTCAATTTCAACGACAGTTTGTTCACAATTGGAGTGGTTGGTGTATTCCATACATCTAGCGATTGGATTTCACTCATAACTCACCAAATGACTCCTCCCACCATATTATGATGTTGCCCAAGTTTTGGGCTCGATCCGAAATCAATAGGTGTGAGAAATTGGTCAATTCAATTTCAACGAAAGTTCGTTCCTAATAGGAGTGGTTGGTGTATTCCACACTTCTAGCGATTGGATTTCACTCAAAACTCACCAAATGACTCCTCCCACCATATTATGATGTTGCCCAAGTTTTGGGCTCGATCCGAAATCAATAGGTGTTCCAAATTGGACAATTCAAGTTCAACGGCAGTTCGTTCCTAATTGGAGTGGTTGGTGTATTCCATACTTCTAGCGATTGGATTTCACTCAAAACTCACCAAATGACTCCTCCCACCATATTATGATGTTGCCCAAGTTTTGGGCTCGATCCGAAATCAATAGGTGTTCCAAATTGGAAAAGTCAAGTATAACGGCACTTCGTTCCTAACTGGAGCGGTTGGTGTATTCCATACTTCTAGCGATTGGATTTCACTCAAAACTCACCAAATGACTCCTCCCACCATATTATGGTGTTGCCCAAGTTTTGGGCTTGATCCGAAATCAGTAGGTGTTCCACATTGGACAATTCAAGTTCAACGGCAGTTCGTTCCTAACTGGAGTGGTTGGTGTATTCCATACTTCTAGCGATTGGATTTTACTCAAAACTCACCAAATGACTCCCCACACCATATTATGATGTTGCCCAAGTTTAGGGCTCGATCCGAAATCAATAGGTGTGAGAAATTGGTCAATTCAATTTCAACGACAGTTTGTTCACAATTGGAGTGGTTGGTGTATTCCATACATCTAGCGATTGGATTTCACTCATAACTCACCAAATGACTCCTCCCACCATATTATGATGTTGCCCAAGTTTTGGGCTCGATCCGAAATCAATAGGTGTGAGAAATTGGTCAATTCAATTTCAACGAAAGTTCGTTCCTAATAGGAGTGGTTGGTGTATTCCACACTTCTAGCGATTGGATTTCACTCAAAACTCACCAAATGACTCCTCCCACCATATTATGATGTTGCCCAAGTTTTGGGCTCGATCCGAAATCAATAGGTGTTCCAAATTGGACAATTCAAGTTCAACGGCAGTTCGTTCCTAATTGGAGTGGTTGGTGTATTCCATACTTCTAGCGATTGGATTTCACTCAAAACTCACCAAATGACTCCTCCCACCATATTATGATGTTGCCCAAGTTTTGGGCTCGATCCGAAATCAATAGGTGTTCCAAATTGGAAAAGTCAAGTATAACGGCACTTCGTTCCTAACTGGAGCGGTTGGTGTATTCCATACTTCTAGCGATTGGATTTCACTCAAAACTCACCAAATGACTCCTCCCACCATATTATGATGTTGCCCAAGTTTTGGGCTTGATCCGAAATCAGTAGGTGTTCCACATTGGACAATTCAAGTTCAACGGCAGTTCGTTCCTAACTGGAGTGGTTGGTGTATTCCATACTTCTAGCGATTGGATTTTACTCAAAACTCACCAAATGACTCCCCACACCATATTATGATGTTGCCCAAGTTTAGGGCTCGATCCGAAATCAATAGGTGTGAGAAATTGGTCAATTCAATTTCAACGACAGTTTGTTCACAATTGGAGTGGTTGGTGTATTCCATACATCTAGCGATTGGATTTCACTCATAACTCACCAAATGACTCCTCCCACCATATTATGATGTTGCCCAAGTTTTGGGCTCGATCCGAAATCAATAGTTGTGAGAAATTGAACAATTCAAGTTCAACTGCAGTTCATTCCTAATTGGAGTGGTTGGTGTATTCCGTACTTCTAGCGATTGGATTTCACTCAAAACTCACCAAATGACTCCCCCCACCATATTATGATGTTGCCCAAGTTTTGGGCTCGATCCGAAATCAATAGGTGTTCCAAATTGGACAATTCAAGTTCAACGGCACTTCGTTCCTAACTGGAGTGGTTGGTGTATTCCATACTTCTAGCGATTGGATTTTACTCAAAACTCTCCAAATGACTCCCCACACCATATTATGATGTTGCCCAAGTTTTGGGCTCGATCCGAAATCAGTAGGTGTGAGAAATTGAACAATTCAAGTTCAACTGCAGTTCATTCCTAATTGGAGTGGTTGGTGTATTCCGTACTTCTAGCGATTGGATTTCACTCAAAACTCACCAAATGACTCCCCCCACCATATTACGATGTTGCCCAAGTTTTGGGCTCGATCCGAAATCAATAGGTATTCCAAATTGGAAAATTCAAGTATAACGGCAGTTCGTTCCTAACTGGAGCGGTTGGTGTATTCCACACTTCTAGCGATTGGATTTCACTCAAAACTCACCAAATGACTACTCCCACCATATTATGATGTCGCCCAACTTTTGGGCTCGATCCGAAAGCAATAGGTGTGAGAAATTGGTCAATTCAATTTCAACGAAAGTTCGTTCCTAATTGGAGTGGTTGGTGTATTCCATACTTCTAGCGATTGGATTTCACCCAAAACTCACCAAATGACTCCTCCCACCATATTATGATGTTGCCCAAGTTTTGGGCTCGATCCGAAATCAATAGGTGTTCCAAATTGGAAAACTCTAGTATAACGGCAGTTCGTTCCTAAATGGAGTGGTTGGTGTATTCCATACTTCTAGCGATTGGATTTCACTCAAAACTCACCAAATGACTCCTCCCACCATATTATGATGTTGCCCAAGTGTTGGGTTCGAACCGAAATCAATAGGTGTTCCGAATTGGACAATTCAAGTTCAACGGCAGTTCGTTCCTAACTGGAGTGGTTGGTCTATTCCATACTTCTAGCGATTGGATTTTACTCAAAACTTACCAAATGACTCCCCACACCATATTATGATGTTGCCCAAGTTTTGGGCTCGATCCGAAATCAATAGGTGTGAGAAATTGGTCAATTCAATTTCAACGACAGTTCGTTCATAATTGGAGTGGTTGGTGTATTCCATACATCTAGCGATTGGATTTCACTCAAAACTCACCAAATGACTCCTCCCATCATATTATGATGTTGCCCAAGTTTTGGGCTCGATCCGAAATCAATAGGTGTGAGAAATTGGACAATTCAAGTTCAACGGCAGTTCTTTCCTAATTGGAGTGGTTGGTGTATTCCGTACTTCTAGCGATTGGATTTCACTCAAAACTCACCAAATGACTCCTCCCACCATATTATGATGTTGCCCAAGTTTTGGGCTCGATCCGAAATCAATAGGTGTTCCAAATTGGAAAATTCAAGTATAACGGCAGTTCGTTCCGAACTGGAGTGGTTGGTGTATTCCACACTTCTAGCGATTGGATTTCACTCAAAACTCACCAAATGACTACTCCCACCATATTATGATGTCGCCCAACTTTTGGGCTCGATCCGAAATCAACAGGTGTGAGAAATTGGTCAATTCAATTTCAACGAAAGTTTGTTCCTAATTGGAGTGGTTGGTGTATTCCATACTTCTAGCGATTGGATTTCACTCAAAACTCCCCAAATGACTCCTCCCAACATATTATGATGTTGCCCAAGTTTTGGGCTCGATCCGAAATCAATAGGTGTGAGAAATTGGACAATTCAAGTACAACGGCAGTTCGTTCCTAATTGGAGTGGTTGGTGTATTCCATACTTCTAGCGATTGGATTTCACTCAAAACTCACCAAATGACTCCTCCCACCATATTATGATGTTGCCCAAGTTTTGGGCTCGATCCGAAATCAATAGGTGTTCCAAATTGGACAATTCAAGTACAACGGCAGTTCGTTCCTAATTGGAGTGGTTGGTGTATTCCATACTTCTAGCGATTGGATTTCGCTCAAAACTTGCCAAATGACTCCTCCCACCATATTATGATGTTGCCCAAGTTTTGGGCTCGATCCGAAATCAATAGGTGTGAGATATTGGACAATTCAATTTCAACGGCAGTTCGTTCGTAATTGGAGTGGTGTTGCGTAGATACAGCTTCACCAAAACGGATTCAGTTGCATCCTCAACTTACTCGCAAGTGCACGAGCCGTTTGGTAGTATTGCATATGTAAGTGCGAGGTCGATCCCACGAGGATTGGTGATTGAATTATCCAATTTATTTTTCCTACACAAAACAGAAATGAAAAAGAAAGGAAATAAACAAAACAAGGAAGAAAGAAATAACTAACTCAAGCAGATAAGTTCCCAAGTTCAATTAGATTAACGGATTGATTCTAGCTAATGTATGATTAAGCCATGGTGTTTGGTCATAACCTTGTGTTCCTAATTCCCTAATTTGATCATTTGTTGTCTAACCTAAAATTAAGCATTAGGAACCCATTAAGCATAGAAGAACAATTTAGACAACCAAGCATGTATCTAATCCCTGTTGTCGAATGTCCATACATACTCTTCCTATTCATAGTTCAATTCGAATTAAAGCATGGTGTATACTCTTAATTCAAACCAAGATAGCTAACATGCAAGCCTAAATGGTGATCAATCATTCAAACAAGCATATTAACTTATAAGCATAATGAATAAGAACAAAAACCATAATTGAAACTTAGAAACTAATTCAACTTGAAACTAAAGAAAGAATGTACATAAGGAAAAGTAAAGTAGAACTAAGAAATACTTAAGCAGAATTTCAGCACAAATATTTTATTACAACAATTGAAAACTAGAAAATGAAACTAAGAGAATTTGAGGGAGAGAAGGGAAGGGAGCTCTAGAGAAGTGTTTGAGAGCTCCCCCCCTTGGGGTGTGTTTACAAGCTTAGAGAACCTCCCTATTTATAGGCCTAAGGAAGTGAAAAATCTGAATTCAATATGGCTAATGCATACAACACTTGTTTTATAAAATCTGAAATGGTTGATGCACTTGTATTAGAAAATTTGAATTGGTTGATGCACTTCACCAATAAATCCCACCAGCAGCCCTAGCTCATCTTCATGTCACCATGACCAAGCTTCCAACCAGCTCAATAGCTCATGCCTAGCTCACCATGACCAAGCTTCCAACCAGAAACAATAGCTCATCCTGAGGTCAGCATGACCAGCAACTGCAAGGGCTTACAAATTGGGCTTCCCTTAAGCAAATTAAGACTTTAAGCACTCAAACTTGAAGTTCGGAATGTCTTCTTTCCAGCCATATATCATTTGGGCTAATCCAAGGTCGGAGGAGGAAGTTAAGGCCAAAACAAATTGCTAACTCATTTTGCGCGCTGATAAAATCCATCCTGAGCATGGCTCTGTGTTTGCTAGGTAACAGACTCCATATTTATCCAATGGGGCTGAACTTTGGATATGTTATAGCACACACCTATTCGAACAACTTTCATGAAGAATGCGGCCTCATCCGAGCTGTGTAGATTGCTGAAACAAATCTTGTAATGTGACCTACGGAACTGGACTGGCAGGGGGCTGTAGCCAAAATGAGTTTGTCTTTAAGCTCTTCATCCATTCATCCAAATTAGGCCTTAACATGCTTGAATTGCATGAATTATGCTCTCTTGCCCTTTTTGCCTACAAAACACACAAAGGGAGGCAAATAACTCAAAATTATAAGAAACTAAGCCAAAGAAGTAAGTAAATTTGGGCATGTATATGTATGAAATTATGAGCTTAACAAGTGGTTGGTGTATTCCATACTTCTAGCGATTGGATTTCACTCAAAACTCACCAAATGACTCCTCCCACCAAATTATGATGTTGCCCAAGTTTTGGGCTCGATCCGAAATCAGTAGGTGTTCCAAATTGGACAATTCAAGTTCAACGGCAGTTCGTTCCTAATTGCTGTGGTTGGTGTATTCCACACTTCTAGCGATTGGATTTCACTCAAAACTCACAAAATGACTCCTCCCACCATATTATGATGTTGCCCAAGTTTTGGGCTCGATCCGAAATCAATAGGTGTGAGAAATTGGTCAATTCAATTTCAACGAAAGTTTGTTCCTAATTGGAGTGGTTGGTTTATTCCATATTTCTAGCTATTGGATTTCACTCAAAACTCACCAAATGACTCCTCCCACCACATTATGATGTTGCCCAAGTTTTGGGCTCGATCCGAAATCCATAGGTGTTCCAAATTGGACAATTCAAGTACAACGACAGTTCGTTCCTAATTGGAGTGGTTGGTGTATTCCATACTTCTAGCGATTGGATTTCGCTCAAAACTCACCAACTGACTTCTCCCACCATATTATGATGTTGCCCAAGTTTTGGGCTCGATCCGAAATCAATAGGTGTGAGAAATTGGTCAATTCAATTTCGACGACAGTTCTTTCCTAATTGGAGTGGTTGGTGTATTCCATACTTCTAGCGATTGGATTTCACTCAAAACTCACCAAATGACTCCTCCCACCACAATATGACTTTGCCCAAGTTTTGGGCTCGATCCGAAATCAATAGGTGTTCGAAATTGGAAAACTCAAGTATAACGGCAGTTCGTTCCTAATTGGAGTGGTTGGTGTATTCCATACTTTTAGCGATTGGATTTCACTCAAAACACACCAAATGACTCCTCCCACCATATTATGATGTTGCCCAAGTTTTGGGCTCGATTCGAAATCAATAGGTGTGAGAAATTGGTCAATTCAATTTGAACGACAGTTCGTTCATAATTGTAGTGGTTGGTGTATTCCATACATCTTGCGATTGGATTTCACTCAAAACTCACCAAATGACTCCTCCAACCATATTATGATGTTGCCCAAGTTTGGGGCTCGATCCGAAATCAATAGGTGTTCCAAATTGGACAATTCAAGTTCAACGGCAGTTCGTTCCTAATTGGAATGGTTGGTGTATCCCACACTTCTAGCGGTTGGATTTCACTCAAAACTCACCAAATGACTCCTCCAACCATATTATGATGTTGCCCAAGTTTGGGGCTCGATCCGAAATCAATAGGTGTTCCAAATTGGACAATTCAAGTTCAACGGCAGTTCGTTCCTAATTGGAGTGGTTGGTGTATTCCACACTTCTAGCGGTTGGATTTCACTCAAAACTCACCAAATGACTCCTCCAACCATATTATGATGTTGCCCAAGTTTGGGGCTCGATCCGAAATCAATAGGTGTTCGAAATTGGAAAATTCAAGTATAACGGCAGTTCCTTCCTAACTGGAGTGGTTGGTGTATTCCATACTTCTAGAGATTGGATTTCACTCAAAACTCACCAAATGACTACTCCCACCATATTATGATGTTGCCAAGTTTTGGGTTCGATCCGAAATCAATAGGTGTGAGAAATTGGTCAATTCAATTTCAACAAAAGTTCGTTCCTAATTGGAGTGGTTGGTGTATTCCGTACTTCTAGCGATTGGATTTCACTCAAAACTCACCAAATGACTCCTCGCACCATATTATGATGTTGCCCAAGTTTTGGGCTCGATCCAAAATCAATAGGTGTTCCAAATTGGACAATTCAAGTTCAACGGCAGTTCGTTCCTAACTGGAGTGGTTGGTGTATTCCATACTTCTAGCGATTGGATTTCACTCAAAACTCACCAAATGACTCCTCCCACCAAATTATGTTGTTGTCCAAGTTTTGGGCTCGATCCGAAATCAATAGGTCTGAGAAATTGGACAATTCAAGTTCAAAGGCAGTTCATTCCTAATTGGAGTGGTTGGTGGCGATTGGATTTCACTCAAAACTCACCAAAAGTCTCCTCCCACCATATTATGATGTTCCCCAAGTTTGGGGCTCGATCAGAAATCAATAGGTGTGAGAAATTGGACAATTCAAGTTCAACGGCAGTTCGTTCCTAATTGGAGTGGTTGGTGGCGATTGGATTTCACTCAAAACTCACCAAATGACCCCTCCCACCATATTATGATGTTGCCCAAGTTTTGGGCTCGATCCGAAATCATTAGGTGTTCCAAATTGGACAATTCAAGTTCAACGGCAGTTTGTTCCTAATTGGAGGGGTTGGTGTATTTCATACTTCTAGTGACTGGATTTCACTCAAAACTCACCAAATGACTCCTCCCACCATATTATGATGTTGCCCAAGTTTTGGCCTCGATCCGAACTCAATAGGTGTTCCAAATTGGACAATTCAAGTTCAACGGCAGTTCGTTCCTAATTGGATTGGTTGGTGTATTCCATACTTCTAGCGATAGGATTTCACTCAAAACTCACCAAATGACTCCTCCCACCATATTATGATGTTGCCCAAGTTTTGGGCTCGATACGAAATCAATAGGTGTTCCAAATTGGACAATTCAAGTTCAACGGCAGTTCGTTCCTAATTGGAGGGGTTGGTGTATTCCACACTTCTAGCGATTGGATTTCACTCAAAACTCACCAAAAGTCTCCTCCCACCATATTATGATGTTGCCCAAGTTTGGGGCTCGATCCGAAATCAATAGGTGTGATAAATTGGACAATTCAAGTTCAACGGCAGTTCGTTCCTAGTTGGAGTGGTTGGTGGCGATTGGATTTCACTCAAAACTCACCAAATGACCCCTCCCACCATATTATGATGTTGCCCAAGTTTTGGGCTCGATCCGAAATCAATAGGTGTTCCAAATTGGACAATTCAAGTTCAACGGCAGTTCGTTCCTAATTGGAGTGGTTGGTGTATTTCAGACTTCTAGCGATTGGATTTCACTCAAAACTCACCAAATGACTCCTCCCAGCATATTATGATGTTGCCCAAGTTTTGGGCTCGATCCGAAATCAATAGGTGTGAGAAATTGGACAATTCAAGTTCAACGGCAGTTCGTTCCCAATTGGAGTGGTTGGTGTATTCCATACTTCTAGCGATTGGATTTCACTCAAAACCCACCAAATGACTCCTCCCACCATATTATGATGTTGCCCAAGTTTTGGGCTCGATCCGAAATCAATAGGCGCGAGAAATTGGACTATTCATTTGCAACGGCAGTTCTTTCCTAATTGGAGTGGTTGGTGTATTCCATACTTCTAGCGATTGGATTTCACTCAAAACTCACCAAATGACTCCTCCCACCATATTATGATGTTGCCCAAGTTTTGCGCTCGATCCGAAATCAATAGGTGTGTGAAATTGGACAATTCAAGTTCAACGGCTGTGCGTTCCTAATTGGAGTGGTTGGTGTATTCCATACTTCTAGCGATTGGATTTCACTCAAAAATCACCAAATGACTCCTCCCACCACATTATGATGTTGCCCAAGTTTTGGGCTAGATCCGAAATCAATAGGTGTGAGAAATTGGACAATTCAAGTTCAACGGCAGTTCGTTCCCAATTGGAGTGGTTGGTGTATTCCATACTTCTAGCGATGGGATTTCACTCAAAACTCACCAAATAACTCCTCCCACCATATTACGATGTTGCCCAAGTTTGGCGCTCGATCCGAAATCAATAGGTGTGTGAAATTGGACAATTCAAGTTCAACGGCAGTTCGTTCCTAATTGTAGTGGTTGGTGTATTCCACACTTCTAGCGATTGGATTTCATTTAAAACTCACCAAATGACTCCTCCCACCATATTATGATGTCGCCCAAGTTTTGGGTTCGATCCGAAATCAATAGGCGTTCCAAATTGGACAATTAAAGTTCAACGTCAGTTCGTTCCTAATTGGAGTGGTTGGTGTATTCCATACTTCTAGCGATTGGATTTCACTCAAAACTCACCAAATGACTCCTCCCACCATATTATGATGTTGGCCAAGTTTTGGGCCCGATCCGAAATCAATAGGTGTTCCAAATTGGGCAATTCAAGTTCAACGTCTGTTCGTTCCTAATGGGAGTGGTTGGTGTATTCCGTACTTCTAGCGATTGGATTTCACTCAAAACTCACCAAATGACTCCTCCCACCACATTATGATGTTGCACAAGTTTGGGGTTCGATCCGAAATCAATAGGTGTGAGAAATTGGACAATTCAAGTTCAACGGCAGTTCATTCCCAATTGGAGTGGTTGGTGTATTCCATACTTCTAGCGATTGGATTTCACTAAAAACCCACCAAATGACTCCTCCCACCATATTATGATGTTGCCCATGTTTTGGGCTCGATCCGAAATCAATAGGTGCGAGAAATTGGACTACTCAAGTGCAACGACAGTTCTTTCCTAATTTGAGTGGTTGGTGTATTCCATACTTCTAGCGATTGGATTTCACTCAAAAATCACCAAATGACTCCTCCCACCATATTATGATGTTGCCCAAGTTTTGGGCTCGATCCGAAATCAATAGGTGTTCCAAATTGGACAATTCAATTTCAACGGCAGTTCGTTCCTAATTGTAGTGGTTGGTGTATTCCACACTTCTAGCGATTGGATTTCACTCAAAACTCACCAAATGACTCCTCCCACCATATTATGATGTCGTCCAAGTTTTGGGCTCGATCCGAAATCAATAGGCGTTCCAAATTGGACAATTCAAGTTCAACGTCAGTTCGTTCCTAATTGGAGTGGTTGGTGTATTCCATACTTCTAGCGATTGGATTTCACTCAAAACTCACCAAATGACTCCTCCCACCATAATATGATGTTGCCCAAGTTTTGGGCTCGATCCGAAATCAATAGGTGTTCCACATTGGACAATTCAAGTTCAACGGCAGTTCGTTCCTAATTGCAGTGGTTGGTGTATTCCATACTTCTAGCGATTGGATTTCACTCAAAACTCACCAAATGACTCCTCCCACCACATTATGATGTTGCCCAACGTTTGGGCTCGATCCGAAATCAATAGGTGTGAGAAATTAGACAATTCAAGTTCAACGGCAGTTCTTTCCTAATTGGAGTGGTTGGTGTATTCCATACTTCTAGCGATTGGATTTCACTCAAAACTCACCAAATGACTCCTCCCACCATATTATGATGTTGCCCAAGTTTTGGGCTCGATCCGAAATCAATAGGTGTGAGAAATTAGACAATTCAAGTTCAACGGCAGTTCTTTCCTAATTGGAGTGGTTGGTGTATTCCATACTTCTAGCGATTGGATTTCACTCAAAACTCACCAAATGACTCCTCCCACCATATTATGATGTTGCCCAAGTTTGGGCTCGATCCGAAATCAATAGGTGTGAGAAATTGGACAATTCAAGTTCAACGGCAGTTCGTTCCTAATTGGAGGGGTTGGTGTATTCCATACTTCTAGCGATTGGATTTCACTCAAAATTCATCAAATGACTCCTCCCACCATATTATGATGTTGCCCAAGTTTTGGGCTCGATCCGAAATCAGTAGGTGTTTGATCGGTTCATACTTCTAGCTTATGATTTGGTTATGTTTTTGAGTTAAACTTGTGCTTTTAATCGTTTTTGTGTTTATCTTTCAGCTTTAGGTAAGAATGTTGGCTTTGGATATGAAATGATGTAATCCATGTATGTTAAAGCCTGATTTGGATAAAGGGATGAAGAGCTTAAAAGACAAACTCATTTTGGCTACAGCCCCCTGCCAGTCCAGTTCCGTCTGTCATATTGCAAGCTTTGTTTCAGCAACCTACACAGCTCGGATGAGGCAGCATTCTTCATGAAAGTTGTTCCAATGGGTGTGTACTATTACATATCCAAAATGCAGCCCCATTAGATAAATATGGAGTATGTTACCTAGCAAACACAGAGCCATGCTCAGGATGGATTTTATCAGCGCGCAAAATGAGTTAGCAATTTGTTTTGGCCTTAACTTCCTCCTCCGACCTTGGATTGGCCCAAATGATATATGGCTGGAAAGAAAACATTCTGAACTTCAAGTTTGAGTGCTTAAAGTCTTAATTTGCTTAAGTGAAGCCCAATTTGTAAGCCCTTGAAGTTTCTGGTCATGCTGACCTCAGGATGAGCTATTGTTTCTGGTTGGAAGCTTGGTCATGGTGAGCTAGGCATGAGCTATTGAGCTGGTTGGAAGCTTGGTCATGGTGACATGAAGATGAGCTAGGGCTTCTGGTGGGATTTATTGGTGAAGTGCATCAACCAATTCAGATTTTATAATGCAAGTGTTGTATGCATTAGTGAAGTGCATCAACCAATTCATCTTTTATAATGCAAGTGTTGTATGCATTAGCCATATTGAATTCAGATTTATCACTCCCCTCTCCCTATAAATACCACATCCATTCCACATTCAAGACACAACAAATCCTGGGATTCACAACCCCACAATTCACTCCAACCATCCTCAAACACTCTCAAAATCCCAAACACTCCAACAATCACCAAAACAACTCCAGCAAACCTCTCTTCCATTTCCCTACGAATTTCATCTTCCTTAGCCATCACCACTCACTCAAACTCATCCCAAATCACCTCCATATCCTTCATACATCTTTCTAGAAGTGGGGAAGCTCTTGGAGAAGCATTAGAAGTGGAGAAGCACTTGGAGAAGCCTTGGACACCACAAGAACTTCAGAAAAAGGGTTTTTCTACTCTTATTGCATTCATTATGTTTTCTCATTTCTGTTCAAGTCTCTTTTCCATTATGAGTAGCTAAATCCATAACTAGGGCTTCGATGTAACCTAACATGAATATTCTGGGTTTATAAGTTTGGAGTTTCAAGTTTGATTCATGATTCATGTTCTTATTCATTATGCTTATAAGTTAACATGCTTGTTTGAATGATTGATCACCATTAGAACTTGTTTGTTAACTATCTTGGTTTGAATTAAGAGTATACACCATGCTTTAATTCGAATTGAACTATGAATAGGAAGAGTATGTATGGACATTCGACAACAGGGATTAGATACATACTTGGTTGTTTAAAATGTTCTTCTATGCTTAATGGGTTCCTAATGCTTAATTTTAGGTTAGACAACAAATGATCAAATTAGGGAATTAGGAACACAAGGTTAGGACCAAACACCATGGCCTAATCATACTTTAGCTAGAATCAATCTTTGAATCTGAATTAGACTTGTTACTTGAATCTTTATAACCCAGAATTGAATTGTTATGGTGATTCGAATGCCCTAGTCTCAAAATCTGTTTTCCAACTCTTAAAACCACTCTTTGTTACATTTGTTTACTTGTTTTTGTTTGAAATTTCATTTTGCTTCTTTTGTTCAACAATCACAACCACTCTTGTTTTTAATTATGTTTTAGACATAACCTCCTACTTTCTTGAATTTGGGAATCTAAGTACATAACTAGTTTTAACTTCTCAATCTTCGTGGGTACGACCTCGTACTTGTCTTCCTATACTACTAATTGCCCCGTACAATTGCGAGTTAACATAATATTAACAACAGTGTTCCAAATTGGACAATTCAAGTTCAACGGCAATTCGTTCCTAATTGGAGGGGTTGGTGTATTCCATACTTCTAGCGATTGGATTTCACTCAAAACTCACCAAATGACTCCTCCCACCATATTATGATGTTGCCCAAGTTTGGGGCTCGATCAGAAATCAATAGGTGTGAGAAATTGGACAATTCACGTTCAACGGCAGTTCGTTCCTAATTGTAGTAGTTGGTGTATTCCACACTTCTAGCGATTGGATTTCACTCAAAACTCACCAAAAGACTCCTCCCACCATATTATGATGTCGCCCAAGTTTTGGGCTCGATCCGAAATCAATAGGCGTTCCAAATTGGACAATTCAAGTTCAACGTCAGTTCGTTCCTAATTGGAGTGGTCGGTGTATTCCATACTTCTAGCGATTGGATTTCACTCAAAACTCACCAAATGACCTCTCCCACCATATTATGATGTTGCCCAAGTTTTGGGCTCGATCCGAAATCAATAGGTGTTCCACATTGGACAATTCAAGTTCAACGGCAGTTCGTTCCTAATTGCATTGGTTGGTGTATTCCATACTTCTAGCGATTGGATTTCACTCAAACCTCACTAAATGACTCCTCCCACCCCATTATGATGTTGCCCAAGTTTTGGGCTCGATCCGACATCAATAGGTGTGAGAAATTGGACAATTCAAGTTCAACGGCAGTTCTTTGCTAATTGGAGTGGTTGGTGTATTCCATACTTCTAGCGATTGAATTTCACTCAAAACTCACCAAATGACTCCTCCCACCATATTATGATGTTGCCCAAGTTTGGGGCTCGATCCGAAATCAATAGGTGTGAGAAATTGGACAATTCAAGTTCAACGGCAGTTCGTTCCTAATTGGAGGGGTTGGTGTATTCCATACTTCTAGCGATTGGATTTCACTAAAAACTCACCAAATGACTCCTCCCACCATATTATGATGTCGCGCAACTTTTGGGCTCGATCCGAAATCAATAGGCATTCCAAATTGGACAATTCAAGTTCAACGTCAGTTCGTTCCAAATTGGAGTGGTTGGTGTATTCCATCCTTCTAGCGATTGGATTTCACTCAAAACAAACCAAATGACTCCTCCCACCATATTATGATGTTGCCCAAGTTTTGGGCTCGATCCGAAATCAATAGGTGTTAGAAATTGGACAATTCAAGTTCAACGGCAGTTCGTTCCTAATTGGAGGGGTTGGTGTATTCCACACTTCTAGCGATTGGATTTCACTCAAAACTCACCAAATGACTCCTCCCACCGTATTATGATGTTGCCCAAGTTTGGGGCTCGATCCGAAATCAAAAGGTGTTCCAATTGGACAATTCAAATTCAACGGCAGTTCGTTCCCAATTGGATTGATTGGTGTATTCCATACTTCTAGTGATTGGATTTCACTCAAAACTCTCCAAATGACTCCTCCCACCATATTATGATGTTGCCCTAGTTTTGGACTCGATCCGAAATCAACAGGTGTTCCAAATTGGACTATTCAAGTTCAACGGCAGTTCGTTCCTAATTGGAGTGGTTGGTGTATTCCATAATTCTTGCGATTGGATTTCACTCAAAACCCACCAAATGACTCCTCCCACCATATTATGATGTTGCCCAAGTTTTGGGCTTGATTCAAAATCAATAGGTGTGAGAAATTGGACAATTCAAGTTCAACGGCAGTTCGTTCCTAATTGGAGTGGTTGGTGTATTCCATACTTCTAGCGATTGGATTTCAATCTAAACTCACCAAATGACTCCTCCCACCATATTTTGATGTTGCCCAAGTTTTGGGCTCGATCCGAAATCAATAGGTGTTCCAAATTGGACAATTCAAGTTCAACGGCAGTTCGTTCCTAATTGGAGTGGTTGGTGTATTCCATACTTCTAGCGATTGGATTTCACTCAAAACTGACTAAATGACTCCTCCCACCATATTGTGATGTTGCCCAATTTTGGGGCTCGATCCGAAATCAATTGGTGTGAGAAATTGGACAATTCAAGTTCAACGGCAGTTCGTTCCTAATTGGAGTGGTTGGTGTATTCCATACTTCTAGCGATTGGATTTCACTCAAAACTCACCAAATGACTCCTCCCACCATATTATGATGTTGCCCAAGTTTTGGGCTCGATCCGAAATCAATAGGTGTGAGAAATTGGACAATTCAAGTTCAACGGCAGTTCGTTCCTAATTTGAGTGGTTGGTGTATTCCATACTTCTAGCAATTGGATTTCACTCAAAAATTACCAAATGACTCCTCCCACTATATTATGATGTTGCCCAAGTTTTGGGCTCGATCCGAAATCAATAGGTGTGAGAAATTGGACAATTCAAGTTCAACGGCAGTTCGCTCCTAATTGGAGTGGTTGGTGTAGTCCATACTTCTAGCGATTGGATTTCACTCAAAACTCTCCAAATGACTCCTCCCACCATATTATGATGTTACCCAAGTTTGGGGCTCGATCCGAAATCAATAGGTGTGAGAAATTGGACAATTCAAGTTCAACGGCAGTTCATTCCTAATTGGAGTGGTTGGTGTATTCCATACTTCTATAGATTGGATTTCTCTCAAAACTCACCAAATGAATCCTCCCACCATATTATGATGTTTCCCAAGTTTTGGGCTCGATCAAAAATCAATACGTGTGAGAAATTGGACATTTCAATTTGAACGGCAGTTCGTTCCTAATTGGAGTGGTTGGTGTATTCCATACTTCTAGCGATTGGATTTCACTCAAAACCCACCAAATGACTCCTCCCACCATATTATGATGTTGCCCAAGTTTTGGGCTCGATCCGAAATCAATAGGCGCAAGAAATTGGACTATTCATTTGCGACGGCAGTTCTTTCCTAATTGGAGTGGTTGGTGTATTCCATACTTCTAGCGATTGGATTTCACTCAAAACTCACCAAATGACTCCTCCCACCATATTATGATGTTGCCCAAGTTTTGGGCTCGATCCGAAATCAATAGGTGTGAGAAATTGGACAATTCAAGTTCAACGGCAGTTCGTTCCTAATTGGAGTGGTTCTTGTATTCCATACTTCTAGCGATTGGATTTCACTCAAAACTCACCAAATGACTCCTCCCACAATATTATGATGTTGCCCAAGTTTTGGGCTCGATCCGAAATCAATAGGTGTGAGAAATTGGACAATTCAAGTTCAACGGCAGTTCATTCCTAATTGGAGTGGTTGGTGTATTCCATACTTCTATAGATTGGATTTCACTCAAAACTCACCAAATGACTCCTCCCACAATATTATGATGTTGCCCAAGTTTTGGGCTCGATCCGAAATCAATAGGTTTGAGAAATTGGACAATTCAAGTTCAACGGCAGTTCATTCCTAATTGGAGTGGTTGGTGTATTCCATACTTCTAGCGATTGGATTTCACTCAAAACCCACCAAATGACTCCTCCCACCATATTATGATGTTGCCCAAGTTTTGGGCTCGATCCGAAATCAATAGGTGTTCCAATTGGACAATTCAAGTTCAACGGCAGTTCGTTCCCAATTGGATTGATTGGTGTATTCCATACTTCTAGCGACTGGATTTCACTCAACACTCACCAAATGACTCCTCCCACCATATTTAGATGTTGCCCAAGTTTTGGGCTCGATCCGAAATCAATAGGTGTTCCAAATTGGACAATTCAAGTTCAACGGCAGTTCGTTCCTAATTGGAGTGGTTGGTGTATTCCATAATTCTAGCGATTGGATTTCACTCAAAAATCACCAAATGACTCCTCCCACCATAATATGATGTTGCCCAAGTTTTGGGCTCGATCCAAATTCAATAGGTGTGAGAAATTGGTCAATTCAATTTCAACGACAGTTCGTTCCTAATTGGAGTGGTTGGTGTATTCCATACTTCTAGCGATTGGATTTCACTCAAAACTCACCAAATGACTCCTCCCACCATAACATGATGTTTCCCAAGTTTTGGGCTCGATCCGAAATCAATAGGTTTGAGAAATTGGACAATTCAAGTTCAACGGCAGTTCATTCCTAATTGGAGTGGTTGGTGTATTCCATACTTCTAGCGATTGGATTTCACTCAAAACCCACCAAATGACTCCTCCCACCATATTATGATGTTGCCCAAGTTTTGGGCTCGATCCGAAATCAATAGGTGTTCCAATTGGACAATTCAAGTTCAACGGCAGTTCGTTCCTAATTGGAGTGGTTGGTGTATTCCATAATTCTAGCGATTGGATTTCACTCAAAACTCACCAAATGACTCCTCCCACCATATTATGATGTTCGCCAAGTTTTGGGCTCGATCCAAAATCAATTGGTGTTCCAAATTGGACAATTCAAGTTCAACGGCAGTTCGTTCCTAATTGGAGTGGTTGGTGTATTCCATACTTCTAGCGATTGGATTTCACTGAAAACCCACCAATTGACTCCTCCCACCATATTATGATGTTGCCCAAGTTTTGGGCTCGATCCAAATTCAATAGGTGTGAGAAATTGGTCAATTCAATTTCAACGACAGTTCTTTCCTAATTGGAGTGGTTGGTGTATTCCATACTTCTAGCGATTGGATTTCACTCAAAACTCACCAAATGACTCCTCCCACCATAACATGATGTTTCCCAAGTTTTGGGCTCGATCCGAAATCAATAGGTGTTCCAATTGGACAATTCAAGTTCAACGGCAGTTCGTTCCAAATTGGATTGATTGGTGTATTCCATACTTCTAGCGATTGGATTTCACTCAAAACTCACCAAATGACGCCTCCAACCATATTATGATGTTGCCCAAGTTTTGGGCTCGATCCAAATTCAATAGGTGTGAGAAATTGGTCAATTCAATTTCAACGACAGTTCGTTCCTAATTGGAGTGGTTGGTGTATTCCATACTTCTAGCGATTGGATTTCACTCAAAACTCACCAAATGACTCCTCCGAACATAACATGATGTTTCCCAAGTATTGGGCTCGATCCGAAATCAATAGGTGTTCCAATTGGACAATTCAAGTTCAACGGCAGTTCATTCCCAATTGGATTGATTGGTGTATTCCATACTTCTAGCGATTGGATTTCACTAAAAACACACCAAATGACTCCTCCCGCCATATTATGATGTTGCCCAGGTTTTGGGCTCGATCCGAAATCAATAGGTGTTCCAAATTGGACAATTCAAGTTCAACGGCAGTTCGTTCCTAATTGGAGTGGTTGGTGTATTCCATACTTCTAGCGATTGGATTTCACTGAAAACTCACCAAATGACTCCTCCAACCATATTATGATGTTGTCCAAGTTTGGGGCTCGATCCGAAATCAATAGGTGTGAGAAATTGGACAATTCAAGTTCAACGGCAGTTCGTTCCTAATTGGAGTGGTTGGTGTATTCCATACTTCAAGCGATTGGATTTCTCCCAAAACTCACCAAATGACTCCTCCCATCATATTACGATGTTGCCCAAGTTTTGGGCTCGATCAAAAATCAATACGTGTGAGAAATTGGACATTTCAATTTCAACGGCAGTTCGTTCCTAATTGGAGTGGTTGGTGTATTCCATACTTCTAGCGATTGGATTTCACTCAAAACTCACCAAATGACTCCTCCCACCATAACATGATGTTTCCCAAGTTTTGGGCTCGATCCGAAATCAATAGGTGTTCCAATTGGACAATTCAAGTTCAACGGCAGTTCGTTCCCAATTGGATTGATTGGTGTATTCCATACTTCTAGCGACTGGATTTCACTCAACACTCACCAAATGACTCCTCCCGCCATATTATGATGTTGCCCAGTTTTGGGCTCGATCCGAAAACAATAGATGTTCCAAATTGGACAATTCAAGTTCAACGGCAGTTCGTTCCTAATTGGAGAGGTTGGTGTATTCCATACTTCTAGCGATTGGATTTCACTCAAAACTCACCAAATGACTCGTCCCACCATATTATGATGTTGCCCAGGTTTTGGGCTCGATCCGAAATCAATAGGTGTGACAAATTGGACAATTCAAGTTCAACGGCAGTTCGTTCCTAATTGGAGTGGTTGGTGTATTCCATACTTCTAGCGATTGGATTTCACTCAAAACTCACCAAATGACGCCTCAAACCATATTATGATGTTGCCCAAGTTTTGGGCTCGATCCGAAATCAATAGGTGTGAGAAATTGGACAATTCAAGTTCAACGGCAGTTCGTTCCTAATTGGAGTGGTTGGTGTATTCCATACTTCTAGCGATTGGATTTCCCTCAAAACTCACCAAATGACTCCTCCCACCATATTATGATGTTGCCCAAGTTTGGGGCTCGATCCGAAATCAGTATGTGTGAGAAATTGGACAATTCAAGTTCAACGGCAGTTCGTTCCTAATTGGAGTGGTTGGTCTATTCCATACTTCTAGCGGTTGGATTTCTCTCAAAACTCACCAAATGACTCCTCCCACCATATTATGATGTTGCCCAAGTTTTGGGCTCGTTCCGAAATCAATAGGTGTTCCAAATTGGACAATTCAAGTTCAACGGCAGTTCGTTCCTAATTGGATTGGTTGGTGTATTCCCTACTTCTAGCGATTGGATTTCACTCAAAACTCACCAAATGACTCCTCCCACCATATTATGAAGTTGCCCAAGTTTCGGGCTCGGTCCGAAATCAATAGGTGTGAGAAATTGGACAATTCAAGTTCAACGGCAGTTCGTTCCTAATTGGAGTGGTTAGTGTATTCCATACTTCTAGCGATTGGATTTCACTCAAAACTCACCAAATGACTCCTCCCACCACATTATGTTGTTGCCCAAGTTTTGGCCTCGATCCGAAATCAATAGGTGTTCCAAATTGGACAATTCAAGTTCAACGGCAGTTCGTTCCTAATTGGATTGGTTGGTGTATTCCATACTTCTAGCGATTGGATTTCACTCAAAACTCACCAAATGACTCCTCCCACCGTATTATGATGTTGCCCAAGTTTTGGGCTCGATCCGAAATCAATAGGTGTTCCAAATTGGACAATTCAAGTTCAACGGAAGTTCGTTCCTAATTGGAGTGGTTGGTGTATTCGATACTTCTAGCGATTGGATTTCACTCAAAACTAACCAAATGACTCCTCCCACCATATTATGATGTTGCCCAAGTTTTGGGCTCGATCCGAAATCAATAGGTGTGAGAAATTGGACAATTCAAGTTCAACGGCAGTTCGCTCCTAATTGGAGTGGTTGGGGTATTCCATACTTCTAGCAATTGGATTTCACTCAAAACTCACCAAATGACTCCTCCCACCATATTATGATGTTGCCCAAGTTTGGGGCTCGGTCCGAAATCAATAGGTGTGAGAAATTGGACAATTCAAGTTGAACGGCAGTTCGTTCCTAATTGGAGTGGTTGGTGTATTCCATATTTCTAGCGATTGGATTTCACTCAAAACTCCCCAAACGACTCCTCCCACCATATTATGATGTTGCCCAAGTTTTGGCCTCGATCCGAAGTCAATAGGTGTTCCAAATTGGACAATTCAAGTTCAACGGCAGTTCGTTCCTAATTGGATTGGTTGGTGTATTCCATACTTCTAGCGATTGGATTTCACTCAAAACTCACCAAATGACTCCTCCCACCATATTATGATGTTGCCCAAGTTTTGGGCTCGATCCGAAATCAATAGGTGTTCCAAATTGGACAATTCAAGTTCAACGGCATTTCGTTCCAAATTGGAGTGGTTGGTGTATTCCATACTTCTAGCGATTGGATTTCACTCAAAAATCACCAAATGACTCCACCCAACATATTATGATGTTGCCCAAGTTTTGGGCTCTATCCGAAATCATTAGGAGTGAGAAATTGGACAATTGAAGTTCAACGGCAGTTCATTCCTAATTGGAGTGGTTGGTGTATTCCATACTTCTAGCGATTGTATTTCCCTCAAAACTCACCAAAAATGTCCTCCCACCACATTATGATGTTGCCCAAGTTTGGGGCTCGATCCGAAATCAATCGGTGTGAGAAATTGGACAATTCAAGTTCAACGGCAGTTCGTTCCTAATTGGAGTGGTAGGTGGCGATTGGATTTCACTCAAAACTCACCAAATGACCCCTCCCACCATATTATGATGTTGCCCAAGTTTTGGGCTCGATCCGAAATCAATAGGTGTTCCAAGTTGGACAATTCAAGTTCAACGGCAGTTCGTTCGTAATTGCAGTGGTTGGTGTATTCCATACTTCTAGTGATTGGATTTCACTCAAAACTCACCAAATGACTCCTCCCACCATATTATGCTGTTGCCCAAGTTTTGGTTTCGATCCGAAATCAATAGGTGTGACAAATTGGACAATTCAAGTTCAACGGAAGTTCGTTCCTAATTGGAGTGGTTGGTGTATTCCATACTTCTAGCGATTGGATTTCACTCAAAACTCACCAAATGACTCCTCCCACCATATTATGATGTAGCCCAAGTTTGGGGCTCGATCCGAAATCAATAGGTGTGAGAAATTGGACAATTCAAGTTCAACGGCAGTTCGTTCCTAATGGGAGTGGTTGGTGTATTCCATACTTCTAGCGATTGGATTTCACTCAAAACTAACCAAATGACTCCTCCCACCATATTATGATGTTGCCAAAGTTTTGGGCTCGATCCGAAATCAATAGGTGTTAGAAATTGGACAATTCAAGTTCAACGGCAGTTCATTCCTAATTGGAGTGGTTGGTGTATTCCATACTTCTAGCGATTGGATTTCACTCAAAACTCACCAAAAGTCTCCTCCCACCATATTATGATGTTGCCCAAGTTTGGGGCTCGATCCGAAATCAATAGGTGTGAGAAATTGGACAATTCAAGTTCAACGGCAGTTCGTTCCTAATTGGAGGGGTTGGTGTATTCCATACTTCTAGCGATTGGATTTCACTCAAAACTAACCAAATGACTCCTCCCACCATATTATGATGTTGCCCAAGTTTTGGGCTCGATCCGAAATCAATAGGTGTGAGAAATTGGACAATTCAAGTTCAACGGCAGTTCGCTCCTAATTGGAGTGGTTGGTGTATTCCATACTTCTAGCAATTGGATTTCACTCAAAAATCACCAAATGACTCCTCCCACCATATTATGATGTCGCCCAAGTTTGGGGCTCTGTCCGAAATCAATAGGTGTTCCAAATTGGACAATTCAAGTTCAACGGCAGTTCGTTCCTAATTGGAGTGGTTGGTGTATTCCATACTTCTAGCGATTGGATTTCTCCCAAAACTCACCAAATGACCCCTCCCACCGTATTATGATGTTTGTCCAAGTTTGGGTCTCGATCCGAAATCAATAGGTGTGAGAAATTGGACAATTCAAGTTCAACGGCATTTCGTTCCAAATTGGAGTGGTTGGTGTATTCCATACTTCTAGCGATTGGATTTCACTCAAAAATCACCAAATGACTCCACCCACCAGATTTTGATGTTGCCCAAGTTTTGAGCTCGATCCGAAATCAATAGGTGTTCCAAATTGGTCAATTCAAGTTCAACGGCAGTTCGTTCCCAATTGGAGTGGTTGGTGTATTCCATACTTCTAGCGATTGGATTTCACTCAAAACTAACCAAATGACTCCTCCCACCATATTATGATGTTGCCAAAGTTTTGGGCTCGATCCGAAATCAATAGGTGTTCCAAATTGGACAATTCAAGTTCAACGGCAGTTCGTTCCAAATTGGAGTGGTTGGTGTATTCCATACTTCTAGCGATTAGAATTCACTCAAAACTCACTAAATGACTCCTCCCACCATATTATGATGTTGCCCAAGTTTTGGGCTCGATCCGAAATCAATAGGTGTTCCAAATTGGTAAATTCAAGTTCAACGGCAGTTCGTTCCTAATTGGAGTGGTTGGTGTATTCCATACTTCTAGCGACTGGATTTCACTCAAAACTCACCAAATGACTCCTCCCACCATATTATGATGTTGCCCAAGTTTTGGGTTCGATCCGAAATCGATATGTGTTCCAAATTGGACAATTCAAGTTCAACGGCAGTTCGTTCCTAACTGGAGTGGTTGGTGTATTCCATACTTCTAGCGCTTGGATTTCACTCAAAACTCACCAAATGACTCCTCCCACCATATTGTGATGATGCCCAAGTTTTGGGCTCGATCCGAAATCAATAGGTGTGAGAAATTGGTCAATTCAAATTCAACGGCAGTTCGTTCCTAATTGGAGTGGTTGGTGTATTCCATACGTCTAGCGATTAGATTTCACTCAAAACTCACCAAATGACTCCTCCCACCATATTATGGTGTTGCCCATGTTTTCGGCTCGATCCGAAATCAATAGGTGTGAGAAATTGGACAATTCAAGTTCAACGGCAGTTCGTTCCTAATTGGGGTGGTTGGTGTATTCCATACTTCTAGTGATTGGATTTCACTCAAAACTCACCAAATGACTCTTCCCACCAGATTTTGATGTTGCCCAAGTTTTGGGTTCGATCCGAAATCCATAGGTGTTCCAAATTGGACAATTCAAGTTCAACGGCAGTTCGTTCCTAACTGGAGTGGTTGGTGTATTCCATACTTCTAGCGATTGGATTTCACTCAAAACTCACCAAATGACTCCTCCCACGATATTGTGATGTTGCCCAAGTTTTGGGCTCGATCCGAAATCAATAGGTGTTCCAAATTGGTCAATTCAAGTTCAACGGCAGTTCGTTCCCAATTGGAGTGGTTGGCGTAGTCCATACTTCTAGCGATTGGATTTCACTCAAAACTAACCAAATGACTCCTCCCACCATATTATGATGTTGCCCATGTTTTGGGCTCGATCCGAAATCAATAGGTGTTCCAAATTGGACAATTCAAGTTCAACGGCAGTTCGTTCCTAATTGGATTGGTTGGTGTATTCCATACTTCTAGGGATTGGATTTCACTCAAAACTCACCAAATGACTCCTCCCACCATATTATGATGTTGCCCAAGTTTTGGGTTCGATCCGAAATCGAAATGTGTTTCAAATTCGACAATTCAAGTTCAACGGCAGTTCGTTCCTAACTGGAGTGGATGGTGTATTCCATACTTCTAGCGATTGGATTTCACTCAAAACTCCCCAAATGACTCCTGCAACCATATTGTGATGTTGCCCAAGTTTTGGGCTCGATCCGAAATCAATAGGTGTGAGAAATTGGTCAATTCAATTTCAACGACAGTTCGTTCCTAATTGGAGTGGTTGGTGTATTCTATACTTCTAGCGATTGGATTTCACTGAAAACTAACCAAATGACTGCTCCCACCATATTATGATGTTGCCCAAGTGTTCGGCTCGATCCGAAATGAATAGTTGTTCCAAATTGGACAATTCAAATTCAACGGCAGTTCGTTCCTAATTGGAGTGGTTGGTGTATTCCATACTTCTAGCGATTGGATTTCACTCAAAACTCACCAAATGACTACTCCCACCATATTATGATGTTGCCCAAGTTTTGGGCTCGAGCCGAAATCAATAGGTGTGAGAAATTGGACAATTCAAGTTCAACGGCAGTTCGTTCCTAATTGGAGTGTTTGGTGTATTCCATACTTCTAGCGATTGGATTTCACTCAAAACTCACCAAATGACTCCTCCCGCCATATTATGATGTTGCCCAAGTTTTGGGCTCGAGCCGAAATCAATAGGTGTGAGAAATTGGACAATTCAAGTTCAACGGCAGTTCGTTCCTAATTGGAGTGGTTGGTCTATTCCATACTTCTAGCGATTGGTTGTCACTGAAAACTAACCAAATGACTCCTCCCACCATATTATGATGTTGCCCAAGTTTTGGGCTCCATCCGAAATCCATAGGTGTTCCAAATTGGACAATTCAAGTTCAACGTCTGTTCGTTCCTAACTGGAGTGGTTGGTGTAGTCCATACTTCTGGCGATTGGATTTCACTCAAAACTCACCAAATGACTCCTCCCACGATATTGTGATGTTGCCCAAGTTTTGAGCTCGATCCGAAATCAATAGGTGTGAGAAATTGGTCAATTCAATTTCAACGACAGTTCGTTCCTAATTGGAGTGGTTGGTGTATTCCATTCTTCTAGCGATTGGATTTCACTCAAAACTCACCAAATGACTCCTCCCACCATATTATGATGTTGCCCAAGTTTTGGGCTCGAACCGAAATCAATAGGTGTTTGAAATTGGTCAATTCAATTTCAACGACAGTTCGTTCCTAACTGGAGTGGTTGGTGTATTCCATACGTCTAGCGATTGGATTTCACTCAAAACACACCAAATGACTACTCCCACCATATTATGATGTTGCCCAAGTTTTGGGCTCGATCCGAAATCAATAGGTGTTCCAAATTGGACAATTCAAGTTCAACGGCAGTTCGTTCCTAATTTGAGTGGTTGGTGTATTCCATACTTCTAGCGATTGGATTTCACTCAAAACTAACCAAATGACTCCTCCCACCATATTATGATGTTGCCAAAGTTTTGGGCTCGATCCGAAATCAATAGGTGTTCCAAATTGGACAATTCAAGTTCAACGGCAGTTCGTTCCTAATTTGAGTGGTTGGTGTATTCCATACTTCTAGCGATTGGATTTCACTCAAAACTCACCAAATGACTCCTCCCACCATATTATGACGTCGTCCAAGTTTTGGGCTCGATCCGAAATCAATAGGTGTTCCAAATTGGACAATTCAAGTTCAACGGCAGTTCGTTCCTAATTGGAGTGGTTGGTGTATTCCACACTTCTAGCGATTGGATTTCACTCAAAACTAACCAAATGACTCCTCCCACCATATTATGATGTTGCACAAGTTTTGGGCTCGATCCGAAATCAATAGGTGTTCCAAATTGGACAATTCAAGTTCAACGGCAGTTCCTTCCTAATTGGAGTGGTTGGTGTATTCCATACTTCCAGAGATTGGATTTCACTCAAAACTCACCAAATGACTCCTCCCACCATATTTTGTTGTTCCCCAAGTTTTGGGCTCGATCCGAAATGAATAGGTGTTCCATATTGGACAATTCAAGTTCAACGGCAGTTCGTTCCTAATTGGAGTGGTTGGTGTATTCCATACTTCTAGCGATTGGATTTCTCTCAAAACTAACCAAATGACTCCTCCCACCATATTATGATGTTGCCCAAGTTTTGGGCTCGATCCGAAATGAATAGGTGTTCCAAATTGGACAATTCAAGTTCAACGGCAGTTCCTTCCTAATTGGAGTGGTTGGTGTATTCCATACTTCTAGCGATTGGATTTCACTCAAAACTCACCAAATGACTCCTCCCACCAAATTACGATGTTGCCCAAGTTTTGGGCTCGATCCGAAATCAATAGGTGTTCGAAATTGGACAATTCAAGTTCAACGGCAGTTCGTTCCTAACTATAGTGGTTGGTGTATTCCATACTTCTTGCGATTGGATTTCATTCAAAACTCACCAAATGACTCTTCCCACCATATTATGATGTTGCCCAAGTTTTGGGTTCAATTCGAAATCAATAGGTGTTCCAAATTGGACAATTCAAGTTCAACGGCAGTTCGTTCCTAATTGGAGTGGTTGGTGTACTGCATACTTCTAGCGATTGGATTTCACTCAAAACTCACCAAATGACTCCTCCCACCATATTATGATGTTTCCCAAGTTTTGGGCTCGATTCGAAATGAATAGGTGTGAGAAATTGGACAATTCAAGTTCAACGGCAGTTCATTCCTAATTGGAGTGGTTTTTGTATTCCATACTTCTAGCGATTGGATTTCACTCAAAACTAACCAAATGACTCCTCCCACCATATTATGATGTTGCCCAAGTTTTGGGCTCGATCCGAAATCAATAGGTGTTCCAAATTGGACAATTCAAGTTCAACGGTAGTTCGTTCCTAATTGGAGTGGTTGGTGTATTCCATACTTCTAGCGATTGGATTTCACTCAAAACTCACCAAATGACTCCTCCCACCATATTATGATGTTGCCCAAGTTTTGGGCTCGATCCGAAATCAAAAGGTGTGAGAAATTGGACAATTCAAGTTCAACGGCAGTTCGTTCCTAATTTTTGTGGTTGGTGTATTCCATACTTCTAGCGATTGGATTTCACTCAAAACTCACCAAATGACTCCTCCCACCATATCTTGTTGTTCCCCATGTTTTGGGCTCGATCCGAAATGAATAGGTGTTCCAAATTGGACAATTCAAGTTCAACGGCAGTTCGTTCCTAATTGGAGTGGTTGGTGTATTCCATACTTCTAGCGATTGGATTTCACTCAAAACTCACCAAATGACTCCTCCCACCATATTATGATGTTGCCCAAGTTTTTGGCTCGATACGAAATCAATAGGTGTTCGAAATTGGACAATTCAAGTTCAACGGCAGTTCGTTCCTAATTGTAGTGGTTGGTGTATTCCATACTTCTAGCGATTGGATTTCACTCAAAACTCACCAAATGACTCCTCCCACCATATTATGATGTTGCCCAAGTTTTGGGTTCGAGCCGAAATCAATAGGTGTTCCAAATTGGACAATTCAAGTTCAACGGCAGTTCCTTCCTAATTGGAGTGGTTGGTGTATTCCATACTTCCAGAGATTGGATTTCACTCAAAACTCACCAAATGACTCCTCCCACCATATTTTGTTGTTCCCCAAGTTTTGGGCTCGATCTGAAATGAATAGGTCTTCCAAATTGGACAATTCAAGTCCAACGGCAGTTCGTTCCTAATTGGAGTGGTTGGTGTATTCCATACTTCTAGCGATTCGATTTCATTCAATATGTAGCCTCATGTTTTGGGCTCGATCCGAAATCAATAGGTGTGAGAAATTGGACAATTCAAGTTCAACGGCAGTTCGTTCCTAATTGGAGTGGTTGGTGTATTCCATACTTCTAGCGATTCGATTTCATTCAAAACTCACCAAATGACTCCTCCCACCATATTATGATGTTGCCCAAGTTTTGGGCTCGATCCGAAATCAATAGGTGTGAGAAATTGGTAAATTCAATTTCAACGACAGTTCGTTCCTAATTGGAGTGGTTGGTGTATTCCATACGTCTAGCGATTGGACTTCACTCAGAACTCACCAAATGACTCCTCCCACCATATTATGATGTTGCCAAAGTTTTGGGCTCGATCCGAAATCAATAGGTGTTCGAAATTGGACAATTCAAGTTCAACGGCAGTTCGTTCCTAATTGGAGTGGTTTTTGTATTCCATACTTCTAGCGATTGGATTTCACTCAAAACTAACCAAATGACTCCTCCCACCATATTATGATGTTGCCCAACTTTTGGGCTCGATCCGAAATCAATAGGTGTTCCAAATTGGACAATTCAAGTTCAACGGCAGTTCGTTCCTAATTGGAGTGGATGGTGTATTCCGTACTTCTAGCGATTGGATTTCACTCGAAACTAACCAAATGACTCCTCCCACCATATTATGATGTTGCCCAAGTTTTGGGCTCGATCTGAAATCAATAGGTGTTCCAAATTGGACAATTCAAGTTCAACGGCAGTTCGTTCCTAATTGGAGTGATTGGTGTATTCCATACTTCTAGCGATTGGATTTCACTCAAAACTCACCAAATGACTCCTCCCACCATATTATGATGTTGCCCAAGTTTTTGGCTCAATACGAAATCAATAGTTGTTCGAAATTGGACAATTCAAGTTCAACGGCAGTTCGTTCCTAATTGGAGTGGTAGGTGTATTCCATACTTCTAGCGATTGGATTTCACTCAAAACTCACCAAATGACTCCTCCCACCATATTATGATGTTGCCCAAGTTTTGGGTTCAAGCCGAAATCAATAGGTGTTCCAAATTGGACAATTCAAGTTCAACGGCAGTTCGTTCCTAATTGGAGTGGTTGGTGTATTCCATACTTCTAGCGATTGGATTTCACTCAAAACCGTCCAAATGACTCCTCCCACCATATTATGACGTTGCCCAAGTTTTGGGCTCGATCCGGAATCAATATGTGTGACAAATTGGACAATTTAAGTTCAACGACAGTTTGTTCCTAATTGGAGTGGTTGGTGTATTCCATACTTCTAGCGATTGGAATTCACTCAAAACTCACCAAATGACTCCTCCCACCATATTATGATGTTGCCCAAGTTTTGGGCTCGATCCGAAATCAATAGGTGTTCGAAATTGGACAATTCAAGTTCAACGGCAGTTCGTTCCTAATTGGAGTGGTTGGTGTATTCCGCACTTCTAGCGATTGGATTTCACTCGAAACTAACCAAATGACTTCTCCCACGATATTATGATGTTGCCCGAGTTTTGGGCTCGATCCAAAATCAATAGGTGTGAGAAATTGGACAATTCAAGTTCAACGGCAGTTCGTTCCTAATTGGAGTGGTTGGTGTATTCCGCACTTCTAGCGATTGGATTTCACTCGAAACTAACCAAATGACTCCTCCCACCATATTATGATGTTGCCCAAGTTTTGGGCTCGATCCGAAATCAATAGGTGTTCCAACTTGGACAATTCAAGTTCAACGGCAGTTCGTTCCTAATTGGAGTGGTTGGTGTATTCCATACTTCTAGTGATTGGATTTCACTCAAAACTCACCAAATGACTCCTCCAACCATATTATGATGTTGCCCAAGTTTTTGGCTCGATACGAAATCAATAGGTGTTCGAAATTGGACAATTCAAGTTCAACGGCAGTTCGTTCCTAATTGGAGTAGTTGGTGTATTCCATACTTCTAGCGATTGGATTTCACTCAAAACTCACCAAATGACTCCTCCCACCATATTATGATGTTGCCCAAGTTTTGGGCTCGATCTGAAATCAATAGGTGTTCCAAATTGGACAATTCAAGTTCAACGGCAGTTCGTTCTTAATTGGAGTGGTTGGTGTATTCCATACTTCTAGCGATTGGGTTTCACTCAAAACTAACCAAATGACTCCTCCCACCATATTATATTGTTGCCCAAGTTTTGGGCTCGATCCGAAATCAATAGGTGTTCCAAATTGGACAATTCAAGTTCAACGGCAGTTTGTTCCTAATTGGAGTGGTTGGTGTATTCCATACTTCTAGCGACTGGATTTCACTCAAAACTCACCAAATGACTCCTCCCACCATGTTATGATGTTGCCCAAGTTTGGGGCTCGGTCCGAAACCAATAGGTGTTAGAAATTGGACAATTCAAGTTCAACGGCAGTTTGTTCCTAATTGGAGTGGTTGGTGTACTCCATACTTCTAGCGATTGGATTTCACTCAAAACTCTCCAAATGACTCCTCCCACCATATTATGATGTTGCCCAAGTTTTGGGCTCGATCCAAAATGAATAGGTGTTCCAAATTGGACAATTCAAGTTCAACGGCAGTTCGTTCCTAATTGGAGTGGTTGGTGTATTCCATACTTCTAGCGATTGGATTTCACTCAAAATTCACCAAATGACTCCTCCTACCATATTATGATGTTGCCCAAGTTTTGGGCCCGATCCGAAATCAATAGGTGTGAGAAATTAGAAAATTCAAGTTCAACGGAAGTTCGTTCCTAATTGGAGTGGTTGGTGTATTCCACACTTCTAGCGATTGGATTTCACTCAAAACTCACCAAATGACTCCTCCCACCATATTCTGATGTTGCCCAAGTTTGGGGGTCGATCCGAAATCAATAGGTGTTCCAAATTGGACAATTCAAGTTCAACGGCAATTCGTTCCTAATTGGAGTGGTTGGTGTATTCCATACTTCTAGCGATTGGATTTCACTCAAAACTCACCAAATGACTCCTCCCACCATATTATGATGTTGCCCAGGTTTGGGGCTCGATCCGAAATCAATAGGTGTTCCAAATTGGACAATTCAAGTTCAACGGCAGTTCGTTCCTAATTGGAGTGGTTGGTGTATTCCATACTTCAAACGATTGGATTTCACTCAAAATTCACCAAATGACTCCTCCTACCATATTATGATGTTGCCCAAGTTTTGGGCTCGACCCGAAATCAATAGGTCTGAGAAATTAGAAAATTCAACTTCAACGGAAGTTTGTTCCTAATTGGAGTGGTTGGTGTACTCCATACTTCTAGCGATTGGGTTTCACTCAAAACTAACCAAATGACTCCTCCCACCATATTATGATGTTGCCCAAGTTTTGGGCTCGATTCGAAATGAATAGGTGTGAGAAATTGGACAATTCAAGTTCAACGGCAGTTCGTTCCTAATTGGAGTGGTTTTTGTATTCCATACTTCTAGCAATTGGATTTCACTCAAAACTAACCAAAAGATTCCTCCCACCATATTATGATGTTGCCCAGGTTTTGGGCTCGATCCGAAATCAATAGGTGTTCGAAATTGGACAATTCAAGTTCAACGGCAGTTCGTTCCTAATTGGAGTGGTTGGTGTACTCCATACTTCTAGCGATTGGATTTCACTCAAAACTCACCAAATGACTCCTCCCACCATATTATGACGTTTCCCAAGTTTTGGGCTCGATTCGAAATGAATAGGTGTGAGAAATTGGACAATTCAAGTTCAACGGCAGTTCGTTCCTAATTGGAGTGGTTTTTGTATTCCATACTTCTAGCGATTGGATTTCACTCAAAACTAACCAAATGACTCCTCCCACCATATTATGATGTTGCCCAGGTTTTGGGCTCGATCCGAAATCAATAGGTGTTCGAAATTGGACAATTCAAGTTCAACGGCAGTTCGTTCCTAATTGGAGGGGTTGGTGTATTCCATACTTCTAGCGATTGGATTTCACTCAAAACTCACCAAATGACCCCTCCCACAATATTATGATGTTGCCCAAGTTTTGGGCTCGATCCGAAATCAATAGGTGTTCCAAATTAGACAATTCAAGTTCAACGGCAGTTCGTTCCTAATTGGAGTGGTTGGTGTATTCCATACTTCTAGCGATTGGATTTCACTCAAAACTCACCAAATGACTCCTCCCACCATATTATGATGTTGCCCAAGTTTTGGGCTCGATCCGAAATCAATAGGTGTTCGAAATTGGACAATTTAAGTTCAACGGCAGTTCGTTCCTAATTGGAGGGGTTGGTGTATTCCATACTTCTAGCGATTGGATTTCACTCAAAACTCACCAAATGACCTCTCCCACAATATTATGATGTTGCCCAAGTTTTGGGCTCGATCCGAAATCAATAGGTGTTCCAAATTAGACAATTCAAGTTCAACGGCAGTTCGTTCCTAATTGGAGTGGTTTTTGTATTCCATACTTCTAGCGATTGGATTTCACTCAAAACTCACCAAATGACTCCTCCCACCATATTATGATGTTGCCCAAGTTTTGGGCTCGATCCGAAATCAATAGGTGTGAGAAATTGGACAATTCAAGTTCAACGGCAGTTCGTTCCTAATTGCTGTGGTTGGTGTATTCCATACTTCTAGCAATTGGATTTCACTCAAAACTCACCAAATGACTCCTCCCACCATATTATGATTTTGCCCAAGTTTTGGGCTCGATCCGAAATCAATAGGTGTTCCAAATTGGACAATTCAAGTTCAACGGCAGTTCGTTCCTAATTTGGGTGGTTGGTGTATTCCATACTTCTAGCGATTGGATTTCACTCAAAACTCACCAAATGACTCCTCCCACCATATTATGACGTTGCCCAAGTTTTGGGCTCGATCCGAAATCAATAGGTGTTCCAAATTGGACAATTCAAGTTCAACGGCAGTTCGTTCCAAATTGGAGTGGTTGGTGTATTCCATACTTCTAGCGATTGGGTTTCACTCAAAACTAACCAAATGACTCCTCCCACCATATTATGATGTTGCCCAAGTTTTGGGCTTGATCCGAAATCAATAGGTGTTCCAAATTGGACAATTCAAGTTCAACGGCAGTTCCTTCCTAATTGGAGTGGTTGGTGTATTCCATACTTCTGGAGATTGGATTTCACTCAAAACTCACCAAATGACTCCTCCCACCATATTTTGTTGTTCCCCGAGTTTTGGGCTCGATCCGAAATGAATAGGTGTTCCAAATTGGACAATTCAAGTTCAACGGCAGTTCGTTCCTAATTGGAGTGGTTGGTGTATTCCATACTTCTAGCGATTGGATTTCACTCAAAACTCACCACATGACTCCTCCCACCATATTATGATATTGCCCAAGTTTTGGGCTCGATTCGAAATGAATAGGTGTGAGAAATTGGACAATTCATGTTCAACGGCAGTTCCTTCCTAATTGGAGTGGTTGGTGTATTCCATACTTCTGGAGATTGGATTTCACTCAAAACTCACCAAATGACTCCTCCCACCATATTTTGTTGTTCCCCAAGTTTTGGGCTCGATTCGAAATCAATAGGTGTTCCAAATTGGACAATTCAAGTTCAACGGCAATTCGTTCCTAATTGGAGTGGTTGGTGTATTCCATACTTCTAGCGATTGGATTTCACTCAAAATTCACCAAATGACTCCTCCTACCATATTATGATGTTGCCCAAGTTTTGGGCTCGACCCGAAACCAATAGGTCTGAGAAATTAGAAAATTCAAGTTCAACGGAAGTTCGTTCCTAATTGGAGTGGTTGGTGTATTCCATACTTCTAGCGATTGGATTTTACTCAAAATTCACCAAATGACTCCTCCTACCATATTATGATGTTGCCCAAGTTTTGGGCCCGATCCGAAATCAATAGGTGTGAGAAATTAGAAAATTCAAGTTCAACGGAAGTTCGTTCCAAATTGGAGTGGTTGGTGTATTCCACACTTCTAGCGATTGGATTTCACTCAAAACTCACCAAATGACTCCTCCCACCATATTCTGATGTTGCCCAAGTTTGGGGGTCGATCCGAAATCAATAGGTGTTCCAAATTGGACAATTCAAGTTCAACGGCAATTCGTTCCTAATTGGAGTGGTTGGTGTATTCCATACTTCTAGCGATTGGATTTCACTCAAAACTCACCAAATGACTCCTCCCACCATATTATGATGTTGCCCAGGTTTGGGGCTCGATCCGAAATCAATAGGTGTTCCAAATCGGACAATTCAAGTTCAACGGCAGTTCGTTCCTAATAGGAGTGGTTGGTGTATTCCATACTTCAACCGATTGGATTTCACTCAAAAATCACCAAATGACTCCTCCTACCATATTATGATGTTGCCCAAGTTTTGGGCTCGACCCGAAAGCAATAGGTCTGAGAAATTAGAAAATTCAACTTCAATGGAAGTTTGTTCCTAATTGGAGTGGTTGGTGTACTCCATACTTCTAGCGATTGGGTTTCACTCAAAACTAACCAAATGACTCCTCCCACCATATTATGATGTTGCCCAAGTTTTGGGCTCGATTCGAAATGAATAGGTGTGAGAAATTGGACAATTCAAGTTCAACGGCAGTTCGTTCCTAATTGGAGTGGTTTTTGTATTCCATACTTCTAGCGATTGGATTTCACTCAAAACTAACCAAATGACTCCTCCCACCATATTATGATGTTGCCCAGGTTTTGGGCTCGATCCGAAATCAATAGGTGTTCGAAATTGGACAATTCAAGTTCAACGGCAGTTCGTTCCTAATTGGAGTGGTTGGTGTACTCCATACTTCTAGCGATTGGATTTCACTCAAAACTCACCAAATGACTCCTCCCACCATATTATGACGTTTCCCAAGTTTTGGGCTCGATTCGAAATGAATAGGTGTGAGAAATTGGACAATTCAAGTTCAACGGCAGTTCGTTCCTAATTGGAGGGGTTGGTGTATTCCATACTTCTAGCGATTGGATTTCACTCAAAACTCACCAAATGACTCCTCCTACCATATTATGATGTTGCCCAAGTTTTGGGCTCGATCCAAAATCGATAGGTGTTCCAAATTGGAAAATTCAAGTTCAACGGCAGTTGGTTCCTAATTGGAGTGGTTGGTGTATGCCATACTTCTAGCGATTGGATTTCACTCAAAAGTCACCAAATGACTCCTCCCACCATATTATGATGTTGCCCAAGTTTGGGGCTCGATCCGAAATCTATAGGTGTGAGAAATTGAACAATTCAAGTTCAACGGCAGTTCGTTCCTAATTGGAGTGGTTGGTGTATTCCATACTTCTAGCGATTGGATTTCACTCAAAACTAACCAAATGACTCCTCCCACCATATTATGATGTTGCCCAAGTTTTGGGCTCGATCCGAAATCAATAGGTGTTCCAAATTGGACAATTCAAGTTCAACGGCAGTTCGTTCCTAATTGGAGTGGTTGGTGTATGCCATACTTCAAGCGATTGAATTTCACTCAAAACTCACCAAATGACTCCTCCCACCATATTATGATGTTGCCCAAGTTTGGGGCTCGATCCGAAATCAATAGGTGTGAGAAATTGGACAATTCCAGTTCAACGACAGTTCGTTCCTAATTGGAGTGGTTGGTGTATGCCATACTTCTAGCGATTGGATTTCACTCAAAACTCACCAAATGACTCCTCCCACCATATTATGATGTTGCCCAAGTTTTGGGCTCGATCCGAAATCAATAGGTGTTCCAAATTGGACAATTCAAGTTCAACGGCAGTTCGTTCCTAATTGGAGGGGTTGGTGTATTCCATACTTCTAGCGATTGGATTTCACTCAAAACTCACCAAATGACCCGTCCCACCATATTATGATGTTGCCCAAGTTTTGGGCTCGATTCGAAATCAATAGGTGTTCCAAATTGGACAATTCAAGTTCAATGGCAGTTCGTTCCTAATTGGAGTGGTTGGTGTATTCCATACTTCTAGAAATTGGATTTCCCTCAAAACTCACCAAATGACTCCTCCCACCATATTATGATGTTGCCCAAGTTTTGGGCTCGATCCGAAATCAATAGGTGTTCGAAATTGGACAATTCAAGTTCAACGGCAGTTCGTTCCTAATTGGAGGGGTTGGTGTATTCCATACTTCTAGCGATTGGATTTCACTCAAAACTCACCAAATGACCTCTCCCACAATATTATGATGTTGCCCAAGTTTTGGGCTCGATTCGAAATCAATAGGTGTTCCAAATTAGACAATTCAAGTTCAACGGCAGTTCGTTCCTAATTGGAGTGGTTTTTGTATTCCATACTTCTAGCGATTGGATTTCACTCAAAACTCACCAAATGACTCCTCTCACCATATTATGATGTTGCCCAAGTTTTGGGCTCGATCCGACATCAATAGGTGTGAGAAATTGGACAATTCAAGTTGAACGGCAGTTCGTTCCTAATTGGAGTGGTTGGAGTATTCCATACTTGTAGCGATTGGATTTCACTCAAAACTCACCAAATGACTCCTCCCACCATATTATGATGTTGCCCAAGTTTTGGGCTCGATCCGAAATCAATAGGTGTTCCAAATTGGACAATTCAAGTTCAACGGCAGTTCGTTCCTAATTGGAGTGGTTGGTGTATTCCATACTTCTAGCGATTGGATTTCACTCAAAACTCACCAAATGACCCGTCCCACCATATTATGATGTTGCCCAAGTTTTGGGCTCGATTCGAAATCAATAGGTGTTCCAAATTGGACAATTCAAGTTCAATGGCAGTTCGTTCCTAATTGGAGTGGTTGGTGTATTCCATACTTCTAGAAATTGGATTTCCCTCAAAACTCACCAAATGACTCCTCCCACCATATTATGATGTTGCCCAAGTTTGGGGCTCGATCCGAAATCAATTGGTGTGAGAAATTGGACAATTCAAGTTCAACGGCAGTTCGTTACTAATTGGAGTGGTTGGTGTATTCCATAGTTCTAGCGATTGAATTTCACTCAAAACTCACCAAAATGACTCCTCCCACCATATTATGATGTTGCCCAAGTTTTGGGCTCGGTCCGAAATCAATAGCTGTTCCAAATTGGACAATTCAAGTTCAACGGCAGTTCGTTCCTAATTGGAGTGGTTGGTGTATTCCATACTTCTAGCGATTGGATTTCACTAAAAACTCACCAAATGACTCCTCCCACCATATTATGATGTTGCCCATGTTTTGGGCTCGATCCGAAATCAATAGGTGTGAGAAATTGGACAATTCAAGTTCAACGGCAGTTCGTTCCTAATTGGAGTGGTTGGTGTATTCCATACTTCTAGCGATTGGATTTCACTCAAAACATACCAAATGACTCATCCCACCATATTATGATGTTGCCCAAGTTTTGGGTTCGATCCGAAATCAATAGGTGTTCCAAATTGGACAATTCAAGTTCAACGGCATTTCGTTCCAAATTGGAGTGGTTGGTGTTTTCCATACTTCTAGCGATTGGATTTCACTCAAAACTCACCAAATGACTCCTCCCACCATATTATGATGATGCCCAAGTTTTGGGCTCGATCCGAAATCAATAGGTGTTCCAAATTGGACAATTCAAGTTCAATGGCAGTTCGTTCCTAATTGGAGTGGTTGGTGTATTCCATACTTCTAGAAATTGGATTTCCCTCAAAACTCACCAAATGACTCCTCCCACCATATTATGATGTTGCCCAAGTTTGGGGCTCGATCCGAAATCAATTGGTGTGAGAAATTGGACAATTCAAGTTCAACGGCAGTTCGTTACTAATTGGAGTGGTTGGTGTATTCCATAGTTCTAGCGATTGAATTTCACTCAAAACTCACCAAAATGACTCCTCCCACCATATTATGATGTTGCCCAAGTTTTGGGCTCGGTCCGAAATCAATAGCTGTTCCAAATTGGACAATTCAAGTTCAACGGCAGTTCGTTCCTAATTGGAGTGGTTGGTGTATTCCATACTTCTAGCGATTGGATTTCACTAAAAACTCACCAAATGACTCCTCCCACCATATTATGATGTTGCCCATGTTTTGGGCTCGATCCGAAATCAATAGGTGTGAGAAATTGGACAATTCAAGTTCAACGGCAGTTCGTTCCTAATTGGAGTGGTTGGTGTATTCCATACTTCTAGCGATTGGATTTCACTAAAAACTCACCAAATGACTCCTCCCACCATATTATGATGTTGCCCATGTTTTGGGCTCGATCCGAAATCAATAGGTGTGAGAAATTGGACAATTCAAGTTCAACGGCAGTTCGTTCCTAATTGGAGTGGTTGGTGTATTCCATACTTCTAGCGATTGGATTTCACTCAAAACATACCAAATGACTCATCCCACCATATTATGATGTTGCCCAAGTTTTGGGTTCGATCCGAAATCAATAGGTGTTCCAAATTGGACAATTCAAGTTCAACGGCATTTCGTTCCAAATTGGAGTGGTTGGTGTTTTCCATACTTCTAGCGATTGGATTTCACTCAAAACTCACCAAATGACTCCTCCCACCATATTATGATGATGCCCAAGTTTTGGGCTCGATCCGAAATCAATAGGTGTTCCAAATTGGACAATTCAAGTTCAACGGCATTTCGTTCCTAATTGGAGTGGTTGGTGTATTCCATACTTCTAGCGATTGGATTTCACTCAAAACTCACCAAATGACTCCTCCCACCATATTATGATGTTGCCCAAGTTTTGGGATCAATCCGAAATCAATTGGTGTGACAAATTGGACAATTCAAGTTCAACGGCAGTTCGTTCCTAATTGCAGTGGTTGGTGTATTCCATACTTCTAGCGATTGGATTTCTCTCAAAACTCACCAAATGACTTCTCCCATGATATTATGATGTTGCCCGAGTTTTGGGATCGATCCGAAATCAATAGGTGTGAGAAATTGGACAGTTCAACTTCAACGGCAGTTCTTTCCTAATTGGAGTGGTTGGTGTATTCCATACTTCTAGCCATTGGATTTCACTCAAAACTCACCAAATGACTCCTCCCACCATATTATGATGTTGCCCAAGTTTGGAGCTCGATCCGAAATCAATAGGTGTGAGAAATTGGACAATTCAAGTTCAACGGCAGTTCGTACCTAATTGGAGTGGTTGGTGTATTCCATACTTCTAGCGATTGGATTTCACTCAAAACTCACCAAATGACTCCTCCCACCATATTATGACGTTGCCCAAGTTTGGGGCCCGATCCGAAATCAATAGGTGTGAGAAATTGGACAATTCAAGTTCAACGGCAGTTCGTTCCAAATTGGAGTGGTTGGTGTATTCCATACTTCTAGCGTTTGGATTTCACTCAAAACTCGCCAAATGACTCCTCCCACCATATTATGATGCTGCCCGAGTTTTGGGCTCGATCCGAAATCAATAGGTGTGAGAAATTGGACAATTCAAGTTCAATGGCAGTTCGTTACTAATTGGAGTGGTTGGTGTATTCCATACTTCTAGCGATTGGATTTCACTCAAAACTCACCAAATGACTCCTCCCACCATATTATGATGTTGCCCAAGTTTTGGGTTCGATCCGAAATCAATAGGTGTTCCAAATTGGACAATTCAAGTTCAACGGCATTTCGTTCCAAATTGGATTGGTTGGTGTTTTCCATACTTCTAGCGATTGGATTTCACTCAAAACTCACCAAATGACTCCTCCCACCATATTATGATGATGCCCAAGTTTTGGGCTCGATCCGAAATCAATAGGTGTTCCAAATTGGACAATTCAAGTTCAACGGCATTTCGTTCCTAATTGGAGTGGTTGGTGTATTCCATACTTCTAGCGATTGGATTTCACTCAAAACTCACCAAATGACTCCTCCCACCATATTATGATGTTGCCCAAGTTTTGGGCTCGATCCGAAATCAATACGTGTGAGAAATTGGTCAATTCAATTTGAACGGCAGTTCGTTCCTAATTGGAGTGGTTGGTGTATTCCATACTTCTAGCGATTGGATTTCACTCAAAACTCACCAAATGACTCCTCCCACCATATTATGATTTTGCCCAAGTTTTGGGCTCGATCCGAAATCAATAGGTGTGAGAAATTGGACAATTCAAGTTCAACGGCAGTTGGTTCCTAATTGGAGTGGTTGGTGTATTCCATACTTCTAGCGATTGGATTTCACTCAAAACTCACCAAATGACTTCTCCCACGATATTATGATGTTGCCCGAGTTTTGGGCTCGATCCAAAATCAATAGGTGTGAGAAATTGGACAATTCAAGTTCAACGGCAGTTCGTTCCTAATTGGAGTGGTTGGTGTATTCCATAGTTCTAGCGATTGGATTTCACTCAAAACGAACCAAATGACTCCTCCCGCCATATTATGATGTTGCCCAAGTTTTGGGCTCGATCCGAAATCAATAGGTGTTCCAAATTGGACAATTCAAGTTCAACGGCAGTTGGTTCCTAATTGGAGTGGTTGGTGTATTCCATACTTCTAGCGATTGGATTTCACTCAAAACTCACCAAATGAGTTCTCCCACGATGTTATGATGTTGCCCGAGTTTTGGGCTCGATCCAAAATCAATAGGTGTGAGAAATTGGACAATTCAAGTTCAACGGCAGTTCGTTCCTAATTGGAGTGGTTGGTGTATTCCATAGTTCTAGCGATTGGATTTCACTCAAAACTCACCAAATGACTCCTCCCACCATATTATGATGTTGCCCAAGTTTTGGGCTCGATCCGAAATCAGTAGGTGTTCCAAATTGGACAATTCAAGTTCAACGGCAGTTCGTTCCTAATTGGAGTGGTTGGTGTATTCCATAGTTCTAGCGATTGGATTTCACTCAAAGCTCACCAAATGACTCCTCCCACCATATTATGATGTTGCCCAAGTTTTGGGCTCGATCCGAAATCAATAGGTGTTCCAAATTGGACAATTCAAGTTCAACGGCAGTTGGTTCCTAATTGGAGTGGTTGGTGTATTCCATACTTCTAGCGATTGGATTTCACTCAAAACTCACCAAATGACTTCTCCCACGATATTATAATGATGCCCGAGTTTTGGGCTCGATCCAAAATCAATAGGTGTGAGAAATTGGACAATTCAAGTTCAACGGCAGTTCATTCCTAATTGGAGTGGTTGGTGTATTCCATAGTTCTAGCGATTGGATTTCACTCAAAACTCACCAAATGACTCCTCCCACCATATTATGATGTTGCCCAAGCTTTGGGCTCAATCCGAAATCAATAGGTGTTCCAAATTGGACAATTCAAGTTCAACGGCAGTTGGTTCCTAATTGGAGTGGTTGGTGTATTCCATACTTCTAGCGATTGGATTTCACTCAAAACTCACCAAATGACTCCTCCCACCATATTATGATGTCGCCCAAATTTTGGGCTCGATCCGAAATCAATAGGTGTTCCAAATTGGACAATTCAAGTTCAACGGCATTTCGTTCCAAATTGGAGTGGTTGGTGTTTTCCATACTTCTAGCGATTGGATTTCACTCAAAAGTCACCAAATGACTCCTCCCACCATATTATGATGTTGCCCAAGTTTTGGGCTCGATCCGAAATCAATAGGTGTTCCAAATTGGACAATTCAAGTTCAACGGCAGTTCGTTCCTAATTGGAGTGGTTGGTGTATTCCATACTTCTAGCGATTGGATTTCACTCAAAACTATCCAAATGACTCCTCCCACCATATTATGATGTTGCCCAAGTTTTGGGCTCGATCCGAAATCAATAGGTGTTCCAAATTGGACAATTCAAGTTCAACGGCATTTCGTTCCTAATTGGAGTGGTTGGTGTATTCCATACTTCTAGCGATTGGATTTCACTCAAAACTCACCAAATGACTCCTCCCACGATATTATGATGTTGCCCGAGTTTTGGGCTCGATCCGAAATCAATAGGTGTGAGAGAAATTGGACAATTCAAGTTCAACGGCAGTTCGTTCCAAATTGGAGTGGTTGGTGTATTCCATACTTCTAGCGATTGGATTTCTCTCAAAACACACCAAATGACTCCTCCCACCATATTATGGTGTTGCCCAAGTTTTGGGCTCGATCCGAAATCGATAGGTGTTCCAAATTGGACAATTCAAGTTCAACGGCAGTTCGTTCCTAATTGGAGTGGTTGGTGTATTCCATACTTCTAGCGATTGGATTTCACTCAAAACTCACCAAATGACTCCTCCCACCATATTATGATGTTGCCCAAGTTTTGGGCTCGATCCGAAATCAATAGGTGTTCCAAATTGGACAATTCAAGTTCAACGGCAGTTCGTACCTAATTGGAGTGGTTGGTGTATTCCATACTTCTAGCGATTGGATTTCACTCAAAACTCACCAAATGACTCCTCCCACCATGTTATGATGTTGCCCAAGTTTTGGGCTCGATCCGAAATCAATAGGTGTGAGAAATTGGACAATTCAAGTTCAACGGCAGTTCGTTCCTAATTGGAGTGGTTGGTGTATTCCATACTTCTAGCCATTGGATTTCACTCAAACCTCACCAAATGACTCCTCCCACCATATTATGATATTGCCCAAGTTTGGGACTCGATCCGAAATCAATAGGTGTTCCAAATTGGACAATTCAAGTTCAACGGCAGTTGGTTCCTAATTGGAGTGGTTGGTGTATTCCATACTTCTAGCGGTTGGATTTCACTCAAAACCCACCAAATGACTCCTCCCACCATATTATGATGTTGCCCAAGTTTTGGGCTCGATCTGAAATCAATAGGTGTGAGAAATTGGACAATTCAAGTTCAACGGCAGTTCGTTCCTAATTGGAGTGGCTGGTGTTTTCCATACTTCTAGCGATTGGATTTCACTCAAAAATCACCAAATGACTCCTCCCACCATATTATGATGTTGCCCAAGTTTTGGGCTCGGGCCGAAATCAATAGCTGTTCCAAATTGGACAATTCAAGTTCAACGGCAGTTCGTTCCTAATTGGAGTGGTTGGTGTATTCCATACTTCTAGCGATTGGATTTCACTCAAAACTCACCAAATGACTCCTCCCACCATATTATGATGTTGCCCAAGTTTTGGGCTCGATCCGAAATCAATAGGTGTTCCAAATTGGACAATTCATGTTCAACGGCAGTTCGTTCCTAATTGGAGTGGTTGGTGTATTCCATACTTCTAGCGATTGGATTTCACTCAAAACTCACCAAATGACTCCTCCCACCGTATTATGATGTTGCCCAAGTTTTGTGCTCGATCCGAAATCAATACGTGTGAGAAATTGGACAATTCAAGTTCAACGGCAGTTCGTTCCTAATTGGAGTGGTTGGTGTATTCCATACTTCTAGCAAGTGGATTTCACTCAAAACTCACCAAATGACTCCTCCCACCATATGATGATGTTGCCCAAGTTTTGGGACTCGATTTGAAATCAATAGGTGTGAGAAATTGGACAATTCAAGTTCAACGGCAGTTCGTTCCTAATTGGAGTGGTTGGTGTATTCCATACTTCTAGCGTTTGGATTTCACTCAAAACTCACCAAATGACTCCTCCCACCATATTATGATGTTGCCCAAGTTTTTGGCTCGATCCGAAATCAATAGGTGTTCCAAATTGGACAATTCAAGTTCAACGGCAGTTCGTTCCTAATTGGAGTGGTTGGTGTATTCCATACTTCTAGCGTTTCAATTTCACTCAAAACTCACCAAATGACTCCTCCCACCATATTATGATGTTGCCCAAGTTTTGGGCTCGATCCGAAATCAGTAGGTGTGAGAAATTGGACAATTCAAGTTCAACGGCAGTTCGTTCCTAATTGGAGTGGTTGGTGTATTCCATACTTCTAGCGTTTCAATTTCACTCAAAACCCACCAAATGACTCCTCCCACCATATTATGATGTTGCCCAAGTTTTGGGCTCGATCTGAAATCAATAGGTGTTCCAAATTGGACAATTCAAGTTCAACGGCAGTTCGTTCCTAATTGGAGTGGCTGGTGTTTTCCATACTTCTAGCGATTGGATTTCACTCAAAAATCACCAAATGACTCCTCCCACCATATTATGATGTTGCCCAAGTTTTGGGCTCGGGCCGAAATCAATAGCTGTTCCAAATTGGACAATTCAAGTTCAACGGCAGTTCGTTCCTAATTGGAGTGGTTGGTGTATTCCATACTTCTAGCGATTGGATTTCACTCAAAACTCACCAAATGACTCCTCCCACCATATTATGATGTTGCCCAAGTTTTGGGCTCGATCCGAAATCAATAGGTGTTCCAAATTGGACAATTCATGTTCAACGGCAGTTCGTTCCTAATTGGAGTGGTTGGTGTATTCCATACTTCTAGCGATTGGATTTCACTCAAAACTCACCAAATGACTCCTCCCACCGTATTATGATGTTGCCCAAGTTTTGTGCTCGATCCGAAATCAATAGGTGTGAGAAATTGGACAATTCAAGTTCAACGGCAGTTCGTTCCTAATTGGAGTGGTTGGTGTATTCCATACTTCTAGCGATTGGATTTCACTCAAAACTCACCAAATGACTCCTCCCACCATATGATGATGTTGCCCAAGTTTTGGGACTCGATTTGAAATCAATAGGTGTGAGAAATTGGACAATTCAAGTTCAACGGCAGTTCGTTCCTAATTGGAGTGGTTGGTGTATTCCATACTTCTAGCGATTGGATTTCACTCAAAACTCACTAAATGACTCCTCCCACCATATGATGATGTTGCCCAAGTTTTGGGATCGATACGAAATCAATAGGTGTGACAAATTGGACAATTCAAGTTCAACGGCAGTTCTTTCCTAATTGGAGTGGTTGGTGTATTCCATACTTCTAGCGATTGGATTTCACTCAAAACTCACCAAATTACTCCTCCCACCATATTATGATGTTGCCCAAGTTTTGGGCTCGATCCGAAATCAATAGGTGTGAGAAATTGGACAATTCAAGTTCAACTGCACTTCGTTCCTAATTGGAGTGGTTGGTGTATTCCACACTTCTAGCGATTGGATTTCACTCAAAACTCACCAAATGACTCCTCCCACCATATTATGATGTTGCCCAAGTTTTGGGCTCGATTCGAAATCAATAGGTGTTCCAAATTGGACAATTCAAGTTCAACGGCAGTTCGTTCCTAATTGGAGTGGTTGGTGTTTTCCATACTTCTAGCGATTGGATTTCACTCAAAACTCACCAAATGACTCCTCCCACCATATTATGATGTTGCCCAAGTTTTGGGCTCGATCCGAAATCAATAGGTGTTCCAAATTGGACAATTCAAGTTCAACGGCAGTTCGTTCCTAATTGGAGTGGTTGGTGTATTCCATACTTCTAGCCATTGGATTTCACTCAAAACTCACCAAATGACTCCTCCCACCATATTGTGATGTTGCCCAAGTTTTGGGCTCGATCCGAAATCAATAGGTGTTCCAAATTGGACAATTCAAGTTCAACGGCAGTTCGTTCCTAATTGGAGTGGTTGGTGTATTCCATACTTCTAGCTATTGGATTTCACTCCAAACTCACCAAATGGCTCCTCCCACCATATTATGATGTTGCCCAAGTTTTGGGCTCGATCCGAAATCAATAGGTGTGAGAAATTGGACAATTCAAGTTCAACGGCAGTTCGTTCCTAATTGGAGTGGTTGGTGTATTCCATACTTCTAGCGATTGGATTTCACTCAAAACTCACCAAATGACTCCTCCCACCATATTATGATGTTGCCCAAGTTTTGGGCTCGATCCGAAATCAATAGGTGTTCCAAATTGGACAATTCAAGTTCAACGGCAGTTCGTTCCTAATTGGAGTGGTTGGTGTATTCCACACTTCTAGCGATTGGATTTCACTCAAAACTCACCAAATGACTCCTCCCACCATATTATGATGTTGCCCAAGTTTTGGGCTCGATCCGAAATCAATAGGTGTTCCAAATTGGACAATTCAAGTTCAACGGCAGTTCGTTCCTAATTGGAGTGGTTGGTGTATTCCATACTTCTAGCGTTTCAATTTCACTCAAAACTCACCAAATGACTCCTCCCACCATATTATGATGTTGCCCAAGTTTTGGGCTCGATCCGAAATCAGTAGGTGTGAGAAATTGGACAATTCAAGTTCAACGGCAGTTCGTTCTTAATTGGAGTGGTTGGTGTATTCCATACTTCTAGCGTTTCAATTTCACTCAAAACCCACCAAATGACTCCTCCCACCATATTATGATGTTGCCCAAGTTTTGGGCTCGATCTGAAATCAATAGGTGTTCCAAATTGGACAATTCAAGTTCAACGGCAGTTCGTTCCTAATTGGAGTGGCTGGTGTTTTCCATACTTCTAGCGATTGGATTTCACTCAAAAATCACCAAATGACTCCTCCCACCATATTATGATGTTGCCCAAGTTTTGGGCTCGGGCCGAAATCAATAGCTGTTCCAAATTGGACAATTCAAGTTCAACGGCAGTTCGTTCCTAATTGGAGTGGTTGGTGTATTCCATACTTCTAGCGATTGGATTTCACTCAAAACTCACCAAATGACTCCTCCCACCATATTATGATGTTGCCCAAGTTTTGGGCTCGATCCGAAATCAATAGGTGTTCCAAATTGGACAATTCATGTTCAACGCCAGTTCGTTCCTAATTGGAGTGGTTGGTGTATTCCATACTTCTAGCGATTGGATTTCACTCAAAACTCACCAAATGACTCCTCCCACCGTATTATGATGTTGCCCAAGTTTTGTGCTCGATCCGAAATCAATAGGTGTGAGAAATTGGACAATTCAAGTTCAACGGCAGTTCGTTCCTAATTGGAGTGGTTGGTGTATTCCATACTTCTAGCGATTGGATTTCACTCAAAACTCACCAAATGACTCCTCCCACCATATGATGATGTTGCCCAAGTTTTGGGACTCGATTTGAAATCAATAGGTGTGAGAAATTGGACAATTCAAGTTCAACGGCAGTTCGTTCCTAATTGGAGTGGTTGGTGTATTCCATACTTCTAGCGATTGGATTTCACTCAAAACTCACTAAATGACTCCTCCCACCATATGATGATGTTGCCCAAGTTTTGGGATCGATACGAAATCAATAGGTGTGACAAATTGGACAATTCAAGTTCAACGGCAGTTCTTTCCTAATTGGAGTGGTTGGTGTATTCCATACTTCTAGCGATTGGATTTCACTCAAAACTCACCAAATTACTCCTCCCACCATATTATGATGTTGCCCAAGTTTTGGGCTCGATCCGAAATCAATAGGTGTGAGAAATTGGACAATTCAAGTTCAACTGCACTTCGTTCCTAATTGGAGTGGTTGGTGTATTCCACACTTCTAGCGATTGGATTTCACTCAAAACTCACCAAATGACTCCTCCCACCATATTATGATGTTGCCCAAGTTTTGGGCTCGATTCGAAATCAATAGGTGTTCCAAATTGGACAATTCAAGTTCAACGGCAGTTCGTTCCTAATTGGAGTGGTTGGTGTTTTCCATACTTCTAGCGATTGGATTTCACTCAAAACTCACCAAATGACTCCTCCCACCATATTATGATGTTGCCCAAGTTTTGGGCTCGATCCGAAATCAATAGGTGTTCCAAATTGGACAATTCAAGTTCAACGGCAGTTCGTTCCTAATTGGAGTGGTTGGTGTATTCCATACTTCTAGCCATTGGATTTCACTCAAAACTCACCAAATGACTCCTCCCACCATATTGTGATGTTGCCCAAGTTTTGGGCTCGATCCGAAATCAATAGGTGTTCCAAATTGGACAATTCAAGTTCAACGGCAGTTCGTTCCTAATTGGAGTGGTTGGTGTATTCCATACTTCTAGCGATTGGATTTCACTCCAAACTCACCAAATGGCTCCTCCCACCATATTATGATGTTGCCCAAGTTTTGGGCTCGATCCGAAATCAATAGGTGTGAGAAATTGGACAATTCAAGTTCAACGGCAGTTCGTTCCTAATTGGAGTGGTTGGTGTATTCCATACTTCTAGCGATTGGATTTCACTCAAAACTCACCAAATGACTCCTCCCACCATATTATGATGTTGCCCAAGTTTTGGGCTCGATCAGAAATCAATAGGTGTTCCAAATTGGACAATTCAAGTTCAACGGCAGTTCGTTCCTAATTGGAGTGGTTGGTGTATTCCACACTTCTAGCGATTGGATTTCACTCAAAACTCACCAAATGACTCCTCCCACCATATTATGATGTTGCCCAAGTTTTGGGCTCGATCCGAAATCAATAGGTGTTCCAAATTGGACAATTCAAGTTCAACGGCAGTTCGTTCCTAATTGGAGTGGTTGGTGTATTCCATACTTCTAGCGTTTCAATTTCACTCAAAACTCACCAAATGACTCCTCCCACCATATTATGATGTTGCCCAAGTTTTGGGCTCGATCCGAAATCAGTAGGTGTGAGAAATTGGACAATTCAAGTTCAACGGCAGTTCGTTCCTAATTGGAGTGGTTGGTGTATTCCATACTTCTAGCGTTTCAATTTTACTCAAAACCCACCAAATGACTCCTCCCACCATATTATGATGTTGCCCAAGTTTTGGGCTCGATCTGAAATCAATAGGTGTTCCAAATTGGACAATTCAAGTTCAACGGCAGTTCGTTCCTAATTGGAGTGGCTGGTGTTTTCCATACTTCTAGCGATTGGATTTCACTCAAAAATCACCAAATGACTCCTCCCACCATATTATGATGTTGCCCAAGTTTTGGGCTCGGGCCGAAATCAATAGCTGTTCCAAATTGGACAATTCAAGTTCAACGGCAGTTCGTTCCTAATTGGAGTGGTTGGTGTATTCCATACTTCTAGCGATTGGATTTCACTCAAAACTCACCAAATGACTCCTCCCACCATATTATGATGTTGCCCAAGTTTTGGGCTCGATCCGAAATCAATAGGTGTTCCAAATTGGACAATTCATGTTCAACGGCAGTTCGTTCCTAATTGGAGTGGTTGGTGTATTCCATACTTCTAGCGATTGGATTTCACTCAAAACTCACCAAATGACTCCTCCCACCGTATTATGATGTTGCCCAAGTTTTGTGCTCGATCCGAAATCAATAGGTGTGAGAAATTGGACAATTCAAGTTCAACGGCAGTTCGTTCCTAATTGGAGTGGTTGGTGTATTCCATACTTCTAGCGATTGGATTTCACTCAAAACTCACCAAATGACTCCTCCCACCATATGATGATGTTGCCCAAGTTTTGGGACTCGATTTGAAATCAATAGGTGTGAGAAATTGGACAATTCAAGTTCAACGGCAGTTCGTTCCTAATTGGAGTGGTTGGTGTATTCCATACTTCTAGCGATTGGATTTCACTCAAAACTCACTAAATGACTCCTCCCACCATATGATGATGTTGCCCAAGTTTTGGGATCGATACGAAATCAATAGGTGTGACAAATTGGACAATTCAAGTTCAACGGCAGTTCTTTCCTAATTGGAGTGGTTGGTGTATTCCATACTTCTAGCGATTGGATTTCACTCAAAACTCACCAAATTACTCCTCCCACCATATTATGATGTTGCCCAAGTTTTGGGCTCGATCCGAAATCAATAGGTGTGAGAAATTGGACAATTCAAGTTCAACTGCACTTCGTTCCTAATTGGAGTGGTTGGTGTATTCCACACTTCTAGCGATTGGATTTCACTCAAAACTCACCAAATGACTCCTCCCACCATATTATGATGTTGCCCAAGTTTTGGGCTCGATTCGAAATCAATAGGTGTTCCAAATTGGACAATTCAAGTTCAACGGCAGTTCGTTCCTAATTGGAGTGGTTGGTGTTTTCCATACTTCTAGCGATTGGATTTCACTCAAAACTCACCAAATGACTCCTCCCACCATATTATGATGTTGCCCAAGTTTTGGGCTCGATCCGAAATCAATAGGTGTTCCAAATTGGACAATTCAAGTTCAACGGCAGTTCGTTCCTAATTGGAGTGGTTGGTGTATTCCATACTTCTAGCCACTGGATTTCACTCAAAACTCACCAAATGACTCCTCCCACCATATTGTGATGTTGCCCAAGTTTTGGGCTCGATCCGAAATCAATAGGTGTTCCAAATTGGACAATTCAAGTTCAACGGCAGTTCGTTCCTAATTGGAGTGGTTGGTGTATTCCATACTTCTAGCGATTGGATTTCACTCCAAACTCACCAAATGGCTCCTCCCACCATATTATGATGTTGCCCAGGTTTTGGGCTCGATCCGAAATCAATAGGTGTGAGAAATTGGACAATTCAAGTTCAACGGCAGTTCGTTCCTAATTGGAGTGGTTGGTGTATTCCATACTTCTAGCGATTGGATTTCACTCAAAACTCACCAAATGACTCCTCCCACCATATTATGATGTTGCCCAAGTTTTGGGCTCGATCCGAAATCAATAGGTGTTCCAAAATGGACAATTCAAGTTCAACGGCAGTTCGTTCCTAATTGGAGTGGTTGGTGTATTCCACACTTCTAGCGATTGGATTTCACTCAAAACTCACCAAATGACTCCTCCCACCATATTATGATGTTGCCCAAGTTTTGGGCTCGATCCGAAATCAATAGGTGTTCCAAATTGGACAATTCAAGTTCAACGGCAGTTCGTTCCTAATTGGAGTGGTTGGTGTATTCCATACTTCTAGCGTTTCAATTTCACTCAAAACTCACCAAATGACTCCTCCCACCATATTATGATGTTGCCCAAGTTTTGGGCTCGATCCGAAATCAGTAGGTGTGAGAAATTGGACAATTCAAGTTCAACGGCAGTTCGTTCCTAATTGGAGTGGTTGGTGTATTCCATACTTCTAGCGATTGGATTTCACTCAAAACTCACCAAATGACTCCTCCCACCATATTATGATGTTGCCCGAGTTTTGGGCTCGATCCGAAATCAATAGGTGTGAGAAATTGGACAATTCAAGTTCAATGGCAGTTCGTTCCTAATTGGAGTGGTTGGTGTATTCCATACTTCTAGCGATTGGATTTCACTCAAAACTCACCAAATGACTCCTCCCACCATATTATGATGTTTCCCAAGTTTTGGGCTCGATCCGAAATCAATAGGTGTTCCAAATTGGACAATTCAAGTTCAACGGCAGTTCGTTCTTAATTGGAGTGGTTGGTGTATTCCATACTTCTAGCGATTGGATTTCACTCAAAACTCACCAAATGACTCCTCCCACCATATTATGATGTTGCCCAAGTTTTGGGCTCGATCCGAAATCAATAGGTGTTCCAAATTGGACAATTCAAGTTCAACGGCAGTTCTTTCCTAATTGGAGTGGTTGGTGTATTCCATACTTCTAGCGATTGGATTTCACGCAAAACTCACCAAATGACTCCTCCCACCATATTATGATGTTGCCCAAGTTTTGGGCTCAATCCGAAATCAATAGGTGTTCCAAATTGGACAATTCAAGTTCAACGGCAGTTCGTTCTTAATTGGAGTGGTTGGTGTATTCCATACTTCTAGCGATTGGATTTCACTCAAAACTCACCAAACGACTCCTCCCACCATATTATGATGTTGCCCAAGTTTTGGGCTCGATCCGAAATCAATAGGTGTTCAAAATTGGACAATTCAAGTCGAACGGCAGTTCGTTCCTAATTGTAGTGGTTGGTGTATTCCATACTACTTGCGATTGGATTTCACTCAAAACTCACCAAATGACTCGTCCCACCATATTATGATGTTGCCCAAGTTTTGGGCTCGATCCGAAATCAATAGGTGTTCCAAATTGGACAATTCAAGTTCAAGCACAGTTCGTTCCTAATTGGAGTGGTTGGTGTATTCCAAACTTCTAGCGATTGGATTTCACTCGAAACGCACCAAATGACTCCTCCCACCATATTATGACGTCGCCCAAGTTTTGGGCTCGATCCGAAATCAATAGGTGTGAGAAATTGGACAATTCAAGTTCAACGGCAGTTCGTTCCTAATTGGAGTAGTTGGTGTATTCCATACTTCTAGCGATTGCATTTCACTCAAAACTCCCCAAATGACTCCTCACACCATATTATGTTGTTGCCCAAGTTTGGGGTTCGATCCGAAATCAATAGGTGTGAGAAATTGGACAATTTAAGTTCAACGGCAGCTCGTTCCTAATTGGAGTGGTTGGTGTATTCCATACTTCTAGCGATTAGATTTCACTCAAAACTCTCCAAATGACTCCTCCCACCATATTATGATGTTGCCCAAGTTTTGGGCTCGATCCGAAATCAATAGGTGTTCCAAGTCGGACAATTCAAGTTCAACGACAGTTCGTTCCAAATTGGAGTTGTTGGTGTATTCCAAACTTCTAGCGATTGGATTTCACTCAAAACGCACCAAATGACTCCTCCCACCATATTATGATGTTGCCCAAGTTTTGGGCTCGATCCGAAATCAATAGGTGTGAGAAATTGGACAATTCAAGTTCAACGGCAGTTCGTTCCTAATTGGAGTGGTTGGTGTATTCCATACTTCTAGGGATTGGATTTCATTGAAAATTCACCAAATGACTCCTCCCACCATATTATGTTGTTGCCCAAGTTTTGGGCTCGATCCAAAATCAATAGGTGTTCCAAATTGGACAATTCAAGGTCAACGGCAGTTCGTTCCTAATTGGAGTGGTTGGAGTATTCCATACTTCTAGCGATTGGATTTCACTCAAAACTCACCAAATGACTCCTCCCACCATATTATGATGTTGCCCAAGTTTTGGGCTCGATCCGAAATCAATAGGTGTTCCAAGTTGGACAATTCAAGTTCAACGACAGTTCGTTCCAAATTGGAGTTGTTGGTGTATTCCAAACTTCTAGCGATTGGATTTCACTCAAAACGCACCAAATGACTCCTCCCACCATATTATGATGTTGCCCAAGTTTTGGGCTCGATCCGAAATCAATAGGTGTGAGAAATTGGACAATTCAAGTTCAACGGCAGTTCGTTCCTAATTGGAGTGGTTGGTGTATTCCATACTTCAAGCGATTGCATTTCACTCAAAACTCCCCAAATGACTCCTCACACCATATTATGATGTTGCCCAAGTTTTGGGCTCGATCCGAAATCAATAGGTGTTCCAAATTGGACAATTCAAGTTCAACGGCAGTTCGTTCCTAATTGGAGTGGTTGGTGTATTCCATACTTCTAGCGATTGGATTTCACTCAAAACGCACCAAATGACTCCTCCCACCATATTATGATGTTGCCCAAGATTTGGCTTCGATCCGAAATCAATAGGTGTGAGAAATTGGACAATTCAAGTTCAACGGCAGTTCGTTCCTAATTGGAGTGGTTGGTGTATTCCATACTTCTAGCGATTGCATTTCACTCAAAACTCCCCAAATGACTCCTCACACCATATTATGATGTTGCCCAAGTTTTGGGCTCGATCCGAAATCAATAGGTGTTCCAAATTGGACAATTCAAGTTCAACGGCAGTTCATTCCTAATTGGAGTGGTTGGTGTATTCCATACTTCTAGCGATTGGATTTCACTCAAAACTCACCAAATGACTCCACCCACCATATTATGATGTTGCCCAAGTTTTGGGCTCGATCCGAAATCAATAGGTGTGAGAAATTGGACAATTCAAGTTCAACGGTAGTTCGTTCCTAATTGGAGTGGTTGGTGTATTCCATACTTCTAGCGATTGGATTTCACTCAAAACTCTCCAAATGACTCCTCCCACCATATTATGTTGTTGCCAAAGTTTTGGGCTCGATCCCAAATCAGTAGGTGTTCCAAATTGGACAATTCAAGTTCAACGGCAGTTCGTTCCTAATTGGAGTGGTTGGTGTATTCCATACTTCTAGCGATTGGATTTCACTGAAAACTCACCCAATGACTCCTCCCACCATATTATGATGTTGCCCAAGTTTTGGGCTCGATCCGAAATCAATAGGTGTGAGAAATTGGACAATTCAAGTTCAACGGCAGTTCGTTCCTAATTGGAGTGGTTGGTGTATTCCATACTTCTAGCGATTGGATTTCACTCAAAACTCACCAACTGACTCCTCCCACCATATTATGTTGTTGCCCAAGTTTTGGGCTCGATCCCAAATCAATAGGTGTTCCAAATTGGACAATTCAAGTTCAACGGCAGTTCGTTCCTAATTGGAGTGGTTGGTGTATTCCATACATCTAGCGGTTGGATTTCACTCAAAACTCACCAAATGACTCCTCCCACCATATTATGTTGTTGCCCAAGTTTGGGGTTCGATCCGAAATCAATAGGTGTGAGAAATTGGACAATTCAAGTTCAACGGCAGTTCGTTCCTAATTGGAGTGGTTGGTGTTTTCCATACTTCTAGCGATTGGATTTCACTCAAAACTCACCAAATTACTCCTCCCACCATATTATGATGTTGCCCAAGTTTTGGGCTCGTTCCGAAATCAATAGGTGTGAGAAATTGGACAATTCAAGTTCAACGGCAGTTCGTTCCTAATGGGAGCGGTTGTTGTATTCCATACTTCTAGCGATTGGATTTCACTCAAATCTAACCAAATGACTCCTCCCACCATATTATGATGTTGCCCAAGTCTTGGGCTTGATCCGAAATCAATAGGAGTGACAAATTGGACAATTCAAGTTCAACGGAAGTTCGTTCCTAATTGGAGTGGTTGGTGTATTCCATACTTCTAGCGATTGAATTTCACTCAAAACTCACCAAATAACTCCTCCCACCATATTATGATGTAGCCCAAGTTTCGGGCTCGTTCCGAAATCAATAGGTGTGAGAAATTGGACAATTCAAGTTCAACGGCAGTTCGTTACTAATGGGAGCGGTTGTTGTATTCCATACTTCTAGCGATTGGATTTCACTCAAATCTAACCAAATGACTCCTCCCACCATATTATGATGTTGACCAAGTTTTGGGCTCAATCCGAAATCAATAGGTGTGAGAAATTGGACAATTCAAGTTCAACGGCAGTTCGTTCCTAATTGGAGCGGTTGGTGTATTCCATACTTCTAGCGATTGGATTTCACTCAAAACTCACCAAATGACTCCTCCCACCGTATTATGATGTTGCCCAAGTTTGGGGCTCGGTCCGAAATCAATAGGTGTGATAAATTGGACAATTCAAGTTCAACGGCTGTTCGTTCCTAATTGGAGTGGTTAATGTATTCCATACTTCTAGCGATTGGATTTCACTCAAAACTCACCAAATGACTCCTCCCACCATATTATGATGTTGCCCAAGTTTTGGGCTCGATCCGAAATCAATAGGTGTTCCAAATTGGACAATTCAAGTTCAACTGCAGTTCGTTCCTAATTGGAGGGGTTGGTGTATTCCACACTTCTAGCGATTGGATTTCACTCAAAACTCACCAAATGACTCCTCCCACCATATTATGTTGTTGCCCAAGTTTTGGGCTCGATCCGAAATCAATAGGTGTTCCAAATTGGACAATTCAAGTTCAACGGCAGTTCGTTCCTAATTGGAGGGGTTGGTGTATTCCATACTTCTAGCGATTGGATTTCACTCAAAACTCACCAAATGACTCCTCCCACCATATTATGATGTTGCCCAAGTTTGGGTCTCGATCAGAAATCGATAGGTGTGAGAAATTGGACAATTCAAGTTCAACGGCAGTTCGTTCCTAATTGTAGTGGTTGGTGTATTCCATGCTTCTAGCGATTGGATTTCACTCAAAACTCACCAAATGACTCCTCCCACCATATTATGACGTCGCCCAAGTTTTGGGCTCGATCCGAAATCAATAGGCATTCCAAATTGGACAATTCAAGTTCAACGGCAGTTCGTTCCTAATTGGAGTGGTTGGTGTATTCCATACTTCTAGCGATTGGATTTCACTCAAAACTCACCAAATGACTCCTCCCACCATATTATGATGTTGCCCAAGTTTTGGGCCCGATCCGAAATCAATAGGTGTGAGAAATTGGACAATTCAAGTTCAACGGCAGTTCGTTCCTAAATGGAGTGGTTGGTATATTCCATACTTCTAGCGATTGGATTTCACTCAAAACTAACCAAATGAATCCTCCCACCATATTATGATGCCGACCAAGTTGTGGGCTCGATCCGAAGTCAATAGGCGTTCCAAATTGGACAATTCAAGTTCAACGGCAGTTCGTTCCTAATTGGAGTGGTTGGTGTATTCCATACTTCTAGCGATTGGATTTCACTCAAAACTAACCAAACGACTCCTCCCACCATATTATGATGTTGCCCAAGTTTTGGGCTCGATCCGAAATCAACAGGTGTGAGAAATTGGACAATTCAAGTTCAACGGCAGTTCTTTCCTAATTGGAGTGGTTGGTGTATTCCATACTTCTAGCGATTGGATTTCACTCAAAACTCACCAAATGACTCCTCCCTCCATATTATGATGTTGCCCAAGTTTTGGGCTCGATCCGAAATCAATAGGTGTTCCAAATTAGACAATTCAAGTTCAACGGCAGTTCGTTCCTAATTGGAGTGGTTGGTGTATTCCATACTTCTAGCGATTGGATTTCACACAAAACTCACCGAATGACCCCTCCCACCATATTATGATGTTCCCCATGATTTGGGCTCGATCCGAAATCAATAGGTGTTCCAAATTGGACAATTCAAGTTCAACGGCAGTTCGTTCCTAATTGGAGGGGTTGGTGTATTCCATACTTCTAGCTTTTGGATTTCACTCAAAACTCACCAAATGACTGCACCCACCATATTATGATGTTGCCCAAGTTTTGGGCCCGATCCGAAATCAATAGGTGTTCCAAATTGGACAATTCAAGTTCAACGGCAGTTCGTTCCTAATTGGAGTGGTTGGTGTATTCCATACTTCTAGCGATTGGATTTCACTCAAAACTCACCAAATGACTCCTCCCACCATATTATGCTGTTGCCCAAGTTTTGGGCTCGATCCGAAATCAATAGGTGTGAGAAATTGGACAATTCAAGTTCAACGGCAGTTCGTTCCGACTTGGAGTGGTTGGTGTATTCCATACTTCTAGCGATTGGATTTCACTCAAACCTAACCAAAACGACTCCTCCCACCATATTATGATGTTGCCCAAGTTTTGGGCTCGATCCGAAATCAACAGGTGTGAGAAATTGGACAATTCAAGTTCAACGGCAGTTCGTTCCTAACTGGAGTGGTTGCTGTATTCCATACTTCTAGCGATTGTATTTCACACAAAACTCACCAAATGACTGCTCCCAAAACATTATGATGTTGCCCATGTTTTGGGCCCGATCCGAAATCGATAGGTGTGAGAAATTGGACAATTCAAATTCAACGGCAGTTCGTTCCTAATTGGAGTGGTTGGTGTATTCCATACTTCTAGCGATTGGATTTCACTCAAAACTAACCAAACGACTCCTCCCACCATATTATGATGTTGCCTAAGTTTTGGGCTCGATCCGAAATCAATAGGTGTTCCAAATTGGACAATTCAAGTTCAACGGCAGTTCGTTCCTAATTGGAGTGGTTGGTGTATTCCATACTTCTAGCGATTGGATTTCACTCAAAACTCACCAAATGACTCCTCCCACCATATTTTGATGTTGCCCAAGTTTTGGGATCGATCCGAAATCAATAGGTTTGAGAAATTGGTCAATTCAATTTCAACGGCATGTCGTTCCTAATTGGAGTGGTTGGTGTATTCCATACTTCTAGCGATTGGATTTTACTAAAAACTCACCAAATGACTCCTCGCACCATATTATGATGTTTCCCAAGTTTTGGGCTCGATCCGTAATCAATAGGTGTTCCAAATTGGACAATTCAAGTTCAACGGCAGTTCGTTCCTAATTGGAGTGGTTGGTGTATTCCATACTTCTAGCGATTGGATTTTACTCAAAACTAACCAAACGACTCCTCCCACCATATTATGATGATGCCCAAGTTTTGGGCTCGATCAGAAATCAATAGGTGTTCCAAATTGGACAATTCAAGTTCAACAGCAATTCGTTCCTAATTGGAGTGGTTGGTGTATTCCACACTTCTAGCGATTGGATTTCACTCAAAACTCACCAAATGACTCCTCCCACCATATTTTGATGTTGCCCAAGTTTTGGGATCGATCCGAAATCAATAGGTTTGAGAAATTGGTCAATTCAATTTCAACGGCACGTCGTTCCTAATTGGAGTGGTTGGTGTATTACATACTTCTAGCGATTGGATTTCACTCAAAACTAACCAAACGACTCCTCCCACCATATTATGATGTTGCCCAAGTTTTGGGCTCGAGCCGAAATCAATAGGTGTGAGAAATTGGACAATTCAAGTTCAACGGCAGTTCGTTCCTAATTGGAGTGGTTGGTGTATTCCATACTTCTAGCGATTGGATTTCACTCAAAACTCACCAAATGACTCCTCCCACCATATTATGATGTTGCCCAAGTTTTGGGACCGATCCGAAATCAATAGGTGTGAGAAATTGGACAATTCAAGTACAACGGCAGTTCGTTCCTAATTGGAGTGGTTGGTGTATTCCATACTTCTAGCGATTGGATTTCACTCAAAACTAACCAAACGACTCCTCCCACCTTATTATGATGTTGCCCAAGTTCTGGGCTCGATCCGAAATCAATAGGTGTTCCAAATTGGACAATTCAAGTTCAACGGCAGTTCGTTCCTAATTGGAGTGGTTGGTGTATTCCATACTTCTAGCGATTGGATTTCACTCAAAACTCACCAAATGACTCCTCCCACCATATTTTGATGTTTTCCAAGTTTTGGGATCGATCCGAAATCAATAGGTTTGAGAAATTGGTCAATTCAATTTCAACGGCACGTCGTTCCTAATTGGAGTGGTTGGTGTATTACATACTTCTAGCGATTGGATTTCACTCAAAACTCACCAAATGACTCCTCCCACCATATTATGATGTTGCCCAAGTTTTGGGCTCGATCTGAAATCAATAGGTGTGAGAAATTGGACAATTCAAGTTCAACGGCAGTTCGTTCCTAATTGGAGTGGTTGGTGTATTCCATACTTCTAGCGGTTGGATTTCACTCAAAAACTCACCAAATGACTCCTCCCACCATATTATGATGTTGCACAAGTTTGGGGTTCGTTCCGAAATCAATAGGTGTGAGAAATTGGACAATTCAAGTTCAACGGCAGTTCGTTCCTAATTGGAGTGGTTGGTGTCTTCCATACTTCTAGCGATTGGATTTCACTCAAAACTCACCAAATGACTCCTCCCACCATATTATGATGTTGCCCAAGTTTTGGGCCCGATCCGAAATCAATAGGTGTGAGAAATTGGACAATTCAAGTTCAACGGCAGTTCATTCCTAATTGGTGTGGTTGGTGTATTCCATACTTCTAGCGATTGGATTTGACTCCAAACTCACCAAATGACTCCTCCCCCCATATTCTGATGTTGCCCAAGTTTGGGGCTCGATCCGAAATCAATAGGTGTGAGAAATTGGACAATTCAAGTTCAACGGCAGTTCGTTCCTAATTGGAGTGGTTGGTGTATTCCATACTTCTAGCGATTGGATTTCACTCAAAACTCACCAAATGACTACTCCCTCCATATTATGCTGTTGCCCAAGTTTTGGGCTCGATCCGAAATCAATAGGTGTTCCAAATTGGACAATTCAAGTTCAACGGCAGTTCGTTCCTAATTGGAGTGGTTGGTGTATTCCATACTTCTAGCGATTGGATTTCACTCAAAACTCACCAAATGACTCCTCCCACCATATTTTGATGTTGCCCAAGTTTTGGGATCGATCCGAAATCAATAGGTTTGAGAAATTGGTCAATTCAATTTCAACGGCATGTCGTTCCTAATTGGAGTGGTTGGTGTATTCCATACTTCTAGCGATTGGATTTTACTCAAAACTCACCAAATGACTCCTCCCACCATATTATGATGTTTCCCAAGTTTTGGGCTCGATCCGTAATCAATAGGTGTTCCAAATTGGACAATTCAAGTTCAACGGCAGTTCGTTCCTAATTGGAGTGGTTGGTGTATTCCATACTTCTAGCGATTGGATTTTACTCAAAACTAACCAAACGACTCCTCCCACCTTATTATGATGTTGCCCAAGTTCTGGGCTCGATCCGAAATCAATAGGTGTTCCAAATTGGACAATTCAAGTTCAACGGCAGTTCGTTCCTAATTGGAGTGGTTGGTGTATTCCATACTTCTAGCGGTTGGATTTCACTCAAAAACTCACCAAATGACTCCTCCCACCATATTATGATGTTGCACAAGTTTGGGGTTCGATCCGAAATCAATAGGTGTGAGAAATTGGACAATTCAAGTTCAACGGCAGTTCGTTCCTAATTGGAGTGGTTGGTGCATTCCATACTTCTAGCAATTGGATTTCACTCAAAACTCACCAAATGACTCCTCCCACCATATTATGATGTTGCCCAAGTTTTGGGCTCGATCCGAAATCAATAGGTGTTCCAAATTGGACAATTCAAGTTCAACGGCAGTTCGTTTCTAATTGGAGTGGTTGCTGTATTCCATACTTCTAGCGATTGGATTTCACTCAAAACTCACCAAATGACTCCTCCCACCATATTATGATGTTGCCCAAGTTTTGGGCCCGATCCGAAATCAATAGGTGTGAGAAATTGGACAATTCAAGTTCAACGGCAGTTCATTCCTAATTGGAGTGGTTGGTGTATTCCATACTTCTAGCGATTGGATTTCACTCAAAACTCACCAAATGACTCCTCCCACCATATTATGATGTTGCCCAAGTTTTGGGCTCGATCCGAAATCAATAGGTGTTCCAAATTGGACAATTCAAGTTCAACGGCAGTTCGTTTCTAGTTGGAGTGGTTTGTGTATTCCATACTTCTAGCGATTGGATTTCACTCAAAACTCCCCAAATGACTCCTCCCACCGTATTATGATGTTGCCCAAGTTTTGGTCTCGATCCGAAATCAATAGCTGTGAGAAATTGGACAATTCAAGTTCAACGGCAGTTCATTCCTAATTGGAGTGGTTGGTGTATTCCATACTTCTAGCGATTGGATTTCACTCAAAACTCACCAAATGACTCCTCCCACCATATTATGATGTTGCCCAAGTTTGGGGCTCGATCCGAAATCAATAGGTGTGAGAAATTGGACAATTCAAGTTCAACGGCAGTTCGTTCCTCATTGGAGTGGTTGGTGTATTCCATACTTCTAGCGATTGGATTTCAGTCAAAACTCCCCAAATGACTCCTCCCACCATATTATGATGTTGCCCAAGATTTGGGCTCGATCCGAAATCAATAGGTGTTCGAAATTGGACAATTCAAGTTCAACGGCAGTTCGTTCCTAATTGGAGTGGTTGGTGTATTCCATACTTCTAGCGATTGGATTTCACTCAAAACTCACCAAATGACTCCTCCCACCATATTATGATGTTGCCCAAGTTTTGGGCCCGATCCGAAATCAATAGGTGTTCCAAATTGGACAATTCAAGTTCAACGGCAGTTCGTTCCTAATTGGAGTGGTTGGTGTATTCCATACTTCTAGCGGTTGGATTTCACTCAATGGGATTAGGGGAAAACTAAGCCCTCGCTATATTGGACCATACGAGATTGTGGAGCGTGTGGGCCCAGTAGCTTACAGACTTGCCTTGCCAGCAGATCTTTCCCGTTTACTTGATGTGTTCCACGTGTCTATGCTCCGGAAATATATTCCAGACCCATCCCATGTACTGGAGGATCAGCCTATAGAGTTGAAGGATGATTTGAATTACGTATAGCAGCCTGTTCAAATCCTGGACTGGAAGATGCAGGTCCTTCGGTCCAGAGAGATTCCACTAGTAAAGGTGTTGTGGAGGAGTCACACCGTGGAGGAGGCCACTTTGGAACCCGAAGAGCAGATGCGGGCCCGGTATCCTTACCTCTTCGAGTGACAGGTATGTAATTTCGAGGACGAAATTTTCATAAGGGGGGTAGATTGTAACAACCCAATTCTTAATTATTATTTAACTAATATTTTAACAAGGAAAAAGACTAAACTACCCTTAGAATATTTTATTAGGTTTTAAATTGACTTGTTCACTGGGGAAGAATTTGGGAAAACTACTTATACCGTTGTGTAGAGCACGACGAAACGAGTCCGTAGACACGTAGTGGACTCGAATTGGACTGGTAACGAAGAAATTACGAGCAAAATACTGAAAAAGGACAAAAAAGTAATTTTCGAATAATCAGATTTTTTTTAAAATCAGATTACCTCTCTCTCTCCTCATTCTCTTCTTCCTCGCGCAAAACCCCCTACCCGTTACTGTTCATTCAAACCAGCCCAGCCACCACCCACCTCCACCAAACCGCACCGGACCAGCCAAGACCTGACCGGCGTCGCACCCACAGCCGCTCCGACCTTCCTCCTGCCTCCGCCGACGCCACAGCCACCGGAAACAGCCCGGAATTGGCTGGTTTTTCTCCGAATTTCAAGCCTCTCGTTCTCCCTCCTCCGACCACCAAATCGGAAGAATTAGGTATGGTTTTTCGACTGATTTTCGTGCTCTAGCTGCTGGTTGGGTAGGTTTTCAGAGATTTTAAAGTTTGACAGGACGATTTACGAGTTAAGTTTCTGCCGGTTTGCGTCGTCGATTTTAGTAACTTCCAGCCACTTTTTGGCCATAGTCCAAGAACAAAAGTAGTTCCAAATTAGGTGTTTTACCTGGACTAGGAGTTTGGGCCGGCGGTTTGGAGATTTTCCGGCCGCCGGAAATTGTTATGCACACCCACGCGCTGCCGGCGCGTGGACGGCACGCGAGCCAGGTATTGGGGACCACTCTTGGTTCTAGGATGATCCTCGTATCCTCACGAGCGCGTAGCAAATCGCGGATCTTAATTCGGATAACGTTTGAACCCCGAACGGATCTCGCATAATGTGCGATTTCTGGGTTCAATACGTTCAGACCGTTGGATTTTAGTCAAACTGGAGTATGTTGATCTAGGTAGTTTCAGGGTCGTGTAGGATTCGACGGATCGTTAATCGGAGTCCCGGTTACTCTGAAAAGGCCAACCCTAAGGTTAGGAGTACGCAAAACCATTCGTTATCCGATCGTGCGATCGTGAGAAATCCTACCGTCCGATCGAGACCAAACTCTCGGGACGTGTGTCCTAGGTATGTGGGAACCTCTAGCAATTTTCAGAGCGGGTTTTGAGGCCGTGGACCCCAAGGGGTCCTGAGTTGACTTTTAGGGACTTTATCGTTTTAAGTCCCGAGCTACTTCTAAACCATATCCACTGAGAGGAAAGTTAGTGTGGGCAAAGGAACAATCTTTATTAGGATGCACGCACCTTTAGGAGCCGGGGGTGAGGGTTTTTAACTTATTATTATTTTATTGAGCAGATTTATTAATAGAATATTATGATGACTATACAGGCACCCGGGCACCAGGTGACCCGCAGGAGGGACCTTCGAAAGGTCCAGCTAGCTCAGATCACCAGTGAGTGGACCTTTTTGTTTTCATAAATGAATTTATGCAATTTAATCTTATTTCTTGATCTTGAATAAGTTATTCATTGCCCAGAGTTTTAACAACTTGATTTATTGTTGTTTTTATATGTTTATTTTATATGCTGCCGAGTTGAGAGTGCCTAGAGATTTTTGGCATAGCCGAATTGTTAGATAATTAACAGATAAATTGGCAGCAGAGTTCAAGGGCTGATAATAATTAAATTAAATTCTTATTTACTTTTCAGAACTTTATATTTTCTTAAAAGCCACCCTAGGTACCCAAGCATATTAAAGGTTGCCTTCAGTTATATGTTGCCTTCGATATAAAAAGGTTGTCTTCGGTTATATTGATGTCGACGGACATCCAGTTGCCTTCGGGTAGGTCAGCATGCTAGACACCGCCCCACGAGTTTCGGGGACGCCCAAACCGTGGGTGTGAGGAACGCGGCTCAGATGGACCAAGTGTCCCCTGAATGCCGCGAGGATTGCGGCTCGGGTGACTTTGTGTTTCCCGAGGTCTGCTAGGACGTGTCGCTCCGGTGGCACGAGGATGGAATTGACGGAAACTAACGGAATTGACGGATTAATAAATGGGTACACCTAGGTGGTAGATTAAAGTGATTTCTATGCTTTTAAGAATTTAATGTTTGTTTAAGTATGTGATTAAATCTATAGATATAAATATGTACGCTTTGATTTCAGTACAAGTATGATAAGAAATGGTTTAGTTTTATAACTGAGTTTTTTTACAGTGGGGGTTAGTATGTTTCTCTACTATGTTTCTAAAGCTTTGTTTTTGGTCCACTCACCCTTTCCGTGTTTTGCGCCCCCAGGCAGTAGGCGTGCATAGTGAGCCACCATTGGGCCGAGTCCAGCTTCTGCCACACTCCTTGACGACGTAGGGACTTGTATAATTATTTTATACTTGTAGTTTTCTGTATAGAGCTCTGATATTGCCCTTGAAGTATACTTAACTGTTGGAATGTATTTATTTTGCATGCTGGCAGTTGGTGTACAGTTTTCCATGCTTTTCTGACAGGTGTAATTTTGGGTTTGGTCTAATTACAGGGGAGACTCTGCTGAAATTTCGGGAGAAGTCAAACTCCATTTTTAGTAGCACTTTTGAGTAAAAGGGCAATAAGGTCAATTTTGTCCAGCACCTGCCAGGTGTCGGACACGCACAGGGTTCGGCTCGGATTCCAAAGTGGAATTTGGGTCGGGTCCTGTCAGTTGGTGCATTCCATACTTCTAGCGATTGGATTTCACTCAAAACTAACCAAACGACTCCTCCCACCATATTATGATGTTGCCCAAGTTTTGGGCTCGAGCCGAAATCAATAGGTGTGAGAAATTGGACAATTCAAGTTCAACGGCAGTTCGTTCCTAATTGGAGTGGTTGGTGTATTCCATACTTCTAGCGGTTGGATTTCACTCAAAACTAACCAAATGACTCCTCCCACCATATTATGAAGTTGCCCAAGTTTTGGCCTCGAGCTGAAATCAATAGGTGTTCCAAATTGGACAATTCCAGTTCAACGGCAGTTCGTTCCTAATTGGAGTGGTTGGTGTATTCCATACTTCTAGCGATTGGATTTCACTCAAAACTCACCAAATGACTCCTCCCACCATATTATGATGTTGCACAAGTTTGGGGTTCGATCCGAAATCAATAGGTGTGAGAAATTGGACAATTCAAGTTCAACGGCAGTTCGTTCCCAATTGGAGTGGTTGGTGTATTCCATACTTCTAGCGATTGGATTTCACTGAAAACTCACCAAATGACTCCTCCCACCATATTATGATGTTGCCCAAGTTTTGGGCTCGATCCGAAATCAATAGGTGTTCCAAATTGGGGAATTCAAGTTCAACGGCAGTTCGTTCCTAATTGGAGTGGTTGGTGTATTCCATACTTCTAGCGATTGGATTTCACTCAAAACTCACCAAATGACTCCTCCCACCATATTATGATGTTGCCCAAGTTTTGGGCCCGATCCGAAATCAATAGGTGTGAGAAATTGGACAATTCAAGTTCAACGGCAGTTCGTTCCTAATTGGAGTGGTTGGTGTATTCCATACTTCTAGCGATTGGATTTCACTCAAAACTCACCAAATGACTCCTCCCACCATATTCTGATGTTGCCCAAGTTTTGGGCTCGATCCGAAATCAATAGGTGTTCCAAATTGGACAATTCAAGTTCAACGGTAGTTCGTTCCTAATTGGAGTGGTTGGTGTATTCCATACTTCTAGCGTTTGGATTTCACTCAAAACTCACCAAATGACTCCTCCCACCAGATTTTGATGTTGCCCAAGTTTTGGGATCGATCCGAAATCAATAGGTGTGAGAAATTGGTCAATTCAATTTCAACGGCATGTCGTTCCTAATTGGAGTGGTTGGTGTATTCCATACTTCTAGCGACTGGATTTCACTCAAAACTCACCAAATGACTCCTCCCACCATATTATGATGTTGCCCAAGTTTTGGGCTCGATCCGAAATCAATAGGTGTGAGAAATTGGACAATTCAAGTTCAACGGCAGTTCGTTCCTAATTGGAGTGGTTGGTGTATTCCATACTTCTAGCGTTTGGATTTCACTCAAAACTCACCAAATGACTCCTCCCACCATATTATGATGTTGCCCAAGTTTGGGGCTCGATCCGAAATCAATAGGTGTGAGAAATTGGACAATTCAAGTTCAACGGCAGTTCGTTCCTCATTGGAGTGGTTGGTGTATTCCATACTTCTAGTGATTGGATTTCACTCAAAACTCACCAAATGACTCCTCCCACCATATTATGATGTTGCCCAAGATTTGGGCTCGATCCGAAATCAATAGGTGTTCGAAATTGGACAATTCAAGTTCAACGGCAGTTCGTTCCTAAATGGAGTGGTTGGTGTATTCCATACTTCTAGCGATTGGATTTCACTCAAAACTCACCAAATGACTCCTCCCACCATATTATGATGTTGCCCATGTTTTGGGCCTGATCCGAAATCAATAGGTGTTCCAAATTGGACAATTCAAGTTCAACGGCGGTTCGTTCGTAATTGGGGTGGTTAGTGTATCCCATACTTCTAGCGGTTGGATTTCACTCAAAACTAAACAAATGACTCCTCATACCATATTATGATGTTGCCCAAGTTTTGGGCTCGATCCGAAATTAATAGGTGTCAGAAATTGGACAATTCAAGTTCAACGGCAGTTCGTTCCTAATTGGAGTGGTTGGTGTATTCCATACTTCTAGCGATTGGATTTCACTCAAAACTCACCAAATGACTCCTCCCACCATATTATGACGTTCCCCAAGTTTGGAGCTCAATCCGAAATCAATAGGTGTGAGAAATTGGATAATTCAAGTTCAACTTCAGTTCGTTCCTAACTGGAGTGGTTGGTGTATTCCATACTTCTAGCGATTGGATTGCACTCAAAACTCACCAAATGACTCCTCCCACCATATTATGATGTTGCCCAAGTTTTGGGCTCGATCCGGAATCAATTGGTGTTCCAAATTGGACAATTCAAATTCAACGGCAGTTCGTTCCTAATTGGAGTGGCTGGTGTATTCCATACTTCTAGCGATTGGATTTCACTAAAAACTCACCAAATGACTCCTCCCACCGTATTATGATGTTGCCCAAGTTTGGGGCTCGATCCGAAATCAATAGGTGGGAGAAATTGGCAATTCAAGTTCAACGGCAGTTCGTTCCTCATTGGAGTGGTTGGTGTATTCCATACTTCTAGCGATTGGATTTCACTCAAAACTCACCAAATGACTCCTCCCACCATATTACGATGTTGCCCAAGATTTGGGCCCGATCCGAAATCAATAGGTGTTCGAAATTGGACAATTCAAGTTCAACGGCAGTTCGTTCCTAATTGGAGTTGTTGGTGTATTCCATACTTCTAGCGATTGGATTTCACTCAAAACTCACCAAATGACTCCTCCCACCATATTATGATGTTGCCCAAGTTTTGGGCCCGATCCGAAATCAATAGGTGTTCCAAATTGGACAATTCAAGTTCAACGGCACTTCGTTCCTAATTGGAGTGGTTGGTGTATTCCATACTTCTAGCGATTGGATTTCAGTCAAAACTCACCAAATGACTCCTCCGACCGTATTATGATGTTTTCCAAGTTTTGGGCCCGATCCGAAATCAATAGGTGTTCCAAATTGGACAATTCAAGTTCAACGGCAGTTCGTTTCTAATTGGAGTGGTTGGTGTATTCCATACTTCTAGTGGTTGGATTTCACTCAAAACTCACCAAATGACTCCTCCCACCGTATTATGATGTTGCCCAAGTTTTGGGCTTGATCCGAAATCAATAGATGTGCGAAATTGGACAATTCAAGTTCAACGGCAGTTCGTTCCTAATTGGAGTGGTTGGTGTATTCCATACTTCTAGCGATTGGATTTCACTCAAAACCCACCAAATGACTCCTCCCACCAAATTATGATGTTGCCCAAGTTTGGGGCTCAATCCGAAATCAATAGGTGTGAGAAATTGGATAATTCAAGTTCAACTTCAGTTCGTTCCTAATTGGAGTGGTTGGTGTATTCCATACTTCTAGCGATTGGATTTCACTCAAAACTCACCAAATGACTCCTCCCACCATATTATGATGTTGCCCAAGTTTTGGGCTCGATCAGAAATCAATATGTGTGAGAAATTGGGCAATTCAATTTCAACGGCAGTTCGTTCATAATTGGAGTGGTTGGTGTATTCCATACTTCTAGCGATTTCATTTCACTCAAAACTCACCAAATGACTCCTCCCACCATATTATGATGTTGCCCAAGTTTTGGGCCCGATCCAAAATCAATAGGTGTTCCAAATTGAAGAATTCAAGTTCAACGACAGTTCGTTCCCAATTGGAGTGGTTGGTGTATTCCATACTTCTAGAGATTGGATTTCACTCAAAACTCACCAAATGACTCCTCCCACCGTATTATGATGTTGCCCAAGTTTTGGGCTTGATCCGAAATCAATAGGTGTGAGAAATTGGACAATTCAAGTTCAACGGCAGTTCGTTCCTCGTTGGAGTGGTTGGTGTATTCCATACTTCTAGTGATTGGATTTCACTCAAAACCCACCAAATGACTCCTCCCACCATATTATGATGTTGCCCAAGTTTTGGGCTCGATCAGAAATCAATAGCTGTGAGAAATTGGACAATTCAAGTTCAACGGCAGTTCGTTCCTAATTGGAGTGGTTGGTGTATTCCATATTTCTAGCGATTGGATTTCACTCAAAACTCACCAAATGACTCCTCCCACCGTATTATGATGTTGCCCAAGTTTTGGGCTTGATCCGAAATCAATAGGTGTGAGAAATTGGACAATTCAAGATCAACGGCAGTTCGTTCCTAATTGGAGTGGTTGGTGTATTCCATACTTCTAGCGATTGGATTTCACTCAAAACTCACCAAATGACTCCTCCCACCATATTATGATGTTGCCCAAGTTTTGGGCTCGATCCGAAATCAATAGGTGTGAGAAATTGGACAATTCAAGTTCAACGGCAGTTCGTTCCTCATTGGAGTGGTTGGTGTATTGCATACTTCTAGCCATTGGATTTCACTCAAAACTCACCAAATGACTCCTCCCACCATATTATGTTGTTGCCCAAGTTTTGGGCTCGATCAGAAATCAATAGGTGTGAGAAATTGGACAATTCAAGTTCAACGGCAATTCGTTCATAATTGGAGTGGTTGGTGTATTCCATACTTCTAGCGATTGGATTTCACTCAAAACTCACCAAATGACTCCTCCCACCGTATTATGATGTTGCCCAAGTTTTGGGCTTGATCCGAAATCAATAGATGTGCGAAATTGGACAATTCAAGTTCAACGGCAGTTCGTTCATAATTGGAGTGGTTGGTGTATTCCATATTTCTAGCGATTGGATTTCACTCAAAACTCACCAAATGACTCCTCCCACCGTATTATGATGTTGCCCAAGTTTTGGGCTTGATCCGAAATCAATAGGTGTGAGAAATTGGACAATTCAAGTTCAACGGCAGTTCGTTCCTAATTGGAGTGGTTGGTGTATTCCATATTTCTAGCGATTGGATTTCACTCAAAACTCACCAAATGACTCCTCCCACCATATTATGATGTTGCCCAAGTTTTGGGCTCGATCCGAAATCGATAGGTGTTCCAAATTGGACAATTCAAGTTCAACGGCTGTTCGTTTCTAATTGGAGTGGTTAGTGTATTCCATGCTTCTAGCGATTGGATTTCACTCAAAACTCACCAAATGACTCCTCCCACCGTATTATGATGTTGCCCAAGTTTTGGGCTCGATCCAAAATCAATAGCTGTGAGAAATTGGACAATTCAAGTTCAACGGCAGTTCGTTCCTAATTGGAGTGGTTGGTGTATTCCATACTTCTAGCGATCGGATTTCACTCAAAACTCACCAAATGACTCCTCCCACCATATTATGATGTTGCACAACTTTGGGGTTCGATCCGAAATCAATAGGTGTGAGAAATTGGACAATTCAAGTTCAACGGCAGTTCGTTCCTAATTGGAGTGGTTGGTGTATTCCATACTTCTAGCGATTGGATTTCACTCAAAACTCACCAAATGACTCCTCCCACCATATTATGATGTTGCCCAAGTTTGGGGCTCGATCCGAAATCAATAGGTGTTCCAAATTGGACAATTCAAGTTCAACGGCAGTTCGTTCCTAATTGGAGTGGTTGGTGTATTCCATACTTCTAGCGATTGGATTTCACTCAAAACTCACCAAATGACTACTCCCTCCATAGTATGATGTTGCCCAAGTTTTGGGCTCGAGCCGAAATCAATAGGTGTGAGAAATTGGACAATTCAAGTTCAACGGCAGTTCGTTCCTAATTGGAGTGGTTGGTGTATTCCATACTTCTAGCGATTGGATTTCACTCAAAACTCACCAAATGACTCCTCCCACCATATTATGATGTTGCCCAAGTTTGGGGCTCGATCCGAAATCAATAGGTGTTCCAAATTGGACAATTCAAGTTCAACGGCAGTTCGTTTCTAATTGGAGTGGTTGGTGTATTCCATACTTCTAGCGATTGGATTTCACTCAAAACTGACACTATGTCAAATTTCACTTACAGCAACACTAGATAGGCATCGGTAGAGAGTGAAATCGATGCTATTAGCAGATTAGGCATCAATTTCGAAAATAACGATACTAAACAGGTATAAAGACATCAGCGCGCATTTTTGTTTATTTATAACGATGGCTTTATTCCCCTTTAGCATCATCTACAAAAATATAGATGCCTAAAGTGATTAGTTTTTATTTTATTTTTAAGAGGGTCATTTTTTGGTAATCTAGCTCTGATGCCTAAAGTCTGAGTCAACGCCCTAACCCAAAAGTTTTACTCTCCCTCGCAAACTCTCTCTGAAACTTCTGCTCCCTCTCAAACTCTACCCCCAATTCTTCTAACTCCCTCTCAATTTTTTCACTCACTCTGAAACTAACCCAAAATTTTCACGCTCTCCCTCGCAAATTCTGCCTGAAACTTCATTTCCCTCTGAAACTCTTGCCCCAATTACTTCCAGCTCCCTCTCAATTTTTTCACTCCCTCTCAAACTGTCACCCTAAAACTCCATCTCCTGGAAAAATCTCGCCTCACCCTCTCAATTTTTTTCAGTCCCTCTGAAACTCTCTCTTTCTTCTCTCTCCTTCATCACTGCCCCATTCTTGCGAAAATCCTCCCCCTTTCCCTCTTAGAATGTTCATATTCCCAGAATACTCTACCCCTAATTTTTCGTGTAGCAGCCAGAGTCCTCTCTGACCCTAAACTCACTCACTCTCTCTCTAACCCAAAACCCTCTCTGGCTCTATATCTGATTCCAAATCCCTTTTATTCTCTTTAACCCCAAACGAGCTCATTCTTTCTCATCTAGACATCCTCTTCGTTCCCAAACCCTCTCACGACTGCAATCGCAAGGTAACCCTAACTCTCTTTATCGCTCTTTTATTTTCCAATTTAGCCTTGCAGAACCTCACGGCTGCACCCTCAATTGGTTTTACTAAATTTTGTAGAACCTCACTGGCTACGAAGTTTCAAATTCTTTCAATTATTTCAATTTATGTTCTACCAGATACTACAAAGTTTCAAATTCTTTCAAGAGTTTAATTTATATTTAGATTTTTTATCATTCATTTTGCAGAATCTAATGGTGCTTTGGTTTGTTTTTAGAAGAGGTGCCATGTGATTGGTTGAAGTTAGAGAAAAAGCTGGGTGAGAGGACGGTGGGAAAGAGGTAAAAGTCAGCTTCTTATACCCTTTTAGAAAAAAAGAAATTGTTGGCTAGTATGTTCAATCTGAAGATTCTTCTAATTGAATTTGATTTAAGAACTGCAATTATCTGCTCTAATTTCTTTTTCATGTTTCATTATTGTTTTACTTTTGATTTTTTTCACTACAAGAGTGTGCGGTAGATAGCAGGTGTTCGACTGATCGTGTGGATCTGCCTGAAAATGGTGCCGCCCAAGTGTTCGATGAAAGGTCTGAACACAGCGTTTGAGGCAGGTGCTTTGTTTTGATTATGATTCAGAATTTTTTTCCTTTCTCATTTTAATTTTCCGTTTATATTTTTTTAATCCTCTTCCTCTGCTGCCAAGGATCAACGCCACTACCCCATGACCACTAACTGCTCCACATTTTGGTAAGAATTCTTTATTTTTCAATTCAATTTTAATTTGTTTTGGTGTTTGGGGTCAAATCTATCTTGGTATTTGGCAGAAATTTAGGTTTTTTAAACTAACTAAATGAGAATTTCAATTCTGTATATGTTTCATATTATTTGCTGTTTAGTTTGTAGTTTTAGATTTGATCTTTGGTTCATGTTTATTTATGATGAGTTGTACGCTGAAGATCAGCAAGTAGTTGGTTGAGTCCCTCTTTATTTGGTTACAGGTCTGGTTTCTTATGAAAAAAACATCTTGCAATTTGAAGATGACACAAACAGGGAAACACAGCTTCATTATCAATCTGATTTCTGTGTAGTGTGTTTCCTTGAACATAAGTGAGGCTACTTTCTAAGGTTAAGTACAGAAGGTTTAGCTTCCAAAGTTAATTTCACCTAAACCTAAAAGAAATATTAAAAGACTCGTCAAACATCAAAAACTCATTGAATATTTTGGCATCGTACTATTTTGGCATTCAACTAACACATCTTTGTTCTGATTTGGTAAATTGACTCATTATAATTGTTTTTGTGCCAAATTGCAGATCATATAGCCCTTATACTTGCGCATTCTAATCTTTTATGTACTGAATATGTGTTTTTCGTTGATCAAATTTCCTAGTCTTTGTTTTTGTCATATGTTTTTAAATTGTATTTTTTTGTGAACACCTTCAGTCTTGTTTTTCTCTTTCGAAGTTTTTGTTAAAATTTGTCCAGATGGTTGATGGGAGGCTGATTTTTGTTGAAGTTGCCCAGACTCAAAAACAGGAAGAGGATACCAAATCTAGATAATGACCTAATTTTTTCTCTATGTTGTTCAAGATGGGTTAACTTCTTAAGATTGAACATATATTATATTTACTATTGTATGCTCATCATTGCTTTGGTACTTCAAGTTTGAGAAATCTGAATACAGCTTCCTCTTGTAATGTCATTTTTCCCATTAAAAAAGAGAAGAAATGATTCTATTATACTTCAGCAAGTAAAGGTATTTTGAAAAATAACCAAAAGGTTTTGGCATATCTTTACTTTTATTGTTTCTTTTATTGGATAGTAATTACCTTGTTATCTAGTTAGATTGGTTGACAAATTCAGTTTTTTTGGTAGTTAGGTCTGTGTTAATATGAACCTTGTGTAATTTTTTTTCACAGCAATGTGCCTCTGTTTTTTTGGTAGTTAGGTCTGTGTCAATTGAGAAAAAATGCTAGCTGTGCATGTCCAACTCTCTACCCCATCACATGATCATTTAATTGCTAGTTTAAACATGAAGTGGGATCCAATTAATGACTTCTTGTTTAATTAGATTGATTGACAAATTAGATTTTCTTGTTCACCAATATGATTTCGTAAATTTGCATATTGGTTCATTTGAAGTGACAACATATCTTATGCAAATTTAGTACCTTGCACTTTTTAAGCTGATGTTCATATTTTGTGTTTACATTCTGTGTTTTTTTTTTTTTTTTTTCCAATATAGAGCTAGAAGGAAGGACACGTACACCCAAATGGAATTGGATGAGGTGCGAGAAGAATTGGCAAGTCATGTCCTAGAATGGCTTTTTGATTAAGCTAAACATTCCTTCATTTTACATGTCTTTCTAGCTAGTATTTTGCTTATGCATAGACAAGTATGGATAATTTGTGGTGTAGGGCTGGTAAATTTGTGATTTGGATGTGACAAGTATGGATCATTCAAGTATTTTGCTTATATATATATATATATATAGACAATTAAGGATATATTTAAATTACTGTTGATATAATGTTTATTTTTATGAGCAATGGCAACAACATGATTTGGAAATGAGGTCTTTCTTAAATACTATTATAGTAACTAAGTAAAGTGTGATGTGAAACAAGCAAAATACCTACTCTTTCCTTGCATTAATGATGCTTATTGTTTATAACAATTTCAGTTTTCCAGAAATAACTGAAGTTGAAAGATAAAAACAACAACCAGACATCTATTATCACTGATGCCTAAAACGAGAAGTAGCATCAACATTTATGTAACCACTAGCACTATTGGAGGTTTTTCACGTCCGCAAAATAAAAAAAAGCAATGATGTATAACATAATTCACAACACCATTATTTGTTTCTATGATGTTGTAATTGATAATATGCATCAGCATAGTAGATATCACTGATGCTGTTAGACCTCTTTAGCCTCATCCCTTTTAAAACTACTGATGATGTTAGACCTCTTTAGCCTCCTACCTTTTGAAACTACTGATGTTGTTTCGGGTTTAGGCGTCAAAAGTCAACCTTTTTTTGGCACTCGGAAATCATTTAGGCATCGGAGTTTCCCAGATATCCGATGTAGTAAGTGATAAACAGCGACGGAGAATATCCGTTGCCTATTACATAGGAATATGCAACAGGCATGAATACCACGGTATTTATGTGTAATAGGCAACGGATAAAATCCGTGGCTAAAGCCCTTTTTTGGCATAGTGTCACCAAGTGACTCCTCCCCCCATATTATGATGTTGCCCAAGTTTGGGGCTCAATCCGAAATCAATAGGTGTGAGAAATTGGATAATTCAAGTTCAACTTCAGTTCGTTCCTAATTGGAGTGGTTGGTGTATTCCATACTTCTAGCGATTGGATTTCACTCAAAACTCACCAAATGACTCCTCCCACCATATTATGATGTTGCCCAAGTTTTGGGCTCGAGCCGAAATCCATAGGTGTGAGAAATTGGACAATTCAAGTTCAACGGTAGTTCGTTCCTAATTGGAGTGTTTGGTGTATTCCATACTTCTAGCGATTGGATTTCACTCAAAACTCACCAAATGACTCCTCCCACCATATTATGATGTTGCCCAAGTTTTGGGCTCGATCCGAAATCAATAGGTGTTTCAAATTGGAGAATTCAAGTTCAACGGCAGTTCGTTCCCAATTGGAGTGGTTGGTGTATTCCATACTTCTAGCGATTGGATTTCACTCAAAACTCACCAAATGACTCCTCCCACCGTATTATGATGTTGCCCAAGTTTTGGGCTCGATCCGAAATCAATAGGAGTGAGAAATTGGACAATTCAAGTTCAACGGCAGTTCGTTCCTCGTTGGAGTGGTTGGTGTATTCCATACTTCCAGGGATTGGATTTCACTCAAAACCCACCAAATGACTCCTCCCACCATATTATGATATTGCCCAATTTTGGGCTCGATCAGAAATCAATAGGTATTCCAAATTAGACAATTCAAGTTCAACGGCAGTTCGTTCCTAATTGGAGTGGTTGGTGTATTCCATACTTCTAGCGATTGGATTTCACTCAAAACTAACCAAATGACTCCTCCCACCATATTATGATGTTGCCCAAGTTTTGGGCTCGATCCGAAATCAATAGGTGTTCCAAATTGGACAATTCAAGTTCAACGGCAGTTCGTTCCTAATTGGAGTGGCTGGTGTATTCCATACTTCTAGAGATTGGATTTCACTCAAAACTGACCAAATCACTCCGCCCACCATATTATGATGTTGCCCAAGATTTGGGCTCGAGCCGAAATCAATAGGTGTGAGAAATTGGACAATTCAAGTTCAACGGCAGTTCGTTCCTAATTGGAGTGGTTGGTGTATTCCATACTTCTAGCGATTGGATTTCACTCAAAACTCACCAAATGATTCCTCCCACCGTATTATGATGTTGCCCAAGATTTGGGCTCGATCCGAAATCAATAGGTGTTCCAAATTGGACAATTCAAGTTCAACGGCAGTTCGTTCCTAATTGGAGTGGTTGGTGTATTCCATACTTCTAGCGATTGGATTTCACTCGAAACTAACCAAATGACTCCTCCCACCATATTATGATGTTGCCCAAGTTTTGGGCTCGAGCCGAAATCAATAGGTGTGAGAAATTGGACAATTCAAGTTCAACGGCAGTTCGTTCCTAATTGGAGTTGTTGGTGTATTCCATACTTCTAGCGATTGGATTTCACTCAAAACTCACCAAATGACTCCTCCCACCATATTATGATGTTGCCCAAGATTTGGGCTCGATTCGAAATCAATAGGTGTTCCAAATTGGACAATTCAAGTTCAACGGCAGTTCGTTCCTAATTGGAGTGGTTGGTGTATTCCATACTTCTAGCGATTGGATTTCACTCAAAACTAACCAAATGACTCCCCCCACCATATTATGATGTTGCCCAAGTTTTGGGCTCGAGCCGAAATCAATAGGTGTGAGAAATTGGACAATTCAAGTTCAACGGCAGTTCGTTCCTAATTGGAGTGGTTGGGGTATTCCATACTTCTAGCGATTGGATTTCACTCAAAACTCACCAAATGACTCCTCCCACCATATTATGATAATGCCCAAGTTTTGGGCTTGATCCGAAATCAATAGGTGTTCCAAATTGGACAATTCAAGTTCAACGGCTGTTCGTTCCTAATCGGAGTGGTTGCTGTATTCCATACTTCTAGCGATTGGATTTCACTCAAAACTCACCAAATGACTCCTCCCACCATATTATGATGTTGCCCAAGTTTTGGGCTCGATCCGAAATCAATAGGTGTGAGAAATTGGACAATTCAAGTTCAAAGGCAGTTCGTTCCTAATTGGAGTGGTTGGCGTATTCCATACTTCTAGCGATTATATTTCACTCAAAACTCACCAAATGACTCCTCCCACCATATTATGATGTTGCCCAAGTTTTGGGCTCGATCCGAAATCAATAGGTGTGAGAAATTGGACAATTCAAGTTCAACGGCAATTCGTTCCTAATTGGAGTAGTTGGTGTATTCCATACTTCTAGCGATTGAATTTCACTCAAAACTCACCAAATGACTCCTCCCACCATATTATGCTGTTGCCCAAGTTTTGGGCTTGATCCGAAATCAATAGGTGTGAGAAATTGGACAATTCAAGTTCAACGGCAGTTCGTTTCTAATTGGAGTGGTTGGTGTATTAAATACTTCTAGCGATTGGATTTCACTCAAAACTCACCAAATGACACCTCCCACCATATTATGATGTTGCCCAAGTTTTGGGCTAGATCCGAAATCAATAGGTGCGAGAAATTGGACAATTCAAGTTCAATGGCAGTTCGTTCCTAATTGGAGTGGTTGGTGTATTCCATACTTCTAGCGATTGGATTTCACTCAAAACTCACCAAATGACTCCTCCCACCATCATATGATGTTGCCAAAGGTTTGGGCTCGATCCGAAATCAATAGGTGTTCCAAATTGGACAATTCAAGTTCGACGGCAGTTCGTTCCTAATTGGAGTGGTTGGTGTATTCCATACTTCTAGCTATTGGATTTCACTCAAAACTCACCAAATGACTCCTCCCACCATATTATGATGTTGCCCAAGTTTGGGACTCGATCCGAAATCAATAGGTGTTCCAAATTGGACAATTCAAGTTCAACGGCAGTTCGTTCCTAATTGGAGTGGTTGGTGTATTTCATACTTCTATCTATTGGAATTCACTCAAAACTCACCAAATGACTCCTCCCACCATATTATGATGTTGCCCAGGTTTGGGGCTCGATCCGAAATCAATAGGTGTGAGACATTGGACAATTCAAGTTCAACGGCAGTTCGTTCCTAATTGGAGTGGTTGGTGTATTCCATACTTCTAGCGATTGGATTTCACTCAAAACTCACCAAATGACTCCTCCCACCATATTATGTTGTTGCCCAAGTTTTGGGCTCGATCCGAAATCAATAGGTGTGAGAAATTGGACAATTCAAGTTCAACGGCAGTTCGTTCCTAATTGGAGTGGTTGCTGTATTCCATATTTCTAGCGATTCGATTTCACTCAAAACTCACCAAACGACTCCTCCCACCATCTTATGATGTTGCCCAAGTTTTGGGCTCGATCAGAATTCAATAGGTGTGAGAAATTGGTCAATTCATTTCCAACGACAGTTCTTTCCTAATTGGAGTGGTTGGTGTATTCCATACTTCTAGCGATTGGATTTCACTTAAAACTCACCAAATGACTCCTCCCACCATAATATGATGTTGCCCAAGTTTTGGGCTCGATCCGAAATCAATAGGTGTTCCAAATTGGACAATTCAAGTTCAACGGCATTTAGTTCCTAATTGGAGTGGTTGGTGTAATCCATACTTCTAGCGATTGGATTTCACTCAAAACTCACCAAATGACACCTCCCACCATATTATGTTGTTGCCTAAGTTTGGTGCTCGTTCCGAAATCAATAGGAGTGAGAAATTGGACAATTCAAGTTCAACGGCAGTTCGTTTCTAATTGGAGTGGTTGGTGTATTAAATACTTCTAGCGATTGGATTTCACTCAAAACTCACCAAATGACTCCTCCCACCATATTATGATGTTGCCCAAGTTTTGGGCTCGATCCGAAATCAATCGGTGTTCCAAATTGGACAATTCAAGTTCAACGGCAGTTCGTTCCTAACTGCTGTGGTTGGTGTATTCCATACTTCTAGCGATTGGATTTTACTCAAAACTCACCAAATTACTCCCCACACCATGTTAAGATGTTGCCCAAGTTTTGGGCTCGATCCGAAATCAATAGGTGTGAGAAATTGGTCAATTCAATTTCAACGAAAGTTCGTTCCTAATTGGAGTGGTTGGTGTATTCCATACTTCTAGCGATTGGATTTCACTCAAAACTCACCAAATGACTCCTCCCACCATATTATGATGTTGCCCAAGTTTTGGGCTCGATCCGAAATCAATAGGTGTTCCAAATTGGACAATTCAAGTTCAACGGCACTTCGTTCCTAACTGGAGTGGTTGGTGTATTCCATACTTCTAGCGATTGGATTTTACTCAAAACTCTCCAAATGACTCCCCACACCATATTATGATGTTGCCCAAGTTTTGGGCTCGATCCGAAATCAGTAGGTGTGAGAAATTGGTCAATTCAATTTCAACGACAGTTTGTTCATAATTGGAGTGGTTGGTGTATTCCACACATCTAGCGATTGGATTTCACTCAAAACTCACCAAACGACTCCTCCCACCATATTATGATGTTGCCCAAGTTTTGGGCTCGATCCGAAATCAATAGGTGTGAGAAATTGAACAATTCATGTTCAACGGCCGTTCATTCCTAATTGGAGTGGTTGGTGTATTCCGTACTTCTAGCGATTGGATTTTACTCAAAACTCACCAAATGACTCCTCCCACCATATTATGATGTTGCCCAAGTTTTGGGCTCGATCCGAAATCAATAGGTGTTCCAAATTCGAAAATTCAAGTATAACGGCAGTTCGTTCCTAACTGGAGCGGTTGGTGTATTCCACACTTCTAGCGATTGGATTTCACTCAAAACTCACCAAATGAGTTCTCCCACCATATTATGATGACGCCCAACTTTTGGGCTCGATCCGAAATCAATAGGTGTGAGAAATTGGTCAATTAAATTTCAACGAAAGTTCGTTCCTAATTGGAATGGTTGGTGTATTCCATACTTCTAGCGATTGGATTTAACTCAAAACTCACCAAATGACTCCTCCCACCATATTATGATGTTGCCCAAGTTTTGGGCTCGATCCGAAATCAATAGGTGTTCCAAATTAGAAAACTCAAGTATAACGGCAGTTCGTTCCTAAATGGAGTGGTTGGTGTATTCCATACTTCTAGCGATTGGATTTCACTCAAAACTCACCAAATGACTCCTCCCACCATATTATGATGTTGCCCAAGTTTTGGGCTCGATCCGAAATCAATAGGTGTTCGAAATTGGACAATTCAAGTTCAACGGCAGTTCGTTCCTAATTGGAGTGGTTGGTGTATTCCATACTTCTAGCGATTGGATTTCACTCAAAACTCACCAAATGACTCCTCCCACCATATTATGATGTTGCCCAAGTTTTGGGCTCGATCCGAAATCAATAGGTGTTCCAAATTGGAAAACTCAAGTATAACGGCAGTTCGTTCCTAACTGGAGCGGTTGGCGTATTCCACACTTGTAGCAATTGGATTTCACTCAAAACTCACCAAATGACTCCTCCCACCATATTATGATGTTGCCCAAGTTTTGGGCTCGATCCGAAATCAATAGGTGTGAGAAATTGGTCAATTAAATTTCAACGAAAGTTCGTTCCTAATTGGAGTGGTTGGTGTATTCCATACATCTAGCGATTGGATTTCACTCAAAACTCACCAAATGACTCCTCCCAACATATTATGATGTTGCCCAAGTTTTGGGCTCGATCTGAAATCAATAGGTGTGAGAAATTGGTCAATTCAATTTCAACGAAAGTTCGTTCCTAATAGGAGTGGTTGGTGTATTCCACACTTCTAGCGATTGGATTTCACTCAAAACTCACCAAATGACTGCTCCCACCATATTATGATGTTGCCCAAGTTTCGGGCTCGATCCGAAATCAATAGGTATTCCAAATTGGAAAATTCAAGTATAACGGAAGTTCGTTCCTAACTGGAGCGGTTGGTGTATTCCACACTTCTAGCGATTGGATTTCACTCAAAACTCACCAAATGACTACTCCCACCATATTATGATGTCGCCCAACTTTTGGGCTTGATCCGAAATCAATAGGTGTGAGAAATTGGTCAATTCAATTTCAACGAAAGTTCGTTCCTAATTGGAGTGGTTGGTGTATTCCATACTTCTAGCGATTGGATTTCACTCAAAACTCACCAAATGACTCCTCCCACCATATTATGATGTTGCCCAAGTTTTGGGCTCGATCCGAAATCAGTAGGTGTTCCAAATTGGAAAACTCAAGTATAACGGCAGTTCGTTCCTAAATGGAGTGGTTGGTGTATTCCATACTTCTAGCGATTGGATTTCACTCAAAACTCACCAAATGACTCCTCCCACCATATTATGATGTTGCCCAAGTTTTGGGCTCGAACCGAAATCAATAGGTGTTCCGAATTGGACAATTCAAGTTCAACGGCAGTTCGTTCCTAACTGGAGTGGTTGGTGTATTCCATACTTCTAGCGATTGGATTTTACTCAAAACTTACCAAATGACTCCCCACACCATATTATGATGTTGCCCAAGTTTTGGGCTCGATCCGAAATCAAGAGGTGTGAGAAATTGGTCAATTCAATTTCAACGACAGTTCGTTCATAATTGGAGTGGTTGGTGTATTCCATACATCTAGCGATTGGATTTCACTCAAAACTCACCAAATGACTCCGCCCATCATATTATGATGTTGCCCAAGGTTTGGGCTCGAACCGAAATCAATAGGTGTTCCGAATTGGACAATTCAAGTTCAACGGCAGTTCGTTCCTAACTGGAGTGGTTGGTGTATTCCATACTTCTAGCGATTGGATTTTACTCAAAACTTACCAAATGACTCCCCACACCATATTATGATGTTGCCCAAGTTTTGGGCTCGATCCGAAATCAATAGGTGTGAGAAATTGGTCAATTCAATTTCAACGACAGTTCGTTCACAATTGGTGTGGTTGGTGTATTCCATACATCTAGCGATTGGATTTCACTCAAAACTCACCAAATGACTCCTCCCATCATATTATGATGTTGCCCAAGTTTTGGGCTCGATCCGAAATCAATAGGTGTGAGAAATTGGACAATTCAAGTTCAACGGCAGTTCATTCCTAATTGGAGTGGTTGGTGTATTCCGTACTTCTAGCGATTGGATTTCACTCAAAACTCACCAAATGACTCCTCCCACCATATTATGATGTTGCCCAAGTTTTGGGCTCGATCCGAAATCAATAGGTGTTCCAAATTGGAAAATTCAAGTATAACGGCAGTTCGTTCCGAACTGGAGTGGTTGGTGTATTCCACACTTCTAGCGATTGGATTTCACTCAAAACTCACTAAATGACTACTCCCACCATATTATGATGTCGCCCAAATTTTGGGCTCGATCCGAAATCAATAGGTGTGAGAAATTGGTCAATTCAATTTCAACGAAAGTTCGTTCCTAATTGGAGTGGTTGGTGTATTCCATACTTCTAGCGATTGGATTTCACTCAAAACTCACCAAATGACTCCTCCCAACATATTATGATGTTGCCCAAGTTTTGGGCTCGATCCGAAATCAATAGGTGTTCCAAATTGGACAATTAAAGTACAACGGCAGTTCGTTCCTAATTGGAGTGGTTGGTGTATTGCATACTTCTAGCGATTGGATTTCGCTCAAAACTCGCCAAATGACTCCTCCCACCATATTATGATGTTGCCCAAGTTTTGGGCTCGATCCGAAATCAATAGGTGTGAGATATTGGACAATTCAATTTCAACGGCAGTTCGTTCGTAATTGGAGTGGTGTTGCGTAGATACAGCTTCACCAAAACGGATTCAGTTGCATCCTCAACTTACTCGCAAGTGCACGAGCCGTTTGGTAGTATAGCATATGTAAGTGCGAGGTCGATCCCACGAGGATTGGTGATTGAATTATCCAATTTATTTTTCCTACACAAAACAGAAATGAAAAAGAAAGGAAATAAATAAAACAAGGAAGAAAGAAATAACTAACTCAAGCAGATAAGTTCCCACGTTCAATTAGATTAACGGATTGATTCTAGCTAATGTATGATTAAGCCATGGTGTTTGGTCATAACCTTGTGTTCCTAATTCCCTAATTTGATCATTTGTTGTCTAACCTAAAATTAAGCATTAGGAACCTATTAAGCATAGAAGAACAATTTAAACAACCAAGCATGTATCTAATCCCTGTTGTCGAATGTCCATACATACTGTTCCTATTCATAGTTCAATTCGAATTAAAGCATGGTGTATACTCTTAATTCAAACCAAGATAGCTAACATGCAAGCCTAAATGGTGATCAATCATTCAAACAAGCATATTAACTTATAAGCATAATGAATAAGAACAAAAACCATAATTGAAACTTGGAAACTAATTCAACTTGAAACTAAAGAAAGAATGTACATAAGGAAAAGTAAAGTAGAACTAAAAAATACTTAAGCAGAATTTCAGCACAAATATTTTATTACAACAATTGAAAACTAGAAAATGAAACTAAGAGAATTTGAGGGAGAGAAGGGAAGGGAGCTCTAGAGAAGTGTTTGAGAGCTCCCCCCCTTGGGGTGTGTTTACAAGCTTAGAGAACCTCCCTATTTATAGGCCTAAGGAAGTGAAAAATCTGAATTCAATATGGCTAATGCATACAACACTTGTTTTATAAAATCTGAAATGGTTGATGCACTTGTATTAGAAAATTTGAATTGGTTGATGCACTTCACCAATAAATCCCACCAGCAGCCCTAGCTCATCTTCATGTCACCATGACCAAGCTTCCAACCAGCTCAATAGCTCATGCCTAGCTCACCATGACCAAGCTTCCAACCAGAAACAATAGCTCATCCTGAGGTCAGCATGACCAGCAACTTCAAGGGCTTACAAATTGGGCTTCCCTTAAGCAAATTAAGACTTTAAGCACTCAAACTTGAAGTTCAGAATGTCTTCTAATAGGTGTTCCAAATTGGACAATTCAAGTTCAACGGCAGTTCGTTCCTAATTGGAGTGGTTGGTGTATTCCATACTTCTAGCCATTGGATTTCACTCAAAACTCACCAAAAGACTCTTCCCACGATATTATGATGTTGCCCGAGTTTTGGGCTCGATCCGAAATCAATAGGTGTGAGAAATTGGACAATTCCAGTTCAACGGCAGTTCGTTCCTAATTGGAGTGGTTGGTGTATTCCATAGTTCTAGCGATTGGATTTCACTCAAAACTCACCAAATGAGTCCTCCCACCATATTATGATGTTGCCCAAGTTTTGGGCTCGATCCGAAATCAGTAGGTGTTCCAAATTGGACAATTCAAGTTCAACGGCAGTTCGTTCCAAATTGGAGTGGTTGGTGTATTCCATACTTCTAGCGATTGGATTTCACTCAAAACTCACCAAATGACTCCTCCCAGCATATTATGATGTTGCCCAAGTTTTGGGCTCGATCCGAAATCAATAGGTGTTCCAAATTGGACAATTCAAGTTCAACGGCATTTCGTTCCAAATTGGAGTGGTTGGTGTTTTCCATACTTCTAGCGATTGGATTTCACTCAAAACTCACGAAATGACTCCTCCCACCATATTATGATGTTGCCCAAGTTTTGGGCTCGATCCGAAATCAATAGGTGTTCCAAATTGGACAATTCAAGTTCAACGGCAGTTCGTTCCTAATTGGAGTGGTTGGTGTATTCCATACTTCTAGCCATTGGATTTCACTCAAAACTCACCAAATGACTCCTCCCACCATATTGTGATGTTGCCCAAGTTTTGGGCTCGATCCGAAATCAATAGGTGTTCCAAATTGGACAATTCAAGTTCAACGGCAGTTCGTTCCTAATTGGAGTGGTTGGTGTATTCCATACTTCTAGCGATTGGATTTCACTCCAAACTCACCAAATGGCTCCTCCCACCATATTATGATGTTGCCCAAGTTTTGGGCTCGATCCGAAATCAATAGGTGTGAGAAATTGGACAATTCAAGTTCAACGGCAGTTCGTTCCTAATTGGAGTGGTTGGTGTATTCCATACTTCTAGCGATTGGATTTCACTCAAAACTCACCAAATGACTCCTCCCACCATATTATGATGTTGCCAAGTTTTGGGATCGATCCGAAATCAATAGGTGTTCCAAATTGGACAATTCAAGTTCAACGGCAGTTCGTTCCTAATTGGAGTGGTTGGTGTATTCCACACTTCTAGCGATTGGATTTCACTCAAAACTCACCAAATGACTCCTCCCACCATATTATGATGTTGCCCAAGTTTTGGGCTCGATCCGAAATCAATAGGTGTTCCAAATTGGACAATTCAAGTTCAACGGCAGTTCGTTCCTAATTGGAGTGGTTGGTGTATTCCATACTTCTAGCGTTTCAATTTCACTCAGAACTCACCAAATGACTCCTCCCACCATATTATGATGTTGCCCAAGTTTTGGGCTCGATCCGAAATCAGTAGGTGTGAGAAATTGGACAATTCAAGTTCAACGGCAGTTCGTTCCTAATTGGAGTGGTTGGTGTATTCCATACTTCTAGCGATTGGATTTCACTCAAAACTCACCAAATGACTCCTCCCACCATATTATGATGTTGCCTGAGTTTTGTGCTCGATCCGAAATCAATAGGTGTGAGAAATTGGACAATTCAAGTTCAATGGCAGTTCGTTCCTAATTGGAGTGGTTGGTGTATTCCATACTTCTAGCGATTGGATTTCACTCAAAACTCACCAAATGACTCCTCCCACCATATTATGATGTTTCCCAAGTTTTGGGCTCGATCCGAAATCAATAGGTGTTCCAAATTGGACAATTCAAGTTCAACGGCAGTTCGTTCCTAATTGGAGTGGTTGGTGTATTCCATACTTCTAGCGATTGGATTTCACTCAAAACTCACCAAATGACTCCTCCCACCATATTATGATGTTGCCCAAGTTTTGGGCTCGATCCGAAATCAATAGGTGTTCCAAATCTGACAATTCAAGTTCAACGGCAGTTCTTTCCTAATTGGAGTGGTTGGTGTATTCCATACTTCTAGCGATTGGATTTCACTCAAAACTCCCCAAATGACTCCTCCCACCATATTATGATGTTGCCCAAGTTTTGGGCTCGATCCGAAATCAATACGTGTGAGAAATTGGTCAATTCAATTTGAATGGCAGTTGATCGGTTCATAATTGTATATCATGTTGTACCCTTCTAGCTTATGATTTGGTTATGTTTTTGAGTTAAACTTGTGCTTTTAATCCTTTTTGTGTTTATCTTTCAACTTTAGGGAACAATGTTGGCTTTGGATAGGAAATGATGCAATCCATGCATGTTAAAGCCTGATTTGGATAAAGTGAAGAAGAGCTTAAAGACAAACTCATTTTGGCTACAGCCCCCTGCCAGTCCAGTTTCGTAGGTCATATTGAAGCTTTGTTTCAGCAACCTACATAGCTCGGATGAGGCCACATTCTTCATGAAAGTTGTTCCAATGGGTGTGTACTATAACATATCCAACATTCAGCCCCATTGGATAAATATGGAGTCTGTTACCTAGCAAACACAGAACCATGCTCAGGATGGATCTTATCAGCGCGGAAAATGAGTTAGCAATTTGTTTCGGCCTTAACTTCTTCCTCCGACCTTGGATTGGCCCAAATAACATATGGCTGGAAAGAAGACATTCTGAACTTCAATTTCGAGTGCTTAAAGTCCTAATTTGATTAAGAGAAGCCCAAGTTGTAAGCCCTTGAAGTTGCTGGTCATGCTGACCTCAGCATGTGCTGGTTGGATGCTTGGTCATGGTGAGCTAGGTATGAGCTATCATTTCTGGTTGGAAGTGATCGATTCATAATTGTATATCATTTTGTACCCTTCTAGCTTATGATTTGGTTATGTTTTTGAGTTAAACTTGTGCTTTTAATCCTTTTTGTGTTTATCTTTCAGTTCATTGAGCTTTAGGTAATAATGATGGCTTTGGATAGTAAATGATGCAATCCATGCATGATAGGGCCTAATTTGGATGAATGGATGAAGAGCTTAAAGACAAACTCAATTTTGGCTACAGTCCCCTGCCAGCCCAGTTTCGTAGGTCATATTGCAAGCTTTGTTTCAGCAACCTACATAGCTCGGATGAGGCCACATTCTTCATGAGAGTTGTTCCAATGGGTGTGTAATATAACATATCCAAAATGCAGCCCCATTGGATAAATATGGAGTCTGTTACCTAGCAAACACAGAGCCATGCTCAGGATGGATTTTATCAGCGCGCAAAATGAGTTAGCAATTTGTTTTGGCCTTAACTTCCTCCTCCGACCTTGGATTGGCCCAAATGATATATGGCTGGAAAGAAGACATTCTGAACTTCAAATTTGAGTGCTTAAAGTCTTAATTTGCTTAAGGGATGCCCAATTCGTAAGCCCTTGAAGTTGCTGGTCATGCTGACCTCAGGATGAGCTATTATTTCTGGTTGGAAGCTTGGTCATGGTGACATGAAGATGAGCTAGGGCTGCTGGTGGGATTTATTAGTGAAGTGCATCAACCATTTCAGATTTTATAATGCAAGTGTTGTATGCATTAGTGAAGTGCATCAACCATTTCAGATTTTATAAAACAAGTGTTGTATGCATTAGCCATACTTAATTCAGATTTTCAGCTTCCTTAGGCCTATATATAGTGAGGTTTCCCAAGCTTGTAAACACACCCCAAGGGGGGGAGCTCTCAAACACTTCTCTAGAGCTACCTTCCCTTCTCTCCCTCAAATTCTCTTAGTTTCATTTTCTAGTTTTCAATTGTTATAATGAGATCTTTGTGCTGAAATTCTCCTTAAGTTTTTCCAAGTTCTACTTAATTTTCATTGTTATGTAAATTCTTTTCTTTAGTTTCAAGTTTGATTAGTTTCCAAGTTTCAATTATGATTTTTGTTCTTATTCATTATGCTTATAAGTTAATGTGCTAGTTTGAATGATTGATCACCATTTAGGCTTGCATGTTAGCTATCTTGGTTTGAATTAAGAGTAGACACCATGCTTTAATTCGAATTGAACTATGAATAGGAAGAGTATGTATGGACATTCGACAACAGGGATTAGATACATGCTTGGTTGTTTAAATTGTTCTTCTATGCTTAATGGGTTCCTAATGCTTAATTTTAGGTTAGACAACAAATGATCAAATTAGGGAATTAGGAACACAAGGTTATGACCAAACACCATGGCTTAATCATACATTAGCTAGAATCAATCCGTTAATCTAATTGAACTTGGGAACTTATCTACTTGAGTTAGTTATTTTCTTTCTTCCTTGTTTTATTTATTTCCTTTCTTTTTCATTTCTGTTTTGTGTAGGAGAAATGAATTGGATCATTCAATCACCAATCCTCGTGGGATCGACCTCGCACTTACATACGCTATACTACCAAACGGCTCGTGCACTTGCGAGTATCACAAGTTGAGGATGCAACTGAATCCATTTTGGTGCAGCTGTATCTACACAACAGGAAGCTTGGTCATGGTGACATGAAGATGAGCTAGGGCTGCTGGTGGGATCTATTGGTGAAGTGCATCAACCAATTCAAGATTTTCTAATACAAGTGCATCACCCAATTTAGATTTTCTAATACAAGTGCATCAACCATTTCAGATTTTATAAAACAAGTGTTGTATGCATTAGCCATATTGAATTCAGATTTTCACTTCCCCTAGGCCTATAAATAGGGAAGTTCTCTAAGCTTGTAAACACACCCCAAGGGGGGGAGCTCTCAAACACTTCTCTAGAGCTCCCTTCCCTTCTCTCCCTCAAATTCTCTTAGTTTCTCTTTCTAGTTTTCAATTGTTGTAATGAAATCTTTTGTGCTGAAATTTTCCTTAAGTTTTTCTTAGTTCCACTTTACTTTTCATTATGTAAATTCTTTTCTTTAGTTTCAAGTTTGATTAGTTTCCAAGTTTCAATTATGGTTCCTGTTCTTATTCATTATGCTTATAAGTTAATATGCTAGTTTGAATGATTGATCACCATTAAGGCTTGGATGTTAGCTATCTTGGTTTGAATTAAGAGTATACACCATGCTTTAATTCGAATTGAACTATGAATAGGAAGAGTATGTATGGACATTCGACAACAGGGATTAGATACATGCTTGGTTGTTTAAATTGTTCTTCTATGCTTAATGGGTTCCTAATGCTTAATTTTAGGTTAGACAACAAATGATCAAATTAGGGAATTAGGAACACAAGGTTATGACCACACACCATGGCTTAATCATACATTAGCTAGAATCAATCCGTTAATCTAATTGAACTTGGGAACTTATCTGCTTGAGTTAGTTATTTCTTTCTTCCTTGTTTTATTTATTTCCCTTCTTTTTCATTTCTGTTTTGTGTAGGGAAAATGAATTGAATCATTCAATCACCAATCCTCGTGGGATCGACCTCGCACTTACATACGCTATACTACCGAACGGCTCGTGCACTTGCGAGTATCACAAGTTGAGGATGCAACTGAATCCATTTTGGTGCAGCTGTATCTACGCAACAGCAGTTCGTTCCTAATTGGAGTGGTTGGTGTATTCCATACTTCTGGCGATTGGATTTCACTGAAAACTCACCAAATGACTCCTCCCACCATATTATGATGTTGCCCAAGTTTTGGGCTCGATCCGAAATCAATAGGTGTTCCAAATTGGACAATTCAAGTTCAACGGCAGTTGGTTCCTAATTGGAGTGGTTGGTGTATTCCATACTTCTAGCGATTGGATTTCACTCAAAACTCACCAAATGACTCCTCCCACCACATTATGATGTTTCCCAAGTTTTGGGCTCGATCCGAAATCAATAGGTGTTCCAAATTGGACAATTCAAGTTCAACGGCAGTTCGTTCCTAATTGGAGTGGTTGGTGTATTCCATACTTCTAGCGATTGGATTTCACTCAAAACTCACCAAATGACTCCTCCCACCATATTTTGATGTTGCCCAAGTTTTGGGATCGATCCGAAATCAATAGGTGTTCCAAATTGGACAATTCAAGTTCAACGGCAGTTCGTTCCTAATTGGAGTGGTTGGTGTATTCCATACTTCTAGCGTTTGGATTTCACTCAAAACTCACCAAATGACTCCTCCCACCATATTATGATGTTGCCCAAGTTTTGGGCTCGATCCGAAATCAATAGGTGTTCCAAATTGGACAATTCAAGTTCAACGGCATTTGGTTCCTAATTGGAGTGGTTGGTGTATTCCATACTTCTAGCGATTGGATTTCACTCAAAACTCACCAAATGACTCCTCCCACCATATTATGATGTTGCCCAAGTTTTGGGCTCGATCCGAAATCAATAGGTGTTCCAAATTGGACAATTCAAGTTCAACGGCAGTTCGTTCCTATTTGGAGTGGTTGGTGTATTCCAAACTTCTAGCGATTGGATTTAACTCAAAACTCACCAAATGACTCCTCCCACCATATTATGATGTTGCCAGAGTTTTGGGCTCGATCCGAAATCAATAGGTGTTCCAAATTGGACAATTCAAGGTCAACGGCAGTTCGTTCCTAATTGGAGTGGTTGGTGTATTCCAAACATCTAGCGATTGGATTTCACTCAAAACTCACCAAATGACTCCTCCCACCATATTATGATGTTGCCCAAGTTTTGGGCTCGATCCGAAATCAATAGGTGTTCAAAATAGGACAATTCAAGTTGAACGGCAGTTCGTTCCTAATTGGAGTGGTTGGTGTATTCCCTACTTCTAGCGATTGGATTTCACTCAAAACGCACCAAATGACTCCTCCCACCATATTATGATGTTGCCCAAGTTTTGGGCTCGATCCGAAATCAATAGGTGTTCAAAATAGGACAATTCAAGTTGAACGGCAGTTCGTTCCTAATTGGAGTGGTTGGTGTATTCCATACTTCTAGCGATTGGATTTCACTCAAAACTCACCAAATGACTCCTCCCACCATATTATGATGTTGCCCAAGTTTTGGGCTTGATCCGAAATCAATAGGTGTTCCAAATTGGACAATTCAAGTTCAACGACAGTTCGTTCCTAATTGGAGTGGTGGGTGTATTCCAAACTTCTAGCTATTGGATTTCACTGAAAACTCACCAAATGACTCCTCCCACCATATGATGTTGCCCAAGTTTTGGGCTCGATCCGAAATCAATAGGTGTGAGAAATTGGACAATTCAAGTTCAACAGCAGTTCGTTCCTAATTGGAGTGGTTGGTGTTTTCCGTACTTTTAGAGATTGGATTTCACTCAAAACTCACCAAATGACTCCTCCCACCATATTATGATGTTGCCCAAGTTTTGGGCTCGATCCGAAATCAATAGGTGTGAGAAATTGGTCAATTCAATTTCAACGGCATTTCGTTCCTAATTGGAGTGGTTGGTGTATTCCATACTTCTAGCGATTGGATTTCACTTAAAACTCACCAAATGACTCCTCCCACCATATTATGATGTTGCCCAAGTTTTGGGCTCGATCCGAAATCAATAGGTGTGCGAAATTGGACAATTCAAGTTCAACGGCAGTTCGTTCCTAATTGGAGTGGTTGGTGTATTCCATACTTCTAGCGATTGGATTTCACTCAAAACTCACCAAATGACTCCTCCCACCATATTATGATGTTGCCCAAGATTTGGGCTCGATCCGAAATCAATAGGTGTCCCAAATTGGAAAATTCAAGTTCAACGGCAGTTCGTTCTTAATTGGAGTGGTTGGTGTATTCCATACTTCTAGCGATTGGATTTCACTCAAAACAAACCAAATGACTCCTCCCACCATATTATAATGTTGCCCAAGTTTTGGGCTCGATCCGAAATCAATAGGTGTGAGAAATTGGACAATTCAAGTTCAACGGTAGTTCGTTCCTAATTGTAGTGGTTGGTGTGTTCCATACTTCTAGCGATTGGATTTCACTCAAAACTCACCAAATGACTCCTCCCACCAGATTATGATGTTGCCCAAGTTTTGGGCTCGATACGAAATCCATAGGTGTGACAAATTGGTCAATTCAATTTCAACGGCATTTCGTTCCTAATTGGAGTGGTTGGTGTATTCCATACTTCTAGAGATTGGATTTCACTCAAAACTCACCAAATGACTCCTCCCACCATATTATGATGTTGCCCAAGTTTTGGGCTCGATCCGAAATCAAAAGGTGTGCGAAATTGGACAATTCAAGTTCAACAGCAGTTCGTTCCTAATTGGAGTGGTTGGTGTATTCCATACTTCTAGCAATTGGATTTCACTCAAAACTCACCAAATGACTCCTCCCACCAGATTATGATGTTGCCCAAGTTTTGGGCTCGATCCGAAATCAATAGGTGTTCCAAATTGGACAATTCAAGTTCAACGACAGTTCGTTCCTAATTGGAGTGGTTGGTGTATTCCAAACTTCTAGCGATTGAATTTCACTCAAAACGCACCAAATGACTCCTCCCACCATATTATGATGTTGCCCAAGTTTTGGGCTCGATCCGAAATCAATAGGTGTGAGAAATTGGACAATTCAAGTTCAACGGCAGTTCGTTCCTAATTGGAGTGGTTGGTGTATTCCATACTTCGAGCGATTGGATTTCACTCAAAACTCACCAAATGACTCCTCCCACCATATTATGATGTTGCCCAAGTTTTGGGCTCGATCCGAAATCAATAGGTGTTCCAAATTGGACAATTCAAGTTCAACGACAGTTCGTTCCTAATTGGAGTGGTTGGTGTATTCCATACTTCGAGCGATTGGATTTCACTCAAAACTCACCAAATGACTCCTCCCACCATATTTTGATGTTGCCCAAGTTTTGGGCTCGATCCGAAATCAATAGGTGTGACAAATTGGTCAATTCAATTTCAATGGCATTTCGTTCCTAATTGGAGTGGTTGGTGTATTCCATACTTCTAGCGATTAGATTTCACTCAAAACTCACCAAATGACTCCTCCCACCATATTATGATGTTGCCCAAGTTTTGGGCTCGATCCGAAATCAATAGGTGTGAGAAATTGGACAATTCAAGTTCAACGGCAGTTCGTTCCTAATTGGAGTGGTTGGTGTATTCCATACTTCGAGCGATTGGATTTCACTCAAAACTCACCAAATGACTCCTCCCACCATATTATGATGTTGCCCAAGTTTTGGGCTCGATACGAAATCCATAGGTGTGACAAATTGGTCAATTCAATTTCAACGGCATTTCGTTCCTAATTGGAGTGGTTGGTGTATTCCATACTTCTAGAGATTGGATTTCACTCAAAACTCACCAAATGACTCCTCCCACCATATTATGATGTTGCCCAAGTTTTGGGCTCGATCCGAAATCAAAAGGTGTGCGAAATTGGACAATTCAAGTTCAACAGCAGTTCGTTCCTAATTGGAGTGGTTGGTGTATTCCATACTTCTAGCGATTGGATTTCACTCAAAACACACCAAATGAATCCTCCCACCATATTATGATGTTGCCCAAGATTTGGGCTCGATCCGAAATCAATAGGTGTTCCAAATTGGACAATTCAAGTTCAACGGCAGTTCGATCCTAATTGGAGTGGTTGGTGTATTCCATACTTCTAGCGATTGGATTTCACTCAAAAGAAACCAAATGACTCCTCCCACCATATTATTATGTTGCCCAAGTTTTGGGCTCGATCCGAAATCAATAGGTGTGAGAAATTGGACAATTCAAGTTCAACGGTAGTTCGTTCCTAATTGGAGTGGTTGGTGTATTCCATACTTCTAGCAATTGGATTTCACTCAAAACTCACCAAATGACTCCTCCCACCAGATTATGATGTTGCCCAAGTTTTGGGCTCGATCCGAAATCCATAGGTGTGACAAATTGGTCAATTCAATTTCAACGGCATTTCGTTCCTAATTGGAGTGGTTGGTGTATTCCATACTTCTAGAGATTGGATTTCACTCAAAACTCACCAAATGACTCCTCCCACCATATTATGATGTTGCCCAAGTTTTGGGCTCGATCCGAAATCAAAAGGTGTGCGAAATTGGACAATTCAAGTTCAACAGCAGTTCGTTCCTAATTGGAGTGGTTGGTGTATTCCATACTTCTAGCAATTGGATTTCACTCAAAACTCACCAAATGACTCCTCCCACCAGATTATGATGTTGCCCAAGTTTTGGGCTCGATCCGAAATCAATAGGTGTTCCAAATTGGACAATTCAAGTTCAACGACAGTTCGTTCCTAATTGGAGTGGTTGGTGTATTCCAAACTTCTAGCGATTGAATTTCACTCAAAACGCACCAAATGACTCCTCCCACCATATTATGATGTTGCCCAAGTTTTGGGCTCGATCCGAAATCAATAGGTGTGAGAAATTGGACAATTCAAGTTCAACGGCAGTTCGTTCCTAATTGGAGTGGTTGGTGTATTCCATACTTCGAGCGATTGGATTTCACTCAAAACTCACCAAATGACTCCTCCCACCATATTATGATGTTGCCCAAGTTTTGGGCTCGATCCGAAATCAATAGGTGTGACAAATTGGTCAATTCAATTTCAATGGCATTTCGTTCCTAATTGGAGTGGTTGGTGTATTCCATACTTCGAGCGATTGGATTTCACTCAAAACTCACCAAATGACTCCTCCCACCATATTTTGATGTTGCCCAAGTTTTGGGCTCGATCCGAAATCAATAGGTGTGACAAATTGGTCAATTCAATTTCAATGGCATTTCGTTCCTAATTGGAGTGGTTGGTGTATTCCATACTTCTAGCGATTGGATTTCACTCAAAACTCACCAAATGACTCCTCCCACCATATTATGATGTTGCCCAAGTTTTGGGCTCGATCCGAAATAAATAGGTGTGAGAAATTGGACAATTCAAGTTCAACGGCAGTTCGTTCCTAATTGGAGTGGTTGGTGTATTCCATACTTCGAGCGATTGGATTTCACTCAAAACTCACCAAATGACTCCTCCCACCATATTATGATGTTGCCCAAGTTTTGGGCTCGATACGAAATCCATAGGTGTGACAAATTGGTCAATTCAATTTCAACGGCATTTCGTTCCTAATTGGAGTGGTTGGTGTATTCCATACTTCTAGAGATTGGATTTCACTCAAAACTCACCAAATGACTCCTCCCACCATATTATGATGTTGCCCAAGTTTTGGGCTCGATCCGAAATCAAAAGGTGTGCGAAATTGGACAATTCAAGTTCAACAGCAGTTCGTTCCTAATTGGAGTGGTTGGTGTATTCCATACTTCTAGCGATTGGATTTCACTCAAAACTCACCAAATGAATCCTCCCACCATATTATGATGTTGCCCAAGATTTGGGCTCGATCCGAAATCAATAGGTGTTCCAAATTGGACAATTCAAGTTCAACGGCAGTTCGATCCTAATTGGAGTGGTTGGTGTATTCCATACTTCTAGCGATTGGATTTCACTCAAAAGAAACCAAATGACTCCTCCCACCATATTATTATGTTGCCCAAGTTTTGGGCTCGATCCGAAATCAATAGGTGTGAGAAATTGGACAATTCAAGTTCAACGGTAGTTCGTTCCTAATTGGAGTGGTTGGTGTATTCCATACTTCTAGCAATTGGATTTCACTCAAAACTCACCAAATGACTCCTCCCACCAGATTATGATGTTGCCCAAGTTTTGGGCTCGATCCGAAATCAATAGGTGTTCCAAATTGGACAATTCAAGTTCAACGACAGTTTGTTCCTAATTGGAGTGGTTGGTGTATTCCAAACTTCTAGCGATTGAATTTCACTCAAAACGCACCAAATGACTCCTCCCACCATATTATGATGTCGCCCAAATTTTGGGCTCGATCCGAAATCAATAGGTGTGAGAAATTGGACAATTCAAGTTCAACGGCAGTTCGTTCCTAATTGGAGTGGTTGGTGTATTCCATACTTCGAGCGATTGGATTTCACTCAAAACTCACCAAATGACTCCTCCCACCATATTATGATGTTGCCCAAGTTTTGGGCTCGATCCGAAATCAATAGGTGTGACAAATTGGTCAATTCAATTTCAATGGCATTTCGTTCCTAATTGGAGTGGTTGGTGTATTCCATACTTCGAGCGATTGGATTTCACTCAAAACTCACCAAATGACTCCTCCCACCATATTTTGATGTTGCCCAAGTTTTGGGCTCGATCCGAAATCAATAGGTGTGACAAATTGGTCAATTCAATTTCAATGGCATTTCGTTCCTAATTGGAGTGGTTGGTGTATTCCATACTTCTAGCGATTGGATTTCACTCAAAACTCACCAAATGACTCCTCCCACCATATTATGACGTTGCCCAAGTTTTGGGCTCGATCCGAAATCAATAGGTGTGAGAAATTGGACAATTCAAGTTCAACGGCAGTTCGTTCCTAATTGGAGTGGTTGGTGTATTCCATACTTCGAGCGATTGGATTTCACTCAAAACTCACCAAATGACTCCTCCCACCATATTATGATGTTGCCCAAGTTTTGGGCTCGATACGAAATCCATAGGTGTGACAAATTGGTCAATTCAATTTCAACGGCATTTCGTTCCTAATTGGAGTGGTTGGTGTATTCCATACTTCTAGAGATTGGATTTCACTCAAAACTCACCAAATGACTCCTCCCACCATATTATGATGTTGCCCAAGTTTTGGGCTCGATCCGAAATCAAAAGGTGTGCGAAATTGGACAATTCAAGTTCAACAGCAGTTCGTTCCTAATTGGAGTGGTTGGTGTATTCCATACTTCTAGCGATTGGATTTCACTCAAAACACACCAAATGAATCCTCCCACCATATTATGATGTTGCCCAAGATTTGGGCTCGATCCGAAATCAATAGGTGTTCCAAATTGGACAATTCAAGTTCAACGGCAGTTCGATCCTAATTGGAGTGGTTGGTGTATTCCATACTTCTAGCGATTGGATTTCACTCAAAAGAAACCAAATGACTCCTCCCACCATATTATTATGTTGCCCAAGTTTTGGGCTCGATCCGAAATCAATAGGTGTGAGAAATTGGACAATTCAAGTTCAACGGTAGTTCGTTCCTAATTGGAGTGGTTGGTGTATTCCATACTTCTAGCAATTGGATTTCACTCAAAACTCACCAAATGACTCCTCCCACCAGATTATGATGTTGCCCAAGTTTTGGGCTCGATCCGAAATCAATAGGTGTTCCAAATTGGACAATTCAAGTTCAACGACAGTTCGTTCCTAATTGGAGTGGTTGGTGTATTCCAAACTTCTAGCGATTGAATTTCACTCAAAACGCACCAAATGACTCCTCCCACCATATTATGATGTTGCCCAAGTTTTGGGCTCGATCCGAAATCAATAGGTGTTCCACATTGGACAATTCAAGTTCAACGGCAGTTCGTTCCTAATTGGAGTGGTTGGTGTATTCCATACTTCGAGCGATTGGATTTCACTCAAAACTCACCAAATGACTCCTCCCACCATATTATGATGTTGCCCAAGTTTTGGGCTCGATCTGAAATCAATAGGTGTGACAAATTGGTCAATTCAATTTCAATGGCATTTCGTTCCTAATTGGAGTGGTTGGTGTATTCCATACTTCTAGCGATTGGATTTCACTCAAAACTCACCAAATGACTCCTCCCACCATATTATGATGTTGCCCAAGTTTTGGGCTCGATCCGAAATCAAAAGGTGCGCGAAATTGGACAATTCAAGTTCAACAGCAGTTCGTTCCTAATTGGAGTGGTTGGTGTATTCCATACTTCTAGCGATTGGATTTCACTCAAAACTCACCAAATGAATCCTCCCACCATATTATGATGTTACCCATGATTTGGGCTCGATCCGAAATCAATAGGTGTTCCAAATTGGACAATTCAAGTTCAACGGCAGTTCGTTCTTAATTGGAGTTGTTGGTGTATTCCATACTTCTAGCGATTGGATTTCACTCAAAACTCACCAAACGACTCCTCCCACCATATTATGATGTTGCCCAAGTTTTGGGCTCGATCCGAAATCAATAGGTGTTCAAAATAGGACAATTCAAGTTGAACGGCAGTTCGTTCCTAATTGGAGTGGTTGGTGCATTCCATACTTCTAGCGATTGGATTTCACTCAAACCTCACCAAATGACTCCTCCCACCATATTATGATGTTGACCAAGTTTTCGGCTCGATCCGAAATCAATAGGTGTTCCAAATTGGACAATTCAAGTTCAACGGCAGTTCGTTCCTAATTGGAGTGGTTGGTGTATTCCATACTTCTAGCGATTGGATTTCACTCAAAACTCACCAAATGACTCCTCCCACCATATTCTGTTGTTGCCCAAGTTTTGGGCTCGATCCGAAATCAATAGGTGTTCCAAATTGGACAATTCAAGTTCAACGGCAGTTCGTTCTTAATTGGAGTGGTTGGTGTATTCCATACTTCTAACGATTGGATTTAATTCAAAACTCACCAAACGACTCCTCCCACCATATTATGTTGTTTTTCCAAGTTTTGGGCCCGATCCGAAATCAATAGGTGTTCCAAATTGGACAATTCAAGTTCAACGGCAGTTCGTTCCTAATTGGAGTGGTTGGTGTATTCCATACTTCTAGCGATTGGATTTCACTCAAAACTCACCAAATGACTCCTCCCACCATATTATGATGTTGCCCAAGTTTTGGGCTCGTTCCGAAATCAATAGGTGTGAGAAATTGGACAATTCAAATTCAACGGCAGTTCGTTCCTAATTGGATTGGTTGGTGTATTCCATACTTCTAGCGATTGGATTTCACTCAAAACTCACCAAATGACTCCTCCCACCATATTATGATGTTGCCCAAGTTTGGGGCTCGATCCGAAATCAATAGGTGTTCCAAATTGGACAATTCAAGTTCAACGGCAGTTCGTTCCTAATTGGAGTGGTCGGTGTATTCCAAACTTCTAGCGATTGGATTTCACTGAAAACTCACCAAATGACTCCTCCCACCATATTATGATGTTGCCCAAGTTTTGGGCTTGATCCGAAATCAATAGGTGTTCCAAATTGGACAATTCAGGTTCAACGGCAGTTCGTTCCTAATTGGAGTGGTTGGTGTATTCCATACTTCGAGCGATTGGATTTCACTCAAAACTCACCAAATGACTCCTCCCACCATATTATGATGTTGCCCAAGTTTTGGGCTCGATCCGAAATCAATAGGTGTGAGAAATTGGACAATTCATGTTCAACGGCAGTTCGTTCCTAATTGGAGTGGTTGATGTATTCCATACTTCCAGCGATTGGATTTCACTCAAAACTCACCAAATGACTCCTCCCACCATATTATGATGTTGCCCAAGTTTTGGGCTCCATCCGAAATCAGTAGGTGTTCGAAATTGGACAATTCAAGTTCAACGGCAGTTCGTTCCTAATTGGAGTGGTTGGTGTATTCCATACTTCTAGCGATTGGATTTCACTCAAAACTCACCAAATGACTCCTCCCACCATATTATGATGTTGCCCAAGTTTTGGGCTCGATCCGAAATCAATTGGTGTTCCAATTTGGACAATTCAATTTCAACGGCAGTTCGTTCCTAATTGGAGTGGTTGGTGTATTCCATACTTCTAGCGATTGCATTTCACTCAAAACTCACCAAACGACTCCCCCCACCATATTATGATGTTGCCCAAGTTTTGGGCTCGATCCGAAATCAATAGGTGTGAGAAATTGGTCAATTCAATTTCAACAGCATTTCGTTCCTAATCGGAGTGGTTGGTGTATTCCATACTTCTAGCGATTGGATTTCACTGAAAACTCGCCAAATGACTCCTCCCACCATATTATGATGTTGCCCAAGTTTTGGGCTCGATCCGAAATCAATAGGTGTTCAAAATAGGACAATTCAAGTTGAACGGCAGTTCGTTCCTAATTGGAGTGGTTGGTGTATTCCATACTTCTAGCGATTGGATTTCACTCAAAACTCACCAAATGACTCCTCCCACCATATTATCATGTTGCCCAAGTTTTGGGCTCGATCCGAAATCAAAAGGTGTGCGAAATTGGACAATTCAAGTTCAACGGCAGTTCGTTCCTAATTGGAGTGGTTGGTGTATTCCATACTTCTAGCAATTGGATTTCACTCAAAACTCACCAAATGACTCCTCCCACCATATTATGATGTTGCCCAAGATTTGGGCTCGATCCGAAATCAATAGGTGTTCCAAATTGGACAATTCAAGTTCAACGGCAGTTCGTTCCTAATTGGAGTGGTTGGTCTATTCCATACTTCTAGCGATTGGATTTCACTCAAAACAAACCAAATGACTCCTCCCACCATATTATTATGTTGCCCAAGTTTTGGGCTCGATCCGAAATCAATAGGTGTGAGAAATTGGACAATTCAAGTTCAACGGCAGTTCGTTCCTAATTGGAGTGGTTGGTGTATTCCATACTTCTAGCGATTGGATCTCACTCAAAACTCACCAAATGTCTCCTCCCACCATATTATGATGTTGCCCAAGTTTTGGGCTCGATCCGAAATCAATAGGTGTTCCAAATTGGACAATTCAAGTTCAACGGCAGTTCGTTCCTAATTGGAGTGGTTGGTGTATTCCATACTTCTAGCGATTGGATTTCACTGAAAACTCACCAAAAGACTCCTCCCACCATATTATGTTGTTGCCCAAGTTTTGGGCCCGATCCGAAATCAATAGGTGTTCCGAATTGGACAATTCAATTTCGACGACAGTTCGTTCCAAATTGGAGTGGTTGGTGTATTCCATACTTCTAGCGATTGGATTTCACTCAAAACTCACAAAATGACTCCTCCCACCATATTATGATGTTGCCCAAGTTTTGGGCTCGATACGAAATAAATAGGTGTTCCAAATTGGACAACTCAAGTTCAACGGCCGTTCGTTCCTAATTGGAGTGGTTGGTGTATTCCATACTTCTAGCGATTGGATCTCACTCAAAACTCACCAAATGACTCCTCCCACCATATTATGCTGTCGCCCGAGTTTTAGGCTCGATCCGAAATCAATAGGTGTTCCAAATTGGACAATTCAAGTTCAACGGCAGTTCTTTCCTAATTGGAGTGGTCGGTGTATTCCATACTTCTAGCGATTGGATTTCACTCAAAACTCACCAAATGACTCCTCCCACCATATTATGATGTTGCCCAAGTTTTCGGCTCAATCCGAAATCAATAGGTGTGAGAAATTGGTCAATTCAATTTCAACAGCATTTCGTTCCTAATTGGAGTGGTTGGTGTATTCCATACTTCTAGCGATTGGATTTCACTCAAAACTCACCAAATGACTCCTCCCACCATATTATGATGTTGCCCAAGTTTTGGGCTCGATTCGAAATCAATAGGTGTTCCAAATTGGACAATTCAAGTTCAACGGCAGTTCGTTCTTAATTGGAGTGGTTGGTGCATTCCATACTTCTAGCGATTGGATTTCACTCAAAACTCACCAAACGACTCCTCCCACCATATTATGATGTTGCCCAAGTTTTGGGCTCGAACCGAAATCAATAGGTGTTCAAAATTGGACAATTCATGTTGAACGGCAGTTCGTTCCTAATTGGAGTGGTTGGTGTATACCATACTTCTAGCGATTGGATTTCACTCAAAACTCGCCAAATCATTCCTCCCACCATATTATGATGTTGCCCAAGTTTTGGGCCCGATCCGAAATCAATAGGTGTTCCAAATTGGACAATTCAAGTTCAACGGCAGTTCGTTCCTAATTGGAGTGGTTGGTGTATTCCATACTTCTAGCGATTGGATTTCACTCAAAACTCACCAAATGACTCCTGCCACCATATTATGATGTTGCCCAAGTTTTGGGCTCGATCCGAAATCAATAGGTGTGAGAATTTGGTCAATTCAAGTTCAACGGCAGTTCGTTCCTAATTGGAGTGTTTGGTGTATTCCGTATTTCTAGCGATTGGATTTGACGCAAAACTCCCCAAATGACTCCTCCCACCATATTACGATGTTGCCCAAGTTTGGGGCTCGATCCGACGTCAATAGGGGTTCCAAGTTGGACAATTCATGTTCAACGGCAGTTCGTTCCTAATTGGAGTGGTTGGTGTATTCCGTACTTCTAGCGATTGGATTTCACTCAAAACTCACCAAATGACTCCTCCCACCATATTATGATGTTGCCCAAGTTTTGGGCTCGATACGAAATAAATAGGTGTTCCAAATTGGACAAATCAAGTTCAACTGCAGTTCGTTCCTAATTGGAGTGGTTGGTGTATTCCGTACTTCTAGCGATTGGATTTAAATCAAAACTCACCAAATGACTCCTCCCACCATATTATGATGTTGCCCAAGTTTTGGGCTCGATCCGAAATCAATAGGTGTTCCAAATTGGACAATTCAAGTTCAACGGCAGTTCGTTCCTAATTGGAGTGGTTGGTGTATTCCATACTTCTAGCGACTGGATTTTACTCAAAACTCACCAAACGACTCCTCCCACCATATTATGATGTTGCCCAAGTTTTGGGCTCGATCCGAAATCAATAGGTGTTCCAAATTGGACAATTCAAGTTCAACGGCAGTTCTTTCCTAATTGGAGTGGTTGGTGTATTCCATACTTCTAGCGATTGGATATCACTCAAAACTCACCAAATTACTCCTCCCACCATATTATGATGTTGCCCAAGTTTTGGGCTCGATCCGAAATCAATAGGTGTTCCAAATTGGACAATTCAAGTTCAACGGCAATTCGTTCCTAATTGGAGTGGTTGGTGTATTCCATACTTCTAGCGATTGAATTTCACTCAAAACTCACCAAATGTCTCCTCCCACCATATTATGATGTTGCCCAAGTTTTGGGCTCGATCCGAAATCAATAGGTGTTCCAAATTGGACAATTCAAGTTCAACGGCAGTTCGTTCCTAATTGGAGTGGTTGGTGTATTCCATACTTCTAGCGATTGGATTTCACTCAAAACTCACTAAATGACTCATCCCACCATATTATGATGTTGCCCAAGTTTTGGGCTCGATCCGAAATCAATAGGTGTGAGAAATTGGTCAATTCAATTTCAACGACATTTCATTCCTAATTGGAGTGGTTGGTGTATTCCATACTTCTAGCGATTGGATTTCACTCAAAACTCACCAAATGACTCCTCCCACCATATTATGATGTTGCCCAAGTTTTGGGCTCGATCCGAAATCAATAGGTGTTCCAAATTGGACAATTCAAGTTCAACGACAGTTCGTTCCTAATTGGAGTGGTTGGTGTATTGCATACTTCTAGCGATTGGATTTCACTCAAAACTCACCAAATGACTCCTCCCACCATATTACGATGTTGCCCAAGTTTTGGGCTCGATCCGAAATCAATAGGTGTTCCAAATGGGACAATTCAAGTTGAACGGCAGTTCGTTCTAAATTGGTGTGGTTGGTGTATTCCATACTTCTAGCGATTGGATTTCACTCAAAACTCACCAAACGACTCCTCCCACCATATTATGATGTTGCCCAAGTTTTGGGCTCGATCCGAAATCAATAGGTGTTCAAAATTGGACAATTCAAGTTGAACGGCAGTTCGTTCCTAATTGGAGTGGTTGGTGTATTCCATACTTCTAGCAATTGGATTTCACTCAAAACTCACCAAATGGCTCCTCCCACCATATTATGATGTTGCCCAAGTTTTGGGCTCGATCCGAAATCAATAGATGTGAGAAATTGGACAATTCAAGTTCGACGGCAGTTCGTTCCTAATTGGAGTGGTTGGTGTATTCCATACTTCTAGCGATTGGATTTCACTCAAAACTCACCAAATGACTCCTCCCACCATATTATGTTGTTGCCCAAGTTTTGGGCTCGATCCGAAATCAATATTTGTTCCAAATTGGACAATTCAAGTTGAACGGCAGTTCGTTCCTAATTGGAGTGGTTGGTGTATTCCATACTTCTAGCGATTGGATTTCACTCAAAACTCACGAAATGACTCCTCCCACCATATTATGATGTTGCCCAAGTTTTGGGCTCGATCCGAAATCAATAGGTGTGAGATATTGGACAATTCAAGTTCAACGGCAGTTCGTTCCTAATTGGAGTGGTTGGGGTATTCCACACTTCTAGCGATTGGATTTCACCCAAAACTCACCAAACGATGCCTCCCACCATATTATGATGTTGCCCAAGTTTTGGGCTCGATCCGAAATCAATAGGTGTTCCAAATTGGACAATTCAAGTTCAACGGCAGTTCGTTCCTAATTGGAGTGGTTGGTGTATTCCGTACTTCTAGCGATTGGATTTAAATCAAAACTCACCAAATGACTCCTCCCAGCATATTATGATGTTGCCCAAGTTTTGGGCTCGATCCGAAATCAATAGGTGTGAGAAATTGGACAATTCAAGTTCAACGGCAGTTCGTTCCTAATTGGAGTGGTTGGTGTATTCCATACTTCTAGCGATTGGATTTCACTCAAAACTCACCAAATCACTCCTCCCACCATATTATGATGTTGCCCAAGTTTTGGGCTCGATCCGAAATAAATAGGTGTTCCAAATTGGACAAATCAAGTTCAACGGCAGTTCGTTCCTAATTGGAGTGGTTGGTGTATTCCGTACTTCTAGCGATTGGATTTAAATCAAAAGTCACCAAATGACTCCTCCCACCATATTATGATGTTGCCCAAGTTTTGGGCTCGATCCGAAATCAATAGGTGTGAGAAATTGGACAATTCAAGTTCAACGGCAGTTCGTTCCTAATTGGAGTGGTTGGTGTATTCCATACTTCTAGCGATTGGATTTCACTCAAACCTCACCAAATGACTCCTCCCACCATATTATGATGTTGCCCAAGTTTTGGGCTCGATCCGAAATCAATAGGTGTGAGAAATTGGTCAATTCAACTTCAACGGCATTTCGTTCCTAATTGGAGTGGTTGGGGTATTCCATACTTCTAGCGATTGGATTTCACTCAAAACTCACCAAATGACTCCTCCCACCATATTATGATGTTGCCCAAGTTTGGGGCTCGATCCGAAATCAATAGGTGTTCCAAATTGGACAATTCAAGTTCAACGGCAGTTCATTCTTAATTGGAGTGGTTGGTGTATTCCATACTTCTAGCGATTGGATTTCACTCAAAACTCACCAAACGACTCCTCCCCCCATATTATGATGTTGCCCAAGTTTTGGGATCGATCCGAAATCAATAGGTGTTCAAAATTGGACAATTCAAGTTGAACGGCAGTTCGTTCCTAATTGGAGTGGTTGGTGTATTCCATACTTCTAGCGATTGGATTTCAATCAAAACTCACCAAATGACTCCTCCCACCATATTATGATGTTGCCCAAGTTTTGGGCTCAATCCGAAATCAATAGGTGTTCCAAATTGGACAATTCAAGTTCAACGGCTGTTCGTTCCTAATTGGAGTGGTTGGTGTATTCCATACTTCTAGCGATTGGATTTCACTCAATCCTCACCAAATGACTCCTCCCACCATATTATGATGTTGCCCAAGTTTTGGGCTCGATCCGAAATCAATAGGTGTGAGAAATTGGTCAATTCAACTTCAACGGCAGTTCGTTCCTAATTGGAGTGGTTGGTGTATTCCATACTTCTAGCGATTGGATTTCACTCAAAACTCACCAAATGACTCCTCCCACCATAGTATGATGTTGCCCAAGTTTTGGGCTCGATCCGAAATCAATAGGTGTTCCAAATTGGACAATTCAAGTTCAACGGCAGTTCGTTCCTAATTGGAGTGGTTGGTGTATTCCATACTTCAAGCGACTGGATTTCACTCAAAACTCACCAAATGACTCCTCCCACCATATTATAATGTTGCCCAAGTTTTGGGCTCGATCCGAAATCAATAGGTGTGAGAAATTGGACAATTCAAGTTCAACGGCAGTTCGTTCCTAATTGGAGTGGTTGGTGTATTCCATACTTCTAGCGATTGGATTTCACTCAAAACTTACCAAAGGACTCCTCCCACCATATTATGGTGTTGCCCAAGTTTTGGGCTCGATCCGAAATCAATAGGTGTGAGAAATTGGTTAATTCAATTTCAACGGCATTTCGTTCCTAATTGGAGTGGTTGGTGTATTCCATACTTCTAGCGATTGGATTTCACTCAAAACTCACCAAATGACTCCTCCCACCATATTATGATGTTGCCCAAGTTTTGGCCTCGATCCGAAATCAATAGGAGTTCCAAATTGGACAATTCAAGTTCAACGGCAGTTCGTTCCTAATTGGAGTGGTTGGTGTATTCCATACTTCTAGCGATTGGATTTCACTCAAAACTCACCAAATGACTCCTCCCACCACATTATGATGTTGCCGAAGTTTTGGGCTCGATCCGAAATCAATAGGTTTTCCAAATTGGACAATTCAAGTTCAACGGCAATTCGTTCCTAATTGGAGTGGTTGGTGTATTCCATACTTCTAGCAATTGGATTTCACTCAAAACTAATCAAATGACTCCTCCCACCATATTATGATGTTGCCCAAGTTTTGGGCTCGATCCGAAATCAATAGGTGTGAGAAATTGGACAATTCAAGTTCAACGGCAGTTCGTTCCTAATTGGAGTGGTTGGTGTATTCCATACTTCTAGCGATTGGATTTCAATCAAAACTCACCAAATGACTCCTCCCACCATATTATGATGTTGCCCAAGTTTTGGGCTCGATCCGAAATCAATAGGTGTGAGAAATTGGACAATTCAAGTTCAACGGCAGTTCGTTCCTAATTGGAGTGGTTGGTGTATTCCATACTTCTAGCGATTGCATTTCACTCAAAACTTACCAAATGACTCCTCCCACCATATTATGATGTTGCCCAAGTTTTGGGCTCGATCCGAAATCAATAGGTGTTCAAAATTGGACAATTCAAGTTGAACGGCAGTTCGTTCCTAATTGGAGTGGTTGGTGTATTCCATACTTCTAGCGATTGGATTTCACTCAAAACTCACCAAAGGACTCCTCCCACCATATTATGATGTTGCCCAAGTTTTGGGCTCGATCCGAAATCAATAGGTGTGAGAAATTGGACAATTCAAGTTCAACGGCAGTTCGTTGCTAATTGGAGTGGTTGGTGTATTCCATACTTCTAGCGATTGGATTTCACTCAAACCTCACCAAATGACTCCTCCCACCATATTATGATGTTGCCCAAGTTTTGGGCTCGATCCGAAATCAATAGTTGTGAGAAATTGGTCAATTCAACTTCAACGGCACTTCGTTCCTAATTGGAGTGGTTGGTGTATTCCATACTTCTAGCGATTGCATTTCACTCAAAACTTACCAAATGACTCCTCCCCCCATATTATGATGTTGCCCAAGTTTTGGGCTCGATCCGAAATCAATAGGTGTTTCAAATTGGACAATTCAAGTTCTACGGCAGTTCGTTCCTAATTGGAGTGGTTGTTGTATTCCATACTTCTAGCGATTGGATTTCACTCAAAACTCACCAAATGACTCCTCCAAACATATTATGATGTTGCCCAAGTTTTTGGCTCGATCCGAAATCAATAGGTGTTCCAAATTGGACAATTAAAGTTCAACGGCAATTCGTTCCTAATTGGAGTGGTTGGTGTATTCCATACCTCTAGCGATTGGATTTCACTCAAAACTCACCAAATGACTCCTCCCACCATATTATGATGTTGCCAAAGTTTTGGGCTCGATCCGAAATCAATAGGTGTGAGAAATTGGACAATTCAAGTTCAACGGCAGTTCGTTCCTAATTGGAGTGGTTGGTGTATTCCAAACTTCTAGCGATTGGATTTCACTCAAAACTCACCAAATGACTCCTCCCACCATATTATGATGTTGCCCAAGATTTGGGCTCGATACGAAATCAATAGGTGTTCCAAATTGGACAATTCAAATTCAACGGCAGTTCGTTCCTAATTGGAGTGGTTGGTGTATTCCATACTTCTAGCGATTGGATTGCACTGCAAACGCCCCAAATGACTCCTCCCACCATATTATGATGTTGCCCAAGTTTTGGGCTCGATCCGAACTCAATAGGTGTTCAAAATTGGACAATTCAAATTCAACGGCAGTTCGTTCCTAATTGGAGTGGTTGGTGTATTCCATACTTCTAGCGATTGCATTTCACTCAAAACTCACCAAATGACTCCTCCCACCATATTATGTTGTTGCCCAAGTTTTGGGCTCGATCCCAAATCAATAGGTGTTCCAAATTGGACAATTCACGTTCAACGACAGTTCGTTCCTAATTGGAGTGGTTGGTGTATTCCATACATCTAGCGATTGGATTTCACTCAAAACTCACCAAATGACTCCTCCCACCATATTATGTTGTTGCCCAAGTTTGGGGTTCGATCCGAAATCAATAGGTGTGAGAAATTGGACAATTTAAGTTCAACGGCAGCTCGTTCCTATTTGGAGTGGTTGGTGTATTCCATACTTCTAGCGATTAGATTTCACTCAAAACTCTCCAAATGACTCCTCCCACCATATTATGATGTTGCCCAAGTTTTGGGCTCGATCCGAAATCAATAGGTGTTCCAAGTTGGACAATTCAAGTTCAACGACAGTTCGTTCCAAATTGGAGTTGTTGGTGTATTCCAAACTTCTAGCGATTGGATTTCACTCAAAACGCACCAAATGACTCCTCCCACCATATTATGATGTTGCCCAAGTTTTGGGCTCAATCCGAAATCAATAGGTGTGAGAAATTGGACAATTCAAGTTCAACGGCAGTTCGTTCCTAATTGGAGTGGTTGGTGTATTCCATACTTCTAGGGATTCGATTTCACTGAAAATTCACCAAATGACTCCTCCCACCATATTATGTTGTTGCCCAAGTTTTGGGCTCGATCCAAAATCAATAGGTGTTCCAAATTGGACAATTCAAGTTCAACGGCAGTTCGTTCCTAATTAGAGTGGTTGGTGTATTCCATACTTCTAGCGATTGGATTTCACTCAAAACTCACCAAATGACTCCTCCCACCATATTATGATGTTGCCCAAGTTTTGGGCTCGATCCGAAATCAATAGGTGTTCCAAGTTGGACAATTCAAGTTCAACGACAGTTCGTTCCAAATTGGAGTTGTTGGTGTATTCCAAACTTCTAGCGATTGGATTTCACTCAAAACGCACCAAATGACTCCTCCCACCATATTATGATGTTGCCCAAGTTTTGGGCTCGATCCGAAATCAATAGGTGTGAGAAATTGGACAATTCAAGTTCAACGGCAGTTCGTTCCTAATTGGAGTGGTTGGTGTATTCCATACTTCTAGCGATTGCATTTCACTCAAAACTCCCCAAATGACTCCTCACACCATATTATGATGTTGCCCAAGTTTTGGGCTGGATCCGAAATCAATAGGTGTTCCAAATTGGGCAATTCAAGTTCAACGGCAGTTCGTTCCTAATTGGAGTGGTTGGTGTATTCCATACTTCTAGCGATTGGATTTCACTCAAAACTCACCAAATGACTCCACCCACCATATTATGATGTTGCCCAAGTTTTGGGCTCGATCCAAAATCAATAGGTGTGAGAAATTGATCAATTCAATTTCAACGGCATTTCGTTCCTAATTGGAGTGGTTGGTGTATTCCACACTTCTAGCGATTGGATTTCACTCAAAACTCACCAAATGACTCCTCCCACCATATTATGATGTTGCCCAAGTTTTGGGCTCGATCGAAAATCAATAGGTGTGCGAAATTGGACAATTCAAGTCCAACGGCAGTTCGTTCCTAATTGGAGTGGTTGGTGTATTCCATACTTCTAGCGATTAGATTTCACTCAAAACTCTCCAAATGACTCCTCCCACCATATTATGATGTTGCCCAAGTTTTGGGCTCGATCCGAAATCAATAGGTGTTCCAAGTTGGACAATTCAAGTTCAACGACAGTTCGTTCCAAATTGGAGTTGTTGGTGTATTCCAAACTTCTAGCGATTGGATTTCACTCAAAACGCACCAAATGACTCCTCCCACCATATTATGATGTTGCCCAAGTTTGGGGTTCGATCCGAAATCAATAGGTGTGAGAAATTGGACAATTTAAGTTCAACGGCAGCTCGTTCCTATTTGGAGTGGTTGGTGTATTCCATACTTCTAGCGATTAGATTTCACTCAAAACTCTCCAAATGACTCCTCCCACCATATTATGATGTTGCCCAAGTTTTGGGCTCGATCCGAAATCAATAGGTGTTCCAAGTTGGACAATTCAAGTTCAACGACAGTTCGTTCCAAATTGGAGTTGTTGGTGTATTCCATACTTCTAGCGATTGGATTTCACTCAAAACTCACCAAATGACTCCTCCCACCATATTATGCTTTTGCCCAAGTTTTGGGATCGATCCGAAATCAATAGGTGTGCGAAATTGGACAATTCAAGTTCAATGGCAGTTCGTTCCTAATTGGAGTGGTTGGTGTATTCCACACTTCTAGCGATTGGATTTCACTCAAAACTCACCAAATGACTCCTCCCACCATATTATGATGTTGCCCAAGTTTTGGGCTCGATCGAAAATCAATAGGTGTGCGAAATTGGACAATTCAAGTCCAACGGCAGTTCGTTCCTAATTGGAGTGGTTGGTGTATTCCATACTTCTAGCGATTGGATTTCTCTCAAAACTCACCAAATGACTCCTCCCACCATATTATGATGTTGCCCAAGATTTGGGCTCGATCCGAAATCAATAGGTGTTCCAAATTGGACACTTCAAGTTCAACGGCAGTTCATTCCTAATTGGAGTGGTTGGTATATTCCATACTTCTAGCGATTGGATTTCATTCAAAACTAACCAAATGACTCCTCCCACCATATTATGATGTTGCCCAAGTTTTGGGCTCGATCCGAAATCAATAGGTGTGAGAAATTGGACAATTCAAGTTCAACGGCAGTTCGTTCCTAATTGGAGTGGTTGGTGTATTCCATACTTCTAGCGATTGGATTTCAATCAAAACTCACCAAATGACTCCTCCCACCATATTATGATGTTGCCCAAGATTTGGGCTCGATCCGAAATCAATAGGTGTTCCAAATTGGACAATTCAAGTTCAACGGCAGTTTGTTCCTAATTGGAGTGGTTGGTGTATTCCATACTTCTGGTGAATGGATTTCACTCAAACCTCACCAAATGAAGCCTCCCACCATATTATGATGTTGCCCAAGTTTTGGGCTCGATCCGAAATGAATAGTTGTTCAAAATTGGACAATTCAAGTTGAACGGCAGTTCGTTCCTAATTGGAGTGGTTGGTGTATTCCATACTTCTAGCGATTGGATTTCATTCAAAACGCACCAAATGACTTCTCCCACCATATTATGATGTTGCCCAAGTTTTGGGCTCGATCCGAACTCAATAGGTGTGAGAAATTGGACAATTCAAGTTCAACGGCAGTTCGTTCCTAATTGGAGTGGTTGGTGTATTCCATACTTCTAGCGATTGGATTTCACTCAAAACGCCCCAAATGACTTCTCCCACCATATTATGATGTTGCCCAAGTTTTGGGCCCGATCCGAACTCAATAGGTGTGAGAAATTGGACAATTCAAGTTCAACGGCAGTTCGTTCCTAATTGGAGTGGTTGGTGTATTCCATACTTCTAGCGATTGGATTTCACTCAAAACGCCCCAAATGACTTCTCCCACCATATTATGATGTTGCCCAAGTTTTGGGCTCGATCCGAACTCAATAGGTGTGAGAAATTGGACAATTCAAGTTCAACGGCAGTTCGTTCCTAATTGCAGTGGTTGGTGTATTCCATACTTCTAGAGATTGGATTTCACTCAAAACTCACCAAATGACTCCTCCCACCATATTTTGATGTTGCCCAAGTTTTGGGATCGATCCGAAATCAATAGGTGTGAGAAATTGGTAAATTCAATTTCAACGGCATGTCGTTCCTAATTGGAGTGGTTGGGGTATTCCATACTTCTAGCGATTGGATTTCACTCAAAACTCACCAAATGACTCCTCCCACCATATTATGATGTTGCCCAAGTTTTGGGCTCGATCCGAAATCAATAGCTGTGAGAAATTGGACAATTCAAGTTCAACGGCAGTTCGTTCCTAATTCGAGTGGTTGGTGTATTCCATACTTCTAGCGATTGGATTTCACTCAAAACGCACCAAATGACTTCTCCCACCATATTATGATGTTTCCCAAGTTTTGGGCTCGATCCGAAATCAATAGGTGTGAGAAATTGGACAATTCAAGTTGAACGGCAGTTCGTTCCTAATTGGAGTGGTTGGTGTATTCCATACTTCTAGCGATTGGATTTCACTCAAAACTCACCAAATGACTCCTCCCACCATATTATGATGTTGCCCAAGTTTTGGGCTCGATCCGAAATCAATAGGTGTTCCAAATTGGACAATTCACGTTCAACGGCAGTTCGTTCCTAATTGGAGTGGTTGGTGTATTCCATACTTTTAGAGATTGGATTTCACTCAAAACTCACCAAATGACTCCTCCCACCATATTATGATGTTGCCCAAGTATTGGGATCGATCCGAAATCAATAGGTGTGAGAAATTGGACAATTCAAGTTCAACGGCAGTTCATTCCTAATTGGAGTGGTTGGTGTATTCCATACTTCTAGCGATTGGATTTTACTCAAAACTCACCAAATGACTCCTCCCACCATATTATCATGTTGCCCAAGTCTTGGGCTCGATTCAAAATCAATAGGTGTGAGAAATTGGTCAATTCAATTTCAACGGCATTTCGTTCCTAATTGGAATGGTTGTTGTATTCCATACTTCTAGCGATTGGATTTCACTCAAAACTCACCAAATGACTCCTCCCACCATATTATGATGTTGCCCAAGTTTTGGGCTCGATCCGAAATGAATAGGTGTTCCAAATTGGACAATTCAAGTTCAACGGCAGTTCGTTCCTAATTGGAGTGGTTGGTGTATTCCATACTTCTAGCGATTGGATTTCACTCAAGACTCACCAAATGACTCCTCCCACCATATAATGATGTTGCCTAAGTTTTGGGCTCGATCCGAAATCAATAGGTGTGAGAAATTGGATAATTCAAGTTCAACGGCAGTTCGTTCCTAATTGGAGTGGTTGGTGTATTCCGTACCTCTAGCGATTGGATTTCACTCAAAACTCACCAAATGACTCCTCCCACCATATTTTGATGTTGCCCAAGTTTTGGGATCGATACGAAATCAATAGGTGTGAGAAATTGGTCAATTCAATTTGAACGGCAGTTCGTTCCTAATTGGAGTGGTTGGTGTATTCTATACTTCTAGCGATTGGATTTCACTCAAAACTCACCAAATCACTCCTCCCACCATATTATGATGTTGCCCAAGTTTTGGGCACGATCCGAAATCAATAGGTGTTCCAAATTGGACAATTCGAGTTCAACGGCAGTTCGTTCCTAATTGGAGTGGTTGGTGTGTTCCATACTTCTAGCGATTGGATTTCACTCAAAACGCACCAAATGACTCCTCCCACCATATTATGATGTTTCCCAAGTTTTGGGCTCGATCCTAAATCAATAGGTGTTCCAAATTGGACAATTCAAGTTCAATGGCAGTTCGTTCCTAATTGGAGTGGTTGGTGTATTCCATACTTCTAGTGCTTGGATTTCACTCAAAACTCACCAAATGACTCCTCCCACCATATTATGATGTTGCCCATGTTTTGGGCTCGATCCGAAATCAATAGGTGTTCCAAATTGGACAATTCAAGTTCAACGGCAGTTCGTTCCTAATTGGAGTGGTTGGTGGCGATTGGATTTCACTCAAAACTCACCAAATGACTCCTCCCACCATGTTATGATGTTGCCCAAGTTTTGGGCTCGATCCGAAATCAATAGGTGTGAGAAATTGGACAATTCAAGTTCAACGGCCGTTCATTCCTATTTGGAGTGGTTGGTGGATTCCATACTTTTAGCGATTGGATTTCACTCAAAACTCACCAAATGACTCCTCCCACCATATTATGATGTTGTCCAAGTTTGGGGCTCGATACGAAATCCATAGGTGTGAGAAATTGGACAATTCAAGTTCAACGGCAGTTCGTTCCTAATTGCTGTGGTTGGTGGTGATTGGATTTCACTCAAAACTCACCAAATCACTCCTCCCACCATATTATGATGTTGCCCAAGTTTTGGGCTCGATCCGAAATCAATAGGTGTTCCAAATTGGACAATTCAAGTTCAACGGCAGTTCGTTCCTAATTGGAGTGGTTGGTGTATTTCGTACTTCTAGCGATTGGATTTCACTCAAAACGCACCAAATGACTCCTCCCACCGTATTATGATGTTGCCCAAGTTTTGGGCTCGATCCGAAATCAATGGGTGTTCCAAATTGGACAATTCAAGTTCAACGGCAGTTCGTTCCTAATTGGAGTGTTTGGTGTATTCCATACTTCTAGCGATTGGATTTCACTCAAAACGGACCAAATGACTCCTCCCACCATATTATGATGTTGCCCAAGTTTTGGGCTCGATCCGAAATCAATAGGTGTGAGAAATGGGACAGTTCAAGTTCAACGGCAGTTCGCTCCTAATTGGAGTGGTTGGTGTATTCCATACTTCTAGCGATTGGATTTCACTCAAAACTCACCAAATGACTCCTCCCACCATATTATGATGTTGCCCAAGTTTTGGGCTCGATCCGAAATCAATAGGTGTGAGAAATTGGACAATTCAAGTTCAACGGCAGTTCGTTCCTAATTGGAGTGGTTGGTGTATTCCATACTTCTAGCGATTGGATTTCACTCAAAAGTCACCAAATGACTCCTCCCACCGTATTATGATGTTGCCCAAGTTTTGGGCTCGATCCGAAATCAATAGGTGTTCCAAATTGGACAATTCAAGTTCAACGGCAATTCGTTCCTAATTGGAGTGGTTGGTGTATTCCATACTTCTAGCGATTGGATTTCACTCAAAACTCACCAAATGACTCCAACCACCATATTATGATGTTGCCCAAGTTTTGGGCTCGATCCGAAATCAATAGGTGTGAGAAATTGGACAATTCAAGTTCAACGGCAGTTCATTCCTAATTGGAGTGGTTGGTGGATTCCATACTTCTAGCGATTGGATTTCACTCAAAACTCACCAAATGACTCCTCCCACCATATTATGATGTTGCCCAAGTTTTGGGCTCGATCCGAAATCAATAGGTGTGAGAAATTGGACAATTCAAGTTCAACGGCAGTTCGTTCCTAATTGGAGTGGTTGGTGTATTCCATACTTCTAGCGATTGGATTTCACTCAAAACTCACCAAATGAATCCTCCCACCATATTATGATGTTACCCATGATTTGGGCTCGATCCGAAATCAATAGGTGTTCCAAATTGGACAATTCAAGTTCAACGGCAGTTCGTTCTTAATTGGAGTTGTTGGTGTATTCCATACTTCTAGCGATTGGATTTCACTCAAAACTCACCAAACGACTCCTCCCACCATATTATGATGTTGCCCAAGTTTTGGGCTCGATCCGAAATCAATAGGTGTTCAAAATAGGACAATTCAAGTTGAACGGCAGTTCGTTCCTAATTGGAGTGGTTGGTGTATTCCATACTTCTAGCGATTGGATTTCACTCAAACCTCACCAAATGACTCCTCCCACCATATTATGATGTTGACCAAGTTTTCGGCTCGATCCGAAATCAATAGGTGTTCCAAATTGGACAATTCAAGTTCAACGGCAGTTCGTTCCTAATTGGAGTGGTTGGTGTATTCCATACTTCTAGCGATTGGATTTCACTCAAAACTCACCAAATGACTCCTCCCACCATATTCTGTTGTTGCCCAAGTTTTGGGCTCGATCCGAAATCAATAGGTGTTCCAAATTGGACAATTCAAGTTCAACGGCAGTTCGTTCTTAATTGGAGTGGTTGGTGTATTCCATACTTCTAACGATTGGATTTAATTCAAAACTCACCAAACGACTCCTCCCACCATATTATGTTGTTTTTCCAAGTTTTGGGCCCGATCCGAAATCAATAGGTGTTCCAAATTGGACAATTCAAGTTCAACGGCAGTTCGTTCCTAATTGGAGTGGTTGGTGTATTCCATACTTCTAGCGATTGGATTTCACTCAAAACTCACCAAATGACTCCTCCCACCATATTATGATGTTGCCCAAGTTTTGGGCTCGTTCCGAAATCAATAGGTGTGAGAAATTGGACAATTCAAATTCAACGGCAGTTCGTTCCTAATTGGATTGGTTGGTGTATTCCATACTTCTAGCGATTGGATTTCACTCAAAACTCACCAAATGACTCCTCCCACCATATTATGATGTTGCCCAAGTTTGGGGCTCGATCCGAAATCAATAGGTGTTCCAAATTGGACAATTCAAGTTCAACGGCAGTTCGTTCCTAATTGGAGTGGTCGGTGTATTCCAAACTTCGAGCGATTGGATTTCACTCAAAACTCACCAAATGACTCCTCCCACCATATTATGATGTTGCCCAAGTTTTGGGCTCGATCCGAAATCAATAGGTGTTCCAAATTGGACAATTCAAGTTCAACGGCAGTTCGTTCTTAATTGGAGTGGTTGGTGTATTCCATACTTCTAACGATTGGATTTAATTCAAAACTCACCAAACGACTCCTCCCACCATATTATGTTGTTTTTCCAAGTTTTGGGCCCGATCCGAAATCAATAGGTGTTCCAAATTGGACAATTCATGTTCAACGGCAGTTCGTTCCTAATTGGAGTGGTTGATGTATTCCATACTTCCAGCGATTGGATTTCACTCAAAACTCACCAAATGACTCCTCCCACCATATTATGATGTTGCCCAAGTTTTGGGCTCGATCCGAAATCAGTAGGTGTTCGAAATTGGACAATTCAAGTTCAACGGCAGTTCGTTCCTAATTGGAGTGGTTGGTGTATTCCATACTTCTAGCGATTGGATTTCACTCAAAACTCACCAAATGACTCCTCCCACCATATTATGATGTTGCCCAAGTTTTGGGCTCGATCCGAAATCAATTGGTGTTCCAATTTGGACAATTCAATTTCAACGGCAGTTCGTTCCTAATTGGAGTGGTTGGTGTATTCCATACTTCTAGCGATTGCATTTCACTCAAAACTCACCAAACGACTCCCCCCACCATATTATGATGTTGCCCAAGTTTTGGGCTCGATCCGAAATCAATAGGTGTGAGAAATTGGTCAATTCAATTTCAACAGCATTTCGTTCCTAATCGGAGTGGTTGGTGTATTCCATACTTCTAGCGATTGGATTTCACTGAAAACTCGCAAATGACTCCTCCCACCATATTATGATGTTGCCCAAGTTTTGGGCTCGATCCGAAATCAATAGGTGTTCAAAATAGGACAATTCAAGTTGAACGGCAGTTCGTTCCTAATTGGAGTGGTTGGTGTATTCCATACTTCTAGCGATTGGATTTCACTCAAAACTCACCAAATGACTCCTCCCACCATATTATCATGTTGCCCAAGTTTTGGGCTCGATCCGAAATCAAAAGGTGTGCGAAATTGGACAATTCAAGTTCAACGGCAGTTCGTTCCTAATTGGAGTGGTTGGTGTATTCCATACTTCTAGCAATTGGATTTCACTCAAAACTCACCAAATGACTCCTCCCACCATATTATGATGTTGCCCAAGATTTGGGCTCGATCCGAAATCAATAGGTGTTCCAAATTGGACAATTCAAGTTCAACGGCAGTTCGTTCCTAATTGGAGTGGTTGGTCTATTCCATACTTCTAGCTATTGGATTTCACTCAAAACAAACCAAATGACTCCTCCCACCATATTATTATGTTGCCCAAGTTTTGGGCTCGATCCGAAATCAATAGGTGTGAGAAATTGGACAATTCAAGTTCAACGGCAGTTCGTTCCTAATTGGAGTGGTTGGTGTATTCCATACTTCTAGCGATTGGATCTCACTCAAAACTCACCAAATGTCTCCTCCCACCATATTATGATGTTGCCCAAGTTTTGGGCTCGATCCGAAATCAATAGGTGTTCCAAATTGGACAATTCAAGTTCAACGGCAGTTCGTTCCTAATTGGAGTGGTTGGTGTATTCCATACTTCTAGCGATTGGATTTCACTGAAAACTCACCAAAAGACTCCTCCCACCATATTATGTTGTTGCCCAAGTTTTGGGCCCGATCCGAAATCAATAGGTGTTCCGAATTGGACAATTCAATTTCGACGACAGTTCGTTCCAAATTGGAGTGGTTGGTGTATTCCATACTTCTAGCGATTGGATTTCACTCAAAACTCACCAAATGACTCCTCCCACCATATTATGATGTTGCCCAAGTTTTGGGCTCGATACGAAATAAATAGGTGTTCCAAATTGGACAACTCAAGTTCAACGGCCGTTCGTTCCTAATTGGAGTGGTTGGTGTATTCCATACTTCTAGCGATTGGATCTCACTCAAAACTCACCAAATGACTCCTCCCACCATATTATGCTGTCGCCCGAGTTTTAGGCTCGATCCGAAATCAATAGGTGTTCCAAATTGGACAATTCAAGTTCAACGGCAGTTCTTTCCTAATTGGAGTGGTCGGTGTATTCCATACTTCTAGCGATTGGATTTCACTCAAAACTCACCAAATGACTCCTCCCACCATATTATGATGTTGCCCAAGTTTTCGGCTCAATCCGAAATCAATAGGTGTGAGAAATTGGTCAATTCAATTTCAACAGCATTTCGTTCCTAATTGGAGTGGTTGGTGTATTCCATACTTCTAGCGATTGGATTTCACTCAAAACTCACCAAATGACTCCTCCCACCATATTATGATGTTGCCCAAGTTTTGGGCCCGATCCGAAATCAATAGGTGTTCCGAATTGGACAATTCAATTTCGACGACAGTTCGTTCCAAATTGGAGTGGTTGGTGTATTCCATACTTCTAGCGATTGGATTTCACTGAAAACTCACCAAAAGACTCCTCCCACCATATTATGTTGTTGCCCAAGTTTTGGGCCCGATCCGAAATCAATAGGTGTTCCGAATTGGACAATTCAATTTCGACGACAGTTCGTTCCAAATTGGAGTGGTTGGTGTATTCCATACTTCTAGCGATTGGATTTCACTCAAAACTCACCAAATGACTCCTCCCACCATATTATGATGTTGCCCAAGTTTTGGGCTCGATACGAAATAAATAGGTGTTCCAAATTGGACAACTCAAGTTCAACGGCCGTTCGTTCCTAATTGGAGTGGTTGGTGTATTCCATACTTCTAGCGATTGGATCTCACTCAAAACTCACCAAATGACTCCTCCCACCATATTATGCTGTCGCCCGAGTTTTAGGCTCGATCCGAAATCAATAGGTGTTCCAAATTGGACAATTCAAGTTCAACGGCAGTTCTTTCCTAATTGGAGTGGTCGGTGTATTCCATACTTCTAGCGATTGGATTTCACTCAAAACTCACCAAATGACTCCTCCCACCATATTATGATGTTGCCCAAGTTTTCGGCTCAATCCGAAATCAATAGGTGTGAGAAATTGGTCAATTCAATTTCAACAGCATTTCGTTCCTAATTGGAGTGGTTGGTGTATTCCATACTTCTAGCGATTGGATTTCACTCAAAACTCACCAAATGACTCCTCCCACCATATTATGATGTTGCCCAAGTTTTGGGCTCGATTCGAAATCAATAGGTGTTCCAAATTGGACAATTCAAGTTCAACGGCAGTTCGTTCTTAATTGGAGTGGTTGGTGTATTCCATACTTCTAGCGATTGGATTTCACTCAAAACTCACCAAACGACTCCTCCCACCATATTATGATGTTGCCCAAGTTTTGGGCTCGAACCGAAATCAATAGGTGTTCAAAATTGGACAATTCATGTTGAACGGCAGTTCGTTCCTAATTGGAGTGGTTGGTGTATACCATACTTCTAGCGATTGGATTTCACTCAAAACTCGCCAAATGATTCCTCCCACCATATTATGATGTTGCCCAAGTTTTGGGCCCGATCCGAAATCAATAGGTGTTCCAAATTGGACAATTCAAGTTCAACGGCAGTTCGTTCCTAATTGGAGTGGTTGGTGTATTCCATACTTCTAGCGATTGGATTTCACTCAAAACTCACCAAATGACTCCTGCCACCATATTATGATGTTGCCCAAGTTTTGGGCTCGATCCGAAATCAATAGGTGTGAGAATTTGGTCAATTCAAGTTCAACGGCAGTTCGTTCCTAATTGGAGTGGTTGGTGTATTCCGTATTTCTAGCGATTGGATTTGACGCAAAACTCCCCAAATGACTCCTCCCACCATATTATGATGTTGCCCAAGTTTGGGGCTCGATCCGACGTCAATAGGGGTTCCAAGTTGGACAATTCATGTTCAACGGCAGTTCGTTCCTAATTGGAGTGGTTGGTGTATTCCATACTTCTAGCGATTGGATTTCACTCAAAACTCACCAAATGACTCCTCCCACCACATTATGATGTTGCCGAAGTTTTGGGCTCGATCCGAAATCAATAGGTTTTCCAAATTGGACAATTCAAGTTCAACGGCAGTTCGTTCCTAATTGGAGTGGTTGGTCTATTCCATACTTCTAGCGATTGGATTTCACTCAAAACAAACCAAATGACTCCTCCCACCATATTATTATGTTGCCCAAGTTTTGGGCTCGATCCGAAATCAATAGGTGTGAGAAATTGGACAATTCAAGTTCAACGGCAGTTCGTTCCTAATTGGAGTGGTTGGTGTATTCCATACTTCTAGCGATTGGATCTCACTCAAAACTCACCAAATGTCTCCTCCCACCATATTATGATGTTGCCCAAGTTTTGGGCTCGATCCGAAATCAATAGGTGTTCCAAATTGGACAATTCAAGTTCAACGGCAGTTCGTTCCTAATTGGAGTGGTTGGTGTATTCCATACTTCTAGCGATTGGATTTCACTGAAAACTCACCAAAAGACTCCTCCCACCATATTATGTTGTTGCCCAAGTTTTGGGCCCGATCCGAAATCAATAGGTGTTCCGAATTGGACAATTCAATTTCGACGACAGTTCGTTCCAAATTGGAGTGGTTGGTGTATTCCATACTTCTAGCGATTGGATTTCACTCAAAACTCACCAAATGACTCCTCCCACCATATTATGATGTTGCCCAAGTTTTGGGCTCGATACGAAATAAATAGGTGTTCCAAATTGGACAACTCAAGTTCAACGGCCGTTCGTTCCTAATTGGAGTGGTTGGTGTATTCCATACTTCTAGCGATTGGATCTCACTCAAAACTCACCAAATGACTCCTCCCACCATATTATGCTGTCGCCCGAGTTTTAGGCTCGATCCGAAATCAATAGGTGTTCCAAATTGGACAATTCAAGTTCAACGGCAGTTCTTTCCTAATTGGAGTGGTCGGTGTATTCCATACTTCTAGCGATTGGATTTCACTCAAAACTCACCAAATGACTCCTCCCACCATATTATGATGTTGCCCAAGTTTTCGGCTCAATCCGAAATCAATAGGTGTGAGAAATTGGTCAATTCAATTTCAACAGCATTTCGTTCCTAATTGGAGTGGTTGGTGTATTCCATACTTCTAGCGATTGGATTTCACTCAAAACTCACCAAATGACTCCTCCCACCATATTATGATGTTGCCCAAGTTTTGGGCTCGATTCGAAATCAATAGGTGTTCCAAATTGGACAATTCAAGTTCAACGGCAGTTCGTTCTTAATTGGAGTGGTTGGTGTATTCCATACTTCTAGCGATTGGATTTCACTCAAAACTCACCAAACGACTCCTCCCACCATATTATGATGTTGCCCAAGTTTTGGGCTCGAACCGAAATCAATAGGTGTTCAAAATTGGACAATTCATGTTGAACGGCAGTTCGTTCCTAATTGGAGTGGTTGGTGTATACCATACTTCTAGCGATTGGATTTCACTCAAAACTCGCCAAATGATTCCTCCCACCATATTATGATGTTGCCCAAGTTTTGGGCCCGATCCGAAATCAATAGGTGTTCCAAATTGGACAATTCAAGTTCAACGGCAGTTCGTTCCTAATTGGAGTGGTTGGTGTATTCCATACTTCTAGCGATTGGATTTCACTCAAAACTCACCAAATGACTCCTGCCACCATATTATGATGTTGCCCAAGTTTTGGGCTCGATCCGAAATCAATAGGTGTGAGAATTTGGTCAATTCAAGTTCAACGGCAGTTCGTTCCTAATTGGAGTGGTTGGTGTATTCCGTATTTCTAGCGATTGGATTTGACGCAAAACTCCCCAAATGACTCCTCCCACCATATTATGATGTTGCCCAAGTTTGGGGCTCGATCCGACGTCAATAGGGGTTCCAAGTTGGACAATTCATGTTCAACGGCAGTTCGTTCCTAATTGGAGTGGTTGGTGTATTCCGTACTTCTAGCGATTGGATTTCACTCAAAACTCACCAAATGACTCCTCCCACCATATTATGATGTTGCCCAAGTTTTGGGCTCGATACGAAATAAATAGGTGTTCCAAATTGGACAAATCAAGTTCAACTGCAGTTCGTTCCTAATTGGAGTGGTTGGTGTATTCCGTACTTCTAGCGATTGGATTTAAATCAAAACTCACCAAATGACTCCTCCCACCATATTATGATGTTGCCCAAGTTTTGGGCTCGATCCGAAATCAATAGGTGTTCCAAATTGGACAATTCAAGTTCAACGGCAGTTCGTTCCTAATTGGAGTGGTTGGTGTATTCCATACTTCTAGCGACTGGATTTTACTCAAAACTCACCAAACGACTCCTCCCACCATATTATGATGTTGCCCAAGTTTTGGGCTCGATCCGAAATCAATAGGTGTTCCAAATTGGACAATTCAAGTTCAACGGCAATTCGTTCCTAATTGGAGTGGTTGGTGTATTCCATACTTCTAGCGATTGAATTTCACTCAAAACTCACCAAATGTCTCCTCCCACCATATTATGATGTTGCCCAAGTTTTGGGCTCGATCCGAAATCAATAGGTGTTCCAAATTGGACAATTCAAGTTCAACGGCAGTTCGTTCCTAATTGGAGTGGTTGGTGTATTCCATACTTCTAGCGATTGGATTTCACTCAAAACTCACTAAATGACTCATCCCACCATATTATGATGTTGCCCAAGTTTTGGGCTCGATCCGAAATCAATAGGTGTGAGAAATTGGTCAATTCAATTTCAAAGACATTTCATTCCTAATTGGAGTGGTTGGTGTATTCCATACTTCTAGCGATTGGATTTCACTCAAAACTCACCAAATGACTCCTCCCACCATATTATGATGTTGCCCAAGTTTTGGGCTCGATCCGAAATCAATAGGTGTTCCAAATTGGACAATTCAAGTTCAACGACAGTTCGTTCCTAATTGGAGTGGTTGGTGTATTGCATACTTCTAGCGATTGGATTTCACTCAAAACTCACCAAATGACTCCTCCCACCATATTACGATGTTGCCCAAGTTTTGGGCTCGATCCGAAATCAATAGGTGTTCCAAATGGGACAATTCAAGTTCAACGGCAGTTCGTTCTAAATTGGTGTGGTCGGTGTATTCCATACTTCTAGCGATTGGATTTCACTCAAAACTCACCAAACGACTCCTACCACCATATTATGATGTTGCCCAAGTTTTGGGCTCGATCCGAAATCAATAGGTGTTCCAAATTGGACAATTCAAGTTCAACGGCAGTTCGTTCCTAATTGGAGTGGTTGGTGTATTCCATACTTCTAGCGATTGGATTTCACTCAAAACTCACCAAATGACTCCTGCCACCATATTATGATGTTGCCCAAGTTTTGGGCTCGATCCGAAATCAATAGGTGTGAGAATTTGGTCAATTCAAGTTCAACGGCAGTTCGTTCCTAATTGGAGTGGTTGGTGTATTCCGTATTTCTAGCGATTGGATTTGACGCAAAACTCCCCAAATGACTCCTCCCACCATATTATGATGTTGCCCAAGTTTGGGGCTCGATCCGACGTCAATAGGGGTTCCAAGTTGGACAATTCATGTTCAACGGCAGTTCGTTCCTAATTGGAGTGGTTGGTGTATTCCGTACTTCTAGCGATTGGATTTCACTCAAAACTCACCAAATGACTCCTCCCACCATATTATGATGTTGCCCAAGTTTTGGGCTCGATACGAAATAAATAGGTGTTCCAAATTGGACAAATCAAGTTCAACTGCAGTTCGTTCCTAATTGGAGTGGTTGGTGTATTCCGTACTTCTAGCGATTGGATTTAAATCAAAACTCACCAAATGACTCCTCCCACCATATTATGATGTTGCCCAAGTTTTGGGCTCGATCCGAAATCAATAGGTGTTCCAAATTGGACAATTCAAGTTCAACGGCAGTTCGTTCCTAATTGGAGTGGTTGGTGTATTCCATACTTCTAGCGACTGGATTTTACTCAAAACTCACCAAACGACTCCTCCCACCATATTATGATGTTGCCCAAGTTTTGGGCTCGATCCGAAATCAATAGGTGTTCCAAATTGGACAATTCAAGTTCAACGGCAATTCGTTCCTAATTGGAGTGGTTGGTGTATTCCATACTTCTAGCGATTGAATTTCACTCAAAACTCACCAAATGTCTCCTCCCACCATATTATGATGTTGCCCAAGTTTTGGGCTCGATCCGAAATCAATAGGTGTTCCAAATTGGACAATTCAAGTTCAACGGCAGTTCGTTCCTAATTGGAGTGGTTGGTGTATTCCATACTTCTAGCGATTGGATTTCACTCAAAACTCACTAAATGACTCATCCCACCATATTATGATGTTGCCCAAGTTTTGGGCTCGATCCGAAATCAATAGGTGTGAGAAATTGGTCAATTCAATTTCAACGACATTTCATTCCTAATTGGAGTGGTTGGTGTATTCCATACTTCTAGCGATTGGATTTCACTCAAAACTCACCAAATGACTCCTCCCACCATATTATGATGTTGCCCAAGTTTTGGGCTCGATCCGAAATCAATAGGTGTTCCAAATTGGACAATTCAAGTTCAACGACAGTTCGTTCCTAATTGGAGTGGTTGGTGTATTGCATACTTCTAGCGATTGGATTTCACTCAAAACTCACCAAATGACTCCTCCCACCATATTACGATGTTGCCCAAGTTTTGGGCTCGATCCGAAATCAATAGGTGTTCCAAAGGGGACAATTCAAGTTCAACGGCAGTTCGTTCTAAATTGGTGTGGTCGGTGTATTCCATACTTCTAGCGATTGGATTTCACTCAAAACTCACCAAACGACTCCTCCCACCATATTATGATGTTGCCCAAGTTTTGGGCTCGATCCGAAATCAATAGGTGTTCAAAATTGGACAATTCAAGTTGAACGGCAGTTCGTTCCTAATTGGAGTGGTTGGTGTATTCCATACTTCTAGCAATTGGATTTCACTCAAAACTCACCAAATGGCTCCTCCCACCATATTATGATGTTGCCCAAGTTTTGGGCTCGATCCGAAATCAATAGATGTGAGAAATTGGACAATTCAAGTTCGACGGCAGTTCGTTCCTAATTGGAGTGGTTGGTGTATTCCATACTTCTAGCGATTGGATTTCACTCAAAACTCACCAAATGACTCCTCCCACCATATTATGTTGTTGCCCAAGTTTTGGGCTCGATCCGAAATCAATATTTGTTCCAAATTGGACAATTCAAGTTGAACGGCAGTTCGTTCCTAATTGGAGTGGTTGGTGTATTCCATACTTCTAGCGATTGGATTTCACTCAAAACCCACCAAATGACTCCTCCCACCATATTATGATGTTGCCCAAGTTTTGGGCTCGATCCGAAATCAATAGGTGTGAGATATTGGACAATTCAAGTTCAACGGCAGTTCGTTCCTAATTGGAGTGGTTGGGGTATTCCACACTTCTAGCGATTGGATTTCACCCAAAACTCACCAAACGATGCCTCCCACCATATTATGATGTTGCCCAAGTTTTGGGCTCGATCCGAAATCAATAGGTGTTCCAAATTGGACAATTCAAGTTCAACGGCAGTTCGTTCCTAATTGGAGTGGTTGGTGTATTCCGTACTTCTAGCGATTGGATTTAAATCAAAACTCACCAAATGACTCCTCCCACCATATTATGATGTTGCCCAAGTTTTGGGCTCGATCCGAAATCAATAGGTGTGAGAAATTGGACAATTCAAGTTCAACGGCAGTTCGTTCCTAATTGGAGTGGTTGGTGTATTCCATACTTCTAGCGATTGGATTTCACTCAAAACTCACCAAATCACTCCTCCCACCATATTATGATGTTGCCCAAGTTTTGGGCTCGATCCGAAATAAATAGGTGTTCCAAATTGGACAAATCAAGTTCAACGGCAGTTCGTTCCTAATTGGAGTGGTTGGTGTATTCCGTACTTCTAGCGATTGGATTTAAATCAAAAGTCACCAAATGACTCCTCCCACCATATTATGATGTTGCCCAAGTTTTGGGCTCGATCCGAAATCAATAGGTGTGAGAAATTGGACAATTCAAGTTCAACGGCAGTTCGTTCCTAATTGGAGTGGTTGGTGTATTCCATACTTCTAGCGATTGGATTTCACTCAAACCTCACCAAATGACTCCTCCCACCATATTATGATGTTGCCCAAGTTTTGGGCTCGATCCGAAATCAATAGGTGTGAGAAATTGGTCAATTCAACTTCAACGGCATTTCGTTCCTAATTGGAGTGGTTGGGGTATTCCATACTTCTAGCGATTGGATTTCACTCAAAACTCACCAAATGACACCTCCCACCATATTATGATGTTGCCCAAGTTTGGGGCTCGATCCGAAATCAATAGGTGTTCCAAATTGGACAATTCAAGTTCAACGGCAGTTCGTTCTTAATTGGAGTGGTTGGTGTATTCCATACTTCTAGCGATTGGATTTCACTCAAAACTCACCAAACGACTCCTCCCCCCATATTATGATGTTGCCCAAGTTTTGGGATCGATCCGAAATCAATAGGTGTTCAAAATTGGACAATTCAAGTTGAACGGCAGTTCGTTCCTAATTGGAGTGGTTGGTGTATTCCATACTTCTAGCGATTGGATTTCAATCAAAACTCACCAAATGACTCCTCCCACCATATTATGATGTTGCCCAAGTTTTGGGCTCAATCCGAAATCAATAGGTGTTCCAAATTGGACAATTCAAGTTCAACGGCTGTTCGTTCCTAATTGGAGTGGTTGGTGTATTCCATACTTCTAGCGATTGGATTTCACTCAATCCTCACCAAATGACTCCTCCCACCATATTATGATGTTGCCCAAGTTTTGGGCTCGATCCGAAATCAATAGGTGTGAGAAATTGGTCAATTCAACTTCAACGGCAGTTCGTTCCTAATTGGAGTGGTTGGTGTATTCCATACTTCTAGCGATTGGATTTCACTCAAAACTCACCAAATGACTCCTCCCACCATATTATGATGTTGCCCAAGTTTTGGGCTCGATCCGAAATCAATAGGTGTTCCAAATTGGACAATTCAAGTTCAACGGCAGTTCGTTCCTAATTGGAGTGGTTGGTGTATTCCATACTTCAAGCGACTGGATTTCACTCAAAACTCACCAAATGACTCCTCCCACCATATTATAATGTTGCCCAAGTTTTGGGCTCGATCCGAAATCAATAGGTGTGAGAAATTGGACAATTCAAGTTCAACGGCAGTTCGTTCCTAATTGGAGTGGTTGGTGTATTCCATACTTCTAGCGATTGGATTTCACTCAAAACTTACCAAAGGACTCCTCCCACCATATTATGGTGTTGCCCAAGTTTTGGGCTCGATCCGAAATCAATAGGTGTGAGAAATTGGTTAATTCAATTTCAACGGCATTTCGTTCCTAATTGGAGTGGTTGGTGTATTCCATACTTCTAGCGATTGGATTTCACTCAAAACTCACCAAATGACTCCTCCCACCATATTATGATGTTGCCCAAGTTTTGGCCTCGATCCGAAATCAATAGGAGTTCCAAATTGGACAATTCAAGTTCAACGGCAGTTCGTTCCTAATTGGAGTGGTTGGTGTATTCCATACTTCTAGCGATTGGATTTCACTCAAAACTCACCAAATGACTCCTCCCACCACATTATGATGTTGCCGAAGTTTTGGGCTCGATCCGAAATCAATAGGTTTTCCAAATTGGACAATTCAAGTTCAACGGCAATTCGTTCCTAATTGGAGTGGTTGGTGTATTCCATACTTCTAGCAATTGGATTTCACTCAAAACTAATCAAATGACTCCTCCCACCATATTATGATGTTGCCCAAGTTTTGGGCTCGATCCGAAATCAATAGGTGTGAGAAATTGGACAATTCAAGTTCAACGGCAGTTCGTTCCTAATTGGAGTGGTTGGTGTATTCCATACTTCTAGCGATTGGATTTCAATCAAAACTCACCAAATGACTCCTCCCACCATATTATGATGTTGCCCAAGTTTTGGGCTCGATCCGAAATCAATAGGTGTGAGAAATTGGACAATTCAAGTTCAACGGCAGTTCGTTCCTAATTGGAGTGGTTGGTGTATTCCATACTTCTAGCGATTGCATTTCACTCAAAACTTACCAAATGACTCCTCCCACCATATTATGATGTTGCCCAAGTTTTGGGCTCGATCCGAAATCAATAGGTGTTCAAAATTGGACAATTCAAGTTGAACGGCAGTTCGTTCCTAATTGGAGTGGTTGGTGTATTCCATACTTCTAGCGATTGGATTTCACTCAAAACTCACCAAAGGACTCCTCCCACCATATTATGATGTTGCCCAAGTTTTGGGCTCGATCCGAAATCAATAGGTGTGAGAAATTGGACAATTCAAGTTCAACGGCAGTTCGTTGCTAATTGGAGTGGTTGGTGTATTCCATACTTCTAGCGATTGGATTTCACTCAAACCTCACCAAATGACTCCTCCCACCATATTATGATGTTGCCCAAGTTTTGGGCTCGATCCGAAATCAATAGTTGTGAGAAATTGGTCAATTCAACTTCAACGGCACTTCGTTCCTAATTGGAGTGGTTGGTGTATTCCATACTTCTAGCGATTGCATTTCACTCAAAACTTACCAAATGACTCCTCCCCCCATATTATGATGTTGCCCAAGTTTTGGGCTCGATCCGAAATCAATAGGTGTTTCAAATTGGACAATTCAAGTTCTACGGCAGTTCGTTCCTAATTGGAGTGGTTGGTGTATTCCATACTTCTAGCGATTGGATTTCACTCAAAACTCACCAAATGACTCCTCCAAACATATTATGATGTTGCCCAAGTTTTTGGCTCGATCCGAAATCAATAGGTGTTCCAAATTGGACAATTAAAGTTCAACGGCAATTCGTTCCTAATTGGAGTGGTTGGTGTATTCCATACCTCTAGCGATTGGATTTCACTCAAAACTCACCAAATGACTCCTCCCACCATATTATGATGTTGCCAAAGTTTTGGGCTCGATCCGAAATCAATAGGTGTGAGAAATTGGACAATTCAAGTTCAACGGCAGTTCGTTCCTAATTGGAGTGGTTGGTGTATTCCAAACTTCTAGCGATTGGATTTCACTCAAAACTCACCAAATGACTCCTCCCACCATATTATGATGTTGCCCAAGATTTGGGCTCGATACGAAATCAATAGGTGTTCCAAATTGGACAATTCAAATTCAACGGCAGTTCGTTCCTAATTGGAGTGGTTGGTGTATTCCATACTTCTAGCGATTGGATTGCACTGCAAACGCCCCAAATGACTCCTCCCACCATATTATGATGTTGCCCAAGTTTTGGGCTCGATCCGAACTCAATAGGTGTTCAAAATTGGACAATTCAAATTCAACGGCAGTTCGTTCCTAATTGGAGTGGTTGGTGTATTCCATACTTCTAGCGATTGCATTTCACTCAAAACTCACCAAATGACTCCTCCCACCATATTATGTTGTTGCCCAAGTTTTGGGCTCGATCCCAAATCAATAGGTGTTCCAAATTGGACAATTCACGTTCAACGACAGTTCGTTCCTAATTGGAGTGGTTGGTGTATTCCATACATCTAGCGATTGGATTTCACTCAAAACTCACCAAATGACTCCTCCCACCATATTATGTTGTTGCCCAAGTTTGGGGTTCGATCCGAAATCAATAGGTGTGAGAAATTGGACAATTTAAGTTCAACGGCAGCTCGTTCCTATTTGGAGTGGTTGGTGTATTCCATACTTCTAGCGATTAGATTTCACTCAAAACTCTCCAAATGACTCCTCCCACCATATTATGATGTTGCCCAAGTTTTGGGCTCGATCCGAAATCAATAGGTGTTCCAAGTTGGACAATTCAAGTTCAACGACAGTTCGTTCCAAATTGGAGTTGTTGGTGTATTCCAAACTTCTAGCGATTGGATTTCACTCAAAACGCACCAAATGACTCCTCCCACCATATTATGATGTTGCCCAAGTTTTGGGCTCAATCCGAAATCAATAGGTGTGAGAAATTGGACAATTCAAGTTCAACGGCAGTTCGTTCCTAATTGGAGTGGTTGGTGTATTCCATACTTCTAGGGATTCGATTTCACTGAAAATTCACCAAATGACTCCTCCCACCATATTATGTTGTTGCCCAAGTTTTGGGCTCGATCCAAAATCAATAGGTGTTCCAAATTGGACAATTCAAGTTCAACGGCAGTTCGTTCCTAATTAGAGTGGTTGGTGTATTCCATACTTCTAGCGATTGGATTTCACTCAAAACTCACCAAATGACTCCTCCCACCATATTATGATGTTGCCCAAGTTTTGGGCTCGATCCGAAATCAATAGGTGTTCCAAGTTGGACAATTCAAGTTCAACGACAGTTCGTTCCAAATTGGAGTTGTTGGTGTATTCCAAACTTCTAGCGATTGGATTTCACTCAAAACGCACCAAATGACTCCTCCCACCATATTATGTTGTTGCCCAAGTTTGGGGTTCGATCCGAAATCAATAGGTGTGAGAAATTGGACAATTTAAGTTCAACGGCAGCTCGTTCCTATTTGGAGTGGTTGGTGTATTCCATACTTCTAGCGATTAGATTTCACTCAAAACTCTCCAAATGACTCCTCCCACCATATTATGATGTTGCCCAAGTTTTGGGCTCGATCCGAAATCAATAGGTGTTCCAAGTTGGACAATTCAAGTTCAACGACAGTTCGTTCCAAATTGGAGTTGTTGGTGTATTCCAAACTTCTAGCGATTGGATTTCACTCAAAACGCACCAAATGACTCCTCCCACCATATTATGATGTTGCCCAAGTTTTGGGCTCAATCCGAAATCAATAGGTGTGAGAAATTGGACAATTCAAGTTCAACGGCAGTTCGTTCCTAATTGGAGTGGTTGGTGTATTCCATACTTCTAGGGATTCGATTTCACTGAAAATTCACCAAATGACTCCTCCCACCATATTATGTTGTTGCCCAAGTTTTGGGCTCGATCCAAAATCAATAGGTGTTCCAAATTGGACAATTCAAGTTCAACGGCAGTTCGTTCCTAATTAGAGTGGTTGGTGTATTCCATACTTCTAGCGATTGGATTTCACTCAAAACTCACCAAATGACTCCTCCCACCATATTATGATGTTGCCCAAGTTTTGGGCTCGATCCGAAATCAATAGGTGTTCCAAGTTGGACAATTCAAGTTCAACGACAGTTCGTTCCAAATTGGAGTTGTTGGTGTATTCCAAACTTCTAGCGATTGGATTTCACTCAAAACGCACCAAATGACTCCTCCCACCATATTATGATGTTGCCCAAGTTTTGGGCTCGATCCGAAATCAATAGGTGTGAGAAATTGGACAATTCAAGTTCAACGGCAGTTCGTTCCTAATTGGAGTGGTTGGTGAATTCCATACTTCTAGCGATTGGATTTCACTCAAAACTCACCAAATGACTCCTCCCACCATATTATGACGTTGCCCAAGTTTTGGGCTCGATCCGAAATCAATAGGTGTTCCAAATTGGACAATTCAAGTTCAACAGCAGTTCGTTCCTAATTGGAGTGGTTGGTGTATTCCATACTTCTAGCGTTTGGATTTCAGTAAAAACTAACCAAATGACTTCTCCCACCATATTATGATGTTGCCCAAGTTTGGGGCTCGATCCGAAATCGATAGGTGTGAGAAATTGGACAATTCAAGTTCAACGGCAGTTCGTTCCTAATTGGAGTGGTTGGTGTATTCCATACTTCTAGCGATTGGATTTCACTCAAAACTCACCAAATGATTCCTCCCACCATGTTATGATGTTGCCCAAGTTTTGGGCTCGATCCGAAATCAATAGGTGTTCAAAATTGGACAATTGAAGTTCAACGGCAGTTCGTTCCTAATTGGAGTGGTTGGTGAATTCCATACTTCTAGCGATTGGATTTCACTCAAAACTCACCAAATGACTCCTCCCACCATAATATGATGTTGCCCAAGTTTTGGGCTCGATCCGAAACCAATAGGTGTTCCAAATTGGGCAGTGCAAGTTGAACGGCAGTTCGTTCCTAATTGGAGTGGTTGGTGTATTCCATCCTTCTAGTGATTGGATTTCACTCAAAACTAACGAAATGACTCCTCCCACCATATTATGAAGTTGCCCAAGTTTTGGGCTCGATCTGAAATCAATAGGTGTCTGAAATCAATAGGTGTGAGAAATTGGACAATTCTAGTTCAACGGCAGTTCGTTCCTAATTGGAGTGGTTGGTGTATTCCATACTTCTAGCGAGTGGATTTCACTCAAAACTCACCAAATGAGTCCTCCCACCATATTATGATGTTGCCCAAGTTTGGGGCTCGATCCGAAATCAATAGGTGTGAGAAATTGGACAATTCAAGTTCAACAGCAGTTCGTTCCTAATTGGAGTGGTTGGTGTATTCCATACTTCAAGTGATTGGATTTCACTCAAAACTAACCAAATGACTACTCCCACCATATTATGATGTTGCCCAAGTTTTGGGCTCGATCCGAAATCAATAGGTGTAGGAAATTGGACAATTCAAGTTCAACGGCAGTTCGTTCCTAATTGGAGTGGTTGGTGTATTCTGTACTTCTAGCGATTGGATTTAACTCAAAACTCACCAAATGACTCCTCCCACCATATTATGATGTTGCCCAAGTTTGGGGCTCGATCCGAAATCAATAGGTGTGAGAAATTGGACAATTCAAGTTCAACGGCAGTTCGTTCCTAATTGGAGTGGTTAGTGTATTCCATACTTCTAGCGATTGGATTTCACTCAAAACTCACCAAATGACTCCTCCCACCATATTATGTTGTTCCCCAAGTTTTGGGCTCGATCCGAAATCAATAGGTGTTCCAAATTGGACAATTCAAGTTCAACGGCAGTTCGTTCCTAATTGGAGTGGTTGGTGTATTCCATACTTCTAGCGATTGGATTTCACTCAAAACTCACCAAATGACTCCTCCCACCATATCATGATGTTGCCCAAGTTTTGGGCTCGATCCGAAATCAATAGGTGTTCCATATTGGACAATTCTAGTTCAACGGCAGTTCGTTCCTAATTGGAGTGGTTGGTGTATTCCATACTTCTAGCGAGTGGATTTCACTCAAAACTCACCAAATGAGTCCTCCCACCATATTATGATGTTGCCCAAGTTTGGGGCTCGATCCGAAATCAATAGGTGTGAGAAATTGGACAATTCAAGTTCAACAGCAGTTCGTTCCTAATTGGAGTGGTTGGTGTATTCCATACTTCAAGTGATTGGATTTCACTCAAAACTAACCAAATGACTACTCCCACCATATTATGATGTTGCCCAAGTTTTGGGCTCGATCCGAAATCAATAGGTGTAGGAAATTGGACAATTCAAGTTCAACGGCAGTTCGTTCCTAATTGGAGTGGTTGGTGTATTCTGTACTTCTAGCGATTGGATTTAACTCAAAACTCACCAAATGACTCCTCCCACCATATTATGATGTTGCCCAAGTTTGGGGCTCGATCCGAAATCAATAGGTGTGAGAAATTGGACAATTCAAGTTCAACGGCAGTTCGTTCCTAATTGGAGTGGTTAGTGTATTCCATACTTCTAGCGATTGGATTTCACTCAAAACTCACCAAATGACTCCTCCCACCATATTATGTTGTTGCCCAAGTTTTGGGCTCGATCCGAAATCAATAGGTGTTCCAAATTGGACAATTCAAGTTCAACGGCAGTTCGTTCCTAATTGGAGTGGTTGGTGTATTCCATACTTCTAGCGATTGGATTTCACTCAAAACTCACCAAATGACTCCTCCCACCATATCATGATGTTGCCCAAGTTTTGGGCTCGATCCGAAATCAATAGGTGTTCCATATTGGACAATTCAAGTTCAACGGCAGTTCGTTCCTAATTGGAGTGGTTGGTGTATTCCATACTTCTAGCGATTGGATTTCACTCAAAACTCACCAAATGACTCCTCCCACCATATTATGTTGTTGCCCAGGTTTTGGGCTCGATCCGAAATCAATAGGTCTACAAAATTGGACAATTCAAGTTCAACGACAGTTCGTTCCTAATTGGAGTGGTTGGTGAATTCCATACTTCTAGCGATTGGATTTCACTCAAAACTCACCAAATGACTCCTCCCACCATATTATGACGTTGCCCAAGTTTTGGTCTCGATCCGAAATCAATAGGTGTGAGAAATTGGACAATTCAAGTTCAACGGCAGTTCGTTCCTAATTGGAGTGGTTGGTGTATTACATACTTCTAGCGTTTGGATTTCACTCAAAACTCACCAAAAGATTCCTCCCACCATATTATGATGTTGCCCAAGATTTGGGCTCGATCCGAAATCAATAGGTGTTCCAAATTGGACAATTCAAGTTCAACAGCAGTACGTTCCTAATTGGAGTGGTTGGTGTATTCCATACTTCAAGTGATTGGATTTCACACAAAACTAACCAAATGACTCCTCCCACCATATTATGATGTTGCCCAAGTTTTGGGCTCGATCCGAAATCAATAGGTGTGAGAAATTGGACAATTCAAGTTCAACGGCAGTTCGTTCCTAATTGGAGTAGTTGGTGAATTCCATACTTCTAGCGATTGGATTTCACTCAAAACTCACCAAATGACTCCTCCCACCATATTATGACGTTGCCCAAGTTTTGGGCTCGATCCGAAATCAATAGGTGTTCCAAATTGGACAATTCAAGTTCAACAGCAGTTCGTTCCTAATTGGAGTGGTTGGTGTATTCCATACTTTTAGCGTTTGGATTTCAGTCAAAACTAACCAAATGACTTCTCCCACCATATTATGATGTTGCCCAAGTTTGGGGCTCGATCCGAAATCAATAGGTGTGAGAAATTGGACAATTCAAGTTCAACGGCAGTTCGTTCCTAATTGGAGTGGTTGGTGTATTCCATACTTCTAGCGATTGGATTTCACTCAAAACTCACCAAATGATTCCTCCCACCATGTTATGATGTTGCCCAAGTTTTGGGCTCGATCCGAAATCAATAGGTGTTCAAAATTGGACAATTGAAGTTCAACGGCAGTTCGTTCCTAATTGGAGTGGTTGGTGAATTCCATACTTCTAGCGATTGGATTTCACTTAAAACTCACCAAATGACTCCTCCCACCATAATATGATGTTGCCCAAGTTTTGGGCTCGATCCGAAACCAATAGGTGTTCCAAATTGGGCAGTGCAAGTTGAACGGCAGTTCGTTCCTAATTGGAGTGGTTGGTGTATTCCATCCTTCTAGTGATTGGATTTCACTCAAAACTAACGAAATGACTCCTCCCACCATATTATGAAGTTGCCCAAGTTTTGGGCTCGATCTGAAATCAATAGGTGTCTGAAATCAATAGGTGTGAGAAATTGGACAATTCTAGTTCAACGGCAGTTCGTTCCTAATTGGAGTGGTTGGTGTATTCCATACTTCTAGCGAGTGGATTTCACTCAAAACTCACCAAATGAGTCCTCCCACCATATTATGATGTTGCCCAAGATTGGGGCTCGATCCGAAATCAATAGGTGTGAGAAATTGGACAATTCAAGTTCAACGGCAGTTCGTTCGTAATTGGAGTGGTTGGTGTATTCCATACTTCTAGATATTGGATTTCACCCAAAACTCCCCAAATGACTCCTCCCACCATATTATCATGTTGCCCAAGTTTTGGGCTCGAACCGAAATCAATAGGTGTTCCAAATTGGACAATTCAAGTTCAACGGCTGTTCGTTTCTAATTGGAGTGGTTGGTGTATTCCATACTTCTAGCGATTGGATTTCACTCAAAACTCACCAAATGACTCCTCCCACCATATTATCATGTTGCCCAACTTTTGGGCTCGAGCCGAAATCAATAGGTGTGAGAAATTGGACAATTCAAGTTCAACGGCAGTTCGTTCCTAATTGGAGTGGTTGGTGTATTCCATACTTCTAGAGATTGGATTTCACCCAAAACTCACCAAATGACTCCTCCCACCATATTATCATGTTGCCCAAGTTTTGGGCTCGAACCGAAATCAATAGGTGTTCCAAATTGGACAATTCAAGTTCAACGGTTGTTCGTTTCTAATTGGAGTGGTTGGTGTATTCCATACTTCTAGCGATTGGATTTCACTCAAAACTCACCAAATGACTCCTCCCACCATATTATCATGTTGCCCAACTTTTGGGCTCGAGCCGAAATCAATAGGTGTGAGAAATTGGACAATTCAAGTTCAATCGCAGTTCGTTCCTAATTGGAGTGGTTGGTGTATTCCATACTTCTAGCGATTGGATTTCACTCAAAACTCACCAAATGACTACTCCCACCATATTATGATGCTGCCCAAGTTTTGGGCTCGATCCGAAATCAATAGGTGTTCCAAATTGGGCAATTCAAGTTCAACGGCAGTTCGTTCCTAATTGGAGTGGTTGGTGTATTCCATCCTTCTAGTGATTGGATTTCACTCAAAACTAACGAAATGACTCCTCCCACCATATTATGATGTTGCCCAAACTTTGGGCTCGATCTGAAATCAATAGGTGTTCCAAATTGGACAATTCAAGTTCAACGGCAGTTCGTTCCTAATTGGAGTGGTTGGTGTATTCCATACTTCTAGCGATTGGATTTCACTCAAAACTCACCAAATGATTCCTCCCACCATATTATGATGTTGCCCAAGTTTTGGGCTCGATCCGAAATCAATAGGTGTTCAGTATTGGACAATTCAAGTTCAACGACAGTTCGTTCCTAATTGGAGTGGTTGGTGAATTCCATACTTCTAGCGATTGGATTTCACTCAAAACTCACCAAATGACTCCACCCACCATATTATGACGTTGCCCAAGTTTTGGGCTCGATCCGAAATCAATAGGTGTTCCAAATTGGACAATTCAAGTTCAACGGCAGTTCGTTCCTAATTGGAGTGATTGGGGTATTCCATACTTCTTGCGATTGGATTTCACTCAAAACTCACCAAATGACGCCTCCCACCATAATATGATGTTGCCCAAGTTTTGGGCTCGATCCGAAACCAATAGCTGTTCCAAATTGGGCAATTCAAGTTGAACGGCAGTACGTTCCTAATTCGAGTGGTTGGTGTATTCCATCCTTCTAGTGATTGGATTTCACTCAAAACTAACGAAATGACTCCTCCCACCATATTATGATGTTGCCCAAGTTTTGGGCTCGATCTGAAATCAATAGGTGTGAGAAATTGGACAATTCCAGTTCAACGGCAGTTCGTTCCTAATTGGAGTGGTTGGTGTATTCCATACTTCTAACAATTAGATTTCACTCACAACTCCCCAAATGATTCCTCCCACCATATAATGATGTTGCCCAAGATTTGGGCTCGAACCGAAATCAGTAGGTGTTCCAAATTGGACAATTCAAGTTCAACAGCAGTTCGTTCCTAATTGGAGTGGTTGGTGTATTCCATACTTCATGTGATTGGATTTCACTCAAAACTAACCAAATGACTCCTCCCACCATATTATGATGTTGCCCAAGTTTTGGGCTCGATCCGAAATCAATAGGTGTGAGAAATTGGACAATTCAAGTTCAACGGCAGTTCGTTCCTAATTGGAGTGGTTGGTGAATTCCACACTTCTAGCAATTGGATTTCTCTCAAAACTAACCAAATGACTCCTCCCACCATATTATGATGTTGCCCAAGATTTGGGCTCGATCCGAAATCAATAGGTGTTCCAAATTGGACAATTCAAGTTCAACGGCAGTTCGTTCCTAATTAGAGTGATTGGTGTATTCCATCCTTCTAGTGATTGGATTTCACTCAAAACTAACGAAATGACTCCTCCCACCATATTATGATGTTGCCCAAACTTTGGGCTCGATCTGACATCAATAGGTGTGAGAAATTGGACAATTCAAGTTAAACGGCAGTTCGTTCCTAATTGGAGTGGTTGGTGTATTCCATACTTCTAGCGATTGGATTTCACTCAAAACTCACCAAATGACTACTCCCACCATATTATGATGCTGCCCAAGTTTTGGGCTCGATCCGAAATCAATAGGTGTTCCAAATTGGACAATTCAAGTTCAACGGCAGTTCGTTCCTAACTGGAGTGGTTGGTGAATTCCATACTTCTAGCGATTGGATTTCACTCAAAACTAACCAAATGACTCCTCCCACCATATTATGATGTTGCCCAAGTTTGGGGCTCGATCCGAAATCAATAGGTGTGAGAAATTGGACAATTCAAGTTCAACGGCAGTTCGTTCCTAATTGGAGTGGTTGGTGTATTCCATACTTCTAGCGATTGGATTTCACTCAAAACACACCAAATGACTCCTCCCACCATATTATGATGTTGCCCAAGTTTTGGGCTCGATCCGAAATCAATAGGTGTTCAAAATTGGACAATTCAAGTTCAACGGCAGTTCGTTCCTAATTGGAGTGGTTGGTGAATTCCATACTTCTAGCGATTGGATTTCACTCAAAACTCACCAAATGACTCCTCCCACCATATTGTGACGTTGCCCAAGTTTTGGGCTCGATCCGAAATCAATAGGTGTTCCAAATTGGACAATTCAAGTTGAACGGCAGTTCGTTCCTAATTGGAGTGGTTGGTGTATTCCATACTTCTTGCGATTGGATTTCACTCAAAACTCACCAAATGACTACTCCCACCATATTATGATGCTGCCAAAGTTTTGGGCTCGATCCGAAATCAATAGGTGTTCCAAATTGGACAATTCAAGTTCAACGGCAGTTCGTTCCTAACTGGAGTGGTTGGTGAATTCCATACTTCTAGCGATTGGATTTCACTCAAAACTAACCAAATGACTCCTCCCACCATATTATGATGTTGCCCAAGTTTGGGGCTCGATCCGAAATCAATAGGTGTGAGAAATTGGACAATTCAAGTTCAACGGCAGTTCGTTCCTAATTGGAGTGGTTGGTGTATTCCATACTTCTAGCGATTGGATTTCACTCAAAACACACCAAATGACTCCTCCCACCATATTATGATCTTGCCCAAGTTTTGGGCTCGATCCGAAATCAATAGGTGTTCAAAATTGGACAATTCAAGTTCAACGGCAGTTCGTTCCTAATTGGAGTGGTTGGTGAATTCCATACTTCTAGCGATTGGATTTCACTCAAAACTCACCAAATGACTCCTCCCACCATATTATGACGTTGCCCAAGTTTTGGGCTCGATCCGAAATCAATAGGTGTTCCAAATTGGACAATTCAAGTTGAACGGCAGTTCGTTCCTAATTGGAGTGGTTGGTGTATTGCATACTTCTTGCGATTGGATTTCACTCAAAACTCACCAAATGACTCCTCCCACCATATTATGATGTTGCCCAAGTTTTGGGCTCGATCCGAAATTAATAGGTGTGAGAAATTGGACAATTCAAGTTCAACGGCAGTTCGTTCCTAATTGGAGTGGTTGGTGTATTCCATACTTCTAGCGATTGGATTTCACTCAAAACTCACCAAATGACTCCTCCCACCATGTTATGATGTTGCCCAAGTTTTGGGCTCGATCCGAAATCAATAGGTGTTTCAAATTGGACAATTCAAGTTCAACGGCAGTTCGTTCCTAATTGGAGTGGTTGGTGTATTCCATACTTCTAGCGATTGGATTTCACTGAAAACGCACCAAATGACTCCTCCCACCATATTATGATGTTGCCCAAGTTTTGGGCTCGATCCGAAATCAATAGGTGTGAGAAATTGGACAATTCAAGTTCAACGGCAGTTCGTTCCTAATTGGAGTGGTTGGTGTATTCCAAACTTCTAGCGATTGGATTTCACTCAAAACTCACCAAATGACTCCTTGTTGCATTCCTAAGAGGACACAAATTAATGTACAAACAACCAATTAAAAATACCCGCAAGTGCACGAATCTATTGAAGTATAGATTATGTAAGTACGGGGTCGATCCCACGAAGAACTTGTCGGCTTCCTATAAGTTCTAATTTGAGTACGTAAAGAACACTTAATTGACACACCACAAATGCACAAATGCAAAATGGAAACTAAAAATGAGTAAAGAAGTGTAAAAGAAATGAAACAACACAAGAAAACTAAACAAAAACACAAACAGCATTTTCTATCGCCATTTTATCACCACTTTATCACCTGTGAACAGTGCCGTGAACAGTGAACAGTGCGACCGGTCGTGAACAGTGACGACCGGTCGTTTTTGGACAGATTCATGTGCGACCGGTCGTTTTTGGCAGATTCGTTTCTCTGTTTTTCAGTTTCGACCTCTGTCCAGTGTTTTGCCTATAACTTTCCAACCGTACGTCCAAAATTCACGTTCTTTATACGGTTGGATTCAGCACAGAAAATGCAAGAACACATAGACCAAAGGTCCAAAACAATTACGGAAACAGATAAAATTTAGTAACAAAGACACATAACGTGTCAAACACGCAACTCACACACACATTGGGGGGGGTTTGATTTGTTTGAAGTGACCTATTTCTATTGCATGAAAGTAAATGGACTTTGAAATTAAATGAGAATGGCAGAGATGAATTATCAAAGAGTGGAATCAAGATGTAACAAACACTAGGGTTTTGGAATCCACCCTAAACAATTCTACCAATGTTCATGGATACTCAAGTGATGAACTCTAAACGTGTTGATGAAGATGTTCGCAATCAAGACCATGGGTCGTGGCTCAAGACGCATTGATTCTCTCTAATATACGTAAAGTGCATGGTTCGTGCTACAATACTTGTGCCCTCCCCATAACCGAACCTAGGTATGGTTCGTACTTCGATTCAATTACAAGGAGAACCCATTAAGTTCAAAGAGAATATGAACATCACAAGAATCCTAATAGCATGGTATTTACATTAGGTATTCAAGAAACCAAATCACATGGATGATTCTTACTTCATCCATTTATTGCTTAGGATAACATGAAGATACACATAATCCCAACAATCTGAAGAAGCATGCTTTCAAAGATGGCCAACCAAGGAAAAACACACATCAAGGATAGATTAATTTGGTGAATTGGAATTCATCAACAATATCTAGAAATTCATACACTCAAGCATCAAAACAATAAGGTAATCATGTTTAGGGCTTCAACCTAAGCCCTAGCTATGGAGTTTAGTTCCTCATAATCATTTCAAACACAAATTCGAAATATAACTAGAAAGAGTTTACAGATTTGGAAATGATGAAAGCTTGAAGTCTTCAATGGTGGAAGTCTTCCCCCTTCTTCCTGCGGCTGCACCTCCCTCTCCTTCCTTCCTTAGCTTTTTTGCTCTCCAATCTCCTCCTCAATTGTGGAATGATGTAATGAATCCAATACCCCCGTTGAAAAGCCTCTCCAATATAAGATTACACTCCCTTTGCTTCCCTCTCTCCTCCTTTCCAGCTTTACTTTTAGTATTCTAATGCAAAGTCTTCACCCATTGTCTTCTTGTCCCCTTGCAAATAATGAAGCCTTGTCCTCACAAAGATGCCAAATGCTTCAGAAAATATCTCATCTACTAAGGTAAATTCTTGTTACCAAGTGTTATGGTAACAAGAATAATCAAGATGACACAATGGAGGTAAAAGCTGGCCAATTCCGGATTTCCAGAGCTGTGGTAACATGCTGGATTGGTTGGATAGGCAATACTTGTCCAATGGAGCTCAAATTTGGATATGTTGTAGTTAACATCCATTGGAACAAGTCTCATGAAGATCATGACCTCATCCGAGCACCAGAGCATGTTGATCCCAGGCCAAGAAGTTGACCTACGAAAATGAACAAAAACAAAATTTATAACAAATAAAGCACTTTTAGCTCATTTTCATTCCAACCAAGGTAAAATCTAAGAAAACACAAAAAGGAAGTAAAAAGCTATAAAATGTCAAGAACTAACTCAAAATAGTGGGTGAATAACATGAAAAATCATGTGTAAAAATGAACCGAACACTCCTCCCACCATATTATGATCTTGCACAAGTTTTGGGATCGATACGAAATCAATAGGTGTGAGAAATTGGTCAATTCAATTTCAACGGCATGTCGTTCCTAATTGGAGTGGTTGGTGTATTCCATAGTTCTAGCGATTGGATTTCACTCAAAACTCACCAAATGACTCCTCCCACCATATTATGATGTTGCCCAAGTTTTGGGCTCGATCCGAAATCAATAGGTGTTCCAAATTGGACAATTCAAGTTCAACGGCAGTTCGTTCCTAATTGGAGTGGTTGGTGTATTCCATAGTTCTAGCGATTGGATTTCACTCAAAACTCACCAAATGACTCCTCCCACCATATTATGATGTTGCCCAAGTTTTGGGCTCGATCCGAAATCAATCGGTGTGAGAAATTGGACAATTCAAGTTGAACGGCAGTTCGTTCCTAATTGGAGTGGTTGGTGTATTCCATAGTTCTAGCGATTGGATTTCACTCAAAACGAACCAAATGACTCCTCCCACCATATTATGAGGTTGCACAAGTTTTGGGATCGATCCGAAATCAATAGGTGTGAGAAATTGGTCAATTCAATTTCAACAGCATGTCGTTCCTAATTGGAGTGGTTGGTGTATTCCATACTTCATGCGATTGGATTTCACTCAAAACTCACCAAATGACTCCTCCCACCATATTATGATGTTGCCCAAGTTTTGGGCCCGATCCGAAATCAATAGGTGTGAGAAATTGGACAATTCAAGTTCAACAGCAGTTCGTTCCTAATTGGAGTGGTTGGTGTATTCCATAGTTCTAGCGATTGGATTTCACTAAAAACTCATCAAATGACTCCGCCCACCATATTATGATGTTGCCCAAGTTTTGGGCTCGATCCGAAATCAATAGGTGTGAGAAATTGGACAATTCAAGTTGAACGGCAGTTCGTTCCTAATTGGAGTGGTTGGGGTATTCCTTACTTCTAGCGATTGGATTTCACTCAAAACGCACCAAATGACTCCTCCCACCATATTATGATGTTGCCCAAGTTTTGGGCTCGATCCGAAATCAATAGGTGTGAGAAATTGGACAATTCAAGTTGAACGGCAGTTCGTTCCAAATTGGAGTGATTGGTGTATTCGATAGTTCTAGCGATTGGATTTCACTCAAAACTCACCAAATGACTCCTCCCACCATATTATGATGTTGCCCAAGTTTTGGGGTCGATCCGAAATCAATCGGTGTGAGAAATTGGACAATTCAAGTTGAACGGCAGTTCGTTCCTAATTGGAGTGGTTGGTGTATTCCATAGTTCTAGCGATTGGATTTCACTCAAAACGAACCAAATGACTCCTCCCACCATATTATGAGGTTGCACAAGTTTTGGGATCGATCCGAAATCAATAGGTGTGAGAAATTGGTCAATTCAATTTCAACAGCATGTCGTTCCTAATTGGAGTGGTTGGTGTATTCCATACTTCTTGCGATTGGATTTCACTCAAAACTCACCAAATGACTCCTCCCACCATATTATGATGTTGCCCAAGTTTTGGGCCCGATCCGAAATCAATAGGTGTGAGAAATTGGACAATTCAAGTTCAATAGCAGTTCGTTCCTAATTGGAGTGGTTGGTGTATTCCATAGTTCTAGCGATTGGATTTCACTCAAAACTCACCAAATGACTCCGCCCACCATATTATGATGTTGCCCAAGTTTTGGGCTCGATCCGAAATCAGTAGCTGTTCCAAATTGGACAATTCAACTTCAATGGCAGTTCGTTCCTAATTGGAGTGGTAGGTGTATGCCATACTTATAGCGATTGGATTTCACTCAAAACGCACCAAATGACTCCTCCAACCATATTATGATGTTGCCCAAGTTTTGGGCCCGATCCGAAATCAATAGGTGTTCCAAATTGGACAATTCAAGTTCAACGGCAGTTCGTTCCTAATTGGAGTGGTTGGTGTATTCCATACTTCTAGCGATTGGATTTCACTCAAAACGCACCAAATGACTCCTCCCACTATATTATGATGTTGCCCAAGTTTTGGGCTCGATCCGAAATGAATAGGTGTGAGAAATTGGACAATTCAAGTTGAACGGCAGTTCGTTCCAAATTGGAGTGATTGGTGTATTCGATAGTTCTAGCGATTGGATTTCACTCAAAACTCACCAAATGACTCCTCCCACCATATTATGATGTTGCCCAAGTTTTAGGCTCGATCCGAAATCAATAGGTGTGAGAAATTGGACAATTCAAGTTCAACGGCAATTCGTTCCTAATTGGAGTGGTTGGTGTATTCCACACTTCTAGCGATTGGATTTCACTCAAAACGCACAAAATGACTCCTCCCACCATATTATGATGTTGCCCAAGTTTTGGGCTCGATCCGAAGTCAATAGGTGTTCCAAATTGGACAATTCAAGTTCAACGGCAGTTCGTTCCTAATTGGTGTGGTTGGTGTATTCCAAACTTCTAGCGATTGGATTTCACTCAAAACGCACCAAATGACTCCTCCCACCATATTATGATGTTGCCCAAGTTTTGGGATCGATCCGAAATCAATAGGTGTGAGAAATTGGTCAATTCAATTTCAACGGCATTTCGTACCTAATTGGAGTGGTTGGTGTATTCCATACTACTAGCGATTGGATTTCACTCAAAACTCACCAAATGACTCCTCCCACCATATTATGATGTTGCCCAAGTTTTGGATCGATCCGAAATCAATACGTGTGAGAAATTGGTCAATTCAATTTCAACGGCATGTCGTTCCTAATTGGAGTGGTTGGCGTATTCCATACTTCTAGCGATTGGATTTCACTCAAAACTCACCAAATGAATCCTCCCACCATATTATGATGTTGCCCAAGTTTTGGGCTCGATCCGAAATCAATAGGTGTGAGAAATTGGACAATTCAAGTTCAACGGCAGTTCGTTCCTAATTGGAGTGGTTGGTGTATTCCATACTTCTAGCAATTGGATTTCACTCAAAACGCTCCAAATGACTCCTCCCACCATATTATGATGTTGCCCAAGTTTTGAGCTCGATCCGAAATCAATAGGTGTGAGAAATTGGACAATTTAAGTTCAACGGCAGTTCGTTCCTTATTGGAGTGGTTGGTGTATTCCATACTTCTAGCGTTTGGATTTCACTCAAAACTCACCAAATGACTCCTCCCACCATATTTTGATGTTGCCCAAGTTTTGGGCTCGATCCGAAATCAATAGGTGTGAGAAATTGGACAATTCAAGTTGAACGGCAGTTCGTTCCAAATTGGAGTGATTGGTGTATTCGATAGTTCTAGCGATTGGATTTCACTCAAAACTCACCAAATGACTCCTCCCACCATATTATGATGTTGCCCAAGTTTTGGGCTCGATCCGAAATCAATCGGTGTGAGAAATTGGACAATTCAAGTTGAACGGCAGTTCGTTCCTAATTGGAGTGGTTGGTGTATTCCATAGTTCTAGCGATTGGATTTCACTCAAAACGAACCAAATGACTCCTCCCACCATATTATGAGGTTGCACAAGTTTTGGGATCGATCCGAAATCAATAGGTGTGAGAAATTGGTCAATTCAATTTCAACAGCATGTCGTTCCTAATTGGAGTGGTTGGTGTATTCCATACTTCTTGCGATTGGATTTCACTCAAAACTCACCAAATGACTCCTCCCACCATATTATCATGTTGCCCAACTTTTGGGCTCGAGCCGAAATCAATAGGTGTGAGAAATTGGACAATTCAAGTTCAACGGCAGTTCGTTCCTAATTGGAGTGGTTGGTGTATTCCATACTTCTAGAGATTGGATTTCACCCAAAACTCACCAAATGAGTCCTCCCACCATATTATCATGTTGCCCAAGTTTTGGGCTCGAACCGAAATCAATAGGTGTTCCAAATTGGACAATTCAAGTTCAACGGTTGTTCGTTTCTAATTGGAGTGGTTGGTGTATTCCATACTTCTAGCGATTGGATTTCACTCAAAACTCACCAAATGACTCCTCCCACCATATTATCATGTTGCCCAACTTTTGGGCTCGAGCCGAAATCAATAGGTGTGAGAAATTGGACAATTCAAGTTCAATCGCAGTTCGTTCCTAATTGGAGTGGTTGGTGTATTCCATACTTCTAGCGATTGGATTTCACTCAAAACTCACCAAATGACTACTCCCACCATATTATGATGCTGCCCAAGTTTTGGGCTCGATCCGAAATCAATAGGTGTTCCAAATTGGGCAATTCAAGTTCAACGGCAGTTCGTTCCTAATTGGAGTGGTTGGTGTATTCCATCCTTCTAGTGATTGGATTTCACTCAAAACTAACGAAATGACTCCTCCCACCATATTATGATGTTGCCCAAACTTTGGGCTCGATCTGAAATCAATAGGTGTTCCAAATTGGACAATTCAAGTTCAACGGCAGTTCGTTCCTAATTGGAGTGGTTGGTGTATTCCATACTTCTAGCGATTGGATTTCACTCAAAACTCACCAAATGATTCCTCCCACCATATTATGATGTTGCCCAAGTTTTGGGCTCGATCCGAAATCAATAGGTGTTCAGTATTGGACAATTCAAGTTCAACGACAGTTCGTTCCTAATTGGAGTGGTTGGTGAATTCCATACTTCTAGCGATTGGATTTCACTCAAAACTCACCAAATGACTCCACCCACCATATTATGACGTTGCCCAAGTTTTGGGCTCGATCCGAAATCAATAGGTGTTCCAAATTGGACAATTCAAGTTCAACGGCAGTTCGTTCCTAATTGGAGTGATTGGGGTATTCCATACTTCTTGCGATTGGATTTCACTCAAAACTCACCAAATGACGCCTCCCACCATAATATGATGTTGCCCAAGTTTTGGGCTCGATCCGAAACCAATAGCTGTTCCAAATTGGGCAATTCAAGTTGAACGGCAGTACGTTCCTAATTCGAGTGGTTGGTGTATTCCATCCTTCTAGTGATTGGATTTCACTCAAAACTAACGAAATGACTCCTCCCACCATATTATGATGTTGCCCAAGTTTTGGGCTCGATCTGAAATCAATAGGTGTGAGAAATTGGACAATTCCAGTTCAACGGCAGTTCGTTCCTAATTGGAGTGGTTGGTGTATTCCATACTTCTAACAATTAGATTTCACTCACAACTCCCCAAATGATTCCTCCCACCATATAATGATGTTGCCCAAGATTTGGGCTCGAACCGAAATCAGTAGGTGTTCCAAATTGGACAATTCAAGTTCAACAGCAGTTCGTTCCTAATTGGAGTGGTTGGTGTATTCCATACTTCATGTGATTGGATTTCACTCAAAACTAACCAAATGACTCCTCCCACCATATTATGATGTTGCCCAAGTTTTGGGCTCGATCCGAAATCAATAGGTGTGAGAAATTGGACAATTCAAGTTCAACGGCAGTTCGTTCCTAATTGGAGTGGTTGGTGAATTCCACACTTCTAGCAATTGGATTTCTCTCAAAACTAACCAAATGACTCCTCCCACCATATTATGATGTTGCCCAAGATTTGGGCTCGATCCGAAATCAATAGGTGTTCCAAATTGGACAATTCAAGTTCAACGGCAGTTCGTTCCTAATTAGAGTGATTGGTGTATTCCATCCTTCTAGTGATTGGATTTCACTCAAAACTAACGAAATGACTCCTCCCACCATATTATGATGTTGCCCAAACTTTGGGCTCGATCTGACATCAATAGGTGTGAGAAATTGGACAATTCAAGTTAAACGGCAGTTCGTTCCTAATTGGAGTGGTTGGTGTATTCCATACTTCTAGCGATTGGATTTCACTCAAAACTCACCAAATGACTACTCCCACCATATTATGATGCTGCCCAAGTTTTGGGCTCGATCCGAAATCAATAGGTGTTCCAAATTGGACAATTCAAGTTCAACGGCAGTTCGTTCCTAACTGGAGTGGTTGGTGAATTCCATACTTCTAGCGATTGGATTTCACTCAAAACTAACCAAATGACTCCTCCCACCATATTATGATGTTGCCCAAGTTTGGGGCTCGATCCGAAATCAATAGGTGTGAGAAATTGGACAATTCAAGTTCAACGGCAGTTCGTTCCTAATTGGAGTGGTTGGTGTATTCCATACTTCTAGCGATTGGATTTCACTCAAAACACACCAAATGACTCCTCCCACCATATTATGATGTTGCCCAAGTTTTGGGCTCGATCCGAAATCAATAGGTGTTCAAAATTGGACAATTCAAGTTCAACGGCAGTTCGTTCCTAATTGGAGTGGTTGGTGAATTCCATACTTCTAGCGATTGGATTTCACTCAAAACTCACCAAATGACTCCTCCCACCATATTGTGACGTTGCCCAAGTTTTGGGCTCGATCCGAAATCAATAGGTGTTCCAAATTGGACAATTCAAGTTGAACGGCAGTTCGTTCCTAATTGGAGTGGTTGGTGTATTCCATACTTCTTGCGATTGGATTTCACTCAAAACTCACCAAATGACTACTCCCACCATATTATGATGCTGCCAAAGTTTTGGGCTCGATCCGAAATCAATAGGTGTTCCAAATTGGACAATTCAAGTTCAACGGCAGTTCGTTCCTAACTGGAGTGGTTGGTGAATTCCATACTTCTAGCGATTGGATTTCACTCAAAACTAACCAAATGACTCCTCCCACCATATTATGATGTTGCCCAAGTTTGGGGCTCGATCCGAAATCAATAGGTGTGAGAAATTGGACAATTCAAGTTCAACGGCAGTTCGTTCCTAATTGGAGTGGTTGGTGTATTCCATACTTCTAGCGATTGGATTTCACTCAAAACACACCAAATGACTCCTCCCACCATATTATGATCTTGCCCAAGTTTTGGGCTCGATCCGAAATCAATAGGTGTTCAAAATTGGACAATTCAAGTTCAACGGCAGTTCGTTCCTAATTGGAGTGGTTGGTGAATTCCATACTTCTAGCGATTGGATTTCACTCAAAACTCACCAAATGACTCCTCCCACCATATTATGACGTTGCCCAAGTTTTGGGCTCGATCCGAAATCAATAGGTGTTCCAAATTGGACAATTCAAGTTGAACGGCAGTTCGTTCCTAATTGGAGTGGTTGGTGTATTGCATACTTCTTGCGATTGGATTTCACTCAAAACTCACCAAATGACTCCTCCCACCATATTATGATGTTGCCCAAGTTTTGGGCTCGATCCGAAATTAATAGGTGTGAGAAATTGGACAATTCAAGTTCAACGGCAGTTCGTTCCTAATTGGAGTGGTTGGTGTATTCCATACTTCTAGCGATTGGATTTCACTCAAAACTCACCAAATGACTCCTCCCACCATGTTATGATGTTGCCCAAGTTTTGGGCTCGATCCGAAATCAATAGGTGTTTCAAATTGGACAATTCAAGTTCAACGGCAGTTCGTTCCTAATTGGAGTGGTTGGTGTATTCCATACTTCTAGCGATTGGATTTCACTGAAAACGCACCAAATGACTCCTCCCACCATATTATGATGTTGCCCAAGTTTTGGGCTCGATCCGAAATCAATAGGTGTGAGAAATTGGACAATTCAAGTTCAACGGCAGTTCGTTCCTAATTGGAGTGGTTGGTGTATTCCAAACTTCTAGCGATTGGATTTCACTCAAAACTCACCAAATGACTCCTTGTTGCATTCCTAAGAGGACACAAATTAATGTACAAACAACCAATTAAAAATACCCGCAAGTGCACGAATCTATTGAAGTATAGATTATGTAAGTACGGGGTCGATCCCACGAAGAACTTGTCGGCTTCCTATAAGTTCTAATTTGAGTACGTAAAGAACACTTAATTGACACACCACAAATGCACAAATGCAAAATGGAAACTAAAAATGAGTAAAGAAGTGTAAAAGAAATGAAACAACACAAGAAAACTAAACAAAAACACAAACAGCATTTTCTATCGCCATTTTATCACCACTTTATCACCTGTGAACAGTGCCGTGAACAGTGAACAGTGCGACCGGTCGTGAACAGTGACGACCGGTCGTTTTTGGACAGATTCATGTGCGACCGGTCGTTTTTGGCAGATTCGTTTCTCTGTTTTTCAGTTTCGACCTCTGTCCAGTGTTTTGCCTATAACTTTCCAACCGTACGTCCAAAATTCACGTTCTTTATACGGTTGGATTCAGCACAGAAAATGCAAGAACACATAGACCAAAGGTCCAAAACAATTACGGAAACAGATAAAATTTAGTAACAAAGACACATAACGTGTCAAACACGCAACTCACACACACATTGGGGGGGGTTTGATTTGTTTGAAGTGACCTATTTCTATTGCATGAAAGTAAATGGACTTTGAAATTAAATGAGAATGGCAGAGATGAATTATCAAAGAGTGGAATCAAGATGTAACAAACACTAGGGTTTTGGAATCCACCCTAAACAATTCTACCAATGTTCATGGATACTCAAGTGATGAACTCTAAACGTGTTGATGAAGATGTTCGCAATCAAGACCATGGGTCGTGGCTCAAGACGCATTGATTCTCTCTAATATACGTAAAGTGCATGGTTCGTGCTACAATACTTGTGCCCTCCCCATAACCGAACCTAGGTATGGTTCGTACTTCGATTCAATTACAAGGAGAACCCATTAAGTTCAAAGAGAATATGAACATCACAAGAATCCTAATAGCATGGTATTTACATTAGGTATTCAAGAAACCAAATCACATGGATGATTCTTACTTCATCCATTTATTGCTTAGGATAACATGAAGATACACATAATCCCAACAATCTGAAGAAGCATGCTTTCAAAGATGGCCAACCAAGGAAAAACACACATCAAGGATAGATTAATTTGGTGAATTGGAATTCATCAACAATATCTAGAAATTCATACACTCAAGCATCAAAACAATAAGGTAATCATGTTTAGGGCTTCAACCTAAGCCCTAGCTATGGAGTTTAGTTCCTCATAATCATTTCAAACACAAATTCGAAATATAACTAGAAAGAGTTTACAGATTTGGAAATGATGAAAGCTTGAAGTCTTCAATGGTGGAAGTCTTCCCCCTTCTTCCTGCGGCTGCACCTCCCTCTCCTTCCTTCCTTAGCTTTTTTGCTCTCCAATCTCCTCCTCAATTGTGGAATGATGTAATGAATCCAATACCCCCGTTGAAAAGCCTCTCCAATATAAGATTACACTCCCTTTGCTTCCCTCTCTCCTCCTTTCCAGCTTTACTTTTAGTATTCTAATGCAAAGTCTTCACCCATTGTCTTCTTGTCCCCTTGCAAATAATGAAGCCTTGTCCTCACAAAGATGCCAAATGCTTCAGAAAATATCTCATCTACTAAGGTAAATTCTTGTTACCAAGTGTTATGGTAACAAGAATAATCAAGATGACACAATGGAGGTAAAAGCTGGCCAATTCCGGATTTCCAGAGCTGTGGTAACATGCTGGATTGGTTGGATAGGCAATACTTGTCCAATGGAGCTCAAATTTGGATATGTTGTAGTTAACATCCATTGGAACAAGTCTCATGAAGATCATGACCTCATCCGAGCACCAGAGCATGTTGATCCCAGGCCAAGAAGTTGACCTACGAAAATGAACAAAAACAAAATTTATAACAAATAAAGCACTTTTAGCTCATTTTCATTCCAACCAAGGTAAAATCTAAGAAAACACAAAAAGGAAGTAAAAAGCTATAAAATGTCAAGAACTAACTCAAAATAGTGGGTGAATAACATGAAAAATCATGTGTAAAAATGAACCGAACACTCCTCCCACCATATTATGATCTTGCACAAGTTTTGGGATCGATACGAAATCAATAGGTGTGAGAAATTGGTCAATTCAATTTCAACGGCATGTCGTTCCTAATTGGAGTGGTTGGTGTATTCCATAGTTCTAGCGATTGGATTTCACTCAAAACTCACCAAATGACTCCTCCCACCATATTATGATGTTGCCCAAGTTTTGGGCTCGATCCGAAATCAATAGGTGTTCCAAATTGGACAATTCAAGTTCAACGGCAGTTCGTTCCTAATTGGAGTGGTTGGTGTATTCCATAGTTCTAGCGATTGGATTTCACTCAAAACTCACCAAATGACTCCTCCCACCATATTATGATGTTGCCCAAGTTTTGGGCTCGATCCGAAATCAATCGGTGTGAGAAATTGGACAATTCAAGTTGAACGGCAGTTCGTTCCTAATTGGAGTGGTTGGTGTATTCCATAGTTCTAGCGATTGGATTTCACTCAAAACGAACCAAATGACTCCTCCCACCATATTATGAGGTTGCACAAGTTTTGGGATCGATCCGAAATCAATAGGTGTGAGAAATTGGTCAATTCAATTTCAACAGCATGTCGTTCCTAATTGGAGTGGTTGGTGTATTCCATACTTCATGCGATTGGATTTCACTCAAAACTCACCAAATGACTCCTCCCACCATATTATGATGTTGCCCAAGTTTTGGGCCCGATCCGAAATCAATAGGTGTGAGAAATTGGACAATTCAAGTTCAACAGCAGTTCGTTCCTAATTGGAGTGGTTGGTGTATTCCATAGTTCTAGCGATTGGATTTCACTAAAAACTCATCAAATGACTCCGCCCACCATATTATGATGTTGCCCAAGTTTTGGGCTCGATCCGAAATCAATAGGTGTGAGAAATTGGACAATTCAAGTTGAACGGCAGTTCGTTCCTAATTGGAGTGGTTGGGGTATTCCTTACTTCTAGCGATTGGATTTCACTCAAAACGCACCAAATGACTCCTCCCACCATATTATGATGTTGCCCAAGTTTTGGGCTCGATCCGAAATTAATAGGTGTGAGAAATTGGACAATTCAAGTTGAACGGCAGTTCGTTCCAAATTGGAGTGATTGGTGTATTCGATAGTTCTAGCGATTGGATTTCACTCAAAACTCACCAAATGACTCCTCCCACCATATTATGATGTTGCCCAAGTTTTGGGCTCGATCCGAAATCAATCGGTGTGAGAAATTGGACAATTCAAGTTTAACGGCAGTTCGTTCCTAATTGGAGTGGTTGGTGTATTCCATAGTTCTAGCGATTGGATTTCACTCAAAACGAACCAAATGACTCCTCCCACCATATTATGAGGTTGCACAAGTTTTGGGATCGATCCGAAATCAATAGGTGTGAGAAATTGGTCAATTCAATTTCAACAGCATGTCGTTCCTAATTGGAGTGGTTGGTGTATTCCATACTTCTTGCGATTGGATTTCACTCAAAACTCACCAAATGACTCCTCCCACCATATTATGATGTTGCCCAAGTTTTGGGCCCGATCCGAAATCAATAGGTGTGAGAAATTGGACAATTCAAGTTCAATAGCAGTTCGTTCCTAATTGGAGTGGTTGGTGTATTCCATAGTTCTAGCGATTGGATTTCACTCAAAACTCACCAAATGACTCCGCCCACCATATTATGATGTTGCCCAAGTTTTGGGCTCGATCCGAAATCAGTAGCTGTTCCAAATTGGACAATTCAACTTCAATGGCAGTTCGTTCCTAATTGGAGTGGTAGGTGTATGCCATACTTATAGCGATTGGATTTCACTCAAAACGCACCAAATGACTCCTCCAACCATATTATGATGTTGCCCAAGTTTTGGGCCCGATCCGAAATCAATAGGTGTTCCAAATTGGACAATTCAAGTTCAACGGCAGTTCGTTCCTAATTGGAGTGGTTGGTGTATTCCATACTTCTAGCGATTGGATTTCACTCAAAACGCACCAAATGACTCCTCCCACTATATTATGATGTTGCCCAAGTTTTGGGCTCGATCCGAAATGAATAGGTGTGAGAAATTGGACAATTCAAGTTGAACGGCAGTTCGTTCCAAATTGGAGTGATTGGTGTATTCGATAGTTCTAGCGATTGGATTTCACTCAAAACTCACCAAATGACTCCTCCCACCATATTATGATGTTGCCCAAGTTTTAGGCTCGATCCGAAATCAATAGGTGTGAGAAATTGGACAATTCAAGTTCAACGGCAATTCGTTCCTAATTGGAGTGGTTGGTGTATTCCACACTTCTAGCGATTGGATTTCACTCAAAACGCACAAAATGACTCCTCCCACCATATTATGATGTTGCCCAAGTTTTGGGCTCGATCCGAAGTCAATAGGTGTTCCAAATTGGACAATTCAAGTTCAACGGCAGTTCGTTCCTAATTGGTGTGGTTGGTGTATTCCAAACTTCTAGCGATTGGATTTCACTCAAAACGCACCAAATGACTCCTCCCACCATATTATGATGTTGCCCAAGTTTTGGGATCGATCCGAAATCAATAGGTGTGAGAAATTGGTCAATTCAATTTCAACGGCATTTCGTACCTAATTGGAGTGGTTGGTGTATTCCATACTACTAGCGATTGGATTTCACTCAAAACTCACCAAATGACTCCTCCCACCATATTATGATGTTGCCCAAGTTTTGGATCGATCCGAAATCAATACGTGTGAGAAATTGGTCAATTCAATTTCAACGGCATGTCGTTCCTAATTGGAGTGGTTGGCGTATTCCATACTTCTAGCGATTGGATTTCACTCAAAACTCACCAAATGAATCCTCCCACCATATTATGATGTTGCCCAAGTTTTGGGCTCGATCCGAAATCAATAGGTGTGAGAAATTGGACAATTCAAGTTCAACGGCAGTTCGTTCCTAATTGGAGTGGTTGGTGTATTCCATACTTCTAGCAATTGGATTTCACTCAAAACGCTCCAAATGACTCCTCCCACCATATTATGATGTTGCCCAAGTTTTGAGCTCGATCCGAAATCAATAGGTGTGAGAAATTGGACAATTTAAGTTCAACGGCAGTTCGTTCCTTATTGGAGTGGTTGGTGTATTCCATACTTCTAGCGTTTGGATTTCACTCAAAACTCACCAAATGACTCCTCCCACCATATTTTGATGTTGCCCAAGTTTTGGGCTCGATCCGAAATCAATAGGTGTGAGAAATTAGACAATTCAAGTTGAACGGCAGTTCGTTCCAAATTGGAGTGATTGGTGTATTCGATAGTTCTAGCGATTGGATTTCACTCAAAACTCACCAAATGACTCCTCCCACCATATTATGATGTTGCCCAAGTTTTGGGCTCGATCCGAAATCAATCGGTGTGAGAAATTGGACAATTCAAGTTGAACGGCAGTTCGTTCCTAATTGGAGTGGTTGGTGTATTCCATAGTTCTAGCGATTGGATTTCACTCAAAACGAACCAAATGACTCCTCCCACCATATTATGAGGTTGCACAAGTTTTGGGATCGATCCGAAATCAATAGGTGTGAGAAATTGGTCAATTCAATTTCAACAGCATGTCGTTCCTAATTGGAGTGGTTGGTGTATTCCATACTTCTTGCGATTGGATTTCACTCAAAACTCACCAAATGACTCCTCCCACCATATTATGATGTTGCCCAAGTTTTGGGCCCGATCCGAAATCAATAGGTGTGAGAAATTGGACAATTCAAGTTCAATAGCAGTTCGTTCCTAATTGGAGTGGTTGGTGTATTCCATAGTTCTAGCGATTGGATTTCACTCAAAACTCACCAAATGACTCCGCCCACCATATTATGATGTTGCCCAAGTTTTGGGCACGATCCGAAATCAGTAGGTGTTCCAAATTGGACAATTCAACTTCAATGGCAGTTCGTTCCTAATTGGAGTGGTAGGTGTATGCCATACTTATAGCGATTGGATTTCACTCAAAACGCACCAAATGACTCCTCCCACCATATTATGATGTTGCCCAAGTTTTGGGCCCGATCCGAAATCAATAGGTGTTCCAAATTGGACAATTCAAGTTCAACGGCAGTTCGTTCCTAATTGGAGTGGTTGGTGTATTCCATACTTCTAGCGATTGGATTTCACTCAAAACGCACCAAATGACTCCTCCCACTATATTATGATGTTGCCCAAGTTTTGGGCTCGATCCGAAATCAATAGGTTTGAGAAATTGGACTATTCAAGTTGAACGGCAGTTCGTTCCTAATTGGAGTGGTTGGTGTATTCCATAGTTCTAGCGATTGGATTTCACTCAAAACTCACCAAATGACTCCTCCCACCATATTATGATGTTGCCCAAGTTTTGGGCTCGATCCGAAATCAATAGGTGTGAGAAATTGGACAATTCAAGTTGAATGGCAGTTCGTTCCTAATTGGAGTGGTTGGTGTATTCCATAGTTCTAGCGATTGGATTTCACTCGAAACTCACCAAATGACTCCTCCCACCACATTATGATGTCGCCCAAGTTTTGGGCTTGATCCGAAATCAATAGGTGTTCCAAATTGGACAATTCAAGTTCAACGGCAGTTCGTTCCTAATTGGAGAGGTTGGTGTATTCCATATTTCTAGCGTTTAGATTTCACTCAAAACTCCCCAAACGACTCCTCCCACCATATTATGATGTTGCCCAAGTTTTGGGCTCGATCCGAAATCAATGGGTGTGAGAAATTGGACAATTCAAGTTCAACGGCAGTTCGTTCCTAATTGGAGTGGTTGGTGTATTCCATACTTCTAGCGATTGGATTTCACTCAAAACTCACCAAATGACTCCTCCCACCATATTATGATGTTGCCCAAGTTTTGGGCTCGATCCGAAATCAGTAGGTGTTCCAAATTGGACAATTCAACTTCAATGGCAGTTCGTTCCTAATTGGAGTGGTAGGTGTATGCCATACTTCTAGTGATTGGATTTCACTCAAAACGCACCAAATGACTCCTCCCACCATATTATGATGTTGCCCAAGTTTTGGGCTCGATCCGAAATCAATGGGTGTGAGAAAGTGGACAATTCAAGTTCAACGGCAGTTCGTTCCTAATTGGAGTGGTTGGTGTATTCCATACTTCTAGCGATTGGATTTCACTCAAAACTCACCAAATGACTCCTCCCACCATATTATGATGTTGCCCAAGTTTTGGATCGATCCGGAATCAATAGGTGTGAAAAATTGGTCAATTCAATTTCAACGGCATGTCGTTCCTAATTGGAGTGGTTGGTGTATTCCATACTTCTAGAGATTGGATTTCACTCAAAACTCACCAAATGAATCCTCCCACCATATTATGATGTTGCCCAAGTTTTGGGCTCGATCCGAAATCAGTAGGTGTTCCAAATTGGACAATTCAACTTCAATGGCAGTTCGTTCCTAATTGGACTGGTAGGTGTATGCCATACTTCTAGCGATTGGATTTCACTCAAAACGCACCAAATGACTCCTCCCACCATATTATCTTGTTGGCCAAGTTTTGGGCTCGATCCGAAATCAATGGGTGTGAGAAATTAGACAATTCAAGTTCAACGGCAGTTCGTTCCTAATTGGAGTGGTTGGTGTATTCCAAACTTCTAGCGATTGGATTTCACTCAAAACTCACCAAATGACTCCTCCCACCACATTATGACGTTGCCCAAGTTTTGGGCTCGATCCGAAATCAATAGGTGTTCCAAATTGGACAATTCAAATTCAACGGCAGTTCATTCCTAATTGGAGTGGTTGGTGTATTCCATACTTCTAGCGTTTGGATTACACTCAAAACTCACCAAATGACTCCTCCCACCATATTATGATGTTGCCCAAGTTTTGGGCTCGATCCAAAATCAATAGGTGTGAGAAATTGGACAATTCAAGTTCAACGGCAGTTCGTTCCAAATTGGAGTGGTTGGTGTATTCCAAACTTCTAGCGATTGGATTTCACTCAAAACTCACCAAATGACTCCTCCCACCATATTATGATGTTGCCCAAGTTTTGGGATCGATCCGAAATCAATAGGTGTGAGAAATTGGTCAATTCAATTTCAACGGCATTTCGTTCCTAATTCGAGTGGTTGGTGTATTCCATACTACTAGCGATTGGATTTCACTCAAAACTCACCAAATGACTCCTCCCACCATATTATGATGTTGCCCAAGTTTTGGGATCGATCCGAAATCAATAGGTGTGAGAAATTGGTCAAGTCAATTTCAACGGCATGTCGTTCCTAATTGGAGTGGTTGGTGTATTCCATACTTCTAGCGATTGGATTTCTCTCAAAACTCGCCAAATGAATCCTCCCACCACATTATGATGTTGACCAAGTTTTGGGCTCGATCCGAAATCAGTAGGTGTGAGAAATTGGACAATTCAAGTTCAACGACAGTTCGTTCCTAATTGGAGTGGTTGGTGTATTCCGTACTTCTAGCAATTGGATTTCACTCAAAACGCACCAAATGACTCCTCCCGCCATATTATGATGTTGCCCAAGTTTTGGGCTCGATCCGAAATCAATAGGTGTTTCAAATTGGACAATTCAAGTTCAACGGCAGTTCGTTCCTAATTGTAGTGGTTGGTGTATTCCATACTTCTAGCGTTTGGATTTCACTCAAAACTCATAAAATGACTCCTGCCACCATATTATGATGTTGCCCAAGTTTTGGGCTCGATACGAAATCAATAGGCGTTCCAAATTGGACAATTCAAGTTCAACGGCAGTTCATTCCTAATTGGAGTGGTTGGTGTATTCCATACTTCTAGCGATTGGATTTCACTCAAAACTCACCAAATGACTCCTCCCACCACATTATGATGTTGGCCAAGTTTTGAGCTCGATCCGAAATCAATAGGTGTTCCAAATTGGACAATTCAAGTTCAACGGCAGTTCGTTCCTAATTGTAGTGGTTGGTGTATTCCATACTTCTAGCGTTTGGATTTCACTCAAAACTCATAAAATGACTCCTCCCACCATATTATGATGTTGCCCAAGTTTTGGGCTCGATCCGAAATCAATAGGTGTGAAAAATTGGACAATTTAAGTTCAACGGCAGTTCGTTCCTAATTGGAGTGGTTGGTGTATTCCATACTTATAGCGATTGGATTTCACTCAAAACTCACCAAATGACTCCTCTCACCATATTATGATGTTGCCCAAGTTTTGAGATCGATCCGAAATCAATAGGTGTGAGAAATTGGTCAATTCAATTTCAACGGAATTTCGTTCCTAATTGGAGTGGTTGGTGTCTTCCAAACTACTAGGGATTGAATTTCACTCAAAACTCACCAAATGACTCCTCCCACCATATTATGATGTTGCCCAAGTTTTGGATCGATCCGAAATCAATAGGTGTGAAAAATTGGTCAATTCAATTTCAACGGCATGTCGTTCCTAATTGGAGTGGTTGGTGTATTCCATACTTCTAGCGATTGGATTTCACCCAAAACTCACCAAATGAATCCTCCCACCATATTATGATGGTGCCCAAGTTTTGGGCTCGATCCCAAATCAGTAGGTGTGAGAAATTGGACAATTCAACTTCAACGGCAGTTCGTTGCTAATTGGAGTGGTTGGTGTATTCCATACTTCTAGCAATTGGATTTCACTCAAAACGCACCAAATGACTCCTCCCACCATATTATGATGTTGCCCAAGTTTTGGGCTCGATCCGAAATCAATAGGTTTGAGAAATTGGACAATTCAAGTTCAACGGCAGTTCGTTCCTAATTGGAGTGGTTGGTGTATTCCAAACTTCTAGCGATTGGATTTCACTCAAAACTCACCAAATGACTCCTCCCACCATATTATGATGTTGCCCAAGTTTTGGGATCGATCCGAAATCAATAGGTGTGAGAAATTGGTCAATTCAATTTCAACGGCAGTTCGTTCCTAATTGGAGTGGTTGGGGTATTCCATACTTCTAGCGATTGGATTTCACTCAAAACTCACCAAATGACTCCTCCCACCACATTATGATGTTGGCCAAGTTTTGGGCTCGATCCGAAATCAATAGGTGTTCCAAATTGGACAATTCAAGTTCAACGGCAGTTCGTTCCTAATTGTAGTGGTTGGTGTATTCCATACTTCTAGCGTTTGGATTTCACTCAAAACTCACCAAATGACTCCTCCCACCATATTATGATGTTGCCCAAGTTTTGGGCTGGATCCGAAATCAATAGGTGTGAAAAATTGGAGAATTCAAGTTCAACGGCAGTTCGTTCCTAGTTGGAGTGGTTGGTGTATTCCATACTTATAGCGATTGGATTTCACTCAAAACTCACCAAATGACTCCTCCCACCATATTATGATGTTGCCCAAGTTTTGGGATCGATCCGAAATCAATAGGTGTGAGAAATTGGTCAATTCAATTTCAACGGCAGTTCGTTCCTAATTGGAGTGGTTGGGGTATTCCATACTTCTAGCGATTGGATTTCACTCAAAACTCACCAAATGACTCCTCCCACCACATTATGATGTTGGCCAAGTTTTGGGCTCGATCCGAAATCAATAGGTGTTCCAAATTGGACAATTCAAGTTCAACGACAGTTCGTTCCTAATTGTAGTGGTTGGTGTATTCCATACTTCTAGCGTTTGGATTTCACTCAAAACTCACCAAATGACTCCTCCCACCATATTATGATGTTGCCCAAGTTTTGGGCTCGATCCGAAATCAATAGGTGTGAAAAATTGGAGAATTCAAGTTCAACGGCAGTTCGTTCCTAGTTGGAGTGGTTGGTGTATTCCATACTTATAGCGATTGGATTTCACTCAAAACTCACCAAATGACTCCTCCCACCATATTATGACGTTGCCCAAGTTTTGGGCACGATCCGAAATCAATAGGTGTTCCAAATTGGACAATTCAAGTTCAACGGCAGTTCGTTCCTAATTGGAGTGGTTGGTGTATTCCGTACTTCTAGCGTTTGGATTTCACTCAAAACTCACCAAATGACTCCTCCCACCATATTATGATGTTTCCCAAGTTCTGGGATCGATCCGAAATCAATAGGTGTGAGAAATTGGTCAATTGAATTTCAACGGCATGTCGTTCCTAATTGGAGTGGTTGGTGTACTCCATACTTCTAGCGATTGGATTTCATTCAAAACGCACTAAATGACTCCTCCCACCATATTATGATGTTGCCCAAGTTTTGGGCTCGATCCGAAATCAATAGGTGTGAGAAATTGGACAATTCAAGTTCAACGGCAGTTCGTTCCTAATTGTAGTGGTTGGTGTATTCCATACTTCTAGCGATTGGATTTCACTCAAAACTCACCAAATGACTCCTCCCACCATATTATGATGTTGCCCAAGTTTTAGGCTCGATCCGAAATCAATAGGTGTGAGAAATTGGACAATTCAAGTTCAACGGCAATTCGTTCCTAATTGGAGTGGTTGGTGTATTCCACACTTCTAGCGATTGGATTTCACTCAAAACGCACAAAATGACTCCTCCCACCATATTATGATGTTGCCCAAGTTTTGGGCTCGATCCGAAGTCAATAGGTGTTCCAAATTGGACAATTCAAGTTCAACGGCAGTTCGTTCCTAATTGGAGTGGTTGGTGTATTCCAAACTTCTAGCGATTGGATTTCACTCAAAACGCACCAAATGACTCCTCCCACCATATTATGATGTTGCCCAAGTTTTGGGATCGATCCGAAATCAATAGGTGTGAGAAATTGGTCAATTCAATTTCAACGGCATTTCGTACCTAATTGGAGTGGTTGGTGTATTCCATACTACTAGCGGTTGGATTTCACTCAAAACTCACCAAATGACTCCTCCCACCATATTATGATGTTGCCCAAGTTTTGGATCGATCCGAAATCAATAGGTGTGAGAAATTGGTCAATTCAATTTCAACGGCATGTCGTTCCTAATTGGAGTGGTTGGCGTATTCCATACTTCTAGCGATTGGATTTCACTCAAAACTCACCAAATGAATCCTCCCACCATATTATGATGTTGCCCAGGTTTTGGGCTCGATCCGAAATCAATAGGTGTGAGAAATTGGACAATTCAAGTTCAACGGCAGTTCGTTCCTAATTGGAGTGGTTGGTGTATTCCATACTTCTAGCGATTGGATTTCACTCAAAACGAACCAAATCACTCCTCCCACCATATTATGATGTTGCCCAAGTTTTGGGCTCGATCCGTAATCAATAGGTGTTCGAAATTGGACAATTCAAGTTCAACGGCAGTTCGTTCCTAATTGGAGTGGTTGGTGTATTCCATACTTCTAGCGATTGGATTTCACTCAAAACTAACCAAATGACTCTTCCCACCATATTATGCTGTTGCCCAAGTTTTGGGCTGGATCCGAAATCAATAGGTGTTCCAAATTGGACAATTCAAGTTCAACGGCAGTTCGTTCCTAATTGGAGTGGTTGGTGTATTCCATACTTCTAGCGATTGGATTTCACTCAAAACTCACCAAATGACTCCTCCCACCATATTATGATGTTTCCCAAGTTTTGGCCTCGATCCGAAATCAATAGGTGTGAGAAATTGGACAATTCAAGTTCAACGGCAGTTCGTTCCTAATTGGAGTAGTTGGTGTATTCCATACTTCCAACGATTGGATTTCACTCAAAACTCACCAAATGATTCCTCCCACCATATTATGATGTTGCCCAAGTTTTGGGCTCGATCCGAAATCAATAGGTGTTCCAAATTGGACAATTCAAGTTCAACGGCAGTTCGTTCCTAATTGGAGTGGTTGGTGTATTCCATACTTCTAGCGATTGGATTTCACTCAAAACTCACCAAATGACTCCTCCCACCATATTATGATGTAGCCCATGTTTCGGGCTCGATCCGAAATCAATAGGTGTTCCAAATTGGACAATTCAAGTTGAACGGCAGTTCGTTCCTAATTGGAGTGGTTGGTGTATTCCATACTTCTAGCGATTGGATTTTACTCAAAACTCACCAAATGACTCCTCCCACCATATTATGATGTTGCCCAAGTTTTGGGCTCGATCCGAAATCAATAGGTGTGAGAAACTGGACAATTCAAGTTCAACGGCAGTTCGTTCCTAATTGGAGTGGTTGGTGTATTCCATATTTCTAGCGATTGGATTTCACCCCAAACTAACCAAATGACTCCTCCCCCCATATTATGATGTTTCCCAAGTTTTGGGCTCGATCCGAAATCAATAGGTGTGAGAAATTGAAAATTCAAGTTTAACGGCAGTTCGTTCCTAATTGGAGTGGTTGGTGTATTCCATACCTCTAGCGATTGGATTTCACTCAAAACTCACCAAATGACTCCTCCCACCATATTATGATGTTGCACAAGTTTGGGGTTCGATCCGAAATCAATAGGTGTGAAAAATTGGACAATTCAACTTGAACGGTAGCTCGTTCCTAATGGGAGTGGTTGGTGTATTCCATACTTCTAGCGATTGGATTTCACTCAAAACTAACCAAAGGACTGCTCCCACCATATTATGATGTTGCCCAAGTTTTGGGCTCGATCCGAAATCAAAAGGTGTGACAAATTGGACAATTCAAGTTCAACGGCAGTTCGTTCCTAATTGGTGTGGTTGGTGTATTCCATACTTCTAGCGATTGGATTTCACTCAAAACTCACCAAATGACTCCACCCACCATATTATGATGTTGCCCAAGTTTTGGGCTCGATCCGAAATCAATAGGTGTGAGAAATTGGACAATTCAAGTTCAACGGCAGTTCATTCCCAATTGGAGTGGTTGGTGGATTCCATACTTCTAGCGATTGGATTACACTCAAAACTCACCAAATGACTCCTCCCACCATATTCATGTTGTCCAAGTTTGGGGCTCGATCCGAAATCAATAGGTGTGAGAATTTGGACAATTCATGTTCAATGGCAGTTCGTTCCTATTTGGTGTGGTTGGTGGCGATTGGATTTCACTCAAAACTCACCAAATGACTCCTCCCACCGTATTATGATGTTGCAAAAGTTTTGGGCTCAATCAGAAATTAATTTGTGTGAGAAATTGGACAATTCAATTTCAACGGCAGTTCGTTCCTAATTGGTGTGGTTGGTGTATTCCCAACTTCTACCGATTGGATTTCACTCAAAACTCACCAAATGCCTCCCCCCACCATATTGATATGTTGCCCAAGTTTGGGGCTCGATCCGAAATCAATAGGTGTGAGAAATTGGTCTGTTCAATTTCAACGACAGTTCTTTCCTAATTGGAGTGGTTGGTGTATTAGATACATCAAGCGATTGGATTTCACTCAAAACTCACCAAATGACTCCTCCCACCATATTATGATGTTGCCCAAGTTTTGGGCTCGATCCGAAATCAATAGGTGTTCCAAATTGGACAATTCAAGTTCAACGGCATTTCGTTCCTAATTGGAGTGGTTGGTGTATTCCATACTTCTGGCGATTGGATTTCACTCAAAACTCACCAAATGACTTCTCCCACCATATGATGATGTTGCCCAAGTTTTGGGCTCGATCCGAAATCAATAGGTGTTCCAAATTGGACAATTCAAGTTCAACGGCAGTTCGTTCCTAATTGGAGTGGTTGGTGTATTCCATACTTCTGGCGATTGGATTTCACTCAAGATTCACCAAATGACTCCTCACACCATATTATGATGTTGCCCAAGTTTTGGGCTCGATCCAAAATCAATAGGTGTGAGAAATTGGAAAATTCAAGTTCAACGGCAGTTCGTTCCTAATTGGAGTGGTTGGTGTATTCCATACTTCTAGCGATTGGATTTCCCTCAAAACTCACCAAATGACTCCTCCCACCATATTATGATGTTGCCCAAGTTTTGGGATCGATCAGAAATCAATACGTGTGACAAATTGGACAATTCAATTTCAACGGCAGTTCGTTCCTAATTGGAGTGGTTGGTGTATTCCATACTTCTAGCGATTGGATTTCACTCAAAACTCACCAAATGACGCCTCCCACCACATTATGATGTTGCCCAAGTTTTGGGCTCGATCCGAAATCAATAGGTGTGAGAAATTGTACAATTCAAGTTGAACGGCAGTTCGTTCCTAATTGGAGTGGTTGGTGTATTCCATACTTCTAGCGATTGGATTTCCCTCAAAACTCACCAAATGACTCCTCCCACCATATTATGATGTTGCCCAAGTTTTGGGCTCGATCCGAAATCAATAGGTGTTCCAAATTGGACAATTCAAGTTCAACGGCAGTTCGTTCCCAATTGGAGTGGTTGGTGTATTCCATACCTCTAGCGATTGGATTTCACTCAACACTCACCAAATGACTCCTCCCACCATATTATGATGTTGCCCAAGTTTTGGGCTCGATCCGAAATCAATAGGTGTTCCAAATTGGAAAACTCAAGTATAACGGCAGTTCGTTCCAAATTGGAGTGGTTGGTGTATTCCATACTTCTAGCGATTGGATTTCACCCAAAACTCAATAAATGACTCCTCCCACCATATTATGATGTTGCCCAAGTTTTGGGCTCGATCCGAAATCAATAGGTGTGAGAAATTGGACAATTCAATTTCAACGGCAGTTCGTTCCTAATTGGAGTGGTTGGTGTATTCCATACTTCTAGCGATTGGATTTCACTCAAAACTCACCAAATGACGCCTCCCACCACATTATGATGTTGCCCAAGTTTTGGGCTCGATCCGAAATCAATAGGTGTGAGAAATTGGACAATTCAAGTTGAACGGCAGTTCGTTCCTAATTGGAGTGGTTGGTGTATTCCACACTTCTTGCGATTGGATTTCACTCAAAACTCACCAAATGACTCCTCCCACCATATTATGATGTTGCCCATGTTTTGGGCTCGATCCGAAATCAATAGGTGTGAGAAATTGGACAATTCAAGTTCAACGGCAGTTCGTTCCTAATTGGCGTGGTTGGTGTATTCCATACTTCTAGCGAATGGATTTCACCCAAAACTCACACATGACTCCTCCCACCATATTATGATGTTGCCCAAGTTTTCGGCTTGATCTGAAATCAATAGGCGTGAGAAATTGGACAATTCAAGCTCAACGGCAGTTCTTTCCTAATTGGAGTGGTTGGTGTATTCCATACTTCTAGCAATTGGATTTCACTCAAAACTCACCAAATGACTCCTCCCACCATATTACGAAGTTGCCCAAGTTTTGGGCTCGATCCGAAATCAAAAGGTATGAGAAATTGGACAATTCAAGTTCAACGGCAGTTCGTTCCTAATTGGTGTGGTTCGTGTATTCCATACTTCTATCGATTGGATTTCACTCAAAACTCACCAAATGACTCCTCCCACCATATTATGACGTTGCCCAAGTTTTGGGCTCGATACGAAATCAATAGGTGTGAGAAATTGGACAATTCAAGTTCAACGGCAGTTCGTTCCTAATTGGAGTGGTTGGTGTATTCCATACTTCTAGCGATTGGATTCCACTCAAAACTCACCAAATGACTCCTCCCACCATATTATGATGTTGCCCAAGTTTTGGGCTCGATCCGATATCAATAGGCGTTCAAAATTGGACAATTCAAGTTCAACGGCAGTTCGTTCCTAATTGGAGTGGTTCGTGTATTCCTTACTTCTAGCGATTGGATTTCACTCAAAACTCACCAAATGACACCTCCCACCATATTATGATGTTGCCCAAGTTTTGGGCTCGATCCGAAATCAATAGGTGTTCCAAATTGGACAATTCAAGTTCAACGGCAGTTCGTTCCTAATTGGAGTGGTTGGTGTATTCCATACTTCTAGCGATTGGATTTCACTCAAACTCACCAAGTGACTCCTCCCACCATATTATGAGGTTGCCAAAGTTTTGGGCTCGATCCGAAATAAATAGGTGTTAGAAATTGGACAAATCAAGTTCAACGGCAGTTCGTTCCTAATTGGAGTGGTTGGTGTATTCCATACTTGTAGTGATTGGATTTCACTCAAAACTCACAAAATGACTCCTCCCACCATATTATGATGTTGCCCAAGTTTTGGGCTCGATCCGAAATCAATAGGTGTGAGAAATTTTACAATTCAAGTTCGACGGCAGTTCATTCCTAATTGGAGTGGTTGGCGTATTCCATACTTCTAGCGATTGGATTTCACTCAAAACTCACCAAATGACTCCTCCCACCATATTATGATGTTGCCCATGTTTGGAGCACGATTCGAAATCAATAGCTGTGAGAAATTGGACAATTCAAGTTCAGCGGCAGTTCGTTCCTAATTGGAGTGGTTGGTGTATTCCATACTTCTAGCGATTGGATTTCACCCAAAACTCACCAAATGACTCCTCCCACCATATTATCATGTTGCACAAGTTTTGGGCTCAATCGGAAACAATAGGTGTGAGAAATTGGACAATTCAAGTTCAACGGCTGTTCGTTCCTAATTGGAGTGGTTGGTGTATTCCACACTTCTAGCGATTGGATTTAACCCAAAACTCACGAAATGACATCTCCCACCATATTATCATGTTGCCCAGGTTTTTGGCTCCATCCGAAATCAATAGGTGTGAGAAATTGGACAATTCAAGTTCAACGGCAGTTCGTTCCTAATTAGAGTGGTTGGTGTATTCCGTACTTCTAGCGATTGGATTTCACTCAAAACTCACCAAATGACTCCTCCCACCATATTATGAAGTTGCCCAAGTTTTGGGCCCGATCCGAAATCAATATGTGTGAGAAATTGTACAATTCAAGTTCAACGGCAGTTCGTTCCTAATTGGAGTGGTTGGTGTATTCCACACTTCTAGCGATTAGATTTCTCTCAAAACTCACAAAATGACTCCTCCCACCATATTATGATTTTGCCCAAGTTTTGGGCTCAATCCGATATCAATAGGTTTGAGAAATTGGACAATTCAAGTTCAGCGGCAGTTCGTTCCTAATTGGATTCCATACTTCTAGCGATTGGATTTCACCCAAAACTCACCAAATGACCCCTCCGACCATATTATCATGTTGCCCAGGTTTTGGGCTCGATCCGAAATCAATAGGTTTGAGAAATTGGACAATTCAAGTTCAACGGCAGTTCGTTCCTAATTGGAGGGGTTGGTGTAGTCCATACTTCTAGCTAATTGATTTCACTCAAAACTCACCAAATGACTCCTCCCACCATATTATGATGTTGCCCAAGTTTTGGGCTCGATACGAAATCAATAGGTGTGAGAAATTGGACAATTCAAGTTCAACGGCAGTTCGTTCCTAATTGGAGTGGTTGGTGTATTCCATACTTCTAGCGATTGGATGTCAACCAAAACTCACCAAATGACCCCGCCCACCATATTATCATGTTGCCCAGGTTTTGGGCTCGATCCGAAATCAATAGGTGTGAGAAATTGGACAATTCAAGTTCAACGGCAGTTCGTTCCTAATTGGAGTGGTTGGTGTATTCCATACTTCTAGCGATTGGATTTCACTCAAAACTCACCAAATGACTCCTCCCACCATATTACGAAGTTGCCCAAGTTTTGGGCTCGATCTGAAATCAATAGGTGTGAGAAATTGGACAATTCAAGTTCAACGGCAGTTCGTTCCTAATTGGAGTGGTCGGTGTATTCCACACTTCTAGCGATTGGATGTCACTCAAAACTCACCAAATGACTCCCCCCACCATATTATGAAGTTGCCCAAGTTTTGGGCTCGATCCGAAATCAAAAGGTATGAGAAATTGGACAATTCAAGTTCAACGGCAGTTCGTTCCTAATTGGAGTGGTTCGTGTATTCCATACTTCTAGCGATTGGATTTCACTCAAAACTCACCAAATGACTCCTCCCACCATATTATGACGTTGCCCAAGTTTTGGGCTCGATACGAAATCAATAGGTGTGAGAAATTGGACAATTCAAGTTCAACGGCAGTTCGTTCCTAATTGGAGTGGTTGGTGTATTCCATACTTCTAGCGATTGGATTTCACTCAAAACTCACCAAATGACTCCTCCCACCATATTACGAAGTTGCCCAAGTTTTGGGCTCGATCTGAAATCAATAGGTGTGAGAAATTGGACAATTCAATTTCAACGGTAGTTCGTTCCTAATTGGAGTGGTCGGTGTATTCCACACTTCTAGCGATTGGATTTCACTCAAAACTCACCAAATGACTCCCCCCACCATATTATGAAGTGGCCCAAGTTTTGGGCTCGATCCGAAATCAAAAGGTATGAGAAATTGGACAATTCAAGTTCAACGGCAGTTCGTTCCTAATTGGAGTGGTTTGTGTATTCCATACTTCTAGCGATTGGATTTCACTCAAAACTCACCAAATGACTCCTCCCACCATATTATGATGTTGCCCAAGTTTTGGGCTCGATCCGAAATCAATAGGTGTGAGAATTTGGTCAATTCAAGTTCAACGGCAGTTCGTTCCTAATTGGAGTGGTTGGTGTATTCCGTATTTCTAGCGATTGGATTTCACTCAAAACTCACCAAACGACTCCTCCCACCATATTATGATGTTGCCCAAGTTTTGGGCTCGAACCGAAATCAATAGGTGTTCAAAATTGGACAATTCATGCTGAACGGCAGTTCGTTCCTAATTGGAGTGGTTGGTGTATACCATACTTCTAGCGATTGGATTTCACTCAAAACTCACCAAATGACTCCTCCCACCATATTATGATGTTGCCCAAGTTTTGGGCTCGATCCGAAATCAGTAGGTGTTCCAAATTGGACAATTCAAGTTCAACGGCAGTTCGTTCCTAATTGGAGTGGTTGGTGTATTCCATACTTCTAGCGATTGGATTTCACTCAAAACTCACCAAATGACTCCTCCCACCATATTATGATGTTGCCCAAGTTTTGGGCTCGATCCGAAATCAATAGGTGTGAGAATTTGGTCAATTCAAGTTCAACGGCAGTTCGTTCCTAATTGGAGTGGTTAGTGTATTCCGTATTTCTAGCGATTGGATTTGACGCAAAACTCCCCAACTGACTCCTCCCACCATATTATGATGTTGCCCAAGTTTGGGGCTCGATCCGAAATCAATAGGTGTTCCAAGTTGGACAATTCAAGTTCAACGGCAGTTCGTTCCTAATTGGAGTGGTTGGTGTATTCCGTACTTCTAGCGATTGGATTTCACTCAAAACTCACCAAATGACTCCTCCCACCATATTATGATGTTGCCCATGTTTTGGGCTCGATACGAAATAAATAGGTGTTCCAAATTGGACAATTCAAGTTCAACGGCAGTTCGTTCCTAATTGGAGTGGTTGGTGTATTCCATACTTCTAGCGATTGGATCTCACTCAAAACTCACCAAATGACTACTCCCACCATATTATGCTGTTGCCCAAGTTTTCGGCTCGATCCGAAATCAATAGGTGTTCCAAATTGGACAATTCAAGTTCAACGGCAGTTCGTTCCTAATTGGAGTGGTTGGTGTATTCCATACTTCTAGCGATTGGATTTCACTCAAAACTCACCAAATGACTCCTCCCACGATATTATGATGTTGCCCAAGTTTTGGGCTCGATCCGAAATCAATAGGTGTTCCAAATTGGACAATTCAAGTTCAACGGCAATTCGTTCCTAATTGGAGTGGTTGGTGTATTCCATACTTCTAGCGATTGGATTTCACTCAAAACTCACCAAATGACTCCTCCCACCATATTATGATGTTGCCCAAGTTTTGGGCTCGATCCGAAATCAATAGGTGTGAGAAATTGGACAATTCAAGTTCAACGGCAGTTCGTTCCTAATTGGAGTGGTTGGTGTATTCCATACTTCTAGCGATTGGATTTCACTCAAACCTCACCAAATGACTCCTCCCACCATATTATGATGTTGCCCAAGTTTTGGGCTCGATCCGTAATCAATAGGTGTGAGAAATTGGTCAATTCAACTTCAACGGCATTTCGTTCCTAATTGGAGTGGTTGGGGTATTCCATACTTCTAGCTATTGGATTTCACTCAAAACTCACCAAATGACTCCTCCCACCATATTATGATGTTGCCCAAGTTTTGGGCTCGATCCGAAATCAATAGGTGTTCCAAATTGGACAATTCAAGTTCAACGGCAGTTCGTTCCTAATTGGAGTGGTTGGTGTATTCCATACTTCTAGCGATTGGATTTCACTCAAAACTCACCAAATGACTCCTCCCACCATATTATGATGTTGCCCAAGTTTTGGGCTCGATCCGAAATCAATAGGTGTGAGAAATTGGACAATTCAAGTTCAACGGCAGTTCGTTCCTAATTGGAGTGGTTGGTATATTCCATACTTCTAGCGATTGGATTTCACTCAAACCTCACCAAATGACTCCTCCCGCCATATTATGATGTTGCCCAAGTTTTGGGCTCGATCCGTAATCAATAGGTGTGAGAAATTGGTCCATTCAACTTCAACGGCATTTCGTTCCTAATTGGAGTGGTTGCGGTATTCCATACTTCTAGCGATTGGATTTCACTCAAAACTCACCAAATGACTCCTCCCACCATATTATGATGTTGCCCAAGTTTTGGGCTCGATCCGAAATCAATAGGTGTTCCAAATTGGACAATTCAAGTTCAACGGCATTTCGTTCCTAATTGGAGTGGTTCGTGTATTCCATACTTCTAGCGATTGGATTTCACTCAAAACCCACCAATGACTCCTCCCACCATATTACGATGTTGCCCAAGTTTTGGGCTCGATCCGAAATCAATAGGAGTTCCAAATTGGACAATTCAAGTTCAACGGCAGTTCGTTCCTAATTGGAGTGGTTGGTGTATTCCATACTTCTAGCGATTGGATTTCACTCAAACCACACCAAACGACTCCTCCCACCATATTATGTTGTTGCCCAAGTTTTGGGCTTGATCCGAAATCAATAGGTGTGAGAAATTGGACAATTCAAGTTCAACGGCAGTTCGTTCCTAATTGGCGTGGTTGGTGTATTCCATACTTCTAGCGATTGGATTTCCCCCAAAACTCACCAAATGACTTCTCCCACCATATTATCATGTTTCCCAAGTTTTTGGCTCAATCGGAAATGAATAGGTGTGAGAAATTGGACAATTCAAGTTCAACGGCAGTTCGTTCCTAATTGGCGTGGTTGGTGTATTCCATACTTCTAGCGATTGGATTTCCCCCAAAACTCACCAAATGACTTCTCCCACCATATTATCATGTTGCCCAAGTCTTTGGATCAATCGGAAATCAATAGGTGTGAGAAATTGGACAATTGAAGTTCAACGGCAGTTCGTGGAAATTGGAGTGGTTGGTGTATTGCATACTTCTGGCGATTGGATTTCACTCAAAACTCACCAAATGAGTCCTCCCACCATATTATGATGTTGCCCAAGTTTTGGGCTCGATCCGAAATCAATAGGTGTGAGAAATTGGACAATTCAAGTTCAACGGCAGTTCGTTCCTAATTGGCGTGGTTGGTGTATTCCATACTTCTAGCGAATGGATTTCACCCAAAACTCACACATGACTCCTCCCACCATATTATGATGTTGCCCAAGTTTTGGGCTTGATCTGAAATCAATAGGCGTGAGAAATTGGACAATTCAAGCTCAACGGCAGTTCTTTCCTAATTGGAGTGGTTGGTGTATTCCATACTTCTAGCAATTGGATTTCACTCAAAACTCACCAAATGACTCCTCCCACCAGATTACGAAGTTGCCCAAGTTTTGGGCTCGATCCGAAATCAATAGGTGTGAGAAATTCGACAATTCCAGTTCAATGGCAGTTCGTTCCTAAGTGGAATGGTTGGTGTATTCCAGACATCTAGCGATTGGATTTCACTCAAAACTCACCAAATGACTCTTCCCACCATATTATGACGTTACCCAAATTTTGGGCTCGATCCGATATCAATAGGTGTGAGAAATTGGACAATTCAAGTTCAACGGCAGTTCGTTTCTAATTGGAGTGGTTGGTGTATTCCAAACTTCTAGCGATTGGATTTCACTCAAAACTCACAAAATGACTCCTCCCACCATACTATGATGTTGCTCAAGTTTTGGGCTCGATCCAAAATCAATTGGTGTGAGAAATTGGACAATTCAAGTTCAACGACAGTTCGTTCCTAATTGGAGTGGTTGGTGTATTCCATACTTCTAGCGATTGGATTTCACTCAAAACTCACCAAATGACTCCTCCCACCAGATTACGAAGTTGCCCAAGTTTTGGGCTCGATCCGAAATCAATAGGTGTGAGAAATTCGACAATTCCAGTTCAATGGCAGTTCGTTCCTAAGTGGAGTGGTTGGTGTATTCCAGACATCTAGCGATTGGATTTCACTCAAAACTCACCAAATGACTCCTCCCACCATATTATGATGTTGCCCAAGTTTGGGGCTCTATCCGAAATCAATAGGTATGAGAAATTGGACAATTCAAGTTCAACGGCAGTTCGTTCCTAATTCGAGTGGTTGGTGTATTCCATACTTCTAGCGATTGGATTTCACTCAAAACTCACCAAATGACTCCTCCCACCAGATTACGAAGTTGCCCAAGTTTTGGGCTCGATCCGAAATCAATAGGTGTGAGAAATTCGACAATTCCAGTTCAATGGCAGTTCGTTCCTAAGTGGAGTGGTTTGTGTATTCCAGACATCTAGCGATTGGATTTCACTCAAAACTCACCAAATGACTCCTCCCACAAGATTACGAAGTTGCCCAAGTTTTGGGCTCGATCCGAAATCAATAGGTGTGAGAAATTCGACAATTCCAGTTCAATGGCAGTTCGTTCCTAAGTGGAGTGGTTGGTGTATTCCAGACATCTAGCGATTGGATTTCACTCAAAACTCACCAAATGACTCCTCCCACCATATTATGTTGTTGCCCAAGTTTCGGGCTCGATCCGAAATCAGTAGGTGTTCCAAATTGGACAATTCAAGTTCAACGGCAGTTCATTCCTAATTGGAGTGGTTGGTGTATTCCATACTTCTAGCGATTGGATTTCACTCAAAACTCACCAAATGACTCCTCCCACCATATTATGATGTTGCCCAAGTTTTGGGCTCGATCTGAAATCAAGAGGTGTGAGAAATTGGACAATTCAAGTTCAACGGCAGTTCGTTCCTAATTCGAGTGGTTGGTGTATTCCATACTTCTAGCGATTGGATTTCACTCAAAACTCACAAAATGACTCCTCCCACCATATTATGACGTTGCCCAAGTTTTGGGCTTGATAAGAAATCAATAGGTGTGAGAAATTGGTCAATTCAAGTTCAACGGTAGTTCGTTCCTAATTGTAGTGGTTGGTGTATTCCATACTTCTAGCGATTGGATTTCACTCAAAACAAACCGAATGACTCCTCCCACCATATTACGAAGTTGCCCAAGTTTTGGGCTCGATCCGAAATCAAAAGGTATGAGAAATTGGACAATTCAAGTTCAACGGCAGTTCGTTCCTAATTGGTGTGGTTCGTGTATTCCATACTTCTATCGATTGGATTTCACTCAAAACTCACCAAATGACTCCTCCCACCATATTATGACGTTGCCCAAGTTTTGGGCTCGATACGAAATCAATAGGTGTGAGAAATTGGACAATTCAAGTTCAACGGCAGTTCGTTCCTAATTGGAGTGGTTGGTGTATTCCATACTTCTAGCGATTGGATTCCACTCAAAACTCACCAAATGACTCCTCCCACCATATTATGATGTTGCCCAAGTTTTGGCTCGATCCGATATCAATAGGTGTTCAAAATTGGACAATTCAAGTTCAACGGCAGTTCGTTCCTAATTGGAGTGGTTCGTGTATTCCTTACTTCTAGCGATTGGATTTCACTCAAAACTCACCAAATGACACCTCCCACCATATTATGATGTTGCCCAAGTTTTGGGCTCGATCCGAAATCAATAGGTGTTCCAAATTGGACAATTCAAGTTCAACGGCAGTTCGTTCCTAATTGGAGTGGTTGGTGTATTCCATACTTCTAGCGATTGGATTTCACTCAAACTCACCAAGTGACTCCTCCCACCATATTATGAGGTTGCCAAAGTTTTGGGCTCGATCCGAAATAAATAGGTGTTAGAAATTGGACAAATCAAGTTCAACGGCAGTTCGTTCCTAATTGGAGTGGTTGGTGTATTCCATACTTGTAGTGATTGGATTTCACTCAAAACTCACAAAATGACTCCTCCCACCATATTATGATGTTGCCCAAGTTTTGGGCTCGATCCGAAATCAATAGGTGTGAGAAATTTTACAATTCAAGTTCGACGGCAGTTCATTCCTAATTGGAGTGGTTGGCGTATTCCATACTTCTAGCGATTGGATTTCACTCAAAACTCACCAAATGACTCCTCCCACCATATTATGATGTTGCCCATGTTTGGAGCACGATTCGAAATCAATAGCTGTGAGAAATTGGACAATTCAAGTTCAGCGGCAGTTCGTTCCTAATTGGAGTGGTTGGTGTATTCCATACTTCTAGCGATTGGATTTCACCCAAAACTCACCAAATGACTCCTCCCACCATATTATCATGTTGCACAAGTTTTGGGCTCAATCGGAAACAATAGGTGTGAGAAATTGGACAATTCAAGTTCAACGGCTGTTCGTTCCTAATTGGAGTGGTTGGTGTATTCCACACTTCTAGCGATTGGATTTAACCCAAAACTCACGAAATGACATCTCCCACCATATTATCATGTTGCCCAGGTTTTTGGCTCCATCCGAAATCAATAGGTGTGAGAAATTGGACAATTCAAGTTCAACGGCAGTTCGTTCCTAATTAGAGTGGTTGGTGTATTCCGTACTTCTAGCGATTGGATTTCACTCAAAACTCACCAAATGACTCCTCCCACCATATTATGAAGTTGCCCAAGTTTTGGGCCCGATCCGAAATCAATATGTGTGAGAAATTGTACAATTCAAGTTCAACGGCAGTTCGTTCCTAATTGGAGTGGTTGGTGTATTCCACACTTCTAGCGATTAGATTTCTCTCAAAACTCACAAAATGACTCCTCCCACCATATTATGATTTTGCCCAAGTTTTGGGCTCAATCCGATATCAATAGGTTTGAGAAATTGGACAATTCAAGTTCAGCGGCAGTTCGTTCCTAATTGGAGTGGTTGGTGTATTCCATACTTCTAGCGATTGGATTTCACCCAAAACTCACCAAATGACCCCTCCGACCATATTATCATGTTGCCCAGGTTTTGGGCTCGATCCGAAATCAATAGGTTTGAGAAATTGGACAATTCAAGTTCAACGGCAGTTCGTTCCTAATTGGAGGGGTTGGTGTAGTCCATACTTCTAGCTAATTGATTTCACTCAAAACTCACCAAATGACTCCTCCCACCATATTATGATGTTGCCCATGTTTTGGGCTCGATACGAAATCAATAGGTGTGAGAAATTGGACAATTCAAGTTCAACGGCAGTTCGTTCCTAATTGGAGTGGTTGGTGTATTCCATACTTCTAGCGATTGGATGTCAACCAAAACTCACCAAATGACCCCGCCCACCATATTATCATGTTGCCCAGGTTTTGGGCTCGATCCGAAATCAATAGGTGTGAGAAATTGGACAATTCAAGTTCAACGGCAGTTCGTTCCTAATTGGAGTGGTTGGTGTATTCCATACTTCTAGCGATTGGATTTCACTCAAAACTCACCAAATGACTCCTCCCACCATATTACGAAGTTGCCCAAGTTTTGGGCTCGATCTGAAATCAATAGGTGTGAGAAATTGGACAATTCAAGTTCAACGGCAGTTCGTTCCTAATTGGAGTGGTCGGTGTATTCCACACTTCTAGCGATTGGATGTCACTCAAAACTCACCAAATGACTCCCCCCACCATATTATGAAGTTGCCCAAGTTTTGGGCTCGATCCGAAATCAAAAGGTATGAGAAATTGGACAATTCAAGTTCAACGGCAGTTCGTTCCTAATTGGAGTGGTTCGTGTATTCCATACTTCTAGCGATTGGATTTCACTCAAAACTCACCAAATGACTCCTCCCACCATATTATGACGTTGCCCAAGTTTTGGGCTCGATACGAAATCAATAGGTGTGAGAAATTGGACAATTCAAGTTCAACGGCAGTTCGTTCCTAATTGGAGTGGTTGGTGTATTCCATACTTCTAGCGATTGGATTTCACTCAAAACTCACCAAATGACTCCTCCCACCATATTACGAAGTTGCCCAAGTTTTGGGCTCGATCTGAAATCAATAGGTGTGAGAAATTGGACAATTCAATTTCAACGGCAGTTCGTTCCTAATTGGAGTGGTCGGTGTATTCCACACTTCTAGCGATTGGATTTCACTCAAAACTCACCAAATGACTCCCCCCACCATATTATGAAGTGGCCCAAGTTTTGGGCTCGATCCGAAATCAAAAGGTATGAGAAATTGGACAATTCAAGTTCAACGGCAGTTCGTTCCTAATTGGAGTGGTTTGTGTATTCCATACTTCTAGCGATTGGATTTCACTCAAAACTCACCAAATGACTCCTCCCACCATATTATGATGTTGCCCAAGTTTTGGGCTCGATCCGAAATCAATAGGTGTGAGAATTTGGTCAATTCAAGTTCAACGGCAGTTCGTTCCTAATTGGAGTGGTTGGTGTATTCCGTATTTCTAGCGATTGGATTTCACTCAAAACTCACCAAACGACTCCTCCCACCATATTATGATGTTGCCCAAGTTTTGGGCTCGAACCGAAATCAATAGGTGTTCAAAATTGGACAATTCATGCTGAACGGCAGTTCGTTCCTAATTGGAGTGGTTGGTGTATACCATACTTCTAGCGATTGGATTTCACTCAAAACTCACCAAATGACTCCTCCCACCATATTATGATGTTGCCCAAGTTTTGGGCTCGATCCGAAATCAGTAGGTGTTCCAAATTGGACAATTCAAGTTCAACGGCAGTTCGTTCCTAATTGGAGTGGTTGGTGTATTCCATACTTCTAGCGATTGGATTTCACTCAAAACTCACCAAATGACTCCTCCCACCATATTATGATGTTGCCCAAGTTTTGGGCTCGATCCGAAATCAATAGGTGTGAGAATTTGGTCAATTCAAGTTCAACGGCAGTTCGTTCCTAATTGGAGTGGTTAGTGTATTCCGTATTTCTAGCGATTGGATTTGACGCAAAACTCCCCAACTGACTCCTCCCACCATATTATGATGTTGCCCAAGTTTGGGGCTCGATCCGAAATCAATAGGTGTTCCAAGTTGGACAATTCAAGTTCAACGGCAGTTCGTTCCTAATTGGAGTGGTTGGTGTATTCCGTACTTCTAGCGATTGGATTTCACTCAAAACTCACCAAATGACTCCTCCCACCATATTATGATGTTGCCCATGTTTTGGGCTCGATACGAAATAAATAGGTGTTCCAAATTGGACAATTCAAGTTCAACGGCAGTTCGTTCCTAATTGGAGTGGTTGGTGTATTCCATACTTCTAGCGATTGGATCTCACTCAAAACTCACCAAATGACTACTCCCACCATATTATGCTGTTGCCCAAGTTTTCGGCTCGATCCGAAATCAATAGGTGTTCCAAATTGGACAATTCAAGTTCAACGGCAGTTCGTTCCTAATTGGAGTGGTTGGTGTATTCCATACTTCTAGCGATTGGATTTCACTCAAAACTCACCAAATGACTCCTCCCACGATATTATGATGTTGCCCAAGTTTTGGGCTCGATCCGAAATCAATAGGTGTTCCAAATTGGACAATTCAAGTTCAACGGCAATTCGTTCCTAATTGGAGTGGTTGGTGTATTCCATACTTCTAGCGATTGGATTTCACTCAAAACTCACCAAATGACTCCTCCCACCATATTATGATGTTGCCCAAGTTTTGGGCTCGATCCGAAATCAATAGGTGTGAGAAATTGGACAATTCAAGTTCAACGGCAGTTCGTTCCTAATTGGAGTGGTTGGTGTATTCCATACTTCTAGCGATTGGATTTCACTCAAACCTCACCAAATGACTCCTCCCACCATATTATGATGTTGCCCAAGTTTTGGGCTCGATCCGTAATCAATAGGTGTGAGAAATTGGTCAATTCAACTTCAACGGCATTTCGTTCCTAATTGGAGTGGTTGGGGTATTCCATACTTCTAGCTATTGGATTTCACTCAAAACTCACCAAATGACTCCTCCCACCATATTATGATGTTGCCCAAGTTTTGGGCTCGATCCGAAATCAATAGGTGTTCCAAATTGGACAATTCAAGTTCAACGGCAGTTCGTTCCTAATTGGAGTGGTTGGTGTATTCCATACTTCTAGCGATTGGATTTCACTCAAAACTCACCAAATGACTCCTCCCACCATATTATGATGTTGCCCAAGTTTTGGGCTCGATCCGAAATCAATAGGTGTGAGAAATTGGACAATTCAAGTTCAACGGCAGTTCGTTCCTAATTGGAGTGGTTGGTATATTCCATACTTCTAGCGATTGGATTTCACTCAAACCTCACCAAATGACTCCTCCCGCCATATTATGATGTTGCCCAAGTTTTGGGCTCGATCCGTAATCAATAGGTGTGAGAAATTGGTCCATTCAACTTCAACGGCATTTCGTTCCTAATTGGAGTGGTTGCGGTATTCCATACTTCTAGCGATTGGATTTCACTCAAAACTCACCAAATGACTCCTCCCACCATATTATGATGTTGCCCAAGTTTTGGGCTCGATCCGAAATCAATAGGTGTTCCAAATTGGACAATTCAAGTTCAACGGCATTTCGTTCCTAATTGGAGTGGTTCGTGTATTCCATACTTCTAGCGATTGGATTTCACTCAAAACCCACCAATGACTCCTCCCACCATATTACGATGTTGCCCAAGTTTTGGGCTCGATCCGAAATCAATAGGAGTTCCAAATTGGACAATTCAAGTTCAACGGCAGTTCGTTCCTAATTGGAGTGGTTGGTGTATTCCATACTTCTAGCGATTGGATTTCACTCAAAACTCACCAAATGACTCCTCCCACCATATTATGATGTTGCCCAAGTTTTGGGCTCGATCCGAAATCAATAGGTGTTCCAAATTGGACAATTCAAGTTCAACGGCAGTTCATTCTTAATTGGAGTGGTTGGTGTATTCCATACTTCTAGCGATTGGATTTCACTCAAAACTCACCAAACGACTCCTCCCACCATATTATGATGTTGCCCAAGTTTTGGGCTCGAACCGAAATCAATAGGTGTTCAAAATTGGACAATTCATGCTGAACGGCAGTTCGTTCCTAATTGGAGTGGTTGGTGTATACCATACTTCTAGCGATTGGATTTCACTCAAAACTCACCAAATGACTCCTCCCACCATATTATGATGTTGCCCAAGTTTTGGGCTCGATCCGAAATCAATAGGTGTTCCAAATTGGACAATTCAAGTTCAACGGCAGTTCTTTCCTAATTGGAGTGGTTGGTGTATTCCATACTTCTAGCGATTGGATTTCACTCAAAACTCACCAAATGACTCCTCCCACCATATTATGATGTTGCCCAAGTTTTGGGCTCGATCCGAAATCAATAGGTGTTCCAAATTGGACAATTCAAGTTCAACGGCAGTTCATTCTTAATTGGAGTGGTTGGTGTATTCCATACTTCTAGCGATTGGATTTCACTCAAAACTCACCAAACGACTCCTCCCACCATATTATGATGTTGCCCAAGTTTTGGGCTCGAACCGAAATCAATAGGTGTTCAAAATTGGACAATTCATGCTGAACGGCAGTTCGTTCCTAATTGGAGTGGTTGGTGTATACCATACTTCTAGCGATTGGATTTCACTCAAAACTCACCAAATGACTCCTCCCACCATATTATGATGTTGCCCAAGTTTTGGGCTCGATCCGAAATCAGTAGGTGTTCCAAATTGGACAATTCAAGTTCAACGGCAGTTCGTTCCTAATTGGAGTGGTTGGTGTATTCCATACTTCTAGCGATTGGATTTCACTCAAAACTCACCAAATGACTCCTCCCACCATATTATGATGTTGCCCAAGTTTTGGGCTCGATACGAAATCAATAGGTGTGAGAAATTGGACAATTCAAGTTCAACGGCAGTTCGTTCCTAATTGGAGTGGTTGGTGTATTCCATACTTCTAGCGATTGGATGTCAACCAAAACTCACCAAATGACCCCGCCCACCATATTATCATGTTGCCCAGGTTTTGGGCTCGATCCGAAATCAATAGGTGTGAGAAATTGGACAATTCAAGTTCAACGGCAGTTCGTTCCTAATTGGAGTGGTTGGTGTATTCCATACTTCTAGCGATTGGATTTCACTCAAAACTCACCAAATGACTCCTCCCACCATATTACGAAGCTGCCCAAGTTTTGGGCTCGATCTGAAATCAATAGGTGTGAGAAATTGGACAATTCAAGTTCAACGGCAGTTCGTTCCTAATTGGAGTGGTCGGTGTATTCCACACTTCTAGCGATTGGATGTCACTCAAAACTCACCAAATGACTCCCCCCACCATATTATGAAGTTGCCCAAGTTTTGGGCTCGATCCGAAATCAAAAGGTATGAGAAATTGGACAATTCAAGTTCAACGGCAGTTCGTTCCTAATTGGAGTGGTTCGTGTATTCCATACTTCTAGCGATTGGATTTCACTCAAAACTCACCAAATGACTCCTCCCACCATATTATGACGTTGCCCAAGTTTTGGGCTCGATACGAAATCAATAGGTGTGAGAAATTGGACAATTCAAGTTCAACGGCAGTTCGTTCCTAATTGGAGTGGTTGGTGTATTCCATACTTCTAGCGATTGGATTTCACTCAAAACTCACCAAATGACTCCTCCCACCATATTACGAAGTTGCCCAAGTTTTGGGCTCGATCTGAAATCAATAGGTGTGAGAAATTGGACAATTCAATTTCAACGGCAGTTCGTTCCTAATTGGAGTGGTCGGTGTATTCCACACTTCTAGCGATTGGATTTCACTCAAAACTCACCAAATGACTCCCCCCACCATATTATGAAGTGGCCCAAGTTTTGGGCTCGATCCGAAATCAAAAGGTATGAGAAATTGGACAATTCAAGTTCAACGGCAGTTCGTTCCTAATTGGAGTGGTTTGTGTATTCCATACTTCTAGCGATTGGATTTCACTCAAAACTCACCAAATGACTCCTCCCACCATATTACGAAGTTGCCCAAGTTTTGGGCTCGATCTGAAATCAATAGGTGTGAGAAATTGGACAATTCAAGTTCAACGGCAGTTCGTTCCTAATTGGAGTGGTCGGTGTATTCCACACTTCTAGCGATTGGATTTCACTCAAAACTCACCAAATGACTCCCCCCACCATATTATGAAGTTGCCCAAGTTTTGGGCTCGATCCGAAATCAAAAGGTTTGAGAAATTGGACAATTCAAGTTCAACGGCAGTTCGTTCCTAATTGGAGTGGTTAGTTGATTCCATACTTATAGCGATTGGATTTCACTCAAAACTCACCAAATGACTCCTCCCACCATATTATCATGTTGCCCAAGTTTTGGGATCGAACCGAAATCAATAGGTGTTCCAAATTGGACAATTCAAGTTCAACGGCTGTTCGTTCCTAATTGGAGTGGTTGGTGTATTCCGTACTTCTAGCGACTGGATTTCACTCAAAACTCACCAAATGACTCCTCCCACCATATTATCATGTTGCCCAAGTTTTGGGCTCGATCCGAAATCCATAGGTGTTCCAAATTGGACAATTCAAGTTCAACGGCAGTTTGTTCCTAATTGGACTGGTTAGTTTATTCCATACTTCTAGCGATTGGATTTTGCTCAAAACTATCCAAATGACTCCTCCCACCATATTATCATGTTGCCCAAGTTTTGGGCTCGATCCGAAATCAATAGGTGTGAGAAATTGGACAATTCAAGTTCAATGGCAGTTCGTTCCTGATTGGAGTGGATGGTGTATTCTATACTTCTAGCGATTGGATTTCACCCAAAACTCACCAAATGACTCCTCCCACCATATTATCATGTTGCCCAAGTTTTGGGCTCGATCTGAAATCAATAGGTGTCAGAAATTGGACAATTCAAGTTCAACGGAAGTTCGTTCCTAATTGGAGTGGTTGGTGTAGTCAATACTTCTAGCGATTGGATTTCACTCAAAACTCACCAAATGACTCCTCCCCCCATATTATGATGTTGCCCAAGTTTTGGGCTCGATCCGAAGTCAATAGGTGTTCCAAATTGGACAATTCAAGTTCAACGGCAGTTCGTTCCTAATTGGAGTGGTTGGTGTATTCCATACTTCTAGCGATTGGATTTCACTCAAAACTCACCAAATGACTCCTCCCACCATATTATGATGTTGCCCAAGTTTTGGGCACGATCTGAAATCAAGAGGTGTGAGAAATTGGACAATTCAAGTTCAACGGCAGTTCGTTCCTAATTGGAGTGGTTAGTTGATTCCATACTTATAGCGATTGGATTTCACTCAAAACTCACCAAATGACTCCTCCCACCATATTATGATGTTGCCCAAGTTTTGGGCTCGATCTGAAATCAAGAGGTGTGAGAAATTGGACAATTCAAGTTCAACGGCAGTTCGTTCCTAATTGGAGTCAGTGGTGTATTCCATACTTCTAACGATTGGATTTCACTCAAAACTCACCAAATGACTACTCCCACCATATTATGATGTTACCCAATTTTGGGCTCGATCCGAAATCCATAGGTGTGAGAAATTCGACAATTCAAGTTCAACGGCAGTTCGTTCCTAATTGGAGTGGTTAGTTTATTCCATACTTCTAGCGATTGGATTTCACTCAAAACTCACCAAATGACTCCTCCCACCATATTATCATGTTGCCCAAGTTTTGGGATCGAACCGAAATCAATAGGTGTTCCAAATTGGACAATTCAAGTTCAACGGCTGTTCGTTCCTAATTGGAGTGGTTGGTGTATTCCGTACTTCTAGCAACTGGATTTCACTCAAAACTAACCAAATGACTCCTCCCACCATATTATCATGTTGCCCAAGTTTTGGGCTCGATCCGAAATCCATAGGTGTTCCAAATTGGACAATTCAAGTTCAACGGCAGTTCGTTCCTAATTGGACTGGTTAGTTTATTCCATACTTCTAGCGATTGGTGTTCGGTTCATTTTTTACACATGATTTTTCATGTTATTCACCCACTATTTTGAGTTAGTTCTTGACATTTTATAGCTTTTTACTTCTTTTTTGTGTTTTCTTAGATTTTACCTTGGTTGTGATGAAAATGAGCTAAAAGTGCATTATTAGTTATAAATTCTGTTTTTGTTCATTTTCGTAGGTCAACTTCTTGGCCTGGGATCAACATGCTCTGGTGCTCGGATGAGGTCATGATCTTCATGAGACTTGTTCCAATGGATGTTAACTACAACATATCCAAATTTGAGCTCCATTGGACAAGTATTGCCTATCCAACCAATCCAGCATGTTACCACAGCTCTGGAAATCCGGATTTGGCCAGCTTTTACCTCCTTTGTGTCATCTTAATTTCTTGTTACCATAACTCTTGGTAACAAGGAATTACCTTTGTAAATGAGATATTTTCTGAAGCTTTTGGCATCTTTGTGAGGACAAAGCTTCATCATGGCAAGGGGACAAGGGCAAAGGCTTTAAGGAAAGTATGAGTTTTATATTATATTTGTGAGCTGGAAATTGATGGGCAATGGAAAGGAAAGTGCAATCAGATTTTGGGAGAGGTTTTGAACGTGGGTAGCCAATTCATTCTATGATTCTACACATTGAGAGCAGATTTTGGAGAGTTTGGAGCTAGGAGAAGCCAAGGTGCAGCCAAGCAAAGTGGAGAAGAAGGCTTCCACCATTGATGACCTTGAAGCTTTCATCATTTTCTCAAAATCTGTAAACTCTTTCTAATTTTATTTTGAATTTGTATTTGGAATAAGTATGAGCAACTAAACTCCATAGCTAGGGCTTAGGTTGAAGCCCTAAACATGATTACCTTATTGTTTTGATACTTGAGTGTATGAATTTCTAGATATTGTTGATGAATTCCAATTCACCAAATTAATCTATCCTTGATGTGTGTTTTTCCTTGGTTGGCCATCTTTGAAAGCATGCTTCTTGAGATTGTTGGGATTATGTGTATCTTCATGTTATCCTAAGCAATAAATGGATGAAGTAAGAATCATCCATGTGAATTGGTTTCTTGAATACCTAATGTAAACACCATGCTATTAGGATTCTTGTGATGTTCATATTCTCTTTGAACTTAATGGGTTCTCCTTGTAATTGAATCGAAGTACGAACCATACCTAGGTTCGGTTATGGGGAGGGCACAAGTATTGTAGCACGAACCATGCACTTTACGTATATTAGAGAGAATCAATGCGTCTTGAGCCACGACCCATGGTCTTGATTGCGAACATCTTCATCAACACATTTAGAGTTCATCACTTGAGTATTCATGAACTTTGGTAGAATTGTTTAGGGTGGATTCCGAAACCCTAGTGTTTGTTACATTTTAATTTCACAATTTGATAATTCATCTCTGCTATTCTCATTTAAATTCAAAGTCCATTTACTTTCATGCAATAGAAATAAGTCACTTGAACCAAACCAAAACCCCTCCCCCCCAATGTGTGTGTGAGTTGTGTGTTTGATACGTTGTGTGTCTTGTTTACTGAATTCTGTTTATTTTAGTAACTGTTTTGGACTTTTGGTCCGAGTTGTGTTCTTCCATTTTCTGTGCTGATTCCAACCGTATAAAGAACGTGAAATTTGGATAAACGGTTGGAAAGTTATAGGCAAAACACTGGACAGAGGTCGAAACTGGAAAAATAGAAAAACGAATCTGTCCAAATGGTGATAAAAGGGTGATAGAAAGTGCTGTTTGTGTTTTTCTCTAGTTTTCTTGTATTGTTTCATTTCTTTTACACTTCTTTACTCATTTTTAGTTTCCATTTTGCATTTGTGGTGTGTCAATTAAGTGTTCTTTACGTACTCAAATTAGAACTTATAGGAAGCCGACAAGTTCTTCGTGGGATCGACCCCGTACTTACATAATCTATACTTCGATAGATCCGTGCACTTGCGGGTATTTTTAATTGGTTGTTTGCACATTAATTTGTGTCCTCTTAGGAATGCAACAATTTTTGGCGCCGTTGCCGGGGAACTGGCACGGTTGCTTATCTGTTTTGTTTGAGTATGTTTAGAGTACTTAGTTTTATTTTTGTTTATTGATTGTTGTTTCATTTTATCTTGATTTGTTTTTGTTTCTTTTTCTTATAGGAACATCCGAGGAGTCACCTCCACCATCTCCAATGGCAGCCGCAACTGAAATTGTGGAACTTACTATGTAAGAATACTCCAATAAATTTGTGATGGAGGAAGCAAATGTTTTTGGCTCATTTCATAATGAGTTGCCTATGAATGAATATTTCCGACAAACATACAATCCGGATTGGAGAAATCATTCAAACTTCTGGTGGACCGACAATCCAAATTTTCAACAAGGGTCATATCAACCATATCAAGGCCAACATAATACTTGTCCACCTTATGGTCAACCCCAATATTATACTCCACCACCACTTAGTCAATCTCATCAACCACCTCAAGGACCAACTTTGGAAGAAATTGTTGCTTCAATGGTTAGAAACACAGATAATTTCATCATGCAGAGGAATGACACTCACATGCAGAGGAATGATACCCACATGCAGAAAATGAATAAGGCCATTGCCAATCTAGAAAATCAAGTGGGGCAAATTGCTATAGCTTTGAGTAAAAGGGAAGTTGGGATGATGCCTAACCAAACAGTGATACCAACCGGGCATGAGCATGTTCAAGCAGTTACCTTGAGAACTGGTAAGGTAATTGGTGAAATTGATGGTTCTAAAAATTTGATTCACAATGTTGATGACATGCAGGTTGAACAAGTGACTGAGCCTAAAGAAAAGGATGGAAGCAACAAAGAGAAAGATAAACAAGCAGCTTCTTCATCCGAATGGATCCCAAAGCATGAACTTGCAAGAAGGGCAAGAAAGGAGAAGGTAAGTCGTGAACCTACTGATGAAGATATCTTACATGCTCCTTTTCCTCACAGGTTGATGAGTTCTAGGAAAAATCAACATGCCAAGGACATATTGGAAACTTTCAAGCAAGTGCAAGTCAATATTCCTTCCTTGGATGCAAACAAGCTCAAGGAATGCGAAACTGTTGCATTAACGGAAGAGGTTTCTGCTGTTTTGCAAAGGAAGCTTCCTCCCAATTTGCAAGATCCAGGAAGTTTCACAATTCCTTGTATAGTTGGTGATAAATTGTTTGAGGAACCTTTAATTGATTTCGGTGCTTCAATTAATCTAATGCCATATTCTGTTTTTGAAGTACTAAAGGAAGACAAGCTGAACATCCATGTTCCAAGCACCAATCATATGTTCAATGTCACTCCTTCTACTCAAATGAGAAGGCCACCCGACCCTAAATATGTGCCTCCTCCATCTAATCCACGTATTGAAGAGCGCTTAAAATTGCTTTTGAAACCTACTCATGTGCATAAAAAGAAAAGAATACGAAATGGGTTGATTAGATGGCAAAGGGATTTGAAGAAACTTCATGTTCGGCACAAGGAGGCGATTGAGCCAAAACCCCCCAAGTGACCCAAGTATGTTGGAAGTCCGGCAAAAGACTTTAAACTTAGCGCTTCTTGGGAGGCAACCCAAGGTGAATAGAAGAAGTTTGTTTTCGTCCTAATCGCTTCAAAGTGGAGTTTCTCTAGACTCAAACTTACTTTTATTTTACTTTATTTATTTATTTTCCTTTTGAGTTAGGATTTCAATCTCCAACCAAGGTAATTTCGATTTTCTTGTTGTTTCTCTTTGTTTTTCTTACTTTTACTTTCCTTTACTTGTTTGTGTTTCTATTTTGTTGTTAAGTTTGGGAAGTAGATTGCTTCATGATTGCACACACTGAACTTTGGCTCAAATGCTTATTTCATTCCATACATGTGATTCCAAACACAAACTTGAAAAAAAAAAAAAAAAAAAAAAAAAAAAAAAAAAAAAAACATAAATTTCTCAATCACATGTTCATTGTTGCATTTTGCACCACCTGAGGCTTCTGCTAATTGCCTCTATCTGTTCTTGCTTGTAGAATCTGCAGCAGCTCTACATGATCATCATTCCTTTTTTGCAGCATCTCTACATGCTGGTTGGCACTGTAGAGCCGCTTCTGCAGGTCCGCTACCAGAGCTTTCAGGGCCGCCACCTCCTCACTCAGTGCCCCGCACTCTCGTGTTCTCGCCAGTAGGCGCATGCCCAAATTTGTGGCCGAGACCGCGTTGAGCACGGTTAGATTGTGGGACTCGTCCACTGCCATCCTGTCAGACCTCTGCGCCACATGCAGATGATCTGCAACTGTAAGTCTGCTGACAGTCATGCCTTCCGGCAGTACTGCCCTACACGGCACCGCCTCAGAGAAGTTTGAGGCCGAGCCATGGTGGTATGAGGAGTTTGGGAAGATAGGGTTTGGAGGAGCCCGTATCTGGGCATTTGGTGGTGCAAGCGACAACTCAAGGTTAAGGTCATCAACAAGCATATCTGGGGATGCCATTGATTTTTCTGTCTGGGCTTTTTGATGGTTTTTCTTGAGTTTGCAGGTTGAAATACAGGATGCTCCTTCTTTCAACCGAGAAATGGTTTAAATAGACATATGTTCATAAGGGAGCCGACACCACTTTGCATTTCCTGCGCAATTTGCGGTTGCGTCCAGTTAAAAGGGGAAGCATTTCTATTTTCGCTTTGCTTTCTTTTCCTCCCTGTTTTCTGGTGCATTATGTTTTGATTTCTTTTTAGTTTGTCGTTTTTGTTTTATTTCAGTTGGGGAAGTGTGATTTGTGTCTTTTTCGTTTGTCGCATTCCTTTTATTCTGGTTTGGGAAGTGCGTTTTGTTTTTCTTCTTTGTCTTTTGCAACTTTCTTTTCTTTTATTTCCGGAAACGAGAAATTTAAAAATTAAAAAAAAAACAAAACAAAACAAAAAAAAACAAAAAAAAAAAACAAATACACGGAAAGGGCAAAGACAACCAGGCACACCACTAATACATTAGCAATTATTCTTTCACAGTGCTCGGTTTCTCGGCCATTGGACCTTTGAGTTTAGCCCTATGGCTATCCTCTTCCGGGGCTTCACGCACAGCCTCTTGGGGCTCATCACTCGAGCTCCCAAAGATCGCACTCTTAGCTTGAGCGTACCTACTCTCGCGATATGTTTTCTTGCGTTTACCCGGTCGGTCTATGTCCTCCAGCTGCTTTTTCATGTCATGGGCATAAACACTTACCATCTTTGAGAGATTTTTGTTCTCTTCCCGCAACGACTCCAGCTGGTGTCGATTCACCTCTAGTATCCTTGCCCTTTCTGTTTTTAAACTTTTAATAATACTCTGGCACTCTTCAACCATACTTCGCTCTGCCGCCAACTGACCTCTTAGCACCTCCACCTCATGGGACTTCGCAAGTAGGCGATGACCCACACTTGCGACTGTTGCAGTGCTTTGCACGCTTAGTGCCAGAGCATCGCTCACGACCCGGTTGTCATCCCTTGATCCCAGCACCCGTATATCCTTGGGAGTCACTAGATTTCTAGCAACTCCAAGGGCAACATCGTTGTCCAGCAGTATCGAGTCATTCACTGTCACGTGCCCCCGTGCAGAGGCAAAGTAGGGCATCCACACTGGTGCCACTGCTTGGCCCCGAGTCTGAGTCGGTGGAGCTAGGTTGAGATCCAACGAGAATGGGTAGGAAGAAGCCATTTGAACTTTCTTTTCTTTTGTTCTTTCTTTTCTCTGTTGTGTGTTTCTACGTTTGTGTGTTTTTCCCCAACTCTTTCTCTTCTTCTTTTATAGAGTTAGTTTCTTTGTAACCCTAGACACTGCGCTTCTGCGTTTTGCGCGGCCCTTACGGCCTATCCCCTTAGGTCACCTCACCTGGTCCCCAACCCCTTTAATTACAGTTCCGCCTTTCAGCGCTTTTGAGAAACGAAAGTCGTCACGCCTTCCTATGAAGCCAATAATTCTGGCTTGGGACCGTGAGAGAGACCTCTGCTTGTCGACACGTCTCTCACTTTGTATCCTGTGACTCACAGGTGCCGAGACATCGGGGCCCATTTTTTCTATTTTTCTGAGTTCTCGCTCTTTGTGCTTCTGACTTGGTTTCTTTGTCTTATTACTCTCTTCGCTTTTGGGCTTTCGTTTGGGTTGGGCTTTCATTTTGGTTTGTGCGTTTCTTTGGGTTGAATTTCTGCGTGCGTAGGGCTATTGTTAGGGCTTACTGTTTGGTTTTGTTTGGTGTTATTTTGTTTTGTTTTGTTTTGCAACTGTGTTGTAATTGTTTTTCTTGTGTGTTCTTGTATTTACTTGATTTATTCCCTTTATTTCTTGTTATAACATTGTTGATGCCTAAATTCTTTAACATTGAGGACAATGTTTATTTCTAAGTTTGGGAAGGGATAGCAAGTCTTTTTCGTTTCACTTAAATTCTTACTTTATTTTATTTTGTTTTCTTTTCTGTTTTGAGTCTTTTTGTTTTCAAGTCACTTTCCGGACATATATGATGAGATTGTGATGAATGTTTACATGACTTGATTGAAAATTTTGTATTAAAAATAAAAAATAAAAATAAAAAATAAAAAATAAAAAATTTGTTATTCACTAAATGGCATCGTTCTAGCATGATATGTTTGAAACCCTCTATGCACTTGCCATTTGTTTCATAATTCTCCAGTTGAGGGACTTGCATGATCCAAAGAATTGTATCAAGCATGAATTAGACTTGTATAACCATAAATAATGTGAGCTTTGAGCCTTTTGCTTCAATTCATGAGTGTTATACACGTATTCTTTTTTTTTCTTGTCATCCGAGTTGTTGTTTGATCTCATTATTCATTGACTTGGTTGAGCACTTAAAAGACATTCATTATTGTGCAATTTGATTACATGACATTTGAGAAATGATATTAAGGCCCTCTTTGGACCGTTTGTGCCTTTCAAGCTAACCCTATGCATGCGTAAGCATGATTTTCCATTGTTAACCACCTTGAGCCTATATGTATGCCTTTTCTTTCAAGTAACCAATTTTTACTTCTAGCCTTAGCCTGAAAAACAAGAATTTACCTTTCTAAGGAACTCGTGAGCTTTAATTTAGATGTGTTTTTCATGCTAAGTTTGGGAAGTTTGTTATTACATTTCAAAAAAAAGAAGAGTACTTCACTCAAAGGGTGAAAGAAAAGAGAAAAGTTGTGGTGGCAATGGTTTCAAATTCAATTTCATGTTTCTTGGTTGTTCGAATGGAAGGAAGGAGTGTGAATCATAATTAGTGGAGGTATAAGGCTTTGTGGTCTATTTGATCACCTAAAAAAACATGAATGAAAATCTCAAGCGTGATGTTTCAAAGTCTTTTAGTCAACGATTATATGCTCTTACATTGTGAGTTCCTTGGACTTTGTTGTATCCATATCCTTCATTTCTCACTCACCTTACACCCTTAGCCCCATTACAACCTATAATAAAGACCTAAATTGATCCTAAATGTCATGTGGTTGAATTGTACACATTCTGCTTTTAAGTGTTTGGCATCCTTCTTGAGATCATATTCATGCATGTTTTTCATCTTGCCAATTGTGAGTTAAGTCCCGTATGGTTTAACTCTATTCTCATATTTACTATTGAGTGATGCATTGTACCCTTCTTCCGAGTGATTCATTTGTGAGAGGACAACTTTTGTGAGATTTGAAGTTACATTTGTGCTTGGTATGATTTTTGAAGTTGTGTGAAAACTGAAATTGGAGAATGAGTTCCATTTGGCCATCACACTACTACACTTTGAACATGTTGTGTTCTGAACTTTGCTGCCTTGTGAATAATGTCTAAACTGAGTTTTTCTTGTGAAAACTTTTGAGTCGTTTGCATGAGTCGCTCTCTCTTTGGAAAGTGTTCGGAAAGTTTGTTTCGAGTCTTGTTTTAGTTTCTGTTTTGCTCGAGGACTAGCAAAAGATAAGTTTGGGAAGTTTGTTCGGTTCATTTTTTACACATGATTTTTCATGTTATTCACCCACTATTTTGAGTTAGTTCTTGACATTTTATAGCTTTTTACTTCTTTTTTGTGTTTTCTTAGATTTTACCTTGGTTGTGATGAAAATGAGCTAAAAGTGCATTATTAGTTATAAATTCTGTTTTTGTTCATTTTCGTAGGTCAACTTCTTGGCCTGGGATCAACATGCTCTGGTGCTCGGATGAGGTCATGATCTTCATGAGACTTGTTCCAATGGATGTTAACTACAACATATCCAAATTTGAGCTCCATTGGACAAGTATTGCCTATCCAACCAATCCAGCATGTTACCACAGCTCTGGAAATCCGGATTTGGCCAGCTTTTACCTCCTTTGTGTCATCTTAATTTCTTGTTACCATAACTCTTGGTAACAAGGAATTACCTTTGTAAATGAGATATTTTCTGAAGCTTTTGGCATCTTTGTGAGGACAAAGCTTCATCATGGCAAGGGGACAAGGGCAAAGGCTTTAAGGAAAGTATGAGTTTTATATTATATTTGTGAGCTGGAAATTGATGGGCAATGGAAAGGAAAGTGCAATCAGATTTTGGGAGAGGTTTTGAACGTGGGTAGCCAATTCATTCTATGATTCTACACATTGAGAGCAGATTTTGGAGAGTTTGGAGCTAGGAGAAGCCAAGGTGCAGCCAAGCAAAGTGGAGAAGAAGGCTTCCACCATTGATGACCTTGAAGCTTTCATCATTTTCTCAAAATCTGTAAACTCTTTCTAATTTTATTTTGAATTTGTATTTGGAATAAGTATGAGCAACTAAACTCCATAGCTAGGGCTTAGGTTGAAGCCCTAAACATGATTACCTTATTGTTTTGATACTTGAGTGTATGAATTTCTAGATATTGTTGATGAATTCCAATTCACCAAATTAATCTATCCTTGATGTGTGTTTTTCCTTGGTTGGCCATCTTTGAAAGCATGCTTCTTGAGATTGTTGGGATTATGTGTATCTTCATGTTATCCTAAGCAATAAATGGATGAAGTAAGAATCATCCATGTGAATTGGTTTCTTGAATACCTAATGTAAACACCATGCTATTAGGATTCTTGTGATGTTCATATTCTCTTTGAACTTAATGGGTTCTCCTTGTAATTGAATCGAAGTACGAACCATACCTAGGTTCGGTTATGGGGAGGGCACAAGTATTGTAGCACGAACCATGCACTTTACGTATATTAGAGAGAATCAATGCGTCTTGAGCCACGACCCATGGTCTTGATTGCGAACATCTTCATCAACACATTTAGAGTTCATCACTTGAGTATTCATGAACTTTGGTAGAATTGTTTAGGGTGGATTCCGAAACCCTAGTGTTTGTTACATTTTAATTTCACAATTTGATAATTCATCTCTGCTATTCTCATTTAAATTCAAAGTCCATTTACTTTCATGCAATAGAAATAAGTCACTTGAACCAAACCAAAACCCCTCCCCCCCAATGTGTGTGTGAGTTGTGTGTTTGATACGTTGTGTGTCTTGTTTACTGAATTCTGTTTATTTTAGTAACTGTTTTGGACTTTTGGTCCGAGTTGTGTTCTTCCATTTTCTGTGCTGATTCCAACCGTATAAAGAACGTGAAATTTGGATAAACGGTTGGAAAGTTATAGGCAAAACACTGGACAGAGGTCGAAACTGGAAAAATAGAAAAACGAATCTGTCCAAATGGTGATAAAAGGGTGATAGAAAGTGCTGTTTGTGTTTTTCTCTAGTTTTCTTGTATTGTTTCATTTCTTTTACACTTCTTTACTCATTTTTAGTTTCCATTTTGCATTTGTGGTGTGTCAATTAAGTGTTCTTTACGTACTCAAATTAGAACTTATAGGAAGCCGACAAGTTCTTCGTGGGATCGACCCCGTACTTACATAATCTATACTTCGATAGATCCGTGCACTTGCGGGTATTTTTAATTGGTTGTTTGCACATTAATTTGTGTCCTCTTAGGAATGCAACAATTGGATTTTGCTCAAAACTATCCAAATGACTCCTCCCACCATATTATCATGTTGCCCAAGTTTTGGGCTCGATCCGAAATCAATAGGTGTGAGAAATTGGACAATTCAAGTTCAACGGCAGTTCGTTCCTAATTGGACTGGTTAGTTTATTCCATACTTCTAGCGATTGGATTTTGCTCAAAACTATCCAAATGACTCCTCCCACCATATTATCATGTTGCCCAAGTTTTGGGCTCGATCCGAAATCAATAGGTGTGAGAAATTGGACAATTCAAGTTCAATGGCAGTTCGTTCCTGATTGGAGTGGATGGTGTATTCTATACTTCTAGAAATTGGATTTCACCCAAAACTCACCAAATGACTCCTCCCACCATATTATCATGTTGCCCAAGTTTTGGGCTCGATCTGAAATCAATAGGTGTCAGAAATTGGACAATTCAAGTTCAACGGAAGTTCGTTCCTAATTGGAGTGGTTGGTGTAGTCAATACTTCTAGCGATTGGATTTCACTCAAAACTCAACAAATGACTCCTCCCCCCATATTATGATGTTGCCCAAGTTTTGGGCTCGATCCGAAGTCAATAGGTGTTCCAAATTGGACAAATCAAGTTCAACGGCAGTTCGTTCCTAATTGGAGTGGTTGGTGTATTCCATACTTCTAGCGATTGGATTTCACTCAAAACTCACCAAATGACTCCTCCCACCACATTATGTTGTTGCCCAAGTTTTGGGCTCGATCCGAAATCAGTAGGTGTTCCAAATTGGACAATTCAAGTTCAACGGCAGTTCGTTCCTATTTGGAGTGGTTGGTGTATTCCGTACTTCTAGCGACTGGATTTCACTCAAAACTCACCAAATGACTCCTCCCACCATATTATCATGTTGCCCAAGTTTTGGGCTCGATCCGAAATCCATAGGTGTTCCAAATTGGACAATTCAAGTTCAACGGCAGTTCGTTCCTAATTGGACTGGTTAGTTTATTCCATACTTCTAGCGATTGGATTTTGCTCAAAACTATCCAAATGACTCCTCCCACCATATTATCATGTTGCCCAAGTTTTGGGCTCGATCCGAAATCAATAGGTGTGAGAAATTGGACAATTCAAGTTCAATGGCAGTTCGTTCCTGATTGGAGTGGATGGTGTATTCTATACTTCTAGCGATTGGATTTCACCCAAAACTCACCAAATGACTCCTCCCACCATATTATCATGTTGCCCAAGTTTTGGGCTCGATCTGAAATCAATAGGTGTCAGAAATTGGACAATTCAAGTTCAACGGAAGTTCGTTCCTAATTGGAGTGGTTGGTGAAGTCAATACTTCTAGCGATTGGATTTCACTCAAAACTCACCAAATGACTCCTCCCCCCATATTATGATGTTGCCCAAGTTTTGGGCTCGATCCGAAGTCAATAGGTGTTCCAAATTGGACAAATCTAGTTCAACGGCAGTTCGTTCCTAATTGGAGTGGTTGGTGTATTCCATACTTCTAGCGATTGGATTTCACTCAAAACTCACCAAATGACTCCTCCCACCATATTATGTTGTTGCCCAAGTTTTGGGCTCGATCCGAAATCAGTAGGTGTTCCAAATTGGACAATCCAAGTTCAACGGCAGTTCGTTCCTAATTGGAGTGGTTGGTGTATTCCATACTTCTAGCGATTGGATTTCACTCAAAACTCACCAAATGACTCCTCCCACCATATTATGATGTTGCCCAAGTTTTGGGCTCGATCTGAAATCAAGAGGTGTGAGAAATTGGACAATTCAAGTTCAACGGCAGTTCGTTCCTAATTGGAGTGTTTGGTGTATTCCATACTTCTAACGATTGGATTTCACTCAAAACTCACCAAATGACTACTCCCACCATATTATGATGTTACCCAATTTTGGGCTCGATCCGAAATCCATAGGTGTGAGAAATTCGACAATTCAAGTTCAACGGCAGTTCGTTCCTAATTGGAGTGGTTAGTTTATTCCATACTTCTAGCGATTGGATTTCACTCAAAACTCACCAAATGACTCCTCCCACCATATTATCATGTTGCCCAAGTTTTGGGATCGAACCGAAGTCAATGGGTGTTCCAAATTGGACAATTCAAGTTCAACGGCTGTTCGTTCCTAATTGGAGTGGTTGGTGTATTCCGTACTTCTAGCGACTGGATTTCACTCAAAACTCACCAAATGACTCCTCCCACCATATTATCATGTTGCCCAAGTTTTGGGCTCGATCCGAAATCCATAGGTGTTCCAAATTGGACAATTCAAGTTCAACGGCAGTTCGTTCCTAATTGGACTGGTTAGTTTATTCCATACTTCTAGTGATTGGTTTTTGCTCAAAACTATCCAAATGACTCCTCCCACCATATTATCATGTTGCCCAAGTTTTGGGCTCGATCCGAAATCAATAGGTGTGAGAAATTGGACAATTCAAGTTCAATGGCAGTTCGTTCCTGATTGGAGTGGATGGTGTATTCTACACTTCTAGCGATTGGATTTCCCCCAAAACTCACCAAATGACTCCTCCCACCATATTATCATGTTGCCCAAGTTTTGGGCTCGATCTGAAATCAATAGGTGTCAGAAATTGGACAATTCAAGTTCAACGGAAGTTCGTTCCTAATTGGAGTGGTTGGTGTAGTCAATACTTCTAGCGATTGGATTTCACTCAAAACTCACCAAATGACTCCTCCCCCCATATTATGATGTTGCCCAAGTTTTGGGCTCGATCCGAAGTCAATAGGTTTTCCAAATTGGACAAATCAAGTTCAACGGCAGTTCGTTCCTAATTGGAGTGGTTGGTGTATTCCATACTTCTAGCGATTGGATTTCACTCAAAACTCACCAAATGACTCCTCCCACCATATTATGTTGTTGCCCAAGTTTTGGGGTCGATCCGAAATCAGTAGGTGTTCCAAATTGGACAATTCAAGTTCAACGGCAGTTCGTTCCTAATTGGAGTGGTTGGTGTATTCCATACTTCTAGCGATTGGATTTCACTCAAAACTCACCAAATGACTCCTCCCACCATATTATGATGTTGCCCAAGTTTTGGGCTCGATCTGAAATCAAGATGTGTGAGAAATTGGACAATTCAAGTTCAACGGCAGTTCGTTCCTAATTGGAGTGTTTGGTGTATTCCATACTTCTAACGATTGGATTTCACTCAAAACTCACCAAATGACTACTCCCACCATATTATGATGTTACCCAATTTTGGGCTCGATCCGAAATCCATAGGTGTGAGAAATTCGACAATTCAAGTTCAACGGCAGTTCGTTCCAAATTGGAGTGGTTAGTTTATTCCATACTTCTAGCGATTGGATTTCACTAAAAACTCACCAAATGACTCCTCCCACCATATTATCATGTTGCCCAAGTTTTGGGATCGAACCGAAATCAATAGGTGTTCCAAATTGGACAATTCAAGTTCAACGGCTGTTCGTTCCTAATTGGAGTGGTTGGTGTATTCCGTACTTCTAGCGACTGGATTTCACTCAAAACTCACCAAATGACTCCTCCCACCATATTATCATGTTGCCCAAGTTTTGGGCTCGATCCGAAATCCATAGGTGTTCCAAATTGGACAATTCAAGTTCAACGGCAGTTCGTTCCTAATTGGACTGTTTAGTTTATTCCATACTTCTAGCGATTGGATTTTGCTCAAAACTATCCAAATGACTCCTCCCACCATATTATCATGTTGCCCAAGTTTTGGGCTCGATCCGAAATCAATTGGTGTGAGAAATTGGACAATTCAAGTTCAATGGCAGTTCGTTCCTGATTGGAGTGGATGGTGTATTCTATACTTCTAGCGATTGGATTTCACCCAAAACTCACCAAATGACTCCTCCCACCATATTATCATGTTGCCCAAGTTGTGGGCTCGATCTGAAATCAATAGGTGTCAGAAATTGGACAATTCAAGTTCAACGGAAGTTCGTTTCTAATTGGAGTGGTTGGTGTAGTCAATACTTCTAGCGATTGGATTTCACTCAAAACTCACCAAATGACTCCTCCCCCCATATTATGATGTTGCCCAAGTTTTGGGCTCGATCCGAAGTCAATAGGTGTTCCAAATTGGACAAATCAAGTTCAACGGCAGTTCGTTCCTAATTGGAGTGGTTGGTGTATTCCATACTTCTAGCGATTGGATTTCACTCAAAACTCACCAAATGACTCCTCCCACCATATTATGTTGTTGCCCAAGTTTTGGGCTCGATCCGAAATCAGTAGGTGTTCCAAATTGGACAATTCAAGTTCAACGGCAGTTCGTTCCTAATTGGAGTGGTTGGTGTATTCCATACTTCTAGCGATTGGATTTCACTCAAAACTCACCAAATGACTCCTCCCACCATATTATGATGTTGCCCAAGTTTTGGGCTCGATCTGAAATCAAGAGGTGTGAGAAATTGGACAATTCAAGTTCAACGGCAGTTCGTTCCTAATTGGAGTGGTTAGTTGATTCCATACTTATAGCGATTGGATTTCACTCAAAACTCACCAAATGACTCCTCCCACCATATTATGATGTTGCCCAAGTTTTGGGCTCGATCTGAAATCAAGAGGTGTGAGAAATTGGACAATTCAAGTTCAACGGCAGTTCGTTCCTAATTGGAGTGTTTGGTGTATTCCATACTTCTAACGATTGGATTTCACTCAAAACTCACCAAATGACTACTCCCACCATATTATGATGTTACCCAATTTTGGGCTCGATCCGAAATCCATAGGTGTGAGAAATTCGACAATTCAAGTTCAACGGCAGTTCGTTCCTAATTGGAGTGGTTAGTTTATTCCATACTTCTAGCGATTGGATTTCACTCAAAACTCACCAAATGACTCCTCCCACCATATTATCATGTTGCCCAAGTTTTGGGATCGAACCGAAATCAATAGGTGTTCCAAATTGGACAATTCAAGTTCAACGGCTGTTCGTTCCTAATTGGAGTGGTTGGTGTATTCCGTACTTCTAGCGACTGGATTTCACTCAAAACTCACCAAATGACTCCTCCCACCATATTACCATGTTGCCCAAGTTTTGGGCTCGACCCGAAATCCATATGTGTTCCAAATTGGACAATTCAAGTTCAACGGCAGTTCGTTCCTAATTGGACTGGTTAGTTTATTCCATACTTCTAGCGATTGGATTTTGCTCAAAACTATCCAAATGACTCCTCCCACCATATTATTGTTGTGTAGATTCAGCTGCACCAAAATGGATTCAGTTGCATCCTCAACTTGTGATACTCGCAAGTGCACGAGCCGTTCGGTAGTATAGCGTATGTAAGTGCGAGGTCGATCCCACGAGGATTGGTGATTGAATGATCCAATTCAGTTTTCCTATACAAAACAGAAACAAAAACAAAGAACATGAAAGAAGGAAGAAAATAAGAAAGTAACTCAAGCAAATAAGTTCCCAAGTTCAATTTAGATTAATGGATTGATTCTAGCTAAAGTATGATTAAGCCATGGTGTGTGGTCATAACCTTGTGTTCCTAATTCCCTAATTTGATCATTTGTTGTCTAACCTAAAATTAAGCATTAGGAACCCATTAAGCGTAGAAGAACAATTTAAACAACCAAGTATGTATCTAATCCCTGTTGTCGAATGTCCATACATACTCTTCCTATTCATAGTTCAATTCGAATTAAAGCATGGTGTATACTCTTAATTCAAACCAAGATAGCTAACATGCAAGCCTAAATGGTGATCAATCATTCAAACTAGCATATTAACTTATAAGCATAATGAATAAGAACAAAAACCATAATTGAAACTTGGAAACTAATTCAACTTGAAAACTTAAGAAAAGAATTTACATAACAAAGAAAAATAAATTACAACTAAGAAGCAAAAGGAAAGCTAGAATTGAGAACTAGAAAGCAAAATTAAGAGAATTTGAGGGAGAGAAGGGAAGGGAGCTCTAGAGAAGTGTTTGAGAGCTCCCCCCCTTGGGGTGTGATTACAAACTTGGGAAAGCTCACTATATATAGGCCTAAGGAAGCTGAAAATCTGAATTAAGTATGGCTAATGCATACAACACTTGTTTTATAAAATCTGAAATGGTTGATGCACTTGAATTAGAAAATCTAAATTGGGTGATGCACTTGTATTAGAAAATCTTGAATTGGTTGATGCACTTCACCAATAGATCCCACCAGCAGCCTTAGCTCATCTTCATGTCACCATGACCAAGCTTCCAACCAGAAATGATAGCTCATACCTAGCTCACCATGACCAAGCATCCAACCAGCACATGCTGAGGTCAGCATGACCAGCAACTTCAAAAGCTTACAACTTGGGCTTATCTTAATCAAATTAGGACTTTAAGCACTCGAAATTGAAGTTCAGAATGTCTTCTTTCCAGCCATATGTTATTTGGGCCAATCCAAGGTCGGAGGAAGAAGTTAAGGCCGAAACAAATTGCTAACTCATTTTCCGCGCTGATAAGATCCATCCTGAGCATGGTTCTGTGTTTGCTAGGTAACGGACTCCAGATTTATCCAATGGGGCCGAATGTTGGATATGTTATAGTACACACCAATTGGAACAACTTTCATAAAGAATGTGGCCTCATTAGAGCTATGTAGGTTGTTGAAACAAAGCTTGCAATATGACCTACGGAACTGGACTGGCAGGGGGCTGTAGCCAAAATGAGTTTGTCTTTTAAGCTCTTCATCTATTCATCCAAATTAGGCCTTAACATGCTTGAATTGCATGAATTATGCTCTCTTGCTCTATTTGCCTACAAAACACACAAAGGGAGGCAAATAACTTAGAAATCTAAGAAACTAAGCAAAAGAAGTAAGTAAATAGGGCATGTATATGTATGAAATTATGAGCTTAACAATTATCATGTTGCCCAAGTTTTGGGCTCGATCCGAAATCAATAGGTGTGAGAAATTGGACAATTCAAGTTCAATGGCAGTTCGTTCCTGATTGGAGTGGATGGTGTATTCTACACTTCTAGCGATTGGATTTCACCCAAAACTCACCAAATGACTCCTCCCACCATATTATCATGTTGCCCAACTTTTGGGCTCGATCTGAAATCAATAGGTGTCAGAAATTGGACAATTCAAGTTCAACGGAAGTTCGTTCCTAATTGGAGTGGTTGGTGTAGTCAATACTTCTAGCGATTGGATTTCACTCAAAACTCACCAAATGACTCCTCCCCCCATATTATGATGTTGCCCAAGTTTTGGGCTCTATCCGAAGTCAATAGGTGTTCCAAATTGGACAAATCAAGTTCAACGGCAGTTCGTTCCTAATTGGAGTGGTTGGTGTATTCCATACTTCTAGCGATTGGATTTCACTCAAAACTCACCAAATGACTCCTCCCACCGTATTATGTTGTTGCCCAAGTTTTGGGGTCGATCCGAAATCAGTAGGTGTTCCAAATTGGACAATTCAAGTTCAACGGCAGTTCGTTCCTAATTGGAGTGGTTGGTGTATTCCATACTTCTAGCCATTGGATTTCACTCAAAACTCACCAAATGACTCCTCCCACCATATTATGATGTTGCCCAAGTTTTGGGCTCGATCTGAAATCAAGAGGTGTGAGAAATTGGACAATTCAAGTTCAACGGCAGTTCGTTCCTAATTGGAGTGGTTAGTTGATTCCATACTTATAGCGATTGGATTTCACTCAAAACTCACCAAATGACTCCTCCCACCATATTATGATGTTGCCCAAGTTTTGGGCTCGATCTGAAATCAAGAGGTGTGAGAAATTGGACAATTCAAGTTCAACGGCAGTTCGTTCGTAATTGGAGTGTTTGGTGTATTCCATACTTCTAACGATTGGATTTCACTCAAAACTCACCAAATGACTACTCCCACCATATTATGATGTTACCCAATTTTGGGCTCGATCCGAAATCCATAGGTGTGAGAAATTCGACAATTCAAGTTCAACGGCAGTTCGTTCCTAATTGGAGTGGTTAGTTTATTCCATACTTCTAGCGATTGGATTTCACTCAAAACTCACCAAATGACTCCTCCCACCATATTATCATGTTGCCCAAGTTTTGGGATCGAACCGAAATCAATAGGTGTTCCAAATTGGACAATTCAAGTTCAACGGCAGTTCGTTCCTAATTGGAGTGGTTGGTGTATTCCATACTTCTAGCGATTGGATTTCACTCAAAACTCACCAAATGACTCCTCCCACCATATTATGATGTTGCCCAAGTTTTGGGCTCGATCTGAAATCAAGAGGTGTGAGAAATTGGACAATTCAAGTTCAACGGCAGTTCGTTCCTAATTGGAGTGGTTAGTTGATTCCATACTTATAGCGATTGGATTTCACTCAAAACTCACCAAATGACTCCTCCCACCATATTATGATGTTGCCCAAGTTTTGGGCTCGATCTGAAATCAAGAGGTGTGAGAAATTGGACAACTCAAGTTCAACGGCAGTTCGTTCCTAATTGGAGTGTTTGGTGTATTCCATACTTCTAACGATTGGATTTCACTCAAAACTCACCAAATGACTCCTCCCCCCATATTATGATGTTGCCCAAGTTTTGGGCTCGATCCGAAATCAATAGGTGTTCCAAATTGTACAATTCAAGTTCAACGGCTGTTCGTTCCTAATTGGAGTGGTTGGTGTATTCCATACTTCTAGCGATTGGATTTCACTCAAAACTCACCAAACGACTCCTCCCACCATATTATCAAGTTGCCTAAGTTTTGGGCTCGATCCGAAATCAGTAGGTGTGAGAAATTGGACAATTCAAGTTTAATGGCAGTTCGTTCATAATTGGAGTGGTTGGTGTATTCCATACTTGTAGCGATTGGATTTCACTCAAAACTCACCAAATGTCTCCTCCCACCATATTATGATGTTGCCCAAGTTTTGGGCTCGATCCGAATTCAATAGGTGTTCCAAATTGGGCAATTCAAGTTCAACGGAAGTTCGTTCCTAATTGGAGTGGTTGGTGTATTCCATACTTCTAGTGATTGGATTTCACTCAAAACTAAAGAAATGACTCCTCCCACCATATTATGATGTTGCCCAAGTTTTGGGCTCGATCTGAAATCAATAGGTGTGAGAAATTGGACAATTCAAGTTCAACGGCAGTTCGTTCCTAATTGGAGTGGTTAGTTTATTCCATACTTCTAGCGATTGGATTTCACTCAAAACTCCCCAAATGACTCCTCCCACCATATTATCATGTTGCCCAAGTTTTGGGCCCGATCCGAAATCAATAGGTGTGAGAAATTGGACAATTCAAGTTCAATGGCAGTTCGTTCCTAATTGGAGTGGTTGGTGTATTCCATACTTCTAGCAATTGGATTTCACTCAAAACTCACCAAATGACTCCTCCCACCATATTATCATGTTGCCCAAGTTTTCGGCTCGATCCGAAATCAATAGGTGTGAGAAATTGGACAATTCAAGTTCGACGGCAGTTCGTTCCTAATTGGAGTGGTTGGTGTATTCCATGCTTCTAGCGATTGGATTTCTCTCAAAACTCACCAAATGACTCCTCCCACCATATTATGATGTTGCCCAAGTTTTGGGCTCGATCCGAAATCAATAGGTGTGAGAAATTGGACAATTCAAGTTCAACGGCAGTTCGTTCCTAATTGGAGTGCTTGGTGTATTCCATACTTCTAGCGATTGGATTTCACCCAAAACTCACCAAATGACTCCTCCCACCATATTATCATGTTGCCCAAGTTTTGGGCTCGAACCGAAATCAATAGGTGTTCCAAATTGGACAATTCAGGTTCAACGGCTGTTCGTTCCTAATTGGAGTGGTTGGTGTATTCCATACTTCTAGCGATTGGATTTCACTCAAAACTCACCAAATGATTCCTCCCACCATATTATGATGTTGCCCAAGATTTGGGCTCGATCTGAAATCAATAGGTGTGAGAAATTGGACAATTCAAGTACGACGGCAGTTCGTTCCTAATTGGAGTGGTTGGTGTATTCCATACTTCTAGCTATTGGATTTCACTCAAAACTCACCAAATGACTCCTCCCACCATATTATGATGTTGCCCAAGTTTTGTGCTCGATCCGAAATCAATAGGTGTGAGAAATTGGACAATTCAAGTTCGACGGCAGTTCGTTCCTAATTGGAGTGGTTGGTGTATTCCATACTTCTAGCGATTGGATTTCACTCAAAACTCACCAAATGACTCCTCCCACTATATTATCATGTTGCCCAACTTTTGGGCTCGAGCCGAAATCAATAGGTGTGAGAAATTGGACAATATAAGTTCAATGGCAGTTCGTTCCTAATTGGAGTGGTTGGTGTATTCCATACTTCTAGCGATTGGATTTCACTCAAAACTCACCAAATGACTCCTCCCACCATATTATGATGTTGCCCAAGTTTTGTGCTCGATCCGAAATCAATAGGTGTTCCAAATTGGGCAATTCAAGTTCAACGGCAGTTCGTTCCTAATTGGAGTGGTTGGTGTATTCCATACTTCTTGTGATTGGATTTCACTCAAAACTAACCAAATGACTCCTCCCACCGTATTATGATGTTGCCCAAGTTTTGGGCTCGATCTGAAATCAATAGGTGTGAGAAATTGGACAATTCAAGTTCAACGGCAGTTCGTTCGTAATTGGAGTGGTTGGTTGTTAAGCTCATAATTTCATACATATACATGCCCTATTTACTTACTTCTTTTTCTTAGTTTCTTAGATTTCTAAGTTATTTGCCTCCCTTTGTGTGTTTTGTAGGCAAATAGAGCAAGATAGCATAATTCATGCAATTCAAGCATGTTAAGGCCTAATTTGGATGAATGGATGAAGAGCTTAAAAGACAAACTCATTTTGGCTACAGCCCCTGCCAGTCCAGTTCCGTAGGTCATATTGCAAGCTTTGTTTCAGCAACCTACACAGCTCGGATGAGGCAGCATTCTTCATGAAAGTTGTTCCAATGGGTGTATACTATAACATATCCAAAATTCAGCCCCATTGGATAAATATGGAGTCTATTACCTAGCAAAAACAGAGCCATGCTCAGGATGGATTTTATCAGCGCGCAAAATGAGTTAGCAATTTGTTTTGGCCTTAACTTCCTCCTCCGACCTTGGATTGGCCCAAATGATATATGGCTGGAAAGAAGACATTCTGAACTTCACGTTTGAGTGCTTAAAGTCTTAATTTGCTTAAGTGAAGCCCAATTTGTAAGCCCTTGAAGTTGCTGGTCATGCTGACCTCAGGATGAGCTATTGTTTCTGGTTGGAAGCTTGGTCATGGTGAGCTAGGCATGAGCTATTGTAGCTGGTTGGAAGCTTGGTCATGGTGACATGAAAATGAGCTAGGGCTGCTGGTGGGATTTATTGGTCAAGTGTATCAACCAATTCATATTTTCTAATACAAGTGTTGTATGCATTAGCCATATCAAATTCAGATTTTCACTTCCCCTAGGCCTATAAATAGAGAAGTTCTCTAAGCTTGTAAACACACCCCAAGGGGGGGAAGCTCTCAAACACTTCTCTAGAGCTCCCTTCCCTTCTTTCCCTCAAATTCTCTTAGTTTCTCTTTCTAGTTTTCAATTGTTATAATGAGATCTTTGTGCTGAAATTCTCCTTAAGTTTTTCCAAGTTCTACTTAATTTTCATTGTTATGTAAATTCTTTTCTTTAGTTTCAAGTTTGATTAGTTTCCAAGTTTCAATTATGGTTTTTGTTCTTATTCATTATGCTTATAAGTTAATATGCTAGTTTGAATGATTGATCACCATTTAGGCTTGCATGTTAGCTATCTTGGTTTGAATTAAGAGTAGACACCATGCTTTAATTCGAATTGAACTATGAATAGGAAGAGTATGTATGGACATTCAACAACAGGGATTAGATACATACTTGGTTGTTTAAAATGTTCTTCTATGCTTAATGGGTTCCTAATGCTTAATTTTAGGTTAGACAACAAATGATCAAATTAGGGAATTAGGAACACAAGGTTATGACCACACACCATGGCTTAATCATACTTTAGCTAGAATCAATCCATTAATCTAATTGAAATTGGGAACTTATCTGCTTGAGTTAGTTATTTCTTTCTTCCTTGTTTTATTTATTTCCTGTCTTTTTCATTTCTGTTTTGTGTAGGAAAAATGAATTGGATCATTCAATCACCAATCCTCGTGGGATCGACCTCGCACTTACATATGCTATACTACCAAACGGCAGTTCGTTCCTAATTGGAGTGGTTGGTGTATTCCATACTTCAAGCGAATGGATTTCACTCAAAACTCACCAAATGACTCCTCCTACCATATTAATATGTAGCCCAAGTTTTGGGCTCGATCCGAAATCAATAGGTGTGAGAAATTGGACAATTCAAGTTCAACGGCAGTTCGTTCCTAATTGGAGTGGTTGGTGTATTCCATACTTCTAGCGATTGGATTTCACTCAAAACTCACCAAATGACTCCTCCCTCCATATTATGATGTTGCCCAAGTTTTGGGCTCGATCTGAAATCAAGAGGTGTGAGAAATTGGACAATTCAAGTTCAACGGCAGTTCGTTCCTAATTGGAGTGGTCAGTTGATTCCATACTTATAGCGATTGGATTTCACTCAAAACTCACCAAATGACTCCTCCCACCATATTATGACGTTGCCCAAGTTTTGGGCTCGATCCGAAATCAATAGGTGTGAGAAATTGGACAATTCAAGTTCAACGGCAGTTCGTTCCTAATTGGAGTGGTTGGTGTATTCCATACTTCTAGCGATTGGATTTCACTCAAAACTAACCAAATGACTCCTCCCACCATATTATGATGTTGCCCAAGTTTGGGGCTCGATCCGAAATCAATAGGTGTGAGAAATTGGACAATTCAAGTTCAACGGCAGTTCGTTCCTAATTGGAGTGGTTAGTGTATTCCATACTTCTAGCGACTGGATTTCACTCAAAACTCACCAAATGACTCCTCCCACCATATTATGATGTTGCCCAAGTTTTGGGCTCGATCCGAAATCAATAGGTGTTCAAAATTGGACAATTCAAGTTCAACGGCAGTTTGTTCCTAATTGGAGTGGTTGGTGAATTCCATACTTCTAGCGATTCGATTTCACTCAAAACTCACCAAATGACTCCTCCCACCATATTATGACGTTGCCCAAGTTTTGGGCTCGATCCGAAATCAATAGGTGTGAGAAATTGGACAATTCAAGTTGAACGGCAGTTCGTTCCCAATTGGAGTGGTTGGTGTATTCCATACTTCTAGCGTTTGGATTTCACTCAAAACTCACGAAATGATTCCTCCCACCATATTATGATGTTGCCCAAGATTTGGGCTCGATCCGAAATCAATAGGTGTTCCAAATTGGACAATTCAAGTTCAACGGCAGTTCGTTCCTACTTGGAGTGGTTGGTGTATTCCATACTTCTAGCGATTGGATTTCAGTCAAAACTAACCAAATGACTCCTCCCACTGTATTATGATGTTGCCCAAGTTTTGGGCTCAATCCGAAATCAATAGGTGTTCCAAATTGGACAATTCAAGTTCAACGGCAGTTCGTTCCTACTTGGAGTGGTTGGTGTATTCCATACTTCTAGCGATTGGATTTCACCCAAAACTCACCGAATGACTCCTCCCACCATATTATGATGTTGCCCAAGTTTTGGGCTCGAACCGAAATCAATAGGTGTTCCAAATTGGACAATTCAAGTTCAACGGCAGTTCGTTCGTAATTGGAGTGGTTGGTGTATTCCATAGTTTTAGCGATTGGATTTCACTCAAAACTCACAAAATGATTCCTCCCACCATATTATGATGTTGCCCAAGATTTGGGCTCGATCCGAAATCAATAGGTGTTCCAAATTGGACAATTCAAGTTCAACGGCAGTTCGTTCCTAATTGGAGTGGTTGGTGTATTCCATACTTCTAGCGATTGGATTTCACCCAAAACCCACCAAATGACTCCTCCCACCATATTATCATGTTGCCCAAGTTTTGGGCTCGAACTGAAATCAATAGGTGTCCCAAATTGGACAATTCAAGTTCAACGGCAGTTCGTTCGTAATTGGAGTGGTTGGTGTATTCCATAGTTCTAGCGATTGGATTTCACTCAAAACTCACCGAATGACTCCTCCCACCATATTATGATGTTACCCAAGTTTTGGGCTCGATACGAAATCAATAGGTGTGAGAAATTGGACAATTCAAGTTCAACGGCAGTTCGTTCCTAATTGGAGTGGTTGGTGTATTCCATACTTCTAGTGATTGGATTTCACTCAAAACTAACCAAATGAGTCCTCCCACCATATTATCATGTTGCCCAAGTTTTCGGCTCGATCCGAAATCAATAGGTGTGAGAAATTGGACAATTCAAGTTCAACGGCAGTTCGTTCCTAATTGGAGTGGTTGGTGTATTCCATACTTCTAGCGATTGGATTTCACTCAAAACTAACCAAATGACTCCTCCCACCATATTATCATGTTGCCCAAGTTTGGGGCTCGATCCGAAATCAATATGTGTGTGAAATTGGACAATTCAAGTTCAACGGCAGTTCGTTCCTAATTGGAGTGGTTAGTGTATTCCAGAATTCTAGCGATTGGATTTCACTCAAAACTCACCAAATGACTCCTCCCACCATATTATGTTGCTGCCCAAGTTTTGGGCTCGATCCGAAATCAATAGGCGTTCCAAATTGGACAATTCAAGTTCAACGGCAGTTCGTTCCTAATTGGAGTGGTTGGTGTATTCCATACTTCTAGCGATTGTATTTCACTCAAAACTCACCAAATGACTCCTCCCACCATATTACGATGTTGCCCAAGTTTTGGGCTCGATCCGAAATCAATAGGTGTGAGAAATTGGAGAATTCAAGTTGAACGGCAGTTCGTTCCAAATTGGAGTGGTTGGTGTATTCCATACTTCTATCGATTGGATTTCACCTAAAACTCACCAAATGACTCCACCCACCATATTATGATGTTGCCCAAGTTTTGGGCTCGATCCGAAATCAATAGGTGTGAGAAATTGGACAATTCAAGTTGAACGGCAGTTCGTTCCTAATTGGAGTGGTTGGTGTGTTCCATACTTCTAGCGAATGGATTTCACTCAAAACTCACCAAATGACTCCTCCCACCATATTATGATGTTGCCCAAGTTTGGGGCTCGATTCGAAATCAATAGGTGTGACAAATTGGACAATTCAAGTTCAACGGCAGTTTGTTACTAATTGGAGTGGTTAGTGTATTCCGTACTTCTAGTGATTGGATTTCACCCAAAACTCACCAAATGACTCCTCCCACCATATTATGCTGTTGCCCAAGTTTCGGGCTCGATTCGAAATCAATAGGTGTGAGAAATTGGTCAATTCAAGTTGAACGGCAGTTCGTTCCAAATTGGAGTGGTTGGTGTATTCCATACTTCTATCGATTGGATTTCACCCGAAACTCACCAAATGGCTCCTCCCACCATATTATGATGTTGCCCAAGTTTTGGGCTCGATCCGAAATCAATAGGTGTGAGAAATTGGACAATTCAAGTTCAACGGCAGTTCGTTCCTAATTGGAGTGGTTGGTGTATTCCATACTTCTAGCCATTGGATTTCACTCAAAACTCACCAAATGACTTCTCCCACGATATTATGATGTTGCCCAAGTTTTGGGCTGGATCCGAAATCAATAGGTGTGACAAATTGGACAATTCAAGTTCAACGGCAGTTCTTTCCTAATTGGAGTGGTTGGTGTATTCCATACTTCTAGCGAATGGATTTCACTCAAAACTCACCAAATGACTCCTCCCACCATATTATGATGTTCCCCAAGTTTTGGGCTCAATCCGAAATCAATAGGTGTTGCAAATTGGACAATTCAAGTTCAACGGCAGTTCGTTCCTAATTGGAGTGGTTGGTGTATTCCACACTTCTAGTGATTGGATTTCACTCAAAACTCACCAAATGACTCCTCCCACCATATTATGATGTTGCCCAAGTTTTGGGCCCGATCCGAAATCAATAGGTGTGAGAAATTGGACAATTCAAGTTGAACGGCAGTTCGTTCCAAATTGGAGTGGTTGGTGTATTCCATACTTCTATCGATTGGATTTCACCTAAAACTCACCAAATGACTCCTCCCACCATATTATGATGTTGCCCAAGTTTTGGGCTCGATCTGAAATCAATAGGTGTGAGAAATTGGACAATTCAAGTTCAACGGCAGTTCGTTCCTAATTGGAGTGGTTAGTGTATTCCATACTTCTAGCGACTGGATTTCACTCAAAACTCACCAAATGACTCCTCCCACTGTTGAGCCTATTCCTAACAACTAAAATGAGTTATTAAAAATAGAAACTTCAATTCTCGCAAGTGCACGAACCATTTATAGTATAGCTTATGAAATACGAGGTCGATCCCACGGAGAATGGTAACTTGGTTGCAAGTTAAACTACTTAGAATGATGGAAAAACTGAAAACAAAGAAACAAACTAACTAACAATTGGCAAGGTCTAGGACAGAATCCTAGCACCACACACGCACTCGAATGGGGGGTTTTTGTTGTTTAAATGAAAACAAGAGAATGAAATGGAAGTGCTGGAAGTAAACAATGGCAGCAATGAACAAGTTGTGAAACAATGATTGAGAAGTGTTAGAGCCTTGGAATCTACCACTAGTCTTCCTATCCAAGTTATGAATGCATAGAAATTGACTCAAGCTTCATTAACAATAGATTATCGCATACAAGCCTATGGTATCTAGGTGCAGGATGCATGATTCTCCTAAGGCATGTAATTGTGCATGGTATCTACACAACACGTGATCTCTAATATGCAACCTAAGCATGGTATCTACTTAGAATAAAGCATATAAGAGTCATTAAGTTCCTTGAGAATATGATAATCACACAAGTCCTAGAACATGGTATCTGTCCTAGTCAACCTATGGTTATTAACCCCTTGAATGATTCTTAGGCCATTCATGTGTTGCTTGTGAAAGGAGAGTAGAATTGGTGAATCTAAACCCCTTCCCAACCTGTGCTAGATGCATAAAATCCTAGTTAGCTACTCCAAGAAAACATACATCAAGCACATAATAAGCTGGAGATTAACAACTTGATAATGAAAGCAAGGAAATCAATTAACTATGAAATCATCCATAACATTGAATATTCATGACTAGGGCTTCATCCTAAGCCCTAACAAAATGGATTAGTTAAACATAATTATGAATACAGAAGATAAGAAATACATAGGTAGAATAAAGAGAATAGAAGAACTAGCTGGTGGCAGCAAGGTAGTTTCCAGGACAGCTCCCAGCTCTCCCTCCTTTGCAGCTAGCTCTCTCTCTCTCTTTGTGGTGAATCTGAATGTGTGTATGGAAGTAATGGATGAAGTGAATTGTGTCTGGGATGTGGAATGGAAGTGGTATTTATAGGGAGAAGGAAAGGGGAATTCTGAATTGAATATGACTAATGCATACAACACTTGTATTTAGATAATCAGAATTGGTTGCTGCACTAATAAATCCCACCAGCAGCCATAGGTCATCTTCATGTCAGCATGATCAAGCATCCATCCAGAAACCAATAGCTCATGCCTAGCTCACCATGACCAAGCATCCATCAGCTCATCCTCATGTCAGCATGATGTGTATTTTGATGGGCTCACGGATTGGGTTTGGCTGAATCCAAATATGACTTTAAGATATCCATTTTGAAGTTCAGAATGTCTCTGATCCAACCACACAAGTATTGGCCCAATCCAAGCTCGGATGAAGAAGATAAGTCCGAAATGAACTTCTAACTCAATATCCAGTTTTTGCACGTTTTGCACCATTTTGCTTCAAAAGCAATCTCTTGCTGCCTTCAACCTATAGAACACACAAACATAGGTAAGTGACTTGAAATAAAGAGAAACTAAACAAAATTACTAAGTAACGAAGGCATGCAAATGTGTGAAATTATGAACTTATCACCCACCATATTATGATGTTGCCCAAGTTTTGGGCTCGATCCGAAATCAATAGGTGTTCAAAATTGGACAATTCAAGTTCAACGGCAGTTTGTTCCTAATTGGAGTGGTTGGTGTATTCCATACTTGTAGCGATTGGATTTCACTCAAAACTCACCAAATGACTCCTCCCACCATATTATGATGTTGCCCAAGTTTTGGGCTCGATCCGAAATCAATAGGTGTTCCAAATTGGACAATTCAAGTTCAACGGCAGTTCGTTCCTAATTGGAGTGGTTGGTGTATTCCATACTTCTAGCGATTGGATTTCACTCAAAACACACCAAATGTCTCGTCCCACCATATTATGATGTTGCCCATTGTTGTTAATTATTATGTTAACTCGCAATTGTACGGGGCAATTAGTAATATAGCAAGACAAGTACGAGGTCGTACCCACGAAGACTGAGAAGTTCAAATTAGTTATGTACGTAGATTACCGAATTCAAGAAGTTAGGAAGTTAAGTCTAAAACAGAAATTAAAGTGAGAGTGATTATGATTGTGAAAGGAAGTGAGCAAACTGAAATTGCAAATGAAAGCAAATAAACAAGTGTAACAAAGAGTGGTTTTAAGAGTTGGAAAACAGATTTGGAGACTAGGGCATTCGAATCACCATAACAATTCAATTCTGGGTTATATGGAGTCAAGTAACAAGTCTAATTCAGATTCAAAGATTGATTCTAGCTAAAGTATGATTAGGCCATGGTGTTTGGTCCTAACCTTGTGTTCCTAATTCCCTAATTTGATCATTTGTTGTCTAACCTAAAATTAAGCATTAGAAACCCATTAAGCATAGAAGAACAATTTAAACAACCAAGCATGTATCTAATCCCTGTTGTCGAATGTCCATACATACTCTTCCTATTCATAGTTCAATTCGAATTAAAGCATGGTGTCTACTCTTAATTCAAACCAAGATAGTTAACAAACAAGTTCTAATGGTGATCAATCATTCAAACAAGCATGTTAACTTATAAGCATAATGAATAAGAACATGAATCATGAATCAAACTTGAAACTCCAAACTTATAAACCCAGAATATTCATGTTAGGTTACATCGAAGCCCTAGTTATGGATTTAGCTACTCATAATGGAAAAGAAACTAAAATAGAAATGGGAAAACATAATGAATGCCATAAGAGTAGAAAAACCCTTTTCTGAAGTTCTTGTAGTGTCCAATGCTTCTCCAAGAGCTTCTCCACGTCTAGAAGGATGTATGAAGGATATGGAGGTGATTTGAGATGAGCTTGAGTGAGTGGTGATGGCTGAGAAAGAGGAAATTCGTAGGGAAATGGAAGGGAGGTTTTCTGGAGCTGTTTTGGTGATTTTGGGGCAGTTTAGAGTATTGGGTTGATTGCTTGAGTGTTTGGGGTTGTGGGAATGTATGAGGATGATTTCTAGATGATGGAAGTGTGGAGGATGGCTGAAGTGAATTTTGTAGCTTGAAGACTCCTCTATTTATAGGGCTAAGAGGGAGGAACATCATGATGAAATCCAACACCACCATTCCTCATTTAATACAACCCATAACTCCCACTTCATCTTGTCTATGTTAGTGTGGTTGGAATCAATCCCATCCCATACTTCTTTTGCTGCACCTCAAGCTTTCTTCACATGGGATCAAAGGTGATCAATTGTGGCTGCCTTTTGCTGCCAACCCATGTGGTCTTCTTTTGGTTGTTGAACAAATACGAGTCTTCTGAACCAGACTTGGTGTAGGAAGGCCAGAGGTTTCAAAACTTATCCAATGGGGCTCAAATTTGGATATGTTATAGTAGACACCCATTGGAACAACTTCTATGAAGAAAGTATTCCCATCGGAGCAGTAGAAGTATGCGTTTTGGGCCTTACAATTTGGCTGCCGAACAGAGACTGGAATTGACTTCATTTCATTTATGCTTTACATGCATGCACATGCTTTCTCAATAATAACTCCAGCATGTACCAACTTGATCCTTTAGACTTTCATAGCTGGAATGCCTCCCCACTTCACTCATTATGTTGGATCCAAAGTCAGTTGCAGCATGGGTGAGGCACATGGAGGCACATGACAAAGCTGGCAGCTGCAAATCCTCCTGAGCAGGGTTGAGTGTTGGGCGGGCTGAGCACTCCACAAATGTCCAATTGGGCTGAAATTTGGATATGTTGTACTAGACACCCATTGGAACAAGTTTCATGAAGATCTTCACCTCATCCAAGCCCCATAGCATGCTGATCCAAGGCCAAGAAGCTGACCTACGAAATTGGGCTGGAAAGGAGTTGTAGCCAAAATGTGTTTGTCTTCAAGCCCTTCTTCCATTCACCCAAATCAAGCCTTAACATGCATGGATTGCATCATTTCCTATCCAAAGTCATCATTGTTACCTAAATGTCAATTAACTGAAAGATAAACACAAAAAGGATTAAAAGCACAAGTTTAACTCAAACACATAACCAAATCATAAGCTAGAATGGTACAAAATGATATACAATTATGAACCGATCAAATACCCCCAAACCTAGATTTTGCTAGTCCTCGAGCAAAACAACACAAAACAAAGTTAAAAACAAAAAGTTAACTAAACCACTTTCGTAGGTAACTCGATTGCATTGAGCGTATGCAACAAGCCTTTAAACCTCTAGGCATCCCTAGTAGGAGGAGTTGTGTCTCCTGAGGGTTTAACAGAAACGATACCCACAAACGCATTACTAACTCTACAAAACAAAGTGGTTAGTAAAACTTGAAATCAACTAATGAGAACGAAAGAAAACTTTAGTCATACCTCCAACACCGTAGAGTTGCCAAGATAGGTGATCAATCAGTGTGTAATGTGGAAGCTATAGCTCAAAGGCACACGGTTTCAAAGCAAGCACACTCAAACCTTGAATAAAGAACATGCTTCGACTCTAATTCTCACAGATAACACTCAATCACTCAGAACCAATGGTTTTATTCTCTTAAACAAGCTTAAGTGAGTATATGAAATAGAAGCACAATATTTGGTTAGATCTCATGAAGGGAATCAAATACTAAGAATAGAGATACACACATACCTACCATCACCCATGAATACATCCTCAAAGATCAGCTAGGTCTTTCACAAGGTTTGTAATGAAAGGTAAGGTTAGGGGAAATGGAAGAATTGGAAGGAAAAACAGGTAACTTAAGAACATACCAAGGTTGCATTCTTCATTGATCTGCAAGGTAGCATTGACTTATAATGGCATGGCTGCAAACTTCATGGTACCACCTGGCATAGACTTTATTTATTTATTTATTTATTTATTTATTTATTTTTTTTTTTACACTTAGATCAAATCGAAACACTTTCATCTTCGTTGATTTGATCTGCATCTTCATTAACTTCATTGCACAGAATCACACCATCTTTCATTTAGGCACATGGCAGCAACTTCCTTGCTTCAAACTTTATCTTGGCACACCTTGGTATATTTCTAAGCTATAGGGTATGGCTACAATAGGTGAAGTATCTCAGATTGAGATACAAAGGTAGGGAAATGATGAGGGTGATAGAAGAAAAGGCTTTAAGTGTTTGGCTTCAAGAGGGTTGATGGAACACACATATAGGTAGGGTGAAAAGAAAGCACATCGAATGGTTATGCACACATAGCCTAGCATCACTTCAATGAGTTCATTCATGAATGAGAGCAAGCACATGATATCTGCAAAAGAGAATCATCCTTAGTATTCAATCAAAATGGAATAATGAGATCATTTAGAGTGAAATGAAGAAAATAAATTGGGATGAGAAATAGAAACACTTTAAACCCTCTCAAGAAAGCAATTGGGCTCAAAATAGCTCACTAGGGTAGTCTCCACTATTCTCCTTCGAGAATTTGAGCATGGTACTTTAGCCACCAGAATTCTAGGAGCCAAAGCTTTGTGAAGTGCAAAATTCTGATATGAAAACCTCAATGGCAGCTCCATAGCATCGATTGTATGACATTAAAAAAAAAAAAAAAAAAAAAAAATAATTAGTGACAAATGAACGAAAATTGAAAACACAAATGAATGAAATTTGAAAACCTTCCCCCCAGACCTGAATTGAACATTGTCCTCAATGTTAAAGCAAAGTAAAGATGATTGAGAACAAGTAAATGATAAAGGGAAAAGTTAAGAAAAAGTTTAGAAGAAAAAAAAAAAAAAAAATATATATATATATATATATATATACAAGCAACTCACGGATGACCAGTTAAGGGCCTTAGAAAACACAGCCAGGGGATCCGGGAAGGTTGGAGGGGTCACAATGGTCCCGCTTAAAACCCAAACTTCTTAGACACCGAAGGTGTCGCCTAAAGAACTCCTAGACACTGTATTGACGGAGGTGCTCACTGGGGTTACCCAAAGTTAGCTCATATGAAAAAAAATTATTTAAAGAAACAGAAACTTAAAATGACTAAAATAAAAACAAAACAAGTAAAGAGAAAGGATAGAAATGCTCCCCCTTGATGCGATTAGGTCGATTGCTACCAAGCACCTTCTTCTTGAACACATGGGTTGCCTCCCAAGAAGCGCCTTAGTTACTGTCTTGGCAAGACATTATGTGATCAGCTAAGTTGATGGTACAAAGGGAAGTTGATCCACCACATGGCCTGTTTGAATGCCAGCTGAGATTCCCTCATAGAATGGCTTTAAACGTTGTCCATTTACTTTGAAAGTTGAGCCGTCTTTAGGGTTTTGAATCTCCACAGCTCCATAGGGAGAAACATTGACCACGGTGAATGGGCCTTGCCATCTAGACTTCAATTTTCCTGGAAAGAGACGCAATCGTGAGTTAAACAAAAGAACTGACATACCTTTGGAGAACTCTTTCCGTTGAATGTTTCTGTCATGGTAACTCTTGGTTCGTTCTTTGTAAAGCTTTGCATTCTCATAAGACTCATGTCTAATTTCTTCCAATTCATTGAGCTGAAACTTTCTTGCATGGCCTGCCTTGTCTAGATCAAAATTTAACTTCTTGATGGCCCAAAAAGCATTGTGTTCAAGCTCCATTGGCAGGTGACAAGCTTTCCCAAACACAAGACGATAAGGGCTCATCCCAATGGGAGTCTTATATGCAGTCCTATAAGCCCATAATGAATCATTGAGCTTGGCTGCCCAATCTTTCCTTGTATTGTTCACCACCTTCTCCAGGATGTGCTTAATTTCTCTATTGCTTATTTCCACTTGACCAGAAGTTTGCGGATGATATGGTGTAGAGACTCGATGGGTGATGTTGTACTTCTTCATGAGTGCTTCGAATGGCTTGTTACAGAAGTGGCTGCCTCCATCACTAATGACAGCCCTTGGAGTACCAAACCTTGTGAAAATATTATCCTTCAAGAACTTGAGCACCACCTTATGATCATTGGTTTTGGTGGCTATGGCTTCCACCCATTTAGACACATAATCAACAGCAACAAGTATGTAAGTACAACCAAAGGAAGATGGGAATGGTCCCATGAAATCAATACCCCACACATCGAAGAGCTCCACAACAAGTATGCTATTCAATGGCATTTCGTTCCTGCGACTTATGTTCCCCATCCTTTGACACCTATCACACTTAACACAAAAATTAAACGCATCTTTGAATAGAGTGGGCCAAAAGAAACCAGATTGGAGAATTTTAAGTGCTGTTTTCTTAGCTCCAAAGTGACCTCCACAAGCCAATTCGTGGCTATGCCTAAGTATGCTTTCTTGCTCTTCTTCTGGAACACATCTTCTAATGAGTTGATCTGGGCAATGCTTGAATAAGAAAGGTTCATCCCAGACATAATGTTTCACCATGGAAAAGAACTTCTTCTTGTCCTGAGAAGTTAGATCATTTCTAAGAACACCACAAGCAAGATAATTAACAAAATCAGCATACCATGGTTCTTTGACTTGGGCAGCATATAGTTGTTCATCAGGGAAAGTCTCATTCAAGGGTAGCACAGCTTCTCCTTTTTCTTCAACCACAATTCTGCTCAAATGATCAGCTACCACATTCTCACATCCCTTCTTGTCTCGAATTTCCAAATCGAACTCTTGCAGCAAGAGAATCCATCTAATCAAGCGTGGTTTTGCGTCCTTCTTAGTGAGCAAGTATCTAAGAGCTGCATGGTCAGAATAAACAATTACTTTAGAACCAACAAGATAAGAACGAAATTTTTCTAAAGCAAAAACCACAGCAAGGAACTCCTTCTCTGTTGTGGAGTAGTTGATTTGAGCATCATTCAAGGTCCGGCTAGCATAATGAATCACATGGGGGAGCTTGTTCTTCTTTTGACCTAAAACTGCACCAATAGCAAAGTCAGAGGCATCACACATTATTTCAAATGGTAAAGACCAATCTGGAGCTATGATAATAGGGGCTGAAGTTAGCTCCCTCTTCAAGGTAGTAAAGGCTTCCATGCAAGCTTCATTAAACTCAAAAACAGCATCCTTAGCAAGGAGATTACACAATGGCCTTGTAATGCTTGAGAAATTTTTGATGAACCTTCTATAGAATCCAGCATGACCTAGAAAGCTTCTAATTCCTTTCACAGAGGTAGGGGGTGGCAGATTTGAGATGAGATCGATCTTGGCTTTATCCACTTCAATTCCCTTGCTTGAAATCACATGGCCTAGCACAATGCCTTGTCTCACCATGAAGTGACACTTCTCCCAATTCAAAATCAGGTTTGTTTCCTGGCATCTTTTAAGCACTAGAGACAAGTGGTGAAGACAATTATCAAAAGAGGAACCAAAAACTGAAAAATCATCCATAAATACCTCAATGAATCGTTCCACCATATCTGAAAAGATTGACATCATGCATCTTTGGAAAGTTGCTGGGGCATTGCACAAACCGAATGGCATCCTTCTATAAGCAAACGTACCAAATGGGCATGTGAATGTGGTTTTCTCTTGGTCTTCCGGAGCAATGGGAATTTGATTATAACCTGAAAAACCATCAAGAAAACAATAGTAAGCATGGCCAGATAAACGTTCAAGCATTTGATCAATAAAAGGCAAGGGGAAATGATCTTTTCTAGTGGATGTGTTCAACTTCCTGTAATCAATGCAAACTCTCCAACCAGTGATAGTTCGTGTAGGAACTATCTCATTCTTCTCATTCTTCACAACGGTGATTCCGGACTTCTTCGGAACAACTTGTACAGGGCTCACCCACTTAGAATCTGAAATTGGGTAGATGATTCCTACATCGAGTAGCTTTAAAACTTCAGCTCTAACCACCTCTTTCATGTTGGGATTTAGCCTCCTTTGGGCATCACGGGATGGTTTGCTATCTTCTTCCATTAGAATCCGGTGCATGCACATGCTTGGACTAATTCCTTTGATGTCTGCTATGGTCCACCCAATGGCTGTTTTATGCTCTTTTAGAACCTTAATTAAGCTCTCTTCTTCATGTGAGGTGAGACCTGCAGCAATTATAACAGGGAGAGTTTCGTTAGCACCCAAATAAGTATATTTAAGATGATTGGGCAGTGGTTTAAGTTCTAGCTTTGGTGGGGAGATAATGGATGGCTCCAATTTCGTGGATGATGGTCCAAGAGGCTCGAGTGGTGGCCTAAAGGATGGTGGGTATGGTTGAAACACTTCTAAGGCAGCCACCACTTCTTGGAACTCCGGTTCACAAAGATCTTCCTCTTCTTGTGTTAAGACAGCTTCTAGAGCATCATTAGACTTTCTCTGCAAAATTTTGGAAGAAACCTCATGATCCACAACATCAATTGAAAAGCAAGAATCAAGAGAGATAGAAGGTTGAGATAGAGCATTAAGCATTTTAAATTCAACAGTTTCACCCAGAACAGTCATGGAAAGGGTGCTATCTTTCACTTTGATAACTGTGTCTGCAGTGGCCATGAATGGCCTGCCTAGGAGAATGCGATCAACATGATCTCCATTTGGATTGTCTTCCATGTCCATCACTACAAAATCAGCAGGGAGAATTAGTGTATTAACTTGAACTAAAATATCTTCTACAATACCTTTTGGATATTTTATAGAATGATCAGCTAGTTCAAGTCGTATTGAAGTCTTCTTCATCCCTTCTAAGCCAAGCTTTTGATACAATGAATATGGCATTAGGTTGACACTTGCTCCCAAGTCCAACATGGCTCTTCCAACCTTATTGCCTCCAATGTTAATGGGAATGTCAAAGCTGCCAGGATCAACTAGTTTTGGTGGAAGCTTCCTTTGCAACACAGCACTTACATTCTGGTCAAGCTTTACATCTTCATTTGGAGCGAAATTGAGCTTGTGAGTTTTCAAGTCCTTGATGAACTTTCCATATGCAGGAATCTGTTCAATAACATCAAGCAAAGGCAAATTGATATTAACTTTACTCAAAATATCATAAATCTCTTTAAAAGCCTTATCTTGCTTTGCTTTCTTAAGACGGCCTGGAAATGGAATCGGTGGAACATATGGAGCGGGTGGCACGTATCTATCTTCTTGAAGATGTGGTGGCACAAATTTGTCATCTCTCTTATGCAATTGGAATTGTTTGGATTCCTGAGAATCTGATTTGGCATTAGGAGCAGATTGAGAAGTTTTGAGATGTTCCCCTTCTGTAGCCGTGGTCTCCTCCTCTTCATCTTCTACAATCACAACATCATTTGAAAGATTAGAATCAACTTTACTATCAATGATCTTACCTGATCTGAGCACATGAATGGCCTTGGCTTCTTGGTTCTTTGGATTGATCTCGGTTTGGCTTGGCCATTTCCCAGGTGCTCTTTGAGTTATTTCAGCAGCTAATTGGCCTATTTGAACTTCCAATTTGGCAATGGTAGCTTGTGTAGTTTGCTGGAAATTGGATTGGTTGATTGCCATCTGCTTAACTATATCCTCCAATGATGATGTTTGTTGTGGCTTTTGGAATGAAGGGGGATTGGCTTGATTCTGAGTATTCCTCCATGAAAAGTTTGGATGATTCCTCCAACCTGGATTATAACTTTGAGAGTATGGATCATTTCTTGGACCTTGGTTGTAGGAATTTACCAACTTAGCTTGCTCTTGCACAAATTCTGGATATCCAGCCCCAAGTGGACAAGCTATGGTAGCATGGTCAGGAGTTTCGCAAATACTACACACTTCCTTCGGAGGGCTTCTTGAGTTTAATGCAAGAAGAGCATCTAGCTTTTGTTCCAGTTTTGAAATCTGCACACTAGAAGCATCATTAGAACCACTAATAACACGTTTACCTCTTGTATCCGTATGTTGGGTCTCCATTGCTATCTCCTCGAAGAGTTCGTATGTTTCTTCTGGAGTTTTGGTTTTAAAAGAACCACCTGCAAAATTGGTGACTATATTATGACTAGAAGGGGTTAGTCCTTTATAAAACATACGCATTTGAAGCTTCAATGGAATCCCATGATGAGGACATTGGTTGAGCAGCCCATTGAATCTCTCCCATGCTTCACAAAATGATTCATCATCTTGCTGTGCAAATAACAAGATCTTATCCCTAAGCATGTCGGTCTTTTGCGTGGAGAAGTATTTCTCCAAGAACTTCTTTTGAATGGCAGCCCATGTAGTGAGTGAACCAGGCTTCAAAGAATTCAACCAATATTTCGCCTTATCCTTCAAAGTGTATGGAAACACTCTCATTCGAAGTTGATCTTCTGTCACACCTGTCAAGGGAAAAGAACTCACAACATTAAAAATATCCTTTATATGAGTTAATGGATCTTCATTAGGTAAACCATAAAAGGAAGGCAGCATATTAAGATGAGAAGATTTAAGCTCATAATTTCGAGCTACAGTGGGCAGCAAAATGCTTGAAGGAGATGCTGGAATTGTTGGGATATCAAGTTCTCCCATGAACTCATTGGCAGCCATCTCTTCTTCTTCTTCTTGGTCTGAACTTGCTTCCGAATTTGAAGGTGAAGAACCAGGAAGTTCAGTGTGGAGAGCAATACTTGTAAATGTGGCAAGAGCTTGCTCTTTTGCAGTTGACAACTCTCTTTCTAGACGATTATGAACTTCAGAGATCACCCGGTTGGGTTGCAACGATGGTCCTGCGTTCAACGATCTGGAGCGTTGGAACGAAGACCTCACTTGTTCAAGGAACGGTCTTTTAGACATAAACTACCTGAAACAGAAAATTAGATTAATTAGAAACACTAAAAAGAATAGGGTAACCTTGGGCACATAACCAGGGAAGAACTTTCGTTCAGTCCCCGGCAACGGCGCCAAAATTTGTTGTTAATTATTATGTTAACTCGCAATTGTACGGGGCAATTAGTAATATAGCAAGACAAGTACGAGGTCGTACCCACGAAGACTGAGAAGTTCAAATTAGTTATGTACGTAGATTACCGAATTCAAGAAGTTAGGAAGTTAAGTCTAAAACAGAAATTAAAGTGAGAGTGATTATGATTGTGAAAGGAAGTGAGCAAACTGAAATTGCAAATGAAAGCAAATAAACAAGTGTAACAAAGAGTGGTTTTAAGAGTTGGAAAACAGATTTGGAGACTAGGGCATTCGAATCACCATAACAATTCAATTCTGGGTTATATGGAGTCAAGTAACAAGTCTAATTCAGATTCAAAGATTGATTCTAGCTAAAGTATGATTAGGCCATGGTGTTTGGTCCTAACCTTGTGTTCCTAATTCCCTAATTTGATCATTTGTTGTCTAACCTAAAATTAAGCATTAGAAACCCATTAAGCATAGAAGAACAATTTAAACAACCAAGCATGTATCTAATCCCTGTTGTCGAATGTCCATACATACTCTTCCTATTCATAGTTCAATTCGAATTAAAGCATGGTGTCTACTCTTAATTCAAACCAAGATAGTTAACAAACAAGTTCTAATGGTGATCAATCATTCAAACAAGCATGTTAACTTATAAGCATAATGAATAAGAACATGAATCATGAATCAAACTTGAAACTCCAAACTTATAAACCCAGAATATTCATGTTAGGTTACATCGAAGCCCTAGTTATGGATTTAGCTACTCATAATGGAAAAGAAACTAAAATAGAAATGGGAAAACATAATGAATGCCATAAGAGTAGAAAAACCCTTTTCTGAAGTTCTTGTAGTGTCCAATGCTTCTCCAAGAGCTTCTCCACGTCTAGAAGGATGTATGAAGGATATGGAGGTGATTTGAGATGAGCTTGAGTGAGTGGTGATGGCTGAGAAAGAGGAAATTCGTAGGGAAATGGAAGGGAGGTTTTCTGGAGCTGTTTTGGTGATTTTGGGGCAGTTTAGAGTATTGGGTTGATTGCTTGAGTGTTTGGGGTTGTGGGAATGTATGAGGATGATTTCTGGATGATGGAAGTGTGGAGGATGGCTGAAGTGAATTTTGTAGCTTGAAGACTCCTCTATTTATAGGGCTAAGAGGGAGGAACATCATGATGAAATCCAACACCACCATTCCTCATTTAATACAACCCATAACTCCCACTTCATCTTGTCTATGTTAGTGTGGTTGGAATCAATCCCATCCCATACTTCTTTTGCTGCACCTCAAGCTTTCTTCACATGGGATCAAAGGTGATCAATTGTGGCTGCCTTTTGCTGCCAACCCATGTGGTCTTCTTTTGGTTGTTGAACAAATACGAGTCTTCTGAACCAGACTTGGTGTAGGAAGGCCAGAGGTTTCAAAACTTATCCAATGGGGCTCAAATTTGGATATGTTATAGTAGACACCCATTGGAACAACTTCTATGAAGAAAGTATTCCCATCGGAGCAGTAGAAGTATGCGTTTTGGGCCTTACAATTTGGCTGCCGAACAGAGACTGGAATTGACTTCATTTCATTTATGCTTTACATGCATGCACATGCTTTCTCAATAATAACTCCAGCATGTACCAACTTGATCCTTTAGACTTTCATAGCTGGAATGCCTCCCCACTTCACTCATTATGTTGGATCCAAAGTCAGTTGCAGCATGGGTGAGGCACATGGAGGCACATGACAAAGCTGGCAGCTGCAAATCCTCCTGAGCAGGGTTGAGTGTTGGGCGGGCTGAGCACTCCACAAATGTCCAATTGGGCTGAAATTTGGATATGTTGTACTAGACACCCATTGGAACAAGTTTCATGAAGATCTTCACCTCATCCAAGCCCCATAGCATGCTGATCCAAGGCCAAGAAGCTGACCTACGAAATTGGGATGGAAAGGAGTTGTAGCCAAAATGTGTTTGTCTTCAAGCCCTTCTTCCATTCACCCAAATCAAGCCTTAACATGCATGGATTGCATCATTTCCTATCCAAAGTCATCATTGTTACCTAAATGTCAATTAACTGAAAGATAAACACAAAAAGGATTAAAAGCACAAGTTTAACTCAAACACATAACCAAATCATAAGCTAGAATGGTACAAAATGATATACAATTATGAACCGATCACCCATGTTTTGGGCTCGATCCGAAATCAATAGGTGTTCCAAATTGGACAATTCAAGTTCAACGGCAGTTCGTTCCTAATTGGAGTGGTTGGTGTATTCCATACTTCTAGCGATTGGATTTCCCTCAAAACTCACCAAATGACTCCTCCCACCATATTATGATGTTGCCCAAGTTTTGGGCTCGATCCGAAATCAATAGGTGTTCAAAATTGGACAATTCAAGTTCAACGGCAGTTCGTTCCTAATTGGAGTGGTTGGTGAATTCCGTACTTCTAGCGATTGGATTTCACTTAAAACTCACCAAATGACTCCTCTCACCATATTATGATGTTGCCCATGTTTTGGGCTCGATCCGAAATCAATAGCTGTTCCAAATTGGACAATTCAAGTTCAACGGCAGTTCGTTCCTAATTGAAGTGGTTGGTGTATTCCATACTTCTAGCGATTGGATTTCCCTCAAAACTCACCAAATGACTCCTCCCACCATATTATGATGTTGCCCAAGTTTTGGGCTCGATCCGAAATCAATAGGTGTTCAAAATTGGACAATTCAAGTTCAGCGGCAGTTCGTTCCTAATTGGAGTGGTTGGTGAATTCCATACTTCTAGCGATTGGATTTCACTCAAAACTCACCAAATGACTCCTCTCACCATATTATGATGTTGCCCAAGTTTTGGGCTCGATCCGAAATCAATAGGTGTTCCAAATTGGACAATTCAAGTTCAACCGCAGTTCGTTCCTAATTGGAGTGGTTGGTGTATTCTATACTTCTTGCAATTGGATTTCACTCAAAACTCACCAAAGGACTCCTCCCACCATATTATGATGTTGCCCAAGTTTTGGGCTCGATCCGAAATCAATAGGTGTTCCAAATTCGACAATTCATGTTCAACGGGAGTTCGTTCCTAATTGGAGTGGTTGGTGTATTCCATAGTTCTAGCGATTGGATTTCACTCAAAACTCACCAAATGACTCCTCCCACCATATTATGATGTTGCCCAAGTTTTGGGCTCGATCCGAAATCAATAGGTGTTCCAAATTGGACAATTCAAGTTCAACGGCAGTTCGTTCCTAATTGGAGTGGTTGGTGTATTCCATACTTCTAGCGATTGGATTTCTCTCAAAACTCACCAAATGACTCCTCCCACCATATTATGATGTTGCCCAAGTTTTGGGCTCGATCCGAAATCAATAGGTGTTCCAAATTGGACAATACAAGTTCAACGGCAGTTCGTTCCTAATTGGAGTGGTTGGTATATTCCATACTTCTAGCGATTGGATTTCACTCAAAACTCACCAAATGACTCCTCCCACCATATTATGATGTTGCCCAAGTTTTGGGGTCGATCCAAAATCAATACGTGTGAGAAATTGGTCAATTCAATTTGAACGGCAGTTCGTTCCTAATTGGAGTGGTTGGTGTATTCCATACTTCTAGCGATTGGATTTCACTCAAAACTCACCAAATGACTCCTCCCACCATATTATGATGTTGCCCAAGTTTTGGGCTCGATCCGAAATCAATAGGTGTTCAAAATTGGACAATTCAAGTTCAACGGCAGTTCGTTCCTAATTGGAGTGGTTGGTGTATTCCATACTTCTAGCGATTGGATTTCACTCAAAACTCACCAAATGACTCCTCCCACCATATTATTATGTTGCCCAAGTTTTGGGCTCGATCCGAAATCAATAGGTGTTCAAAATTGGACAATTCAAGTTCAACGGCAGTTCGTTCCTAATTGGAGTGGTTGGTGAATTCCATACTTCTAGCGATTGAATTTCACTCAAAAGTCACCAAATGACTCCTCCCACCATATTATGACGTTGCCCAAGTTTGGGGCTCGATCCGAAATCAATAGGTGTTCCAAATTGGACAATTCACGTTCAACGGCAGTTCGTTCCTAATTGGAGTGGTTGGTGTATTCCATACTTCTAGCGTTTGGATTTCACTCAAAACTCACCAAATGACTACTCCCACCATATTATGATGTTGCCCAAGTTTTGGGATCGATCCGAAATCAATAGGTGTGAGAAATTGGTCAATTCAATTTCAACGGCATTTCGTTCCTAATTGGAGGGGTTGGTGTATTCCATACTTCTAGCGATTGGATTTCACTCAAAACTCACCAAATGACTCCTCCCACCATATTATAATGTTGCCCAAGTTTTGGGCTCGATCCGAAATCAATAGGTGTTCAAAATTGGACAATTCAAGTTCAACGGCAGTTCGTTCCTAATTGGAGTGGTTGGTGTATTCCATAGTTCTAGCGATTGGATTTCACTCAAAACTCACCAAATGACTCCTCCCACCATATTATGATGTTGCCCAAGTTTTGGGCTCGATCCGAAATCAATAGGTGTGAGAAATTGGACAATTCAAGTTGAACGGCAGTTCGTTCCAAGTTGGAGTGGTTGGTGTATTCCATACTTCTATCGATTGGATTTCACTCAAAACTCACCAAACGACTCCTCCCACCATATTATGATGTTGCCCAAGTTTTGGGCTCGATCCGAAATCAATAGGTGTGAGAAATTGGACAATTCAAGTTCAACGGCAGTTCGTTCCTAATTGGAGTGGTTGGTGTATTCCATACTTCTAGCGATTGGATTTCACTCAAAACTCACCAAATGACTCCTCCCACCATATGATGATGTTGCCCAAGTTTTGGGATCGATCCGTAATCAATAGGTGTGAGAAATTGGACAATTCAAGTTCAACGGCAGTTCATTCCTAATTGGAGTGGTTGGTGTATTCCACACTTCTAGCGATTGGATTTCACTCAAAACTCACCAAATGACTCCTCCCACCATATTATGATGTTGCCCAAGTTTTGGGCTTGATCCGAAATCAATAGGTGTTCCAAATTGGAGAATTCAAGTTCAACGGCAGTTCGTTCCTAATTGTAGTGGTTGGTGTATTCCATACTTCTAGCGTTTGGATTTCTCTCAAAACTCACCAAATGACTCCTCCCACCAAATTATGATGATGCCCAAGTTTTGGGCTCGATCCGAATTCAATAGGTGTTCCAAATTGGACAATTCAAGTTCAACGGCAGTTCGTTCCTAATTGGAGTGGTTGGTGTATTCCATACTTCTAGCGATTGAATTTCACTCAAAACTCACCAAATGACTCCTCCCACCATATTATGATGTTGCCCAAGTTTTGGGCTCGATCCGAAATCAATACGTGTGAGAAATTGGTCAATTCAATTTGAACGGCAGTTCGTTCCTAATTGGAGTGGTTGGTGTATTCCATACTTCTAGCGATTGGATTTCACTCAAAACTCACCAAATGACTCCTCCCACCATATTATGATGTTGCCCAAGTTTTGGGCTCGATCCGAAATCAATATGTGTGAGAAATTGGTCAATTCAATTTGAACGGCAGTTCGTTCCTAATTGGAGTGGTTGGTGTATTCCATACTTCTAGCGATTGGATTTCACTCAAAACTCACCAAACGACTCCTCCCACCATATTATGATGTTGCCCAAGTTTTGTGCTCGATCCGAAATCAATAGGTGTGAGAAATTGGACAATTCAAGTTCAACGGCAGTTCGTTCCTAATTGGAGTGGTTGGTGTATTCCATACTTCTAGCGATTGGATTTCACTCAAAACTCACCAAATGACTCCTCCCACCATATGATGATGTTGCCCAAGTTTTGGGATCGATCCGAAATCAATAGGTGTTCCAAATTGGACAATTCAAGTTCAACGGCAGTTGGTTCCTAATTGGAATGGTTGGTGTATTCCATACTTCTAGCGATTGAATTTCACTCAAAACTCACCAAATGACTCCTCCCACCATATTATGATGTTGCCCAAGTTTTGGGCTCGATCCGAAATCAATACGTGTGAGAAATTGGTCAATTCAATTTGAACGGCAGTTCGTTCCTAATTGGAGTGGTTGGTGTATTCCATACTTCTAGCGATTGGATTTCACTCAAAACTCACCAAATGACTCCTCCCACCATATTATGATGTTGCCCAAGTTTTGGGCTCGATCCGAAATCAATATGTGTGAGAAATTGGTCAATTCAATTTGAACGGCAGTTCGTTCCTAATTGGAGTGGTTGGTGTATTCCATACTTCTAGCGATTGGATTTCACTCAAAACTCACCAAATGACTCCTCCCACCATATTATGATGTTGCCCAAGTTTTGGGCTCGATCCGAAATCAATAGGTGTTCCAAATTGGACAATTCAAGTTCAACGGCAGTTGGTTCCTAATTGGAATGGTTGGTGTATTCCATACTTCTAGCGATTGAATTTCACTCAAAACTCACCAAATGACTCCTCCCACCATATTATGATGTTGCCCAAGTTTTGGGCTCGATCCGAAATCAATACGTGTGAGAAATTGGTCAATTCAATTTGAACGGCAGTTCGTTCCTAATTGGAGTGGTTGGTGTATTCCACGGCAGTTCGTTCCTAATTGGAGTGGTTGGTGTATTCCATACTTCTAGCGATTGGATTTCACTGCAAACGCACCAAATGACTCCTCCCACCATATTATGATGTTTACCAAGTTTTGGGCTCGATCCGAACTCAATAGGTGTTCAAAATTGGACAATTCAAGTTCAACGGCAGTTCGTTCCTAATTGGAGTGGTTGGTGTATTCCATAGTTCTAGCGATTGGATTTCACTCAAAACTCACCAAATGACTCCTCCCACCATATTATGATGTTGCCCAAGTTTTGGGCTCGATCCGAAATCAATAGGTGTGAGAAATTGGTCAATTCAATTTCAACGGCATTTCGTTCCTAATTGGAGTGGTTGGTGTATTCCATACTTCTAGCGATTGGATTTCACTCAAAACTCACCAAATGACTCCTCCCACCATATTATGATGTTGCCCAAATTTTGGGCTCGATCCGAAATCAATAGGTGTGCGAAATTGGACAATTGAAGTTCAACGGCAGTTCGTTCCTAATTGGAGTGGTTGGTGTATTCCATACTTCTAGCGATTGGATTTCACTCAAAACTCACCAAATGACTCCTCCCACCATATTATGATGTTGCCCAAGTTTTGGGCTCGATCCGAAATCAATAGGTGTTCCAAATTGGACAATTCAAGTACAACGACAGTTCGTTCCTAATTGGAGTGGTTGGTGTATTCCATACTTCTAGCGATTGGATTTCACTCAAAACTCACCAAATGACTCCTCCCACCATATTTTGATGTTGCCCAAGATTTGGCCTCGATCCGAAATCAATAGGTGTTCCAAATTGGACAATTCAAGTTCAACGGCAGTTCGTTCCTAATTGGAGTGGTTGGTGTATTCCATACTTCTAGCGATTGGATTTCACTCAAAACTCACCAAGTGACTCCTCCCACCATATTATGATGTTGCCCAAGATTTGGCCTCGATCCGAAATCAATAGGTGTTCCAAATTGGACAATTCAAGTTCAACGGCAGTTCGTTCCTAATTGGAGTGGTTGGTGTATTCCATACTTCTAGCGATTGGATTTCACTCAAAACTAACCAAATGACTCCTCCCACCGTATTATGATGTTGCCCAAGTTTTGGGCTCGATCCGAAATCAATAGGTGTGAGAAATTGGACAATTCAAGTTCAACGGCAGTTCGTTCCTAATTGGAGTGGTTGGTGTATTCCATACTTCTAGCGATTGGATTTCACTCAAAACTCACCAAGTGACTCCTCCCACCATATTATGATGTTGCCCAACTTTTGGGCTCGATCCGAAATCAATAGGTGTTTCAAATTGGACAATTCAAGTTCAACGACAGTTCGTTCCTAATTGGAGTGGTTGGTGTATTCCAAACTTCTAGCGATTGGATTTCACTCAACACGCACCAAATGACTCCTCCCACCATATTATGATGTTGCCCAAGTTTTGGGCTCGATCCGAAATCAATAGGTGTGAGAAATTAGACAATTCAAGTTCAACGGCAGTTCGTTCCTAATTCGAGTGGTTGGTGTATTCCATACTTCTAGCGATTGGATTTCACTCAAAACTCACCAAATGACTCCTCCCACCATATTATGATGTTGCCCAAGTTTTGGGCTCGATCCGAAATCAATAGGTGTTCCAAATTGGACAATTCAAGTTCAACGGCAGTTCGTTCCTAATTGGAGTGGTTGGTATATTCCATACTTCTAGCGATTGGATTTCACTCAAAACTCACCAAATGACTCCTCCCACCATATTATGATGTTGCCCAAGTTTTGGGGTCGATCCAAAATCAATACGTGTGAGAAATTGGTCAATTCAATTTGAACGGCAGTTCGTTCCTAATTGGAGTGGTTGGTGTATTCCATACTTCTAGCGATTGGATTTCACTCAAAACTCACCAAATGACTCCTCCCACCATATTATGATGTTGCCCAAGTTTTGGGCTCGATCCGAAATCAATAGGTGTTCAAAATTGGACAATTCAAGTTCAACGGCAGTTCGTTCCTAATTGGAGTGGTTGGTGTATTCCATACTTCTAGCGATTGGATTTCACTCAAAACTCACCAAATGACTCCTCCCACCATATTATGATGTTGCCCAAGTTTTGGGCTCGATCCGAAATCAATAGGTGTGCGAAATTGGACAATTCAAGTTCAACGGCAGTTCGTTCCTAATTGGAGTGGTTGGTGTATTCCATACTTCTAGCGATTGGATTTCACTGCAAACGCACCAAATGACTCCTCCCACCATATTATGATGTTGCCCAAGTTTTGGGCTCGATCCGAACTCAATAGGTGTTCAAAATTGGACAATTCAAGTTCAACGGCAGTTCGTTCCTAATTGGAGTGGTTGGTGTATTCCATAGTTCTAGCGATTGGATTTCACTCAAAACTCACCAAATGACTCCTCCCACCATATTATGATGTTGCCCAAGTTTTGGGCTCGATCCGAAATCAATAGGTGTGAGAAATTGGTCAATTCAATTTCAACGGCATTTCGTTCCTAATTGGAGTGGTTGGTGTATTCCATACTTCTAGCGATTGGATTTCACTCAAAACTCACCAAATGACTCCTCCCACCATATTATGATGTTGCCCAAATTTTGGGCTCGATCCGAAATCAATAGGTGTGCGAAATTGGACAATTGAAGTTCAACGGCAGTTCGTTCCTAATTGGAGTGGTTGGTGTATTCCATACTTCTAGCGATTGGATTTCACTCAAAACTCACCAAATGACTCCTCCCACCATATTATGATGTTGCCCAAGTTTTGGGCTCGATCCGAAATCAATAGGTGTTCCAAATTGGACAATTCAAGTACAACGACAGTTCGTTCCTAATTGGAGTGGTTGGTGTATTCCATACTTCTAGCGATTGGATTTCACTCAAAACTCACCAAATGACTCCTCCCACCATATTTTGATGTTGCCCAAGATTTGGCCTCGATCCGAAATCAATAGGTGTTCCAAATTGGACAATTCAAGTTCAACGGCAGTTCGTTCCTAATTGGAGTGGTTGGTGTATTCCATACTTCTAGCGATTGGATTTCACTCAAAACTAACCAAATGACTCCTCCCACCGTATTATGATGTTTCCCAAGTTTTGGGCTCGATCCGAAATCAATAGGTGTGAGAAATTGGTCAATTCAATTTCAACGGCATTTCGTTCCTAATTGGAGTGGTTGGTGTATTCCATACTTCTAGCGATTGGATTTCAATCAAAACTCACCAAATGACTCCTCCCACCATATTATGATGTTGCCCAAATTTTGGGCTCGATCCGAAATCAATAGGTGTGCGAAATTGGACAATTGAAGTTCAACGGCAGTTCGTTCCTAATTGGAGTGGTTGGTGTATTCCATACTTCTAGCGATTGGATTTCACTCAAAACTCACCAAATGACTCCTCCGACCATATTATTTTGTTGCCCAAGTTTTGGGCTCAATCCGAAATCAATAGGTGTGAGAAATTGGACAATTCAAGTTGAACGGCAGTTCGTTCCTAATTGGAGTGGTTGGTGTATTCCATACTTCTAGCGATTGCATTTCACTCAAAACTCACCAAATGACTCCTCCCACCATATTATGATGTTGCCCAAGTTTTGGGCTCGATCCGAAATCAATAGGTGTTCCAAATTGTACAATTCAAGTACAACGACAGTTCGTTCCTAATTGGAGTGGTTGGTGTATTCCATACTTCTAGCGATTGGATTTCACTCAAAACTCACCAAATGACTCCTCCCACCATATTTTGATGTTGCCCAAGATTTGGCCTCGATCCGAAATCAATAGGTGTTCCAAATTGGACAATTCAAGTTCAACGGCAGTTCGTTCCTAATTGGAGTGGTTGGTGTATTCCATACTTCTAGCGATTGGATTTCACTCAAAACTAACCAAATGACTCCTCCCACCGTATTATGATGTTGCCCAAGTTTTGGGCTCGATCCGAAATCAATAGGTGTGAGAAATTGGACAATTCAAGTTCAACGGCAGTTCGTTCCTAATTGGAGTGTTTGGTGTATTCCATACTTCTAGCGATTGGATTTCACTCAAACCTCACCAACTGACTCCTCCCACCATATTATGATGCTGCCCATGTTTTGGGCTCGATCCGAAATCAATAGGTGTGAGAAATTGGACAATTCAAGTTGAACGGCAGTTCGTTCCTAATTGGAGTGGTTGGTGTAGTCCATACTTCTAGCGATTGGATTTCACTCAAAACTCACCAAATGACTCCTCCCACCATATTATGATGTTGCCCAACTTTTGGGCTCGATCCGAAATCAATAGGTGTTCCAAATTGGACAATTCAGGTTCAACGGCAGTTCGTTCCTAATTTGAGTGGTTGGTGTATTCCATACTTCAAGCGATTGGATTTCACCCAAAACGCACCAAATGACTCCTCCCACCATATTATGATGTTGCCCATGTTTTGGGCTCGATCCGAAATCAATAGGTTAGAGAAATTGGACAATTCAAGTTCAACGGCAGTTCGTTCCTAATTGGAGTGGTTGGTGTATTCCATACTTCTAGCGGTTGGATTTCACTCAAAACTCACCAAATGACTCCTCCCACCATATTATGTTGTTGCCCAAGTTTTGGGCTCGATCCGAAATCAATAGGTGTTCCAAATTGGACAATTCAAGTTCAACGGCAGTTCGTTCCTAATTGGAGTGGTTGGTGTATTCCATACTTCTAGCGATTGGATTTCACTCAAAACTAACCAAATGACTCCTCCCACCGTATTATGATGTTGCCCAAGTTTTGGGCTCGATCCGAAATGAATAGGTGTGAGAAATTGGACAATTGAAGTTCAACGGCAGTTCGTTCCTAATTGGAGTGGTTGGTGTATTCCATACTTCTAGCGATTGGATTTCACTCAAACCTCACCAACTGACTCCTCCCACCATATTATGATGCTGCCCATGTTTTGGGCTCGATCCGAAATCAATAGGTGTGAGAAATTGGACAATTCAAGTTGAACGGCAGTTCGTTCCTAATTGGAGTGGTTGGTGTAGTCCATACTTCTAGCGATTGGATTTCACTCAAAACTCACCAAATGACTCCTCCCACCATATTATGATGTTGCCCAACTTTTGGGCTCGATCCGAAATCAATAGGTGTTCCAAATTGGACAATTCAGGTTCAACGGCAGTTCGTTCCTAATTTGAGTGGTTGGTGTATTCCATACTTCAAGCGATTGGATTTCACCCAAAACGCACCAAATGACTCCTCCCACCATATTATGATGTTGCCCATGTTTTGGGCTCGATCCGAAATCAATAGGTTAGAGAAATTGGACAATTCAAGTTCAACGGCAGTTCGTTCCTAATTGGAGTGGTTGGTGTATTCCATACTTCTAGCGGTTGGATTTCACTCAAAACTCACCAAATGACTCCTCCCACCATATTATGTTGTTGCCCAAGTTTTGGGCTCGATCCGAAATCAATAGGTGTTCCAAATTGGACAATTCAAGTTCAACGGCAGTTCGTTCCTAATTGGAGTGGTTGGTGTATTCCATACTTCTAGCGATTGGATTTCACTCAAAACTAACCAAATGACTCCTCCCACCATATTATGATGTTGCCCAAGTTTTGGGCTCGATCCGAAATCAATAGGTGTGAGAAATTGGACAATTCAAGTTCAACGGCAGTTCGTTCCTAATTGGAGTGGTTGGTGTATTCCATACTTCTAGCGATTGCATTTCACTCAAAAGTCACCAAATGACTCCACCTACCATATTATGATGTTGCCCAAGTTTTGGGCTCGATCCGAAATCAATAGGTGTGAGAAATTGGTCAATTCAATTTCAACGGCATTTCGTTCCTAATTGGAGTGGTTGGTGTATTCCAGACTTCTAGCGATTGGATTTCACTCAAAACTAACCAAATGACTCCTCCCACCATATTGTGCTAGTGCCCAAGTTTTGGGATCGATCCGAAATCAATAGGTGTGAGAAATTGGACAATTCAAGTTCAACGGCAGTTCGTTCCTAATTGTAGTGGTTGGTGTATTCCATACTTCTAGCGATTGGATTTCACTCAAAACTCACCAAATGACTCCTCCCACCATATTATGATGTTGCCCAAGTTTTGGGCTCGATCCGAAATCAATAGGTGTTCCAAATTGGACAATTCAAGTTCAACGGCAGTTCGTTCCAAATTGGAGTGGTTGGTGTATTCCAAACTTCTAGCGATTGGATTTCACTCAAAACGCACCGAATGACTCCTCCCACCATATTATGATGTTGCCCAAGATTTGGCCTCGATCCGAAATCAATAGGTGTTCCAAATTGGACAATTCAAGTTCAACGGCAGTTCGTTCCTAATTGGAGTGGTTGGTGTATTCCATACTTCTAGCGATTGGATTTCACTCAAAACTCACCAAATGACTCCTCCCACCATATTATGATGTTGCCCAAGTTTTGGGCTCGATCCGAAATCAATAGGTGTGCAAAATTGGACAATTCAAGTTCAACGGCAGTTCGTTCCTAATTCGAGTGGTTGGTGCATTCCATACTTCTAGCGATTGGAATTCACTCAAAACTCACCAAATGACTCCTCCCACCATATTATGATGTTGCCCAAGTTTTGGGCTCGATCCGAAATCAATAGGTGTTCCAAATTGGACAATTCAAGTTCAACGGCAGTTCGTTCCTAATTGGAGTGGTTGGTGTATTCCATACTTCTAGCGATTGGATTTCACTCAAAACTCACCAAATATCACCTCCCACCATATTATGATGTTGCTCAAGTTTTGGGCTCGATTCGAAATCAATAGGTGTTCCAAATTGGACAATTCAAGGTCAACGGCAGTTCGTTCCTAATTGGAGTGGTTGGTGTATTCCATACTTCTAGCGATTGGATTTCACTCAAAACTCACCAAATGACTCGTCCCACCATATTATGATGTTGCCCAAGTTTTGGGCTCGATCCGAAATCAATAGGTGTTCCAAATTGGACAATTCAAGTTCAACGGCAATTCGTTCGTAATTGGAGTGGTTGGTGTATTCCACACTTCTAGCGATTGAATTTCACTCAAAACTCACCAAATGACTCCTCCCACCATATTATGATGTTGCCCAAGTTTTGGGCTCGATCCGAAATCAATAGGTGTGAGAAATTGGTCAATTCAATTTCAACGGCATTTCGTTCCTAATTGGAGTGGTTGGTGTATTCCATACTTCTAGCGATTGGATTTCACTCAAAACTCACCAAATGACTCCTCCCACCATATTATGATGTTGCCCAAATTTTGGGCTCGATCCGAAATCAATAGGTGTGCGAAATTGGACAATTGAAGTTCAACGGCAGTTCGTTCCTAATTGGAGTGGTTGGTGTATTCCATACTTCTAGAGATTGGATTTCACTCAAAACTCACCAAATGACTCCTCCCACCATATTATGATGTTGCCCAAGATTTGGGCTCGATCCGAAATCAATAGGTGTTCCAAATTGGACAATTCAAGTTCAACGGCAGTTCGTTCCTAATTGGTGTGGTTGGTGTATTCCACACTTCTAGCGATTGGATTTCACTCAAAAATAACCAAATGACTCCTCCCACCATATTATGATGTTGCCCAAGTTTTTGGCTCGATCCGAAATCAATAGGTGTTCAGAATTGGACAATTCAAGTTGAACGGCAGTTCGTTCCTAATTGGAGTGGTTGGTGTATTCCATACTTCTAGCATTTGGATTTCACTCAAAACTCACCAAATGACTCCTCCCACCATATTATGATGTTGCCCAAGTTTTGGGCTCGATACAAAATGAATAGGTGTTCAAAATTGGACAATTCAAGTTGAACGGCAGTTCGTTCCTAATTGGAGTGGTTGGTGTATTCCATACTTCTAGGGATTGCATTTCACTCAAAACTCACCAAATGACTCCTCCCACCATATTATGATGTTGCCCGAGTTTTGGGCTCGATCCGAAATCAATAGGTGTTCCAAATTGGACAATTCAAGTACAACGGCAGTTCGTTCCTAATTGGAGTGGTTGGTGTATTCCATACTTCTAGCGATTGGATTTCACTCAAAACTCACCAAATGACTCCTCCCACCATATTATGATGTTGCCCAAGATTTGGCCTCGATCCGAAATCAATAGGTGTTCCAAATTGGACAATTCAAGTTCAACGGCAGTTCGTTCCTAATTGGAGTGGTTGGTGTATTCCATACTTCTAGCGATTGGATTTCACTCAAAACTAACCAAATGACTCCTCCCACCATATTATGATGTTGCCCAAGTTTTGGGCTCGATCCCAAATCAATAGGTGTTCCAAATTGGACAATTCAAGTTCAACGACAGTTCGTTCCTAATTGGAGTGGTTGGTGTATTCCATACATCTAGCGATTGGATTTCACTCAAAACTCACCAAATGACTCCTCCCACCATATTATGTTGTTGCCCAAGTTTGGGGTTCGATCCGAAATCAATAGGTGTGAGAAATTGGACAATTTAAGTTCAACGGCAGTTCGTTCCTAATTGGAGTGGTTGGTGTATTCCATACTTCTAGCGATTGGATTTCACTCAAAACTCACCAAATGACTCCTCCCACCATATTATGTTGTTGCCCAAGTTTTGGGCTCGATCCGAAATCAATAGGTGTTCCAAATTGGACAATTCAAGTTCAACGACAGTTCGTTCCAAATTGGAGTGGTTGGTGTATTCCAAACTTCTAGCGATTGGATTTCACTCAAAACGCACCAAATGACTCCTCCCACCATATTATGATGTTGCCCAAGATTTGGCCTCGATCCGAAATCAATAGGTGTTCCAAATTGGACAATTCAAGTTCAACGGCAATTCGTTCGTAATTGGAGTGGTTGGTGTATTCCACACTTCTAGCGATTGGATTTCACTCAAAACTCACCAAATCACTCCTCCCACCATATTATGATGTTGCCCAAGTTTTGGGCTCGATCCGAAATCAATAGGTGTGAGAAATTGGTCAATTCAATTTCAACGGCATTTCGTTCCTAATTGGAGTGGTTGGTGTATTCCATACTTCTAGCGATTGGATTTCACTCAAAACTCACCAAATGACTCCTCCCACCATATTATGATGTTGCCCAAACTTTGGGCTCGATCCGAAATCAATAGGTGTGCGAAATTGGACAATTGAAGTTCAACGGCAGTTCGTTCCTAATTGGAGTGGTTGGTGTATTCCATACTTCTAGCGATTGGATTTCACTCAAAACTCAACAAATGACTCCTCCCACCATATTATGATGTTGCCCAAGATTTGGGCTCGATCCGAAATCAATAGGTGTTCCAAATTGGACAATTCAAGTTCAACGGCAGTTCGTTCCTAATTGGTGTGGTTGGTGTATTTCATACTTCTAGCGATTGGATTTCACTCAAAATTAACCAAATGACTCCTCCCACCATATTATGATGTTGCCCAAGTTTTGGGCTCGATCCGTAATCAATAGGTGTGAGAAATTGGACAATTCAAGTTCAACGGCAATTCGTTCCTAATTGGAGTGGTTGGTGTATTCCATAGTTCTAGCGATTGGATTTCACTCAAAACTCACCAAACGACTTCTCCCACCATATTATGATGTTGCCCAAGTTTTGGGCTCGATCCGAAATCAATAGGTGTTCCAAATTGGACAATTCAAGTTCAACGGCAGTTCGTTCCTAATTGGAGTGGTTGGTGTATTCCATACTTCTAGCGATTGGAATTCACTCAAAACGCACCAAATGACTCCTCCCACCATATTATGATGTTGCCCAAGTTTTGGGCTCGATCCTAAATCAATAGGTGTTCAAAATTGGACAATTCAAGTTGAACGGCAGTTCGTTCCTAATTGGAGTGGTTGGTGTATTCCATACTTCTAGCGATTAGATTTCACTCAAAACTCACCAAATGACTCCTCCGACCATATTATTTTGTTGCCCAAGTTTTGGGCTCAATCCGAAATCAATAGGTGTTCAAAATTGGACAATTCAAGTTGAACGGCAGTTCGTTCCTAATTGGAGTGGTTGGTGTATTCCATACTTCTAGAGATTGCATTTCACTCAAAACTCACCAAATGACTCCTCCCACCATATTATGATGTTGCCCAAGTTTTGGGCTCGATCCGAAATCAATAGGTGTTCCAAATTGGACAATTCAAGTTCAACGGCAGTTCGTTCCTAATTGGAGTGGTTGGTGTATTCCATACTTCTAGCGGTTGGATTTCACTCAAAACTCACCAAATGACTCCTCCCACCATATTATGATGTTGCCCAAGATTTGGCCTCGATCCGAAATCAATAGGTGTTCCAAATTGGACAATTCAAGTTCAACGGCAGTTCGTTCCAAATTGGAGTGGTTGGTGTATTCCATACTTCTAGCGATTGGATTTCACTCAAAACTAACCAAATGACTCCTCCCACCATATTATGATGTTGCCCAAGTTTTGGGCTCGATCCGAAATCAATAGGTGTGAGAAATTGGACAATTCAAGTTCAACGGCAGTTCGTTCCTAATTGGAGTGGTTGGTGTATTCCATACTTCTAGCGATTGGAATTCACTCAAACCGCACCAAATGACTCCTCCCACCATATTATGATGTTGCCCAAGTTTTGGGCTCGATCCGAAATCAATAGGTGTTCAAAATTGGACAATTCAAGTTAAACGGCAGTTCGTTCCTAATTGGAGTGGTTGGTGTATTCCATACTTCTAGCGATTGGATTTCACTTAAAACTCACCAAATGACTCCTCCGACCATATTATTTTGTTGCCCAAGTTTTGGGCTCAATCCGAAATTAATAGGTGTGAGAAATTGGACAATTCAAGTTGAACGGCAGTTCGTTCCTAATTGGAGTGGTTGGTGTATTCCATACTTCTAGCGATTGCATTTCACTCAAAACTCACCAAATGACTCCTCCCACCATATTATGATGTTGCCCAAGTTTTGGGCTCGATCCGAAATCAATAGGTGTTCCAAATGGGACAATTCAAGTACAACGACAGTTCGTTCCTAATTGGAGTGGTTGGTGTATTCCATACTTCTAGCGATTGGATTTCACTCAAAACGCACCAAATGACTCCTCCCACCATATTTTGATGTTGCCCAAGATTTGGCCTCGGTCCGAAATCAATAGGTGTTCCAAATTGGACAATTCAAGTTCAACGGCAGTTCGTTCCTAATTGGAGTGGTTGGTGTATTCCATACTTCTAGCGATTGGATTTCACTCAAAACTAACCAAATGACTCCTCCCACCGTATTATGATGTTGCCCAAGTTTTGGGCTCGATCCGAAATCAATAGGTGTGAGAAATTGGACAATTCAAGTTCAACGGCAGTTCGTTCCTAATTGGAGTGGTTGGTGTATTCCATACTTCTAGCGATTGGATTTCACTCAAACCTCACCAAATGACTCCTCCCACCATATTATGATGCTGCCCATGTTTTGGGCTCGATCCGAAATCAATAGGTGTGAGAAATTGGACAATTCAAGTTGAACGGCAGTTCGTAACTAATTGGAGTGGTTGGTGTAGTCCATACTTCTAGCGATTGGATTTCACTCAAACCTCACCAAATGACTCCTCCCACCATATTATGATGTTGCCCAAGTTTTGGGCTCGATCCGAAATCAATAGGTGTTCCAAATTGGACAATTCAAGTTCAACGGCAGTTCGTTCCTAATTTGAGTGGTTGGTGTATTCCATACTTCAAGCGATTGGATTTCACCCAAAACGCACCAAATGACTCCTCCCACCATATTATGATGTTACCCATGTTTTGGGCTCGATCTGAAATCAATAGGTGAGAGAAATTGGACAATTCAAGTTCAACGGCAGTTCGTTCCTAATTGGAGTGGTTGGTGTATTCCATACTTCTAGCGGTTGGATTTCACTCAAAACTCACCAAATGACTCCTCCCACCATATTATGTTGTTGCCCAAGTTTTGGGCTCGATCCGAAATCAATAGGTGTTCCAAATTGGACAATTCAAGTTCAAGGGCAGTTCGTTCCTAATTGGAGTGGTTGGTGTATTCCATACTTCTAGTGATTGGATTTCACTCAAAACTCAGCAAATGACTCCTCCCACCATATTATGATGTTGCCCAAGATTTGGCCTCGATCCGAAATCAATAGGTGTTCAAAATTGGACAATTCAAGTTGAACGGCAGTTCGTTCCTAATTGGAGTGGTTGGTGTATTCCATACTTCTAGAGATTGCATTTCACTCAAAACTCACCAAATGACTCCTCCCACCATATTATGATGTTGCCCAAGTTTTGGGCTCGATCCGAAATCAATAGGTGTTCCAAATTGGACAATTCAAGTTCAACGGCAGTTCGTTCCTAATTGGAGTGGTTGGTGTATTCCATACTTCTAGCGGTTGGATTTCACTCAAAACTCACCAAATGACTCCTCCCACCATATTATGATGTTGCCCAAGATTTGGCCTCGATCCGAAATCAATAGGTGTTCCAAATTGGACAATTCAAGTTCAACGGCAGTTCGTTCCAAATTGGAGTGGTTGGTGTATTCCATACTTCTAGCGATTGGATTTCACTCAAAACTAACCAAATGACTCCTCCCACCATATTATGATGTTGCCCAAGTTTTGGGCTCGATCCGAAATCAATAGGTGTGAGAAATTGGACAATTCAAGTTCAACGGCAGTTCGTTCCTAATTGGAGTGGTTGGTGTATTCCATACTTCTAGCGATTGGATTTCACTCAAAACTCACCAAACGATTTCTCCCACCATATTATGATGTTGCCCAAGTTTTGGGCTCGATCCGAAATCAATAGGTGTTCCAAATTGGACAATTCAAGTTCAACGGCAGTTCGTTCCTAATTGGAGTGGTTGGTGTATTCCATACTTCTAGCGATTGGAATTCACTCAAAACGCACCAAATGACTCCTCCCACCATATTATGATGTTGCCCAAGTTTTGGGCTCGATCCGAAATCAATAGGTGTTCAAAATTGGACAATTCAAGTTGAACGGCAGTTCGTTCCTAATTGGAGTGGTTAGTGTATTCCAGACTTCTAGCGATTGGATTTCACTCAAAACTTTCCAAATGACTCCTCCGACCATATTATTTTGTTGCCCAAGTTTTGGGCTCAATCCGAAATCAATAGGTGTTCAAAATTGGACAATTCAAGTTGAACGGCAGTTCGTTCCTAATTGGAGTGGTTGGTGTACTGCATACTTCTAGCGATTGCATTTCACTCAAAACTCACCAAATGACTCCTCCCACCATATTATGATGTTGCCCAAGTTTTGGGCTCGATCCGAAATCAATAGGTTTTCCAAATTGGACAATTCAAGTACAACGGCAGTTCGTTCCTAATTGGAGTGGTTTGTGTATTCCATACTTCTAGCGATTGGATTTCACTCAAAACTCACCAAATGACTCCTCCCACCATATTATGATGTTGCCCAAGATTTGGCCTCGATCCGAAATCAATAGGTGTTCCAAATTGGACAATTCAAGTTCAACGGCAGTTCGTTCCTAATTGGAGTGGTTGGTGTATTCCATACTTCTAGCGATTGGATTTCACTCAAAACTAACCAAATGACTCCTCCCACCATATTATGATGTTGCCCAAGTTTTGGGCTCGATCCGAAATCAATAGGTGTGAGAAATTGGTCAATTCAATTTCAACGGCATTTCGTTCCTAATTGGAGTGGTTGGTGTATTCCATACTTCTAGCGATTGGATTTCACTCAAAACTCACCAAATGACTCCTCCCACCATATTATGATGTTGCCCAAATTTTGGGCTCGATCCGAAATCAATAGGTGTGAGAAATTGGACAATTCAAGTTCAACGGCAATTCGTTCCTAATTGGAGTGGTTGGTGTATTCCATAGTTCTAGCGATTGGATTTCACTCAAAACTCACCAAATGACTCCTCCCACCATATTATGATGTTGCCCAAATTTTGGGCTCGATCCCAAATCAATAGGTGTTCCAAATTGGACAATTCAAGTTCACCGGCAGTTCGTTCCTAATTGGAGTGGTTGGTGTATTCCATACATCTAGCGATTGGATTTCACTCAAAACTCACCAAATGACTCCTCCCACCATATTATGTAGTTGCCCAAGTTTGGGGTTCGATCCGAAATCAATAGGTGTGAGAAATTGGACAATTTCAGTTCAACGGCAGTTCGTTCCTAATTCGAGTGGTTGGTGTATTCCATACTTCTAGCGATTGGATTTCACTCAAAACTCACCAAATGACTCCTCCCACCATATTATGATGTTGCCCAAGTTTTGGGCTCGATCCGAAATCAGTAGGTGTTCCAAATTGGACAATTCAAGTTCAACGACAGTTCGTTCCAAATTGGAGTGGTTGGTGTATTCCAAACTTCTAGCGATTGGATTTCACTCAAAACGCACCAAATGACTCCTCCCACCATATTATGATGTTGCCCAAGATTTGGCCTCGATCCGAAATCAATAGGTGTTCCAAATTGGACAATTCAAGTTCAACGGCAATTCGTTCGTAATTGGAGTGGTTGGTGTATTCCACACTTCTAGCGATTGGATTTCACTCAAAACTCACCAAATGACTCCTCCCACCATATTATGATGTTGCCCAAGTTTTGGGCTCGATCCGAAATCAATAGGTGTGAGAAATTGGTCAATTCAATTTCAACGGCATTTCGTTCCTAATTGGAGTGGTTGGTGTATTCCATACTTCTAGCGATTGGATTTCACTCAAAACTCACCAAATGACTCCTCCCAAAATATTATGATGTTGCCCAAGATTTGGCCTCGATCCGAAATCAATAGGTGTTCCAAATTGGACAATTCAAGTTCAACGGCAGTTCGTTCCTAATTGGAGTGGTTGGTGTATTCCATACTTCTAGCGATTGGATTTCACTCAAAACTAACCAAATGACTCCTCCCACCATATTATGATGTTGCCCAAGTTTTGGGCTCGATCCGAAATCAATAGGTGTGAGAAATTGGACAATTCAAGTTCAACGGCAGTTCGTTCCTAATTGGAGTGGTTGGTGTATTCCATACTTCTAGCGATTGGATTTCACTCAAAACTCACCAAACGATTTCTCCCACCATATTATGATGTTGCCCAAGTTTTGGGCTCGATCCGAAATCAATAGGTGTTCCAAATTGGACAATTCAAGTTCAACGGCAGTTCGTTCCTAATTGGAGTGGTTGGTGTATTCCATACTTCTAGCGATTGGAATTCACTCAAAACGCACCAAATGACTCCTCCCACCATATTATGATGTTGCCCAAGTTTTGGGCTCGATCCGAAATCAATAGGTGTTCAAAATTGGACAATTCAAGTTGAACGGCAGTTCGTTCCTAATTGGAGTGGTTAGTGTATTCCAGACTTCTAGCGATTGGATTTCACTCAAAACTTTCCAAATGACTCCTCCGACCATATTATTTTGTTGCCCAAGTTTTGGGCTCAATCCGAAATCAATAGGTGTTCAAAATTGGACAATTCAAGTTGAACGGCAGTTCGTTCCTAATTGGAGTGGTTGGTGTACTGCATACTTCTAGCGATTGCATTTCACTCAAAACTCACCAAATGACTCCTCCCACCATATTATGATGTTGCCCAAGTTTTGGGCTCGATCCGAAATCAATAGGTTTTCCAAATTGGACAATTCAAGTACAACGGCAGTTCGTTCCTAATTGGAGTGGTTTGTGTATTCCATACTTCTAGCGATTGGATTTCACTCAAAACTCACCAAATGACTCCTCCCACCATATTATGATGTTGCCCAAGATTTGGCCTCGATCCGAAATCAATAGGTGTTCCAAATTGGACAATTCAAGTTCAACGGCAGTTCGTTCGTAATTGGAGTGGTTGGTGTATTCCACACTTCTAGCGATTGGATTTCACTCAAAACTCACCAAATGACTCCTCCCACCATATTATGATGTTGCCCAAGTTTTGGGCTCGATCCGAAATCAATAGGTTTACCAAATTGGACAATTCAAGTACAACGGCAGTTCGTTCCTAATTGGAGTGGTTTGTGTATTCCATACTTCTAGCGATTGGATTTCACTCAAAACTCACCAAATGACTCCTCCCACCATATTATGATGTTGCCCAAGATTTGGCCTCGATCCGAAATCAATAGGTGTTCCAAATTGGACAATTCAAGTTCAACGGCAGTTCGTTCGTAATTGGAGTGGTTGGTGTATTCCACACTTCTAGCGATTGGATTTCACTCAAAACTCACCAAATGACTCCTCCCACCATATTATGATGTTGCCCAAGTTTTGGGCTCGATCCGAAATCAATAGGTGTGAGAAATTGGTCAATTCAATTTCAACGGCATTTCGTTCCTAATTGGAGTGGTTGGTGTATTCCATACTTCTAGCGATTGGATTTCACTCAAAACTCACCAAATGACTCCTCCCACCATATTATGATGTTGCCCAAATTTTGGGCTCGATCCGAAATCAATAGGTGTGAGAAATTGGACAATTCAAGTTCAACGGCAATTCGTTCCTAATTGGAGTGGTTGGTGTATTCCATAGTTCTAGCGATTGGATTTCACTCAAAACTCACCAAACGACTTCTCCCACCATATTATGATGTTGCCCAAGTTTTGGGATCGATCCGAAATCAATAGGTGTTCAAAATTGGACAATTCAAGTTGAACGGCAGTTCGTTCCTAATTGGAGTGGTTGGTGTATTCCATACTTCTAGCGATTGGATTTCACTCAAAAATCACCAAATGACTCCTCCGACCATATTATTTTGTTGCCCAAGTTTTGGGCTCAATCCGAAATCAATAGGTGTTCAAAATTGGACAATTCAAGTTGAACGGCAGTTCGTTCCTAATTGGAGTGGTTGGTGTATTCCATACTTCTAGAGATTGCATTTCACTCAAAACTCACCAAATGACTCCTCCCACCATATTATGATGTTGCCCAAGTTTTGGGCTCGATCCGAAATCAATAGGTGTTCCAAATTGGACAATTCAAGTACAACGGCAGTTCGTTCCTAATTGGAGTGGTTGGTGTATTCCATACTTCTAGCGATTGGATTTCACTCAAAACTCACCAACTGACTCCTCCCACCATATTATGTTGTTGCCCAAGTTTTGGGCTCGATCCCAAATCAATAGGTGTTCCAAATTGGACAATTCAAGTTCACCGGCAGTTCGTTCCTAATTGGAGTGGTTGGTGTATTCCATACATCTAGCGATTGGATTTCACTCAAAACTCACCAAATGACTCCTCCCACCATATTATGTTGTTGCCCAAGTTTGGGGTTCGATCCGAAATCAATAGGTGTGAGAAATTGGACAATTTTAGTTCAACGGCAGTTCGTTCCTAATTGGAGTGGTTGGTGTATTCCATACTTCTAGCGATTGGATTTCACTCAAAACTCAGCAAATGACTCCTCCCACCATATTATGATGTTGCCCAAGATTTGGCCTTGATCCGAAATCAATAGGTGTTCCAAATTGGACAATTCAAGTTCAACGGCAGTTCGTTCCTAATTGGAGTGGTTGGTGTATTCCATACTTCTAGCGATTGGATTTCACTCAAAACTAACCAAATGACTCCTCCCACCATATTATGTTGGTGCCCAAGTTTTGGGCTCGATCCGAAATCAATAGGTGTGAGAAATTGGACAATTCAAGTTCAACGGCAGTTCGTTCCTAATTGGAGTGGTTGGTGTATTCCATACTTCTAGCGATTGGATTTCACTCAAAACTCACCAAACAACTCCTCCCACCATATTATGATGTTGCCCAACTTTTGGGCTCGATCCGAAATCCATAGGTGTTCAAAATTGGAAAATTCAAGTTCAACGGCAGTTCGTTCCTAATTGGAGTGGTTGGTGTATTCCATACTTCTAGCGATTGGATTTCACTCAAAACGCACCAAATGACTCCTCCCACCATAATATGATGTTGACCAAGTTTTGGGCCCAATCCGAAATCAATAGGTGTTCCAAATTGGACAATTCAAGTTCAACGGCAGTTCGTTCCTAATTGGAGAGGTTGGTGTATTCCATACTTGTAACGATTGGATTTCACTCAAAACTCACCAAATGACTCCTCCCACCATATTATGATGTTGCCCAAGTTTTGGGCTCGATCCGAAATCAATAGGTGTTCCAAATTGGACAATTCAAGTTCAACGGCAGTTCGTTCCTAATTGGAGTAGTTGTTTTATTCCATACTTCTAGCGATTGGATTTCACTCAAAACTCACCAAATGACTCCTCCCACCACATTATGATGTTGCCCAAGTTTTGGGCTCGATCCGAAATCAATAGGTGTGAGAAATTGGAGAATTCAAGTTCAACGGCAGTTTGTTCCTAATTGGAGTGGTTGGTGTATTCCAGACTTCTAGCGATTGGATTTCCCTCAAAACTCCCCAAATGACTCCTCCCACCATATTATGATGTTGCCCAAGTTTTGGGCTCGATCCGAAATCAATAGGTGTGAGAAATTGGACAATTCAAGTTCAACGGCAGTTCGTTCCTAATTGGAGTGGTTGGTGTATTCCACACTTCTAGCGATTGGATTTCACTCAAAACTCCCCAAATGACTCCTCCCACCATATTATGATGTTGCCCAGGTTTTGGGCTCGATCCGAAATCAATAGGTGTGAGAAATTCGAGAATTCAAGTTCAACGGCAGTTTGTTCCTAATTGGAGTGGTTGGTGTATTCCACACTTCTAGCGATTGGATTTCACTCAAAACTCACCAAATGAATCCTCCCACGGTATTATGATGTTGCCCAAGTTTTGGGCTCGATCCGAAATCAATAGGTGTGAGAAATTGGACAATTCAAGTTCAACGGCAGTTCGTTCCTAATTGGAGTGGTTGGTGTATTCCACACTTCTAGCGATTGGATTTCACTCAAAACTCCCCAAATGACTCCTCCCACCATATTATGATGTTGCCCAAGTTTTGGGTTCGATCCGAAATCAATAGGTGTGAGAAATTGGAGAATTCAAGTTCAACGGCAGTTTGTTCCTAATTGGAGTGGTTGGTGTATTCCACACTTCTAGCAATTGGATTTAACTCAAAACTCACCAAATGAATCCTCCCACGGTATTATGATGTTGCCCAAGTTTTGGGCTCGATCCGAAATCAATAGGTGTGAGAAATTGGACAATTCAAGTTCAACAGCAGTTTGTTCCTAATTGGAGTGGTTGGTGTATTCCATACTTCTAGCGATTGGATTTCACTCAAAACTCACCAACTGACTCCTCCCACCATATTATGATGTTGCCCAAGTTTTGGGCTCGATCCGAAATCAATAGGTGTGGGAAATTGGGCAATTCAAGTTCAACGGCAGTTCGTTCCTAATTGTAGTGGTTGGTGTATTCCATACTTCTAGCGATTGGATTTCACTCAAAACTCACCAAATGACTCCTCCTACCATATTATGATGTTGCCCAAGTTTTGGGCTCGATCCGAAATCAATAGGTGTTCCAAATTGGACAATTCAAGTACAACGGCAGTTCGTTCCTAATTGGAGTGGTTGGTGTATTCCATACTTCTAGCGATTGGATTTCACTCAAAACTCACCAAATGACTCCTCCCACCATATTATGATGTTGCCCAAATTTTGGGCTCGATCCGAAATCAATAGGTGTGAGAAATTGGACAATTCAAGTTCAACGGCAATTCGTTCCTAATTGGAGTGGTTGGTGTATTCCATAGTTCTAGCGATTGGATTTCACTCAAAACTCACCAAACGACTTCTCCCACCATATTATGATGTTGCCCAAGTTTTGGGATCGATCCGAAATCAATAGGTGTTCAAAATTGGACAATTCAAGTTGAACGGCAGTTCGTTCCTAATTGGAGTGGTTGGTGTATTCCATACTTCTAGCGATTGGATTTCACTCAAAAATCACCAAATGACTCCTCCGACCATATTATTTTGTTGCCCAAGTTTTGGGCTCAATCCGAAATCAATAGGTGTTCAAAATTGGACAATTCAAGTTGAACGGCAGTTCGTTCCTAATTGGAGTGGTTGGTGTATTCCATACTTCTAGAGATTGCATTTCACTCAAAACTCACCAAATGACTCCTCCCACCATATTATGATGTTGCCCAAGTTTTGGGCTCGATCCGAAATCAATAGGTGTTCCAAATTGGACAATTCAAGTACAACGGCAGTTCGTTCCTAATTGGAGTGGTTGGTGTATTCCATACTTCTAGCGATTGGATTTCACTCAAAACTCACCAACTGACTCCTCCCACCATATTATGTTGTTGCCCAAGTTTTGGGCTCGATCCCAAATCAATAGGTGTTCCAAATTGGACAATTCAAGTTCACCGGCAGTTCGTTCCTAATTGGAGTGGTTGGTGTATTCCATACATCTAGCGATTGGATTTCACTCAAAACTCACCAAATGACTCCTCCCACCATATTATGTTGTTGCCCAAGTTTGGGGTTCGATCCGAAATCAATAGGTGTGAGAAATTGGACAATTTTAGTTCAACGGCAGTTCGTTCCTAATTGGAGTGGTTGGTGTATTCCATACTTCTAGCGATTGGATTTCACTCAAAACTCAGCAAATGACTCCTCCCACCATATTATGATGTTGCCCAAGATTTGGCCTTGATCCGAAATCAATAGGTGTTCCAAATTGGACAATTCAAGTTCAACGGCAGTTCGTTCCTAATTGGAGTGGTTGGTGTATTCCATACTTCTAGCGATTGGATTTCACTCAAAACTAACCAAATGACTCCTCCCACCATATTATGTTGGTGCCCAAGTTTTGGGCTCGATCCGAAATCAATAGGTGTGAGAAATTGGACAATTCAAGTTCAACGGCAGTTCGTTCCTAATTGGAGTGGTTGGTGTATTCCATACTTCTAGCGATTGGATTTCACTCAAAACTCACCAAACAACTCCTCCCACCATATTATGATGTTGCCCAACTTTTGGGCTCGATCCGAAATCCATAGGTGTTCAAAATTGGAAAATTCAAGTTCAACGGCAGTTCGTTCCTAATTGGAGTGGTTGGTGTATTCCATACTTCTAGCGATTGGATTTCACTCAAAACGCACCAAATGACTCCTCCCACCATAATATGATGTTGACCAAGTTTTGGGCCCAATCCGAAATCAATAGGTGTTCCAAATTGGACAATTCAAGTTCAACGGCAGTTCGTTCCTAATTGGAGAGGTTGGTGTATTCCATACTTGTAACGATTGGATTTCACTCAAAACTCACCAAATGACTCCTCCCACCATATTATGATGTTGCCCAAGTTTTGGGCTCGATCCGAAATCAATAGGTGTTCCAAATTGGACAATTCAAGTTCAACGGCAGTTCGTTCCTAATTGGAGTAGTTGTTTTATTCCATACTTCTAGCGATTGGATTTCACTCAAAACTCACCAAATGACTCCTCCCACCACATTATGATGTTGCCCAAGTTTTGGGCTCGATCCGAAATCAATAGGTGTGAGAAATTGGAGAATTCAAGTTCAACGGCAGTTTGTTCCTAATTGGAGTGGTTGGTGTATTCCACACTTCTAGCAATTGGATTTAACTCAAAACTCACCAAATGAATCCTCCCACGGTATTATGATGTTGCCCAAGTTTTGGGCTCGATCCGAAATCAATAGGTGTGAGAAATTGGACAATTCAAGTTCAACAGCAGTTTGTTCCTAATTGGAGTGGTTGGTGTATTCCATACTTCTAGCGATTGGATTTCACTCAAAACTCACCAACTGACTCCTCCCACCATATTATGATGTTGCCCAAGTTTTGGGCTCGATCCGAAATCAATAGGTGTGAGAAATTGGGCAATTCAAGTTCAACGGCAGTTCGTTCCTAATTGTAGTGGTTGGTGTATTCCATACTTCTAGCGATTGGATTTCACTCAAAACTCACCAAATGACTCCTCCTACCATATTATGATGTTGCCCAAGTTTTGGGCTCGATCCGAAATCAATAGGTGTTCCAAATTGGACAATTCAAGTACAACGGCAGTTCGTTCCTAATTGGAGTGGTTGGTGTATTCCATACTTCTAGTGATTGGATTTCACTCAAAACTCACCTAATGACTCCTCCCACCATATTATGATGTTGCCCAAGTTTTGGGCTCGATCCGAAATCAATAGGTGTGAGAAATTGGACAACTCAAGTTCAACGGAATTTCGTTCCTAATTGGTGTGGTTGCTGTATTCCATACTTCTAGCGATTGGATTTCACTCAAAACTCACCAAATGACTCCTCCCACCATATTATGATGTTGCCCACGTTTTGGGCTCGATCCGAAATCAATAGTTGTGAGAAATTGGTCAATTCACTTTCAACGACAGTTCGTTCCTAATTGGAGTAGTTGTTGTATTCCATACTTCTAGCGATTGGATTTAACTCAAAACTCACCAAATGACTCCTCCCACCATATTATGATGTTGCCTAAGTTTTCTGCTCGATCCGAGATCAATAGGTGTGAGAAATTGGACAATTCAAGTTCAACGGAAGGTCGTTCCTAATTGGAGTGGTTTCTGTATTCCACACTTCTAGCGATTGGATTTCACTCAAAACTCCCCAAATGACTCCACCCACCATATTATGGTGTTGCCCAAGTTTTGGGCTCGATCCGAAATCAATAGCTGTTCCAAATTGGACAATTCAAGTTCAACGGCAGTTCGTTCCTAATTGGAGTGGTTGGTGTATTCCATGCTTCTAGCGATTGGATTTCTCTCAAAACTCACCAAATGACTCCTCCCACCATATTATGATGTTGCCCAAGTTTTGGGCTCGATCTGAAATCAATAGGTGTTCCAAATTGGACATTTCAACTTCAACGGCAGTTCTTTCCTAATTGGAGTGGTTGGTGTATTCCATACTTCTAGCGATTGGATTTCACTCAAAACTCACCAAATGACTCCTCCCACCATATTACGATGTTGCACAAGTGTGGGGTTCGATCCGAAATCAATAGGTGTGAGAAATTGGACAATTCAAGTTCAACGGCAGTTCGTTCCTAATTGGAGTGGTTGGTGTATTCCATACTTCTAGCGATTGGATTTCACTCAAAACTCACCAAATGACTCCTCCCACCATATTATGATGTTGCCCAAGTTTTGGGCTCGATCCGAAATCAATAGGTGTTCCAAATTGGACAATTCAAGTTCAACGGCAGTTCGTTCCTAATTGGAGTGGTTGGTGTATTCCATACTTCTAGCGATTGGATTTCTCTCAAAACTCACCAAATGACTCCTCCCACCATATTGTCATGTTGCCCAAGGATTGGGCTCAATCAGAAATCAATAGGTGTGAGAAATTGGACAATTCAAGTTCAACGGCAGTTCGTTCCTAATTGGAGTGGTTGGTGTATTCCATACTTCTAGCGATTGGATTTCACTCCAAAGTCACCAAATGACTCCTCCCACCATATTATCATGTTGCCCAACTTTTGGGCTCGATCCGAAATCAATAGGTGTGAGAAATTTGACAACTCAAGTTCAACGGAAGTTCGTTCCTAATTGGTGTGGTTGGTGTATTTCATACTTCTAGCGATTGGATTTCACTCAAAACTCACCAACTGACTCCTCCCACCATATTATGATGTTGCCCAAGTTTGGGGCTCGATCCGAAATCAATAGGTGTCAGAAATTGGTCAATTCAAGTTCAACGGCAGTTCGTTCCTAATTGGAGTGGTTGGTGTATTCCACACTTCTAGCGATTGGATTTCACTCAAAACTCCCCAAATGACTCCTCCCACCATATTATGATGTTGCCCAGGTTTTGGCCTCGATCCGAAATCAATTGGCGTTCGAAATTGGACAATTCAAGTTCAACGTCAGTTCGTTCCTAATTGGAATGGTTGGTGTATTCCATACTTCTAGCGATTGGATTTCACTCAAATCTCCCGAAATGACTCCTCCCACCATATTATGATGTTGCCCAAGTTTTGGGCTCGATCCGAAATCAATTGGTGTTCGAAATTGGACAATTCAAGTTCAACGGCAGTTCGTTCCTAATTGGAGTGGTTGGTGTATTCCATACTTCTAGCGATTGGATTTCTCTCAAAACTCACCAAATGACTCCTCCCACCATATTGTCATGTTGCCCAAGGATTGGGCTCAATCAGAAATCAATAGGTGTGAGAAATTGAACAATTCAAGTTCAACGACAGTTCGTTCCTAATTGGAGTAGTTGTTGTATTCCATACTTCTAGCGATTGGATTTCTCTCAAAACTCACCAAATGACTCCTCCCACCATATTATGATGTTGCCCAAGTTTTGGGCTCGATCCGAAATCAATAGGTGTGAGAAATTGGAGAATTCAAGTTCAACGGCAGTTTGTTCCTAATTGGAGTGGTTGGTGTATTCCAGACTTCTAGTGATTGGATTTGCCTCAAAACTCCCCAAATGACTCCTCCCACCATATTATGATGTTGCCCAAGTTTTGGGCTCGATCCGAAATCAATAGGTGTGAGAAATTGGACAATTCAAGTTCAACGGCAGTTCGTTCCTAATTGGAGTGGTTGGTGTATTCCACACTTCTAGCGATTGGATTTCACTCAAAACTCCCCAAATGACTCCTCCCACCATATTATGATGTTGCCCAGGTTTTGGCCTCGATCCGAAATCAATAGGTGTGAGAAATTCGAGAATTCAAGTTCAACGGCAGTTTGTTCCTAATTGGAGTGGTTGGTGTATTCCACACTTCTAGCGATTGGATTTCACTCAAAACTCACCAAATGAATCCTCCCACGGTATTATGATGTTGCCCAAGTTTTGGGCTCGATCCGAAATCAATAGGTGTGAGAAATTGGACAATTCAAGTTCAACGGCAGTTCGTTCCTAATTGGAGTGGTTGGTGTATTCCACACTTCTAGCGATTGGATTTCACTCAAAACTCCCCAAATGACTCCTCCCACCATATTATGATGTTGCCCCAGTTTTGGGCTCGACTCGAAATCAATAGGTGTGAGAAATTGGACAATTCAAGTTCAACGGCAGTTCGTTCCTAATTGGGGTGGTTGGTGTATTCCACACTTCTAGCGATTGGATTTAACTCAAAACTCACCAAATGAATCCTCCCACCATATTATGATGTTGCCCAAGTTTTGGGCTCGATCCGAAATCAATAGGTGTGAGAAATTGGACAATTCAAGTTCAACGGCAGTTTGTTCCTAATTGGAGTGGTTGGTGTATTCCATACTTCTAGCGATTGGATTTCACTCAAAACTCACCAAATGACTCCTCCCACCATATTAATATGTAGCCCAAGTTTTGGTCTCGATCCGAAATCAATAGGTGTGAGAAATTGGACAATTCAAGTTCAACGGCAGTTCGTTCCTAATTGGAGTGGTTGGTGTATTCCATACTTCTAGCGATTGGATTTCTCTCAAAACTCACCAAAGGACTCCTCCCACCATATTATGATGTTGCCCAAGTTTTGGGCTCGATCCGAAATCAATAGGTGTGAGGAATTGGACAATTCAAGTTCAACGGTAGTTCGTTCCTAATTGGAGTGGTTGGTGTATTCCATACTTCTAGCGATTGGATTTCACTCAAAACTCACCAAATGACTCCTCCCACCATATTATGATGTTGCCCAAGTTTTGGGCTCGATCCGAAATCAAAAGGTGTGAGAAATTGGACAATTCAAGTTCAACGGTAGTTCGTTCCTAATTGGAGTGGTTAGTGTATTCCATACTTCTAGCGATTGGATTTCACTCAAAACTCACCAAATGACTCCTCCCACCATATTATGATGTTGCCCATGTTTTGGCCTTGATCCGAAATCAATAGGTGTTCCAAATTGGACAATTCAAGTTCAACGGCAGTTCGTTCCTAATTGGAGTGGTTGGTGTATTCCATACTTCTAGCGATTGGATTTCACACAAAACTCACCAAATGACTCCTCCCACCATATTATGACATTTCCCAAGTTTGGGGCTCGATCCGAAATCAATAGGTGTGAGAAATTGGACAATTCAAGTTCAACGGCAGTTCGTTCCTAATTGGAGTGGTTGGTGTATTCCATACTTCTAGCGATTGGATTTCTCTCAAAACTCACCAAAGGACTCCTCCCACCATATTATGATGTTGCCCAAGTTTTGGGCTCGATCCGAAATCAATAGGTGTGAGAAATTGGACAATTCAAGTTCAACGGAAGTTCGTTCCTAATTGGAGTGGTTAGTGTATTCCATACTTCTAGCGAATGGATTTCACGCAAAACTCACCAAATGACTCCTCCCACCATATTTTGATGTTGCCCAAGTTTGGGGCTCGATCCGAAATCAATAGGTGTTAGAAATTGGACAATTCAGGTTCAATGGCAGGTCGTTCCTAATTGGAGTGGTTGGTGTATTCCATACTTCTAGCGATTGGATTTCACTCAAAACTCACCAAATGATTCCTCCCACCATATTACGATGTTGCCCAAGTTTTGGGCTCGATCCGAAATCAATTGGCGTTCGAAATTGGACAATTCAAGTTCAACGTCAGTTCGTTCCTAATTGGAATGGTTGGTGTATTCCATACTTCTAGCGATTGGATTTCACTCAAATCTCCCGAAATGACTCCTCCCACCATATTATGATGTTGCCCAAGTTTTGGGCTCGATCCGAAATCAATTGGTGTTCGAAATTGGACAATTCACGTTCAACGGCAGTTCTCTCCTAATTGGAGTGGTTGGTGTATTCCTTACTTCAAGCGATTGGATTTCACTCAAAACTCACCAAATCACTCCTCCCACCATATTATGATGTTGCCCAAGTTTTGGCCTCGATCCGAAATCAATTGGTGTTCGAAATTGGACAATTCAAGTTCAACGGCAGTTCGTTCCTCATTGGAGTGGTTCGTGTCTTCCATGCTTCTAGCGATTGGATTTCACTCAAAACTCACCAAATGACTCCTCCCACCATATTATGATGTTGCCCAAGTTTTGGGCTCGATCCGAAATCAATAGGTGTTCCAAATTGGACAATTCAAGTTCAACGGCAGTTCGTTCCTAATTGGAGTGGTTGGTGTATTCCATACTTCTAGCGATTGGATTTCACACAAAACTCACCAAATGACTACTCCCACCATATTATGACATTTCCCAAGTTTGGGGCTCGATCCGAAATGAATAGGTGTGAGGAATTGGACAATTCAAGTTCAACGGCAGTTCGTTCCTAATTGGAGTGGTTGGTGTATTCCACACTTCTAGCGATTGGATTTCTCTCAAAACTACCCAAATGACTCCTCCCACAAAATTATGATGTTGCCCAAGTTTGGGGCTCGATCCGAAATCAATAGGTGTTCCAAATTAGGCAATTCAAGTTCAACGGCAGTTCGTTCCTAATTGGAGTGGTTGGTGTCTTCCATACTTCTAGCGATTGGATTTCACTCAAAACTCACCAAATGACTCCTCCCACCATATTATGATGTTGCCCAAGTTTTGGGCTCGATCCGAAATCAATAGGTGTTCCAAATTGGACAATTCAAGTTCAACGGCAGTTCGTTCCAAATTGGAGTGGTTGGTGTATTCCATACTTCTAGCGATTGGATTTCACTCAAAACTAACCAAATGACTCCACCCACCATATTATGATGTTGCCCAAGTTTTGGGCTCGATCCGAAATCAATAGGTGTGAGAAATTGGACTATTCAAGTTCAACGGCAGTTCGTTCCTAATTGGAGTGGTTGGTGTATTCCATACTTCTAGCGATTGGATTTTACTCAAAACTCATCAATTGACTCCTCCCACCATATTATGATGTCTCCCAAGTTTGGGGCTCGATCCGAAATCAATAGGTGTGAGAAATTGGACAATTGAAGTTCAACGGCAGTTCGTTCCTAATTGTAGTGGTTGGTGTCTTCCATACTTCTAGCGATTGGATTTCACTCAAAACTCTCCAAATGACTCCTCCCACCATATTATGATGTTGCCCAAGTTTTGGGCTCGATCCGAAATCAATAGGTGTTCCGAATTGGACAATTCAATTTCCACGGCAGTTCGTTCCAAATTGGAGTGGTTGGTGTATTCCATACTTCTAGCGATTGGATTTCACTCAAAACTCACCAAATGACTCCTCCCACCATATTATTATGTTGCCCAAGTTTTGGGCTCGATCCGAAATCAATTGGTGTTCGAAATTGGACAATTCAAGTTCAACGGCAGTTTGTTCCTAATTGGAGTGGTTGTTGTGTTCCACACTTCTAGCGATTGGATTTCACTCAAAACTCACCAAATGACTCCTCCCACCATATTATGATGTTTCCCAAGTTTGGGGCTCGATCCGAAATCAATAGGTGTGAGAAATTGGACAATTCAAGTTCAACGGCAGTTCGTTCCTAATTGGAGTGGTTGGTGTATTCCACACTTCTAGCGATTGGATTTTTCTCGAAACTCACCAAATGACTCCTCCCACCATATTATGATGTTGCCCAAGTTTTGGGCTCGATCCGAAATCAATAGGTGTTCCAAATTGGACAATTCAAGTTCAACGGCAGTTTGTTCCTAATTGGAGTGGTTGGTGTATTCCACACTTCTAGCGATTGGATTTTACTCAAAACTCACCAAATGACTCCTCCCACCATATTATGATGTTTCCCAAGTTTGGGGCTCGATCCGAAATCAATAGGTGGGAGAAATTGGACAATTCAAGTTCAACGGCAGTTCGTTCCTAATTGGAGTGGTTGGTGTATTCCACACTTCTAGCGATTGGATTTCTCTCAAAACTCACCAAATGACTCCTCCCACCAAATTATGATGTTGCCCAAGTTTGGGGCTCGATACGAAATCAATAGGTGTTCCAAATTGGGCAATTCAAGTTCAACGGCAGTTCGTTCCTAATTGGAGTGGTTGGTGTCTTCCATACTTCTAGCGATTGGATTTCACTCAAAACTCACCAAATGACTCCTCCCACCATATTATGATGTTGTCGAAGTTTTGGGCTCGATCCGAAATCAATAGGTGTGAGAAATTGGACAATTCAAGTTCAACGGCAGATCGTTCCAAATTGGAGTGGTTGGTGTATTCCATACTTCTAGCTATTGGATTTCACTCAAAACTCACCAACTGACTCCTCCCACCATATTATGATGTTGCCCAAGTTTTTGGCTCGATCCGAAATCAATAGGTGTGAGAAATTGGACAATTCAAGTTCAACGGCAGTTCGTTCCTAATTGGAGTGGTTGGTGTATTCCATACTTCTAGGGATTGGATTTCACTCAAAACTCACCGAATGACTCCTCCCACCATATTATGATGTTGCCCAAGTTTTGGGGTTGATCCGAAATCAATAGGTGTTCGAAATTGGACAATTCAAGTTCAACGGCAGTTCGTTCCTAATTGGATTTGTTGGTGTATTCCATACTTCTAGCGAATGGATTTCACTCAAAACTCACCAAATGAGTCTTCCCACCATATTATGATGTTGCCCAAGTTTGGGGCTTGATCCGAAATCAATAGGTGTGAGAAATTGGACAATTTAAGTTCAACGACAGTTGGTTCCTAATTGGTGTGGTTGGTGTATTCCATACTTCTAGCGATTGGATTTCACTCAAAACTCACTAAATGACTCCTGACACCATATTATGATGTTGCCGAAGTTTGTGGCTCGATCCGAAATCAATAGGTGTGAGAAATTGGACAATTCAAGTTCAACGGCAGTTCGTTCCTAATTGGAGTGGTTGGTGTATTCCATACTTCTAGCGATTGGATTTCACTCAAAACTCACCAAATGACTCCTAACACCAAATTATGATGTTGCCCAAGTTTTGGGCTCGATCCGAAATCAATAGGTGTGAGAAATTGGACAATTCAAGTTCAACGGCAGTTCGTTCCTAATTGGAGTGGTTGGTGTATTCCATACTTCTAGCGAATGGATTTCACTCAAAACTCACCAAATGACTCTTCCCACCATATTATGATGTTGCCCAAGTTTGGGGCTCGATCCGAAATCAATAGGTGTGAGAAATTGGACAATTCAAGTTCAACGGCAGTTCTTTCCTAATTCGAGTGGTTGGTGTCTTTCATACTTCTAGGAATTGGATTTCACTCAAAACTCACCAAATGACTCCTCCCACCATATTATGATGTTGCCCAAGTTTTGGGGTTGATCCGAAATCAATAGGTGTTCGAAATTGGACAATTCAAGTTCCACGGCAGTTCGTTCCTAATTGGAGTGGTTGGCGTATTCCATACTTCTAGCGATTGGATTTCACTCAAAACTCACCAAATGACTCCTCCCACCATATTATGATGTTGCCCAAGTTTGCGGATCGATCCGAAATCAATAGGTGTGAGAAATTGGACAATTCAAGTTCAACGGCAGTTCGTTCCTAATTCGAGCGGTTGGTGTATTCCATACTTCTAGCGAATGGATTTCACTCAAAACTCACCAAATGACTCTTCCCACCATATTATGATGTTGCCCAAGTTTGGGCCTCGATCCGAAATCAATAGGTGCGAGAAATTGGACAATTCAAGTTCAACGGCAGTTCTTTCCTAATTCGAGTGGTTGGTGTCTTTCATACTTCTAGGGATTGGATTTCACTCAAAACTCACCAAATGACTCCTCCCACCATATTATGATGTTGCCCAAGTTTTGGGCTTGATCCGAAATCAATAGGTGTTCGAAATTGGACAATTCGAGTTCCACGGCAGTTCGTTCGTAATTGGAGTGGTTGGTGTATTCCATACTTCTAGCGATTGGATTTCACTCAAAACTCACCAAATGACTACTCCCACCATATTATGATGTTGCCCAAGTTTGGGGACCGATCCGAAATCAATAGGTGTGAGAAATTGGACAATTCAAGTTCAACGGCAGTTCGTTTCTAATTGGAGTGGTTGGTGTATTCCATACTTCTAGCGATTGGATTTCATTCAAAACTCACCAAATGACTCCTCCCACCAAATTACGATGTTGCCCAAGTTTTGGCTCGATCCGAAATTAATAGGTGTTCCAAATTGGACAATTCCAGTTCAACGGCAGTTCGTTCCAAATTGGAGTGGTCGGTGTATTCCATACTTCTAGCGATTGGATTTCACTCAAAACTCACCAAATGACTCCTCCCACCATATTATGATGTTGCCCTTGTTTTGGCCTCGATCCGAAATCAGTAGGTGTTCCAAATTGGACAATTCAAGTTCAACGGCAGTTCGTTCCTAATTGGAGTGGTTGGTGTATTCCATACTTCTAGCGATTGGATTTCACTCAAAACTCACCAAATGACTCCTCCCACCATATTATGATGTTGCCCAAGTTTGGGGCTTGATCCGAAATCAATAGGTGTGAGAAATTGGACAATTTAAGTTCAACGACAGTTGGTTCCTAATTGGTGTGGTTGGTGTATTCCATACTTCTAGCGATTGGATTTCACTCAAAACTCACTAAATGACTCCTGACACCATATTATGATGTTGCCGAAGTTTGTGGCTCGATCCGAAATCAATAGGTGTGAGAAATTGGACAATTCAAGTTCAACGGCAGTTCGTTCCTAATTGGAGTGGTTGGTGTATTCCATACTTCTAGCGATTGGATTTCACTCAAAACTCACCAAATGACTCCTAACACCAAATTATGATGTTGCCCAAGTTTTGGGCTCGATCCGAAATCAATAGGTGTGAGAAATTGGACAATTCAAGTTCAACGGCAGTTCGTTCCTAATTGGAGTGGTTGGTGTATTCCATACTTCTAGCGAATGGATTTCACTCAAAACTCACCAAATGACTCTTCCCACCATATTATGATGTTGCCCAAGTTTGGGGCTCGATCCGAAATCAATAGGTGTTCGAAATTGGACAATTCAAGTTCCACGGCAGTTCGTTCCTAATTGGAGTGGTTGGCGTATTCCATACTTCTAGCGATTGGATTTCACTCAAAACTCACCAAATGACTCCTCCCACCATATTATGATGTTCCCCAAGTTTGCGGATCGATCCGAAATCAATAGGTGTGAGAAATTGGACAATTCAAGTTCAACGGCAGTTCGTTCCTAATTCGAGCGGTTGGTGTATTCCATACTTCTAGCGAATGGATTTCACTCAAAACTCACCAAATGACTCTTCCCACCATATTATGATGTTGCCCAAGTTTGGGCCTCGATCCGAAATCAATAGGTGTGAGAAATTGGACAATTCAAGTTCAACGGCAGTTCTTTCCTAATTCGAGTGGTTGGTGTCTTTCATACTTCTAGGGATTGGATTTCACTCAAAACTCACCAAATGACTCCTCCCACCATATTATGATGTTGCCCAAGTTTTGGGCTTGATCCGAAATCAATAGGTGTTCGAAATTGGACAATTCAAGTTCCACGGCAGTTCGTTCCTAATTGGAGTGGTTGGTGTATTCCATACTTCTAGCGATTGGATTTCACTCAAAACTCACCAAATGACTACTCCCACCATATTATGATGTTGCCCAAGTTTGGGGACCGATCCGAAATCAATAGGTGTGAGAAATTGGACAATTCCAGTTCAACGGCAGTTCGTTTCTAATTGGAGTGGTTGGTGTATTCCGTACTTCTAGCGATTGGATTTCATTCAAAACTCACCAAATGACTCCTCCCACCAAATTACGATGTTGCCCAAGTTTTGGCTCGATCCGAAATTAATAGGTGTTCCAAATTGGACAATTCCAGTTCAACGGCAGTTCGTTCCAAATTGGAGTGGTCGGTGTATTCCATACTTCTAGCGATTGGGTTTCACTCAAAACTCACCAAATGACTCCTCCCACCATATTATGATGTTGCCCATGTTTTGGCCTTGATCCGAAATCAATAGGTGTGAGAAATTGGACAATTCAAGTTCAACGGCAGTTCGTTCCTAATTGGAGTGGTTGGTGTATTCCATACTTCTAGCGATTGGATTTCACTCAAAACTCACCAAACGACTCCTCCCACCATATTATGATGTTGCCCAAGTTTTGGGGTTGATCCGAAATCAATAGGTGTTCGAAATTGGACAATTCAAGTTCAACGGCAGTTCGTTCCTAATTGGAGTTGTTGGTGTATTCCATACTTCTAGCGAATGGATTTCACTCAAAACTCACCAAATGAGTCTTCCCACCATATTATGATGTTGCCCAAGTTTGGGGCTTGATCCGAAATCAATAGGTGTGAGAAATTGGACAATTTAAGTTCAACGACAGTTGGTTCCTAATTGGTGTGGTTGGTGTATTCCATACTTCTAGCGATTGGATTTCACTCAAAACTCACTAAATGACTCCTGACACCATATTATGATGTTGCCGAAGTTTGTGGCTCGATCCGAAATCAATAGGTGTGAGAAATTGGACAATTCAAGTTCAACGGCAGTTCGTTCCTAATTGGAGTGGTTGGTGTATTCCATACTTCTAGCGATTGGATTTCACTCAAAACTCACCAAATGACTCCTAACACCAAATTATGATGTTGCCCAAGTTTTGGGCTCGATCCGAAATCAATAGGTGTGAGAAATTGGACAATTCAAGTTCAACGGCAGTTCTTTCCTAATTCGAGTGGTTGGTGTCTTTCATACTTCTAGGGATTGGATTTCACTCAAAACTCACCAAATGACTCCTCCCACCATATTATGATGTTGCCCAAGTTTTGGGCTTGATCCGAAATCAATAGGTGTTCGAAATTGGACAATTCGAGTTCCACGGCAGTTCGTTCCTAATTGGAGTGGTTGGTGTATTCCATACTTCTAGCGATTGGATTTCACTCAAAACTCACCAAATGACTACTCCCACCATATTATGATGTTGCCCAAGTTTGGGGACCGATCCGAAATCAATAGGTGTGAGAAATTGGACAATTCAAGTTCAACGGCAGTTCGTTTCTAATTGGAGTGGTTGGTGTATTCCATACTTCTAGCGATTGGATTTCATTCAAAACTCACCAAATGACTCCTCCCACCAAATTACGATGTTGCCCAAGTTTTGGCTCGATCCGAAATTAATAGGTGTTCCAAATTGGACAATTCCAGTTCAACGGCAGTTCGTTCCAAATTGGAGTGGTCGGTGTATTCCATACTTCTAGCGATTGGATTTCACTCAAAACTCACCAAATGACTCCTCCCACCATATTATGATGTTGCCCTTGTTTTGGCCTCGATCCGAAATCAATAGGTGTGAGAAATTGGACAATTCAAGTTCAACGGCAGTTCGTTCCTAATTGGAGTGGTTGGTGTATTCCATACTTCTAGCGATTGGATTTCACTCAAAACTCACCAAATGACTCCTCCCACCATATTATGATGTTGCCCAAGTTTGGGGCTCGATCGGAAATCAATAGGTGTGAGAAATTGGACAATTCAAGTTCAACGGCAGTTCGTTCCTAATTGGAGTGGTTGGTGTATTCCATACTTCTAGCGAATGGATTTCACTCAAAACTCACCAAATGACTCTTCCCACCATATTATGATGTTGCCCAAGTTTGGGCCTCGATCCGAAATCAATAGGTGTGAGAAATTGGACAATTCAAGTTCAACGGCAGTTCTTTCCTAATTCGAGTGGTTGGTGTCTTTCATACTTCTAGGGATTGGATTTCACTCAAAACTCACCAAATGACTCCTCCCACCATATTATGATGTTGCCCAAGTTTTGGGCTTGATCCGAAATCAATAGGTGTTCGAAATTGGACAATTCGAGTTCCACGGCAGTTCGTTCCTAATTGGAGTGGTTGGTGTATTCCATACTTCTAGCGATTGGATTTCACTCAAAACTCACCAAATGACTACTCCCACCATATTATGATGTTGCCCAAGTTTGGGGACCGATCCGAAATCAATAGGTGTGAGAAATTGGACAATTCAAGTTCAACGGCAGTTCGTTTCTAATTGGAGTGGTTGGTGTATTCCATACTTCTAGCGATTGGATTTCATTCAAAACTCACCAAATGACTCCTCCCACCAAATTACGATGTTGCCCAAGTTTTGGCTCGATCCGAAATTAATAGGTGTTCCAAATTGGACAATTCCAGTTCAACGGCAGTTCGTTCCAAATTGGAGTGGTCGGTGTATTCCATACTTCTAGCGATTGGATTTCACTCAAAACTCACCAAATGACTCCTCCCACCATATTATGATGTTGCCCTTGTTTTGGCCTCGATCCGAAATCAATAGGTGTGAGAAATTGGACAATTCAAGTTCAACGGCAGTTCGTTCCTAATTGGAGTGGTTGGTGTATTCCATACTTCTAGCGATTGGATTTCACTCAAAACTCACCAAATGACTCCTCCCACCATATTATGATGTTGCCCAAGTTTGGGGCTCGATCGGAAATCAATAGGTGTGAGAAATTGGACAATTCAAGTTCAACGGCAGTTCGTTCCTAATTGGAGTGGTTGGTGTATTCCATACTTCTAGCGATTGGATTTCACTCCAAACTCACCAAATGACTCCACCCACCATATTATGATGTTGCACAAGTTTGGGGTTCGATCCGAAATCAATAGGTGTTAGAAATTGGACAATTCAAGTTCAACGGCAGTTCGTTCCTAATTGGACTGGTTGGTGTATTCCATACTTCCAGCGATTGGATTTCACTCAAAACTCACCAAATGACTCCACCCACCATATTATGATGTTGCCCAAGTTTGGGGCTCGATCCGAACTCAATAGGTGTGAGAAATTGGACAATTCAAGTTCATCGGCAGTTCGTTTCAAATTGGAGTGGTTGGTGTATTCCATACTTCTAGCGATTGGATATCACTCAAAACTAACCAAATGACTCCTCCCACCATATTATGATGTTGCCCAAGTTTTGGGCTTGATCCGAAATCAATAGGTGTTCCAAATTGGACAATTCAAGTTCAACGGCATTTGAAGCTTCAATGGAATCCCATGATGAGGACATTGGTTGAGCAGCCCATTGAATCTCTCCCATGCTTCACAAAACGATTCATCATCTTGCTGTGCAAATAACAAGATCTTATCCCTAAGCATGTCGGTCTTTTGCGTGGAGAAGTATTTCTCCAAGAACTTCTTTTGAATGGCAGCCCATGTAGTGAGTGAACCAGGCTTCAAAGAATTCAACCAATATTTCGCCTTATCCTTCAAAGTGTATGGAAACACTCTCATTCGAAGTTGATCTTCTGTCACACCTGTCAAGGGAAAAGAACTCACAACATTAAAAATATCCTTTATATGAGTTAATGGATCTTCATTAGGTAAACCATAAAAGAAAGGCAGCATATTAAGATGAGAAGATTTAAGCTCATAATTTCGAGCTACAGTGGGCAGCAAAATGCTTGAAGGAGATGCTGGAATTGTTGGGATATCAAGTTCTCCCATGAACTCATTGGCAGCCATCTCTTCTTCTTCTTCTTGGTCTGAACTTGCTTCCGAATTTGAAGGTGAAGAACCAGGAAGTTCAGTGTGGAGAGCAATACTTGTAAATGTGGCAAGAGCTTGCTCTTTTGCAGTTGACAACTCTCTTTCTAGACGATTATGAACTTCAGAGATCACCCGGTTGGGTTGCAACGATGGTCCTGCGTTCAAAGATCTGGAGCGTTGGAACGAAGACCTCACTTGTTCAAGGAACGGTCTTTTAGACATAAACTACCTGAAACAGAAAATTAGATTAATTAGAAACACTAAAAAGAATACGGTAACCTTGGGCACATAACCAGGGAAGAACTTTCGTTCAGTCCCCGGCAACGGCGCCAAAATTTGTTGTTAATTATTATGTTAACTCGCAATTGTACGGGGCAATTAGTAATATAGCAAGACAAGTACGAGGTCGTACCCACGAAGACTGAGAAGTTCAAATTAGTTATGTACGTAGATTACCGAATTCAAGAAGTTAGGAAGTTAAGTCTAAAACAGAAATTAAAGTGAGAGTGATTGTGATTGTGAAAGGAAGTGAGCAAACTGAAATTGCAAATGAAAGCAAATAAACAAGTGTAACAAAGAGTGGTTTTAAGAGTTGGAAAACAGATTTGGAGACTAGGGCATTCGAATCACCATAACAATTCAATTCTGGGTTATATGGAGTCAAGTAACAAGTTTAATTCAGATTCAAAGATTGATTCTAGCTAAAGTATGATTAGGCCATGGTGTTTGGTCCTAACCTTGTGTTCCTAATTCCCTAATTTGATCATTTGTTGTCTAACCTAAAATTAAGCATTAGGAACCCATTAAGCATAGAAGAACAATTTAAACAACCAAGCATGTATCTAATCCCTGTTGTCGAATGTCCATACATACTCTTCCTATTCATAGTTCAATTCGAATTAAAGCATGGTGTCTACTCTTAATTCAAACCAAGATAGTTAACAAACAAGTTCTAATGGTGATCAATCATTCAAACAAGCATGTTAACTTATAAGCATAATGAATAAGAACATGAATCATGAATCAAACTTGAAACTCCAAACTTATAAACCCAGAATATTCATGTTAGGTTACATCGAAGCCCTAGTTATGGATTTAGCTACTCATAATGGAAAAGAAACTAAAATAGAAATGGGAAAACATAATGAATGCCATAAGAGTAGAAAAACCCTTTTATGAAGTTCTTGTAGTGTCCAATGCTTCTCCAAGAGCTTCTCCACGTCTAGAAGGATGTATGAAGGATATGGAGGTGATTTGAGATGAGCTTGAGTGAGTGGTGATGGCTGAGAAAGAGGAAATTCGTAGGGAAATGGAAGGGAGGTTTTCTGGAGCTGTTTTGGTGATTTTGGGGCAGTTTAGAGTATTGGGTTGATTGCTTGAGTGTTTGGGGTTGTGGGAATGTATGAGGATGATTTCTGGATGATGGAAGTGTGGAGGATGGCTGAAGTGAATTTTGTAGCTTGAAGACTCCTCTATTTATAGGGCTAAGAGGGAGGAACATCATGATGAAATCCAACACCACCATTCCTCATTTAATACAACCCATAACTCCCACTTCATCTTGTCTATGTTAGTGTGGATTGGAATTTGAAAATTGGATTTCACAAATGAATGAAATTTGAAAATTGGATTTCACTCAAAACTCACCAAATGACTCCTCCCACCATGTTATGAAGTTGCCCAAGTTTTGGGCTCGATCCGAAATCAATAGGTGTGAGAAATTGGACAATTCAAGTTCAACGGCAGTTCGTTCCTAATGGGAGTGGTTGGTGTATTCCATACTTCTAGCGATTGGATTTCACTCAAAATTCACCAAATGACTCCTCCCACCATATTATGATGTTGCCCAAGTTTGGGGCTCGATCCGAAATCAATAGGTGTGAGAAATAGGACAACTCAAGTTCAACGGCAGTTCGTTCCTAATTGGAGTGGTTGGTGTATTCCATACTTCTAGCGATTGGATTTCAATCAAAACTCACCAAATGACTCCTCCCACCATGTTATGAAGTTGCCCAAGTTTTGGGCTCGATCCGAAATCAATAGGTGTGAGAAATTGGACAATTCAAGTTCAACGGCAGTTCGATCCTAACTGGAGTGGTTGGTGTATTCCACACTTCTAGCGATTGGATTTCACTCAAAACTCAGCAAATGACTCCTCCCACCGTATTACGATGTTGCCCAAGTTTGGGGCTCGATCCAAAATCAATAGGTGTTCCAAATTGGACAATTCAAGTTCAACGGCAGTTCGTTCCTAATTGGAGTGGTTGGTGTATTCCACACTTCTAGCGATTGGATTTCACTCAAAACTAACCAAATGACTCCTCCCACCATATTAAGATGTTGCCCAAGTTTTGGGCTCGATCCGAAATCAATAGGTGTTCCAAATTGGACAATTCAAGTTCAACGGCAGTTCGTTCCTAATTGGAGTGGTTGGTGTATCCCATACTTCTAGCGATTGGATTTCACTCAAAACTCACCAAATGACTCAAACCACCATATTATGATGTTGCCCAAGTTTTGGGCTCAATCCGAAATCAATAGGTGTGGGAAATTGGACAATTCAAGTTCAACGGCAGTTCGTTCCTAATTGGAGTGGTTGGTGTATTCCATACTTCTAGCGATTGGATTTCACTCAAAATTAACCAAATGACTACTCCCACCATATTATGATGTTGCCCAAGTTTTGGGCTCGATCCGAAATCAATAGGTGTGAGAAATTGGACAATTCAAGTTCAACGGCAGTTCGTTCCTAATTGGAGTGGTTGTTGTATTCCACACTTCTAGCGATTGGATTTCACTCAAAACTAACCAAATGACTCCTCCCACCGTATTATCATGTTGCACAAGTTTGGGGTTCGATCCGAAATCAATAGGTGTTAGAAATTGGACAATTCAAGTTCAACGGCAGTTCGTTCCTGATTGGAGTGGTTGGTGTATTCCATACTTCTAGCGATTGGATTTCACTCAAAACTCACCAAATGACTCCTCCCACCATATTATGATGTTGCACAAGTTTGGGGTTATATCCGAAATCAATAGGTGTTAGAAATTGGACAATTCAAGTTCAACGGCAGTTCGTTCCTAGTTGGAATGGTTGGTGTATTCCGTACTTCTAGCGATTGGATTTCACTCAAAACTCACTAAACGACTCCTCCCACCGTATTATGATGTTGCCCAAGTTTTGGGCTCGATCCGAAATCAATAGGTGTTCCAAAATGGACAATTCAAGTTCTACGGCAGTTCGTTCCTAATTGGAGTGGTTGGTGTATTCCATACTTCTAGCGATTGGATTTCACTCAAAACTAACCAAATGACTCCTCGCACCATATTATGTTGTTGCCCAAGTTTTGGGCTCGATCCGAAATCAATAGGTGTTCCAAATTGGACAATTCAAGTTCAACGGCAGTTCGTTCCTAATTGGAGTGGTTGGTGTATTCCATACTTCTAGCGATTGGATTTCACTCAAAACTCACCAAATGACTACTCCCACCATATTATGATGTTGCCCAAGTTTTGGGCTCGATCCGAAATCAATAGGTGTGACAAATTGGACAATTCAAGTTCAACGGAAGTTCGTTCCTAATTGGAGTGGTTGATGTATTCCATACTTCTAGCAAGTGCACGAACCGTTGGTAGTATAGCATATGTAAGTGCGAGGTCGATTCCACAGGGATTGGTGATTGAATGATCCAATTTAGTTTCCCTACACAAAATAGAAACAAAAAAAAGAACATAAAACAAGGAAGAAAGAAATAAGTAACTCAAGCAAATAAGTTCCCAAGTTCAATTTAGATTAATGGATTGATTCTAGCTAAAGTATGATTAAGCCATGGTGTGTGGTCATAACCTTGTGTTCCTAATTCCCTAATTTGATCATTTGTTGTCTAACCTAAAATTAAGCATTAGGAACCCATTAAGCATAGAAGAACATTTTAAACAACCAAGTATGTATCTAATCCCTGTTGTCGAATGTCCATACATACTCTTCCTATTCATAGTTCAATTCGAATTAAAGCATGGTGTATACTCTTAATTCAAACCAAAATGGTGATCAATCATTCAAACTAGCATATTAACTTATAAGCATAATGAATAAGAACAAAAACCATAATTGAAACTTGGAAACTAATTCAACTTGAAAACTTTAAGAAAAGAATTTACATTACAAAGAAAAATAAACTACAACTAAGAAGCAAAAGGAAAGCTAGAATTGAGAACTAGAAAGCAAAATTAAGAGAATTTGAGGGAGAGAAGGGAAGGGAGCTCTAGAGAAGTGTTTGAGAGCTCCCCCCCTTGGGGTGTGTTTACAAGCTTAGAGAACCTCCCTATTTATAGGCCTAAGGACGTGAAAAATCTGAATTCAATATGGCTAATGCATACAACACTTGTTTTATAAAATTTGAAATGGTTGATGCACTTGTATTAGAAAATTTGAATTGGTTGATGCACTTGTATTAGAAATTCTTGAATTGGTTGATGCACTTCACCAATAGATCCCACCAGCAGCCCTAGCTCATCTTCATGTCACCATGACCAAGCTTCCAACCAGAAATGATAGCTCATACCTAGCTCACCATGACCAAGCATCCAACCAGCACATGCTGAGGTCAGCATGACCAGCAACTTCAAGGGCTTACAACTTGGGCTTCTCTTAATCAAATTAGGACTTTAAGCACTCGAAATTGAAGTTCAGAATGTCTTCTTTCCAGCCATATATCATTTGGGCCAATCCAAGGTCGGAGGAGGAAGTTAAGGCCAAAACAAATTGCTAACTCATTTTGCGCGCTGATAAAATCCATCCTGAGCATGGCTCTGTGTTTGCTAGGTAACAGACTCCATATTTATCCAATGGGGCTGAAATTTGGATATGTTATAGTACACACCCATTGGAACAATGTTCATGAAGAATGCTGCCTCATCCGAGCTGTGTAGGTTTCTGAAACAAGGCTTGCAATGTGACCTACGGAACTGGACTGGCAGGGGGCTGTAGCCAAAATGAGTTTGTCATTAAGCTCTTCTTTCCTTCATCCAAATTAGGCCTTAACATGCTTGAATTGCATGAATTATGCTCTCTTGCTCCATTGGCCTACAAAACACACAAAGGGAGGCAAATCACTTAGAAATCTAGGAAACTAAGCAAAAGAAGTAAGTAAATAGGGCATGTATATGTATGAAATTATGAGCTTAACAGTTGCTGTATTCCATACTTCTAGCGATTCGATTTCAGTCAAAACTCACCAATGACTCCTCCCACCATATTATGAAGTTGCCATAGTTTTGGGCTCAACCCGAAATCAATAGATGTGAGAAATTGGACAATTCAAGTTCAACGGCAGTTCGTTCCTAATTGGAGTGGTTGGTGTATTCCATACTTCTAGCGATTGGATTTCACTCAAAATTCACCAAATGACTACTCCCACCATATTATGATGTTGCCCAAGTTTTGGGCTCGATCTGAAATCAATAGGTGTGAGAAATTGGACAATTCAAGTTCAACGACAGTTCGTTCCAAATTGGAGTGGATGGTTGTTAAGCTTATAATTTCATACATATACATGCCCAAATTTACTTACTTCTTTTGCTTAGTTTCCTAGATTTCTATGTTATTTGCCTCCCTTTGTGTGTTTTGTAGGCAAATAGAGCAAGAGAGCATAATTCATGCAATTCAAGCATGTTAAGGCCTAATTTGGATGAATGGATGAAGAGCTTAAAAGACAAACTCATTTTGGCTACAGCCCCCTGCCAGTCCAGTTCCGTAGGTCATATTGCAAGCTTTGTTTCAGCAACCTACATAGCTCGGATGAGGCAGAATTCTTCATGAAAGTTATTCCAATGGGTGTGTACTATAACATATCCAAAATTCAGCCCCATTGGATAAATATGGAGTCTATTACCTAGCAAACACAGAGCCATGCTCAGGATGGATTTTATCAGCGCGCAAAATGAGTTAGAAGTTTGTTTTGGCCTTAACTTCCTCCTCCGACCTTGGATTCGCCCAAATGATATATGGCTGGAAAGAAGACATTCTGAAGTTCAAGTTTGAGTGCTAAAGTCTTAATTTGCTTAAGGGAAGCCCAATTCGTAAGCCCTTGAAGTTGCTGGTCATGCTGACCTCAGGATGAGCTATTGTTTCTGGTTGGAAGCTTGGTCATGGTGAGCTAGGCATGAGCTATTGAGCTGGTTGGAAGCTTGGTCATGGTGACATGAAGATGAGCTAGGGCTGCTGGTGGGATTTATTGGTGAAGTGCATCAACCATTTCAGATTTTATAAAATAAGTGTTGTATGCATTAGCCATATTGAATTCAGATTTTTCACTTCCTTAGGCCTATAAATAGGGAGGTTCTCTAAGCTTGTAAACACACCCCAAGGGGGGGAGCTCTCAAACACTTCTCTAGAGCTCCCTTCCCTTCTCTCCCTCAAATTCTCTAGAGAAGTGTTTGAGAGCTCCCCCCCTTGGGGTAGGGGTGGGAATATAAACCGGAAAACTGGAAAACCGAACCAAACCGGATGAAAAAAAACCGGAAAAAACCGAGTTGACTAAAAAGTCAACAAAACCGGACCGAACCGGACCGGACTGGTCCAGTATTTAATATATATTTTTTGGGGGCCCAACCACTAAGCCCAGAGTTGCCCATGTTTTGGGCTCGATCCGAAATCAATAGGTGTTCCAAATTGGACAATTCAAGTTCAACGGCAGTTCGTTCCAAATTGGAGTGGTTGGTGTATTCCACACTTCTAGCGATTGGATTTCACCCAAAACTCACCAAATGACTCCTCCCACCATATTATCAAGTTGCCCAAGTTTTGGGCTCGATCTGAAATCAATAGGTGTGAGATATTGGACAATTCAAGTTCAACGGCAGTTCGTTCCTAATTGGAGTGGTTGGTGTATTCCATACTTCTAGTGATTGGATTTCAATCAAAACTCACCAAATTACTCCTCCCACCATATTACCATGTTGCCCAAGTTTTGGGCTCGATACGAAATCAATTGGTGTGAGAAATTAGACAATTCAAGTTCAACGGCAGTTCGTTCCTAATTGGAGTGGTTGGTGTATTCCATACTTCTAGCGATTGGATTTCACTCAAAACTCACCTAATTACTCCTCCCACCATATTATCATGTTGCCCAAGTTTTGGGCTCGATCCGAAATCAATAGGTGTGAGAAATTGGACAATTCAAGTTCAACGGCAGTTCGTTCCTAATTGGAGTGGTTGGTGTATTCCATACTTCTGGCGATTGGATTTTACTCAAAACTCACCAAATGACTCCGAACACTATATTATGATGTTGCCCAAGTTTTGGGCTCGATCCGAAATCAATAGGTGAAAGAAATTGGACAATTCAAGTTCAACGGCAGTTCGTTCCTAATTGGAGTGGTTGGTGTATTCCATACTTCTAGCGTTTGGTTTTCACTCAAAACACACCAAATGACTCCTCCCACAATATTATGATGTTGCCCACGTTTTGGGCTCGATCCGAAATCATTAGGTGTGAGAAATTGGACAATTCAAGTTCGATGGCAGTTCGTTCCTAATTGGAGTGGTTGGTGCATTCCCTACTTCTAGCGATTCGATTTCACCCAAAACTCACCAAATGACTCCTCCCACCCTATTATGATGTTGCCCAAGTTTTGGGCTCGATCTGAAATCAATAGGTGTTCCAAATTGGACAATTCAAGTTCAACGGCAGTTTGTTCCTAATTGGAGTGGTTGCTGTATTGCATACTTCTAAAGATTGGATTTCACTCAAAACTCACCAAATGACTCCTAACACCATATTATGATGTTGCCCAAGTTTTGGGCTCGATGCGGAATCAATAGGTGTGAGAAATTGGACAATTCAAGTTCAACGGCAGTTCCTTCCTAATTGGAGTGGTTGGTGTATTCCATACTTCTAGCGATTGGATTTCACTAAAAACTCACCAAATGACTCCTCCCACCATATTATGATGTTGCCCAAGTTTGGGGCTTAATCAGAAATCAATGGGTTTGAGAAATTGGACAATTCAAGTTCAACGGCAGTTCGTTCCAAATTGGAGTGGTTGGTGTATTCCATACTTCTAGCGATTGGATTTCTCTCAAAACTCACCAAATGACTCCTCCCACCATATTATGATGTTGCCCAAGTTTTCGGTTCGATCCGAAATCAATAGATGTTCCAAATTGGACAATTCAAGTTCAACGACTGTTCGTTCCTAATTGGAGTCGTCGGTGTATTCCATACTTCTAGCGATTGGATTTCACTCGAAACTCACCAAATGACTCCTCCACCATATTATGATGTTGCCCAAGTTTTGGGCTCGATCCGAAATCAATAGGTGTGAGAAATTGGACAATTGAAGTTCAACGGCAGTTCGTACCTAATTGGAGTGGTTGGTGTATTCCATACTTCTAGCGATTTGATTTCACTCGAAACTCACCAAATGACTCCTCCCACCATATTATGATGTTGCCCATGTTTTGGGCTCCATCCGAAATCGATAGGTGTGAGAAATTGGACAATTCAAGTTCGAGAGCAGTTCGTTCCTACTTGGAGTGGTTGGTGTATTCCATACTTCTAGCGATTGGATTTCACTCAAAACTCACCAAATGACTCCTCCCACCATATTATGATGTTGCCCAAGTTTTGGGCTCGATCCGAAATAAATAGGTGTGAGAAATTGGACAATTCAAGTTCACCGGCAGTTCGTTCCTAATTGGAGTGGTATTCCATACTTCTAGCGATTAGATTTCACTCAAAACTCACCAAATGACTCCTCCCACCATATTATGATGTCGCCCAAGTTTGGGGCTCGATCCGAAATCAATAGGTGTTCCAAATTGGACAATTCAAGTTCAAGGGCAGTTCGTTCCTAATTGGAGTGGTATTCCATACTTCTAGCGATTGGATTTCACTCAAAACTCACCAAATGACTCCTCACACCATATTATGATGTTGCCCAAGTTTAGGGCTCGATCCGAAATCAATAGGTGTGAGAAATTGGACAATTCAAGTTCAACGGCAGTTCGTTCCTAATTGTAGTGGTTGGTGTATTCCATACTTCTAGCGATTGGATTTCAATCAAAATTCACCAAAAGACTCCTCCCACCATATTATGATGTTGCCCAAGTTTTGGGCTCGATCCGAAATCAATAGGTGTTCCAAATTGGACAATTCAAGTTCAACGGCAGTTCGTTCCTAATTGGAGTGGTATTCCATACTTCTAGCGATTGGATTTCACTCAAAACTCACCAAATGACTCCTCCCACCATATTATGATGTTGCCCAAGTTTGGGGCTCGATCCGAAATCAATAGGTGTGAGAAATTGGACAATTCAAGTTCAACGTCAGTTCGATCCTAATTGGAGTGGTTGGTGTATTCCATACTTCTAGCGATTGGATTTCACTCAAAACTCACCACATGACTCCTCCCACCATATTATGATGTTTCCCAAGTTTTGGGTACGATCCGAAATCAATAGGTGTTCCAAATTGGACAATTCAAGTTCAACGGCAGTTCGTTCCTAATTGGAGTGGTATTCCATACTTCTAGCGTTTGGATTTCACTCAAAACTCACCAAATGACTCCTCCCACCATATTATGATGTTGCCCAAGTTTGGGGCTCGATTCGAAATCAGTAGGTGTGAGAAATTGGACAATTCAAGTTCAACGTCAGTTCGTTCCTAATTGGAGTGGTTGGTGTATTCCATACTTCTAGCGATTGGATTTCACTCAAAACTCACCAAATGACTCCTCCCACCATATTATGATGTTGCCCAAGTTTGGGGCTCGATCCGAAATCAATAGGTGTGAGAAATTGGACAATTCAAGTTCAACGTCAGTTCGTTCCTAATTGGAGTGGTTGGTGTATTCCATACTTCTAGCGATTGGATTTCACTCAAAACTCACCAAATGACTCCTCCCACCATATTATGATGTTGCCCAAGTTTTGGGCTTGATCCGAAATCAACAGGTGTTCGAAATTGGACAATTCAAGTTCAACAGCAGTTCGTTCCTAATTGGAGTGGTTGGTGTATTCCATACTTCTAGCGAATGGATTTCACTCAAAACTCACCAAATGACTCCTCCCACCATATTATGATGTTGCCCAAGTTTTGGGCTTGATCCGAAATCAATAGGTGTGAGAAATTGGTCAATTCAATTTCAACGACAGTTCCTTCCTAATCGGAGTAGTTGTTGTATTCCATACTTCTAGCGATTGGATTTCACTCAAAACTCACCAAATGACTCCTCCCACCATATTATGATGTTGCCCAAGTTTTGGGCTCGATCCGAAATCAATAGGTCTGAGAAATTGGTCAATTCAATTTCAACGACAGTTCGTTCCAAATCGGAGTAGTTGTTGTATTCCATACTTCTAGCGATTGGATTTCACTCAAAACTCACCAAATGACTCCTCCCACCATATTATGATGTTGCCCAAGTTTTGGGCTCGATCCGAAATCAATAGGTCTGAGAAATTGGTCAATTCAATTTCAACGACAGTTCGTTCCAAATCGGAGTAGTTGTTGTATTCCATACTTCTAGCGATTGGATTTCACTCAAAACTCACCAAATGACTCCTCCCACCATATTATGATGTTGCCCAAGTTTTGGGCTTGATCCGAAATCAACAGGTGTTCGAAATTGGACAATTCAAGTTCAACGGCAGTTCGTTCCTAATTGGAGTGGTTGGTGTATTCCATACTTCTAGCGAATGGATTTCACTCAAAACTCACCAAATGACTCCTCCCACCATATTATGATGTTGCCCAAGTTTTGGGCTCGATCCGAAATCAAAAGGTGTGAGAAATTGGTCAATTCAATTTCAACGACAGTTCGTTCCTAATCGGAGTAGTTGTTGTATTCCATACTTCTAGCGATTGGATTTCACTCAAAACTCACCAAACGACTCCTCCAACCATATTATGATGTTGCCCAAGTTTTGGGCTCGATCCGAAATCAATAGGTGTGAGAAATTGGACAATTCAAGTTCAACGACAGTTCGTTCCTAATTGGAGTGGTTGGTGTATTCCCTACTTCTAGCGATTGGATTTCACTCAAAACTCTCCAGATGACTCCTCCCACCATATTATGATTTTTCCCAAGTTTTGGGCTCGATCCGAAATCAATAGGTGTTCCAAATTGGACAATTCAAGTTCAACGGCAGTTCGTTCCTAATTGGAGTCGTTGGTGTATTCCATACTTCTAGCGATTGGATTTCAATCAAAATTCACCAAAAGACTCCTCCCACCATATTATGATGTTGCCCAAGTTTTGGGCTCGATCCGAAATCAATAGGTGTTCCAAATTGGACAATTCAAGTTCAACGGCAGTTCGTTCCTAATTGGAGTGGTTGGTGTATTCCATACTTCTAGCGATTGGACTTCACTCAAAATTCACCAAATGACTACTCCCACCATATTATGATGTTGCCCAAGTTTTGGGCTCGATCCAAAATCAATAGGTGTGAGAAATTGGACAATTCAAGTTCAACGGCAGTTCGTTCCTAATTGAAGTGGTTGGTGTATTCCATACTTCTAGCGATTGGATTTCACTCAAAACTAACGAAATGACTCCTCCCACCATATTATGATGTTGCCCAAGTTTTGAGCTCGATCCGAAATCAATAGGTGTGATGAATTGGACAATTTAAGTTGAACGACAGTTCGTTCCTAATTGGAGTGGTTGGTGTATTCCATACATCTAGCGATTGGATTTCACTCAAAACTCACCAACTGACTACTAACACCAGATTATCATGTTGCCCAACTTTTGGGCTCGATCCGAAATCGATAGGTGTGACAAATTGGACAATTCAAGTTCAACGGCAGTTCGTTCCTAATTGGAGTGGTTGGTGTATTCCATACTTCTAGTGATTGGATTTCACTCAAAGCTCCCCAAATGACTCCTCCCACCATATTACCTTGTTGCCCAAGTTTTGGGCTCGATCCGAAATCAATTGGTGTGAGACATTGGACAGTTCAAGTTCAACGGCAGTTCGTTCCTAATTGGAGTGGTTGGTGTATTCCATACATCTAGCGATTGGATTTCAATCAAAACTCACCTAATTACTCCTCCCACCATATTATCATGTTGCCCAAGTTTTGGGCTCGATCCGAAATCAATAGGTGTGAGAAATTGGACAATTCAAGTTCAACGGCAGTTCGTTCCTAATTGGAGTGGTTCATGTATTTCCTACTTCTAGCATATGGATTTCACTCAAAACTCACCAAATGACTCCTCAGACCATATTATGATGTTGCCCATGTTTGGGGCTCGATCCAAAATCAATAGGTGTGAGAAATTGGACAATTCAAGTTCAACGGCAGTTCGTTCATAATTGGAGTGGTTGCTGTATTCTATACTTCTAGCGATTGGATTTCACTCAAAACTCACCAAACGACTCCTAACACCATATTATCATGTTGCCCCAGATTTGGGCTCGATCCGAAATCAATAGGTGTGAGAAATTGGACAATTCAAGTTCTACGACAGTTCGTTCCTAATTGGAGTGGTTGGTGTATTCCATACTTCGAGCGATTGGATTTCACTCAAAACACACCAAATGACTCCTCCCAACATATTATGGTGTTGCCCAAGTTTTGGGCTCGATCCGAAATCAATAGGTGTGAGAAATTGGACAATTCAATTTCAACGGCAGTTCGTACGTAATTGTAGTGTTTGGTGTATTCCATACATCTAGCGATTGGATTTCACTCAAAACTCACCAAATGACTCCTCCCGCCATATTATGATATTGCCCAATTTTGGGGCTCGATCGGAAATCAATAGGTGTGAGAAATTGGACAATTCATGTTCAATGGCAGTTCGTTCCTAATTGGAGTGGTTGGTGTATTCCATACTTCTAGCGATTGGATTTCACTCAAAGCTCACCAAATGACTCGTAACACCAGATTACCATGTTGCCCAAGTTTTGGGCTCGATCCGAAATCAATTGGTGTGAGAAATTGGACAATTTAAGTTGAACGACAGTTCGTTCCTAATTGGACTGGTTGGTGTATTCCATACATCTAGCGATTGGATTTCTCTCAAAACTCACCAACTGACTACTAACACCAGATTATCATGTTGCCCAACTTTTGGGCTCGATCTGAAATCGATAGGTGTGACAAATTGGACAATTCAAGTTCAACGGCAGTTCGTTCCTAATTGGAGTGGTTGGTGTATTCCATACTTCTAGTGATTGGATTTCACTCAAAGCTCCCCAAATTACTCCTCCCACCATATTACCTTGTTGCCCAAGTTTTGGGCTCGATCCGAAATCAATTGGTGTGAGACATTGGACAGTTCAAGTTCAACGGCAGTTCGTTCCTAATTGGAGTGGTTGGTGTATTCCATACATCTAGCGATTGGATTTCACTCAGAACTCACCTAATTACTCCTCCCACCATATTATCATGTTGCCCAAGTTTTGGGCTCGATCCGAAATCAATAGGTGTGAGAAATTGGACAATTCAAGTTCGACGGCAGTTCGTTCCTAATTGGAGTGTATTCTATACTTCTAGCGATTGGATTTCACTCAAAACTCACCAAATGACTCCTAACACCGTATTATCACGTTGCCCAAGTTTTGGGCTCGATCCGAAATCAATAGGTGTGAGAAATTGGACAATTCAAGTTCAACGGCAGTTCGTTCCTAATTGGAGTGGTTGGTGTATTCCATACTTCTGGCGATTGGATTTTACTCAAAACTCACCAAATGACTCCTAACACTATATTACGATGTTGTCCAAGTTTTGGGCTCGATCCGAAATCAATAGGTGAAAGAAACTGGACAATTCAAGTTCAACGGCAGTTCGTTCCTAATTGGAGTGGTTGGTGTATTCCATACTTCTAGCGATTGGATTTCACTCAAAATTCACCAAATGACTCCTCCCACAATATTATGATGTTGCCCACGTTTTGGGCTCGATCCGAAATCATTAGGTGTGAGAAATTGGACAATTCAAGTTCGATGGTTGTTCGTTCCTAATTGGAGTGGTTGCTGCATTCCCTACTTCTAGCGATTCGATTTCACTCAAAACTCACCAAATGACTCCTCCCACCCTATTATGATGTTGCCCAAGTTTTGGGCTCGATCTGAAATCAATAGGTGTGAGAAATTGGACAATTCAAGTTCAACGGCAGTTCATTCCAAATTGGAGTGGTTGCTGTATTCTATACTTCTAGCGATCGGATTTCACTCAAAACTCACCAAACAACTCCTAACACCATATTATCATGTTGCCCAAGTTTTGGGCTCGATCCGAAATCAATAGGTGTGAGAAATTGGACAATTCAAGTTCAAAGGCAGTTCCTTCCTAATTGGAGTGGTTGCTGTATTCCATACTTCTAGCGATTCGATTTCACTCAAAACTCACCAAATGACTCCTCCCTCCATATTATGAAGTTGCCATAGTTTTGGGCTCAACCCGAAATCAATAGATGTGAGAAATTGGACAATTCAAGTTCAACGGCAGTTCGTTCCTAATTGGAGTGGTTGGTGTATTCCATACTTCTAGCGATTGGATTTCACTCAAAATTCACCAAATGACTACTCCCACCATATTATGATGTTGCCCAAGTTTTGGGCTCGATATTAAATCAATAGGTGTGAGAAATTGGACAATTCAAGTTCAACGGCAGTTCGTTCCTAATTGGAGTGGTTGGTGTATTCCATACTTCTAGCGATTGGATTTCACTCACAACTCACCAAATGACTCCTCCCACCATATTATGATGTTGCCCAAGTTTGGGGCTCGATCCGAAATCAATAGGTGTGAGAAATTGGACAATTCAAGTTCAACGACAGTTCGTTCCAAATTGGAGTGGATGGTTGTTAAGCTCATAATTTCATACGTATACATGCCCAAATTTACTTACTTCTTTTGCTTAGTTTCCTAGATTTCTATGTTATTTGCCTCCCTTTGTGTGTTTTGTAGGCAAATAGAGCTAGAGAGCATAATTCATGCAATTCAAGCATGTTAAGGCCTAATTTGGATGAATGGATGAAGAGCTTAAAAGACAAACTCATTTTGGCTACAGCCCCCTGCCAGTCCAGTTCCGTAGGTCATATTGCAAGCTTTGTTTCAGCAACCTACACAGCTCGGATGAGGCAGAATTCTTCATGAAAGTTGTTCCAATGAGTGTGTACTATAACATATCCAAAATTCAGCACCATTGGATAAATATGGAGTCTATTACCTAGCAAACACAGAGCCATGCTCAGGATGGATTTTATCAGCGCGCAAAATGAGTTAGCAGTTTGTTTTGGCCTTAACTTCGTCCTCCGACCTTGGATTGGCCCAAATGATATATGGCTGGAAAGAAGACATTCTTAACTTCAAGTTTGAGTGCTTAAAGTCTTAATTTGCTTAAGGGAAGCCCAATTCGTAAGCCCTTGAAGTTGCTGGTCATGCTGACCTCAGGATGAGCTATTGTTTATGGTTGGAAGCTTGGTCATGGTGAGCTAGGCATGAGCTATTGAGCTGGTTGGAAGCTTGGTCATGGTGACATGAAGATGAGCTAGGGCTGCTGGTGGGATTTATTGGTGAAGTGCATCAACCATTTCAGATTTTATAAAACAAGTGTTGTATGCATTAGCCATATTGAATTCAGATTTTTCACTTCCTTAGGCCTATAAATAGGGAGGTTCTCTAAGCTTGTAAACACACCCCAAGGGGGGGAGCTCTCAAACACTTCTCTAGAGCTCCCTTCCCTTCTCTCCCTCAAATTCTCTAGAGAAGTATTTGAGAGCTCCCCCCCTTGGGGTAGGGGTGGGCATATAAACCGGAAAACCGGAAAACCGAACCAAACCGGATGAAAAAAAACCGGAAAAAACCGAGTTGACTAAAAAGTCAACAAAATCAGACCGGACCGGTTCAAACCGGTTCCAGTTCCTGTTTTACACAAAATAGCACCGGACCGGACCGGTCCAGTATTTAATATATATTTTTTGGTGGCCCAACCACTAAGCCCAGAATTTTTCTCACTTCCCAAACCCAACTACTAACATCTAACCTTAGCCAAGCCCAACAACAAAAGCCCATCAACCATCACCTAACCCTAAAACCACCTTTTCTTTCCTTCCTCTCTCCTTTATCTTTTCAATCCGCCGCAGCTTCTCTCTTTTATTTTTTTTCTCTCTCTCTCTCTCTCTCTCTCTCTCTCTCTCTCTCTCTCTCTCTCTCTCTCTCTCTTTCTTCTTCTTTCTCTTTCTTCTTCCTCTTTCTAATTCCAATTTTCTCTCTCTCTCATTCTCTCTGACTCGGCGGCATCACGAAACCAGGTGAGCTAGTTACTCTCTTTCTAATTCTTCATTGCTTATTGTGTTGCCTCGTTCTCTCATTTTTTGTTTTATTTGATTCACGATCGAAGATGTGGGTATGATTGATTTAGGGTTCTATCAAACGCAAACGTTCAGTATTCCTTCGTTTCATTCTCGTTGTTTTTTCTACTGTAAAAATTTCAAGCTCGAAGTAAAACCCTAATTGCTGTTTGGAGATAATGAAAATGAAAATTTCAAGCTCGAAGTAAAACCCCAATTTTCTCTCTCTCTCTCTCTCTCTCTCTGTATTTTTTTTTTTGGACTAGGCTTGATGTGTCTGAGAGTGGCTTGGCGGCAGTTGTGCGGCTTAGCAATGGTGACATGAGAACACATAACAATGACATGTATGTAGTTTCCGATTATCCAAAGTTTATTAATTCATTGGACAAGACTTTTGTGCAATCATATCATGGAGGACATACTTTCTCACCTGCAGTCAACTCATATGGCTTCACAGCAGCAGATAACAAAAGAAGCAGTATATCTTTGCACAGGAAATCCAGGGGCTGGGAGAGCTTAATAGAGAAGGTTTGAAGAAGATGCCTCTTTGTGTTGCCCTTGCCTCCGAGAAAGAACAAGGGGAAGATGGAGCTTTTTTTTTCTTTTTTTTTTCAGTGGAAAATGGAGTAGTTTAAATGTTATTTCTATAATTTTTTTAGTAATTTTGTTTGCAATTAAGTGTATTTGTTTTGTTATTGGCATGTAATTTTAAATTTAATGTTTGGGATGATTGGGTGGGAATTGGGCTAATTGTGAATTTGTAGGCCCAAATTTTGTTTAAAAACTTCAGTTGGGCTTAAATCTCTAAAAATTTATAATAAAAAAATCAATTGGGCCCAAGGGCCGGTCCAAATTGTAAAATCGGAAACCGAACCGGATATAAACCGGTTCGGGTTGGTGCGATTCTCTTAGGTGTTTAACTGAAAAATCGGACCGAACCGGACCGGATGAACAGTACCGATTCCGGTTTCGAGTTTAGGGGAGAACCGGGCCGAACCGGACCGTGCCCACCCTTACTTTGCGGTGTGTTTACAAGCTTAGAGAACCTCCCTATTTATAGGCCTAAGGAAGTGAAAAATCTGAATTCAATATGGCTAATGCAAGTTCAACGGCAGTTCGCTCCAAATTGGAGTGGATGGTGTATTCCATACTTCTAGCGATTGGATTTCACTCAAAACTCACCTAATGACTCCTCCCGCCATATTATCATGTTGCCCAAGTTTGGGGCTCGATCCGAAATCAATAGGTGTTCCAAATTGGACAATTCAAGTTCAACGACAGTTCGTTCCTAATTGGAGTGGTTGGCGTATGCCACACTTCTAGCGATTGGATTTCACTCAAAACTCACCAAATAACTCCTCCCACCGTATTATGAAGTTGCCCAAGTTTTGGGCTCAATCTGAAATCAATAGGTGTGGGAAATTGGACAATTCAAGTTCAACGGCAGTTCGTTCCTAATTGGATTGGTTGGTGTATTCCATACTTCTAGCGATTGGATTTCAATCAAAACTCACCAAATGACTCCTCCCGCCATATTATGTTGTTGCCCAAGTTTGGGGCTCGATCCGAAATCAATAGGTGTGATAAATTGGACAATTCAAGTTCAACGGCAATTCGTTCCTAATTGGAGTGGTTGGTGTATTCCATACATCTAGCGATTGGATTTCACTCAAAACTCACCAACTGACTCCTAACACCAGATTATCTTGTTGCCCAAGTTTTGGGCTCGATCCGAAATCAATAGGTGTGAGAAATTAGACAATTCAAGTACAACGGCAGTTCGTTCCTAATTGGAGTGGTTGGTGTATTCCATACTTCTAGCGATTGGATTTCAATCAAAACTCACCAAATGACTCCTCCAGCCATATTACGATGTTGCCCAAGTTTGGGGCTCGATCCGAAATCAATAGGTGTGATAAATTGGACAATTCAAGTTCAACGGCAATTCGTTCCTAATTGGAGTGGTTGGTGTATTCCATACTTCTAGCGATTGGATTTCACTCAAAACTCACCAAATTACTCCTCCCACCATATTATCATGTTACCCAAGATTTGGGCTCGATCCGAAATCAATAGGTGTGAGAAATTGGACAATTCAAGTTCAACGGCAATTCGTTCCTAATTGGAGTGGTTGGTGTATTCCATACTTCTAGCGATTGGATTTCACTCAAAACTCACCAAATTACTCCTCCCACCATATTATCATGTTACCCAAGATTTGGGCTCGATCCGAAATCAATAGGTGTGAGAAATTGGACAATTCAAGTTCAACGACAATTCGTTCCTAATTGGAATGGTTGGTGTATTCCATACTTCGAGCGATTGGATTTCACTCAAAACTCACCAAATGACTCCTCCCACCATATTATGATGTTGCCCAAGTTTTGGGCTCGATCCGAAATCAATAAGTGTGAGAAATTGGACAATTCAAGTTCAACGGCAGTTCGTTCCTAATTGGGTTGGTTGGTGTATTCCAAACATCTAGCGATTGGATTTCCCTTAAAACTCACCAAATGACTCCTCCCACCATATTATCATGTTGCCCAAGTTTTGGGCTCGATCCGAAATCAATAGGTGTGAGAAATTGGACAATTCAAGTTGAACGAAAGTTCTTTCCTAATTGGAGTGGTTGGTGTATTCCATACTTCTAGCGATTGGATTTCCCTCAAAACTCACCAAATGACTCCTCCCACCATATTATCATGTTGCCCAAGTTTTGGGCTCGATCCGAAATCAATAGGTGTTAGAAATTGGACAATTCAAGTTCAACGGCAGTTCGTTCCCAATTGGAGTGGTTGGTGTATTCCATACTTCTAGCATTTGGAATTCACTCAAAACTCACCAAATTACTCCTCCCACCATATTATCATGTTACCCAAGATTTGGGCTCGATCCGAAATCAATAGGTGCGAGAAATTGGACAATTCAAGTTCGATGGCAGTTCGTTCCTAGTTGGAGTGGTTGGTGTATTCCATACTTCTGGGGATTGGATTTCACTCAAAACTCACCAAATTACTCCTCCCACCATATTACCATGTTACCCAAGATTTGGGCTCGATCTGAAATCAATTGGTGTGAGAAATTGGACAATTCAAGTTCAACGGCACTTCGTTCCTAATTGGAGTGGTTGGTGTATTCCATACTTCTAGCGATTGGATTTCACTCAAAACTCACCTAATTACTCCTCCCACCATATTATGATGTTGCCCAAGTTTTGGGCTCGATCCGAAATCAATAAGTGTGAGAAATTGGACAATTGAAGTTCAACGGCAGTTCTTTCCTACTTGGGGTGGTTGGTTTATTCCATACATCTCGCGATTGGATTTCCCTCAAAACTCACCAAATGACTCCTCCCACCATATTATCTTTTTGCCCAAGTTTTGGGCTCGATCCGAAATCAATAGGTGTGAGAAATTGGACAATTCAAGTTCAACAGAAGTTCTTTCCTAATTGGAGTGGTTGGTGTATTCCATACCTCTAGCGTTTGGATTTCACTCAAAACTCACCAAATGACTCCTAACACCAGATTATCATGTTGCCCTAGTTTTGGGCTCGATCCGAAATCAATAGGTGTGAGAAATTGGACAATTCAAGATCAACGGCAGTTCGTTCCTAATTGGAGTGGTTGGTGTATTCCATACTTCTAGCGATTGGATTTCACTCAAAACTCACCTAATTACTCCTCCCACCATATTATCCTGTTGCCCAAGTTTTGGGCTCGATCCGAAATCAATAGGTGTGAGAAATTGGACAATTCAAGTTCAACGGCAATTCGTTCCTATTGGGAATGGTTTGTGTATTCCATACTTCTAGCGACTGGATTTCACTCAAAACTCACCAAATGAGTCCTCCCACCATATTATGATGTTGCCCAAGTTTTGGGCTCGATCCGAAATCAATAGGTGTGAGAAATTGGACTATTCAAGTTCAACGGCAGTTCGTTCCTAATTGGAGTGGTTGGTGTATTCTGTACTTCTAAAGACTGGATTTCACTCAAAACTAACAAAATGACTACTCCCACCATATTATGAAGTTACCCAAGTTTTGGGCTCGATCCGAAATCAGTAGGTGTGAGAAATTGGACAATTCAAGTTCGACGGCAGTTCGTTCCTAATTGGAGTGGTTGGTGTATTCCATACATCTAGCGATTGGATTTCATTCAAAACTCACCAACTGACTCCTAACACCAGATTATCAAGTTGCCCAAGTTTTTGCTCGATCTGAAATCAATAGGTGTGAGATATTGGACAATTCAAGTTCAACGGCAGTTCGTTCCTAATTGGAGTGGTTGGTGTATTCCATACATCTAGCGATTGGATTTCACTCAAAACTCACCAACTGACTCCTAACACCAGATTATCATGTTGCCCAAGTTTTGGGCTCGATCCGAAATCAATAGGTGTGAGAAATTGGACAATTCAAGTACAACGGCTGTTCGTTCCTAATTGGAGTGGTTGGTGTATTCCATACTTCTAGCAATTGGATTTCAATCAAAACTCGCCGAATGACTCCTCCCGCCATATTATGATGTTGCCCAATTTTGGGGCTCGATCGGAAATCAATAGGTGTGAGAAATTGGACAATTCATGTTCAATGGCAGTTCGTTCCTAATTGGAGTGGTTGGTGTATTCCATACTTCTAGCGATTGGATTTCACTCAAAGCTCACCAAATGACTCGTAACACCAGATTACCATGTTGACCAAGTTTTGGGCTCAATCCGAAATCAATAGGTGTGAGAAATTGGACAATTCAAGTTCAACGGCAGTTCGTTCCCAAATGGAGTGGTTGGTGTATTCCATACTTCAAGCGACTGGATTTCACTCAAAACACCCCAAATGACTCCTCCCAACATATTATGGTGTTGCCCAAGTTTTGGGCTCGATCGGAAATCAATAGGTGTGAGAAATGGACAATTCAAGTTCAACGGCAGTTCGTTCCTAATTGGAGTGCATTCTATACTTCTAGCGATTGGATTTCACTCAAAACTCACCAAATGACTCCTCACACCATATTATCACGTTGCCCAAGTTTTGGGCTCGATCCGAAATCCATAGGTGTGAGAAATTGGACAATTCAAGTTGAACGACAGTTCGTTCCTAATTGGAGTGGTTGGTGTATTCCATACATCTAGCGATTGGATTTCACTCAAAACTCACCAACTGACTACTAACACCAGATTATCATGTTGCCCAACTTTTGGGCTCGATCCGAAATCGATAGGTGTGAGAAATTGGACAATTCAAGTTCAACGGCAGTTCGTTCCTAATTGGAGTGGTTGTTGTATTCTATACTTCTAGAGATTGGATTTCACTCAAAACTCACCAAACGACTCCTAACACCATATCATCATGTTGCCAAAGTTTTGGGCTCAATCCGAAATCAATAGGTGTGAGAAATTGGACAATTCAAGTTCAACGGCAGTTCGTTCCCAAATGGAGTGGTTGGTGTATTCCATACTTCGAGCGATTGGATTTCACTCAAAACACCCCAAATGACTCCTCCCAACATATTATGGTGTTGCCCAAGTTTTGGGCTCGATCCGAAATCAATAGGTGTTCCAAATTGCACAATTCAAGTTCAACGGCAGTACGTTCCTAATTGGAGTTGTTGGTGTATTCCATACTTCTAGCGATTGGATTTCCCTCAAAACTCACCAAATGACTCCTCCCACCATATTATCATGTTGCCCAAGTTTTGGGCTCGATCGGAAATCAATAGGTGTGAGAAATTGGACAATTCAAGTTGAACGGCAGTTCGTTCCTAATTGGAGTGTATTCTATACTTCTAGCGATTGGATTTCACTCAAAACTCACCAAATGACTCCTAACACCATATTATCACGTTGCCCAAGTTTTGGGCTCGATCCGAAATCCATAGGTGTGAGAAATTGGACAATTCAAGTTCAACGGAAGTTCGTTCCTAATTGGAGTGGTTGGTGTATTCCATACTTCTGGCGATTGGATTTTACTCAAAACTCACCAAATGACTCCTCAAACTATATTATGATGTTGCCCAAGTTTTGGGCTCGATCCGAAATCAATAGGAGAAAGAAACTGGACAATTCAAGTTCAACGGCAGTTCGTTCCTAATTAGAGTGGTTGGTGTATTCCATACTTCTAGCGATTGGATTTCACTCAAAACTCACCAAATGACTCCTCCCACAATATTATGATGTTGCCCAAGTTTTGGGCTCGATCCGAAATCAATAGGTGAAAGAAATTGGACAATTCAAGTTCAACGGCAGTTCGTTCCTAATTGGAGTGGTTGGCGTATTCCATACTTCTAGCGATTGGATTGCACTCAAAACTCACCAAATGACTCCTCCCACCCTATTGTGATGTTGCCCAAGTTTTGGGCTCGATCTGAAATCAATAGGTGTGAGAAATTGGACAATTCAAGTTCAACGGCAGTTCATTCCAAATTGGAGTGGTTGCTGTATTCTATACTTCTAGCGATTGGATTTCACTCAAAACTCACCAAACGACTCCTAACACCATATTATCATGTTGCCCAAGTTTTGGGCTCGATCCGAAATCAATAGGTGTTCCAAATTGGACAATTCAAGTTCAATGGCAGTTCGTTCCTAATTGCAGTGGTTGGTGTATTCCATACTTCTAGCGATTGGATTTCACTCAAAACTCACCAAATGACTCCTAACACCATATTATCACGTTGCCCAAGTTTTGGGCTCGATCCGAAATCCATAGGTGTGAGAAATTGGACAATTCAAGTTCAACGGAAGTTCGTTCCTAATTGGAGTGGTTGGTGTATTCCATACTTCTGGCGATTGGATTTTACTCAAAACTCACCAAATGACTCCTCACACTATATTATGATGTTGCCCAAGTTTTGGGCTCGATCCGAAATCAATAGGAGAAAGAAACTGGACAATTCAAGTTCAACGGCAGTTCGTTCCTAATTGGAGTGGTTCGTGTATTCCATACTTCGAGCGATTGGATTTCACTCAAAACACACCAAATGACTCCTCCCAACATATTATGGTGTTGCCCAAGTTTTGGGCTCGATCCGAAATCAATAGGTGTGAGAAATTGGACAATTGAAGTTCAACGGCAGTTCGTACCTAATTGTAGTGGTTGGTGTATTCCATACTTCTAGCGATTGGATTTCACTCAAAACTCACCAAATGACTCCTCCCACCATATTATGATGTTGCCCAAGTTTTGGGCTCGATCCGAATTCAATAGGTGAAAGAAATTGGACAATTCAAGTTCAACGGCAGTTCGTTCCTAATTGGAGTTGTTGGTGTATTTCATACTTCTAGCAATTGGATTTCACTCAAAACTCACCAAATGACTCCTCCCACCATATTATGATGTTGCCCAAGTTTTGGGCTCGATCCGAATTCAATAGGTGAAAGAAATTGGACAATTCAAGTTCAACGGCAGTTCGTTCCTAATTGGAGTTGTTGGTGTATTTCATACTTCTAGCGATTGGATTTCCCCCAAAACTCACCAAATGACTCCTCCCACCATATTATCACGTTGCCCAAGTTTTGGGCTCGATCCGAAATCAATTGGTGTGAGAAATTGGACAATTCAAGTTCAACGGCAGTTCGTTCCTAATTGGAGTGGTTGGTGTATTCCATACTTCTGGCGATTGGATTTTACTCAAAACTCACCAAATGACTCCTAACACTATATTATGATGTTGCCCAAGTTTTGGGCTCAATCCGAAATCAATAGGTGAAAGAAATTGGACAATTCAAGTTCAACGGCAGTTCGTTCCTAATTGGAGTGGTTGGTGTATTCTATACTTCTAGCGATTGGATTTCACTCAAAACACACCAAATGACTCCTCCGACCATATTATGATGTTGCCCAAGTTTTGGGCTCGATCCGAAATCAATAGGTGAAAGAAATTGGACAATTCAAGTTCAACGGCAGTTCGTTCCTAATTGGAGTGGTTGGCGTATTCCATACTTCTAGCGATTGGATTGCACTCAAAACTCACCAAATGACTCCTCCCACCATATTATTGTGTTGCCCAAGTTTTGGGCTCGATCCGAAATCAATAGGTGTGAGAAATTGGACAATTCAAGTTCAACGGCAGTTCGTTCCTAATTGGAGTGGTTGGTGTATTCCATACTTCTAGCGATTGGATTTCACTCAAAACTCACCAAATGACTCCTCCCACCATATTATGATGTTGCCAAAGTTTTGGGCTCGATCCGAAATCAATAGGGGTTCCAAATTGGGCAATTCAAGTTCAACGGCAGTTCGTTTCTAATTGGATTGGTTGGTGTATTCCATACTTCTAGTGATTGGATTTCACTCAAAACTAACCAAATGACTCCTCCCACCATATTATTAAGTTGCCCAAGTTTTGGGCTCGATCTGAAATCAATAGGTGTGAGAAATTGGACAATTCAAGTTGAACGGCAGTTCGTTCCTAATTGGAGTGGTTGGTGTATTCCATACTTCTAGCGATTGGATTTCACTCAAAACTCACCAAATGATTCCTCCCACCATATTATGATGTTGCCCAAGATTTGGGCTCGATCCGAAATCAATACGTGTGAGAAATTCGACAACTCAAGTTCAACGGCAGTTCGTTCCTAATTGGAGTGGTTGGTGTATTCCATACTTCTACCGATTGGATTTCACTCAAAACTCACCAAATGACTCCTCCCACTATATTATCATGTTGCCCAACTTTTGGGCTCGAGCCGAAATCAATAGGTGTGAGAAATTGGACCATTCAAGTTCAATGGCAGTTTATTCCTAATTGGAGTGGTTGGTGTATTCCATACTTCTAGCGATTGGATTTCACTCAAAACTCACCAAATGACTCCTCCCACCATATTATGATGTTGCCCAAGTTTTGTGCTCGATCCGAAATCAATAGGTGTTCCAAATTGGAAAATTCAAGTTCAACGGCAGTTCGTTCCTAATTGGAGTGGTTGGTGTATTCCATACTTCTAGTGATTGGATTTCACTCAAAACTAACCAAATGACTCCTCACACCATATTATGATGTTGCCCAAGTTTTGGGCTCGATCTGAAATCAATAGGTGTTCCAAATTGCACAATTCAAGTTCAACGGCAGTTCGTTCCTAATTGGAGTGGTTGGTGTATTCCATACTTCTAGCGATTGGATTTCACTCAAAACTCACCAAATGATTCCTCCCACCATATTATGATGTTGCCCAAGATTTGGGCTCGATCCGAAATCAATAGGTGTTCCAAATTGGACAATTCAAGTTCAACGGCTGTTCATTCCTAACTGGAGTGGTTGGTGTATTCCATACTTCTAGCGATTGGATTTCACTCAAAACTCACCAAATGATTCCTCCCACCATATTATGATGTTGCCCAAGATTTGGGCTCGATCCGAAATCAATAGGTGTGAGAAATTGGACAATTCAAGTTCGACGGCAGTTCGTTCCTAATTGGAGTGGTTGGTGTATTCCATACTTCTAGCGATTGGATTTCACTCAAAACTCACCAAATGACTCCTCCCACCATATTATCAGGTTGCCCAATTTTGGGCTCGAGCCGAAATCAATAGGTGTGAGAAATTGGACAATTCAAGTTCAATGGCAGTTCGTTCCTAATTGGAGTGGTTGGTGTATTCCACACTTCTAGCGATTGGATTTCACTCAAAACTCACCAAATGACTCCTCCCACCATATTATGATGTTGCCCAAGTTTTGGGCTCGATCCGAAATCAATAGGTGTTCCAAATTGGGCAATTCAAGTTCAACGGCAGTTCGTTCCTAATTGGATTGGTTGGTGTATTCCATACTTCTAGCGATTGGATTTCACTCAAAACTAACCAAATGACTCCTCCCACCATACTATGATGTTGCCCAAGTTTTGGGCTCGATCTGAAATCCATAGGTGTGAGAAATTGGACAATTCAAGTTCAACGGCAGTTCGTTCCTAATTGGAGTGGTTGGTGTATTCCATACTTCTAGCGATTGGATTTCACTCAAAACTCACCAAATGATTCCTCCCACCATATTATGATGTTGCCCAAGATTTGGGCTCGATCCGAAATCAATAGGTGTTTCAAATTGGACAATTCAAGTTCAACGGCAGTTCGTTCCTCATTGGAGTGGTTGGTGTATTCCATACTTCTAGCGATTCGATTTCACCCAAAACTCACCAAATGACTCCTCCCACCGTATTATCATGTTGCCCAAGTTTTGGGCTCGAACCGAAATCAATAGGTGTTCCAAATTGGACAATTCAAGTTCAACGGCTGTTCGTTCCTAATTGGAGTGGTTGGTGTATTCCATACTTCTAGCGATTGGATTTCACTCAAAACTCACCAAATGACTCCTCCCACCATATTATCATGTTGCCCAACTTTTGGGCTCGAGCCGAAATCAATAGGTGTGGGAAATTGGACAATTCAAGTTCAATGGCAGTTCGTTCCTAATTGGAGTGGTTGGTGTATTCCATACTTCTAGCGATTGGATTTCACTCAAAACTCACCAAATGACTCCTCCCACCATATTATCATGTTGCCCAACTTTTGGGCTCGAGCCGAAATCAATAGGTGTGGGAAATTGGACAATTCAAGTTCAATGGCAGTTCGTTCCTAATTGGAGTGGTTGGTGTATTCCATACTTCTAGCGATTGGATTTCACTCAAAACTCACCAAATGACAACTCCCACCATATTATGATGCTGCCCAAGTTTTGGGCTCAATCCGAAATCAATAGGTGTTCCAAATTGGGCAATTCAAGTTCAACGGCAGTTCGTTCCTAATTGGAGTGGTTGGTGTATTCCATCCTTCTAGTGATTGGATTTCACTCAAAACTAACGAAATGACTCCTCCCACCATATTATGATGTTGCCCAAGTTTTGGGCTCGATCTGAAATCAATAGGTGTGGGAAATTGGACAATTCCAGTTCAACGGCAGTTCGTTCCTAATTGGAGTGGTTGGTGTAATCCATACTTCTAGCGATTGGATTTCACTCAAAACTCACCAAATGACTCCTCCCACCATATTATGTTGTTGCCCAAGTTTTGGGCTCGATCCGAAATCAATAGGTGTTCCAAATTGGACAATTCAAGTTCAACGGCAGTTCGTTCCTAATTGGAGTGGTTGGTGTATTCCATACTTCTAGCGATTGGATTTCACTCAAAACTCACCAAATGACTCCTCCCACCATATCATGATGTTGCCCAAGTTTTGGGCTCGATCCGAAATCAATAGGTGTTCCAAGTTGGACAATTCAAGTTCAACGGCAATTCGTTCCTAATTGGAGTTGTTGGTGTAATCCATACTTCTAGCTATTGGATTTCACTCAAAACTCACCAAATGACTCCTTGATCGGTTCATAATTGTATATTATTTCTTACCCTTCTAGCTTATGATTTGGTTATGTTTTTGAGTTAAACTTGTGCTTTTAATCCTTTTTGTGTTTATCTTTCAGTTAATTGAGCTTTAGGTAACAATGATGGCTTTGGAGAACATAATTCATGCAATTCAAGCATGTTAAGGCCTAATTTGGATGAATTGATGAAGAGCTTAAAGACAAATTCATTATGGCTACAGCCCCCTGCCAGTCCAGTTCCGTTGGTCATATTGCAAGCTTTGTTTCAGCAACCTACATAGCTCGGATGAGGCCACATTCTTCATGAAAGTTGCTCCAATTGGTGTGTACTATAACATATCCAAAATTCAGCCCCATTGGATAAATCTGGAGTCCGTTACCTAGCAAACACAGAACCATGCTCAGGATGGATCTTATCAGCGCGGAAAATGAGTTAGCAATTTGTTTCGGTCTTAACTTCTTCCTCCGACCTTGGATTGGCCCAAATAACATATGGCTGGAAAGAAGACATTCTGAACTTCAATTTAGAGTGCTTAAAGTCCTAATTTGATTAAGAGAAGGCCAAGTTGTAAGCCCTTGAAGTTGCTGGTCATGCTGACCTCAGCATGTGCTGGTTGGATGCTTGGTCATGGTGAGCTAGGTATGAGCTATCATTTCTGGTTGGAAGCTTGGTCATGGTGACATGAAGATGAGCTAGGGCTGCTGGTGGGATTTAGTGGTGAAGTGCATCAACCAATTCAAGATTTTCTAATACAAGTGCATCACCCATTTCAGATTTTCTAATACAAGTGCATCAACCATTTCAGATTTTATAATTCAAGTGTTGTATGCATTAGTCTTATTGAATTCTGATTTTCACTTCCCCTAGGCCTATAAATAGGGATGTTCTCTAAGCTTGTAATAACACCCCAAGGGGGGGGAGCTCTCAAACACTTCTCTAGAGCTCCCTTCCCTTCTCTCCCTCAAATTCTCTTAGTTTCCCTTTGTAGTTCTCAATTGTTGTAATAAGATCATTCTATTAAATTTTCTTTGTACTAAATATCAAACATCTCTCTACTTCCCTTCTCTTCCAAAAGTCTCCATGTCTCAAACACTTCACAAACACATTTCTCTTCCTTCCCTAAGTTCTCAAATTCTCCAAGTTCACAAACATCCTCCAAGTTCTCAACCACTCTCTTCCAAATTCTCAAAGTTCCTAAACACTCTCTTCCAAAATCCACAAAGATCTCAAAACACCTCTCTACTTTCTTCTCCAAATCCTCCAAGTTCTCAAACACTCTCTTCCAAATTCCCCATGTCTTAAACACATTCCCTTCCAAAATCCTCAAAGCTCTCAAACACATGTTCTTCCAAAATTCTCTAAAGTTCCCAAACACTTTCTTCTCCCTCCTCAAAGTTCTCAAACACTTCCTTTCTTCCTCAAAGTTCTCTTAGTTTCCTTAATGTTTTCTTAGTTGTAATTTATTTTTCTTTGTTATGTAAATTCTTTTCTTAAGTTTTCAAGTTGAATTAGTTTCCAAGTTTCAATTATGGTTTTTGTTCTTATTCATTATGCTTATAAGTTAATATGCTAGTTTGAATGATTGATCACCATTTAGGCTTGCATGTTAGCTATCTTGGTTTGAATTAAGAGTATACACCATGCTTTAATTCGAATTGAACTATGAATAGGAAGAGTATGTATGGACATTCGACAACAGGGATTAGATACATACTTGGTTGTTTAAAATGTTCTTCTATGCTTAATGGGTTCCTAATGCTTAATTTTAGGTTAGACAACAAATGATCAAATTAGGGAATTAGGAACACAAGGTTATGACCACACACCATGGCTTAATCATACTTTAGCTAGAATCAATCCATTAATCTAAATTGAACTTGGGAACTTATTTGCTTGAGTTACTTATTTCTTTCTTCCTTGTTTTATGTTCTTTGTTTTTGTTTCTATTTTGTGTAGGGAAACTAAATTGGATCATTCAATCACCAATCCCTGTGGAATCGACCTCACACTTACATATGCTATACTACCAACGGTTCGTGCACTTGCGAGTATCACAAGTTGAGGATGCAGCTTAATCCATTTTGGTGGAGCTAAATCTACGCAACACTCCTCCCACCATATTATGATGTTGCCCAAGTTTTGGGCTCGATCCGAAATCAATAGGTCTACAAAATTGGACAATTCAAGTTCAACGACAGTTCGTTCCTAATTGGAGTGGTTGGTGAATTCCATACTTCTAGCGATTGGATTTCACTGAAAACTCACCAAATGACTCCTCCCACCATATTATGACGTTGCCCAAGTTTTGGTCTCGATCCGAAATCAATAGGTGTGAGAAATTGGACAATTCAAGTTCAACGGCAGTTCGTTCCTAATTGGAGTGGTTGGTGTATTACATACTTCTAGCATTTGGATTTCACTCAAAACTCACCAAAAGATTCCTCCCACCATATTATGATGTTGCCCAAGATTTGGGCTCGATCCGAAATCAATAGGTGTTCCAAATTGGACAATTCAAGTTCAACGGCATGTCGTTCCTAATTGGAGTGGTTGGTGTATTCCATACTTCTAGCGATTGGATTTCACTCAAAACCCACCAAATGACTCCTCCCACCATATTATGATGTTGCCCAAGTTTTGGGCTCGAACCGAAATCAATAGGTGTTCCAAATTGGACAATTCAAGTTCAACGGCTGTTCGTTTCTAATTGGAGTGGTTGGTGTATTCCAAACTTCTAGCGATTGGATTTCACTCAAAACTCACCAAATGATTCCTCCCACCATATTATGATGTTGCCCAAGATTTGGGCTCGATCCGAAATCAATAGGTGTTCCAAATTGGACAATTCAAGTTCAACAGCAGTTCGTTCCTAATTGGAGTGGTTGGTGTATTCCATACTTCTAGCGTTTGGATTTCACTCAAAACTAACCAAATGACTTCTCCCACCATATTATGATGTTGCCCAAGTTTGGGGCTCGATCCAAAATCAATAGGTGTGAGAAATTAGACAATTCAAGTTCAACGGCAGTTCGTTCCTAATTGGAGTGGTTGGTGTATTCCATACTTCTAGCGATTGGATTTCACTCAAAACTCACCAAATGATTCCTCCCACCATATTATGTTGTTGCCCACGTTTTGGGCTCGATCCGAAATCAATAGGTGTTCAAAATCGGGCAATTCAAGTTCAACGGCAGTTCGTTCCTAATTGGAGTGGTTAGTGAATTCCATACTTCTAGCGATTGGATTTCACTCAAAACTCACCAAATGACTCCTCCCACCATATTATGACGTTACCCAAGTTTTGGGCTCGATCCGAAATCAATAGGTGTTCCAAATTGGACAATTTAAGTTCAACGACAGTTCGTTCCTAATTGGAGTGATTGGGGTATTCCATACTTCTTGCGATTGGATTTCACTAAAAACCCACCAAATGACTCCTCCCACCATAATATGATGTTGTCCAAGTTTTGGGCTCGATCCGAAACCAATAGGTGTTCCAAATTGGGCAATTCAAGTTGAACGGCAGTTCGTTCCTAATTGGAGTGGTTGGTGTATTCCATCCTTCTAGTGATTGGATTTCACTCAAAACTAACGAAATGACTTCTCCCACCATATTATGATGTTTCCCAAGTTTTGGGCTCGATCTGAAATCAATAGGTGTGAGAAATTGGACAATTCAAGTTCAACGGCAGTTCGTTCCTAATTGGAGTGATTGGGGTATTCCATACTTCTTGCGATTGGATTTCACTGAAAACTAACCAAATGACTACTCCCACCATATTATGATGTTGCCCAAGTTCTGGGCTCGATCTGAAATCAATAGGTGTGAGAAATTGGACAATTCAAGTTCAACGGCAGTATGTTCCTAATTGGAGTGGTTGGTGTATTCCATACTTCTAGCGATTGGATTTCACTCAAAACTCACCAAATGACTCCTCCCACCATATTATGATGTTGCCCAAGTTTTGGGCTCGATCCGAAATCAATAGGTGTTCCAAATTGAACAATTCAAGTTCAACGGCAGTTCGTTCCTAATTGGAGTGGTTGGTGTATTCCATCCTTCTAGTGATTGGATTTCACTCAAAACTAACGAAATGACTTCTCCCACCATATTATGATGTTGCCCAAGTTTTGGGCTCGATCTGAAATCAATAGGTGTGAGAAATTGGACAATTCAAGTTCAACGGCAGTTCGTTCCTAATTGGAGTGGTTGGTGTATTCCATACTTCAAACAATTGGATTTCACTCAAAACTCACCAAATGACTCCTCCCACCGTATTATGATGTTGCCCAAGTTTTGGGATCGATCCGAAATCAATTGGTGTGAGAAATTGGTCAATTCAATTTCAACGGCATTTCGTTCCTAATTGGAGTGGTTGGTGTATTCCATACTTCTAGCGATTGGATTTCACTCAAAACTCACCAAATGACTCCTCCCACCATATTATGATGTTGCCCAAGTTTTGGGCTCGATCCGAAATCAATATGTGTTCCAAATTGGACAATTCAAGTTCAACGGCAGTTCGTTCCTAATTGGAGTGGTTGGTGTATTCCATACTTCTTGCGACTGGATTTCACTCAAAACTCACCAAAAGACTCCTCCCACCATATTATGATGTTGCCCAAGTTTTGGGCTCGATCCGAAATCAGTAGGTGTGAGAAATTGGACAATTCAAGTTCAACGGCAGTTCGTTCCTAATTGGAGTGGTTGGTGTATTCCACACTTCTAGCGATTGGATTTCACTCAAAACTCACCAAATGACTCCTCCCACCATATTATGATGTTGCCCAAGTTTGGGGCTCGATCCGAAATCAATAGGTTTGAGAAATTGGACAATTCAAGTTCAACGGCAGTTCGTTCCTAATTGTTGTGGTTGGTGTATTCCATACTTCTAGCGATTGGATTTCACTCAAAACTCACCAAATGACTCCTCCCACCATATTATGACGTTGCCCAAGTTTGGGGCTCGATCCGAAATCAATAGGTGTTCCAAATTGGACAATTCAAGTTCAACGGCAGTTCGTTCCTAATTGGAGTGGTTGGTGTATTCCATACTTCTTGCGATTGGATTTCACTCAAAACTCACCAAATGACTCCTCCCACCATGCTATGATTTTGCCCAAGTTTTGGGCTCGATCCGAAATCAATAGGTGTTCCAAATTGGGCAATTCAAGTTGAACGGCAGTTCGTTCCAAATTGGAGCGGTTGGTGTATTCCATACTTCTAGCGATTGGATTTCACTCAAAACTCACCAAATGACACCTCCCACCATATTATGATGTTGCCCAAGTTTTGGGCTCGATCCGAAATCTATAGGTGTTCCAAATTGGACAATTCAAGTTCAACGGCAGTTCGTTCCTAATTGGATTGGTTGGTGTATTCCATACTTCTTGCGATTGGATTTCACTCAAAACTCACCAAATGACTCCTCCCACCATATTATGATGTTGCCCAAGTTTTGGGCTCGATCCGAAATCAATTGGTGTGAGAAATTGGACAATTCAAGTTGAACGGCAGTTCGTTCCTAATTGGAGTGTTTGGTGTATTCCGTACTTCTAGCGATTGGATTTCACTCAAAACTCACCAAATGACTCCTCCCACCATATTAGGACGTTGCCCAAGTTTTGGGCTCGATCCGAAATCAATAGGTGTTCCAAATTGGACAATTCAAATTCAACGGCAGTTCGTTCCTAATTGGAGTGGTTGGTGTATTCCATACTTCTAGCGATTGGATTTCACTCAAAACACACCAAATGACTCCTCCCACCATATTATGGTGTTGCCCAAGTTTTGGGCTCGATCCGAAATCATTAGGTGTGAGAAATTGGACAATTCAAGTTCAACGGCAGTTCGTTCCTAATTGGAGTGGTTGGTGTATTCCATACTTCTAGCGATTGGATTTCACTCAAAACGCACCAAATGACTCCTCCCACCATATTATGATGTTGCCCAAGTTTTGGGCTCGATCCGAAATCAATAGGTGTTCCAAATTGGACAATTCAAGTTCAACGGCAGTTCGTTCCTAACTGGAGTGGTTGGTGTATTCCATACTTCTAGCGATTGGATTTCACTCAAAACTCACCAAATGACTCCTCCCACCATATTATGATGTTGCCCAAGTTTTTGGCTCGATCCGAAATCAATAGGTGTTCAAAATTGGACAATACAAGTTCAACGGCAGTTCGTTCCTAATTGGAGTGGTTGGTGAATTCCATACTTCTAGCGATTGGACTTCACTCAAAACTCACCAAATGACTCCTCCCACCATATTATGACGTTGCCCAAGTTTGGGGCTCGATCCGAAATCAATAGGTGTTCCAAATTGGACAATTCAAGTTCAACGGCAGTTCGTTCCTAATTGGAGTGGTTGGTGTATTCCATACTTCTTGCGATTGGATTTCACTCAAAACTCACCAAATGACTCCTCCCACCATATTATGATTTCGCCCAAGTTTTGGGCTCGATCCGAAATCAATAGGTGTTCCAAATTGGGCAATTCAAGTTGAACGGCAGTTCGTTCCAAATTGGAGCGGTTGGTGTATTCTTTACTTCTAGCGATTGGATTTCACTCAAAACTCACCAAATGACACCTCCCACCATATTATGATGTTGCCCAAGTTTTGGGCTCGATCCGAAATCTATAGGTGTTCCAAATTGGACAATTCAAGTTCAACGGCAGTTCGTTCCTAATTGGATTGGTTGGTGTATTCCATACTTCTTGCGATTGGATTTCACTCAAAACTCACCAAATGACTCCTCCCACCATATTATGATGTTGCCCAAGTTTTGGGCTCGATCCGAAATCAATTGGTGTGAGAAATTGGACAATTCAAGTTGAACGGCAGTTCGTTCCTAATTGGAGTGTTTGGTGTATTCCGTACTTCTAGCGATTGGATTTCACTCAAAACTCACCAAATGACTCCTCCCACCATATTAGGACGTTGCCCAAGTTTTGGGCTCGATCCGAAATCAATAGGTGTTCCAAATTGGACAATTCAAATTCAATGGCAGTTCGTTCCTAATTGGAGTGGTTGGTGTATTCCATACTTCTAGCAATTGGATTTCACTCAAAACACACCAAATGACTCCTCCCACCATATTATGGTGTTGCCCAAGTTTTGGGCTCGATCCGAAATCATTAGGTGTGAGAAATTGGACAATTCAAGTTCAACGGCAGTTCGTTCCTAATTGGAGTGGTTGGTGTATTCCATACTTCTAGCGATTGGATTTCACTCAAAACGCACCAAATGACTCCTCCCACCATATTATGATGTTGCCCAAGTTTTGCGCTCGATCCGAAATCAATAGGTGTGAGAAATTGGACAATTCAAGTTCAACGGCAGTTCGTTCCTAATTGGAGTCGTTGGTGTATTCCATACTTCTAGCGTTTGGATTTCACTCAAAACTCACCAAATGACTCCTCCCACCATATTATGATGTTGCCCAAGTTTTGGGATCGATCCGAAATCAATAGGTGTGAGAAATTGGTCAATTCAATTTCAACGGCATTTCGTTCCTAATTGGAGTGGTTGGTGTATTCCATACTTCTAGCGATTGGATTTCACTCAAAACTCACCAAATGACTCCTCCCACCATATTATGATGTTGCCCAAGTTTTGGGCTCGATCCGAAATCAATAGGTGTTCCAAATTGGACAATTCAAGTTCAACGGCAGTTCGTTCCTAATTGGAGTGGTTGGTGTATTCACTCAAAACACACCAAATGACTCCTCCCACCATATTATGATGTTGCCCAAGTTTTGGGCTCGATCCGAAATCAATAGGTGTTCCAAATTGGACAATTCAAGTTCAACGGCAGTTCGTTCCTAATTGGAGTGGTTGGTGTATTCACTCAAAACACACCAAATGACTCCTCCCACCATATTATGATGTTGCCCAAGTTTTGGGCTCGATCCGAAATCAATAGGTGTTCCAAATTGGACAATTCAAGTTCAACGGCAGTTCGTTCCTAATTGGAGTGGTTGGTGTATTCCATACTTGTAGCGTTTGGATTTCAATCAAAACTCACCAAATGACTACTCCCACCATATTTTGATGTTGCCCAAGTTTTGGGATCGATCCGAAATCAATAGGTGTGAGAAATTGGTCAATTCAATTTCAACGGCATGTCGTTCCTAATTCGAGTGGTTGGTGTATTCCATACTTCTAGCGATTGGATTTCACTCAAAACTCACCAAATGACTCCTCCCACCATATTATGATGTTGCCCAAGTTTTGGGCTCGATCCGAAATCAATAGGTGTCAGAAATTGGACAATTCAAGTTCAACGGCAGTTCGTTCCTAATTGGAGTGGTTGGTGTATTCCATACTTCTAGCGATTGGATTTCACTCAAAACGCACCAAATGACTGCTCCCACCATATTATGATGTTGCCCAAGTTTTGGGCTCGATCCGAAATCAACAGGTGTGAGAAATTGGACAATTCAAGTTCAACGGCAGTTCGTTCCTAATTGGAGTGGTTGGTGTATTCCATACGTCTACCGATTGGATTTCACTCAAAACTCACCAAATGACTCCTCCCACCATATTATGATGTTGCCCAAGTTTTGGGCTCGATCTGAAATCAATAGGTGTTCGAAATTGGACAATTCAAGTTCAACGACAGTTCGTTCCTAATTGGAGTGGTTGGTGTATTCCATACTTCTAGCGTTTGGATTTCACTCAAAACTCACCAAATGACTCCTCCCACCATATTATGATGATGCCCAAGTTTTGGGATCGATACGAAATCAATAGGTGTGAGAAATTGGTCAATTCAATTTCAACGGCATTTCGTTCCTAATTGGAGTGGTTGGTGTATTCCATACTTCTAGCGAGTGGATTTCACTCAAAACTCACCAAATGAATCCTCCCACCATATTATGATGTTGCCCAAGTTTTGGGCTCGATCCGAAATCAATAGATGTTCCAAATTGGACAATTCCTGTTCAACGGCAGTTCGTTCCTAATTGGAGTGGTTGGTGTATTCCATACCTCTTGCGATTGGATTTCACTCAAAACTCACCAAATGACTCCTCCCACCATATTATGATGTTGCCCAAGTTTTGGGCTCTATCCGAAATCAATATGTGTGAGAAATTGGACAATTCAAGTTCAACGGCAGTTCGTTCCTAATTGGAGTGGTTGGTGTATTCCATACTTCTAGCGATTGGATTTCACTCAAAACTCACCAAATGACTCCTCCCACCATATTATGATGTTGCCCAAGTTTTGGGCTCGATCCGACATCAATAGGTGTGAGAAATTGGACCAAGTTGAACGGCAGTTCGTTCCTAATTGGAGTGGTTGGTGTATTCGATACTTCTAGCGATTGGATTTCACTCAAAACTCACCAAATGACTCCTCCCACCATATTATGATGTTGCCCAAGTTTTGGGCTCGATCCAAAATCAATAGGTGTTCCAAATTGGACAATTCAAGTTCAACGGCAGTTCGTTCCTAATTGGAGTGGTTGGTGTATTCCATACTTCTAGCGATTGGATTTCACTGAAAACGCACCAAATGACTCCTCCCACCATATTATGATGTTGCCCAAGTTTTGGGCTCGATCCGAAATCAATAGGTGTGAGAAATTGGACAATTCAAGTTCAACGGCAGTTCGTTCCTAATTAGAGTGGTTGGTGTATTCCGAACTTCTAGCGATTGGATTTCACTCAAAACTCACCAAATGACTCCTTGTTGCATTCCTAAGAGGACACAAATTAATGTACAAACAACCAATTAAAAATACCCGCAAGTGCACGAATCTATTGAAGTATAGATTATGTAAGTACGGGGTCGATCCCACGAAGAACTTGTCGGCTTCCTATAAGTTCTAATTTGAGTACGTAAAGAACACTTAATTGACACACCAGAAATGCACAAATGCAAAATGGAAACTAAAAATGAGTAAAGAAGTGTAAAAGAAATGAAACAACACAAGAAAACTAAACAAAAACACAAACAGCATTTTCTATCGCCATTTTATCACCACTTTATCACCTGTGAACAGTGCTGTGAACAGTGAACAGTGCGACCGGTCGTTTTTGGACAGATTCATGTGCGACCGGTCGCCTAAACAGTAACGACCGGTCATTTTTGGCAGATTCGTTTCTCTGTTTTTCAGTTTCGACCTCTGTCCAGTATTTTGCCTATATCTTTCCAACCGTACGTCCAAAATTCACGTTCTTTATACGGTTGGATTCAGCACAGAAAATGGAAGAACACAACGCGGACCAAAGGTCCAAAACAATTACGAAAACAGATAAAATTTAGTAACAAAGACACATAACGTGTCAAACACGCAACTCACACACACATTGGGGGGGGGGGGGTTTGATTTGTTTGAAGTGACCTATTTCTATTGCATGAAAGTAAATGGACTTTGAAATTAAATGAGAATGGCAGAGATGAATTATCAAAGAGTGGAATCAAGATGTAACAAACACTAGGGTTTTGGAATCCACCCTAAACAATTCTACCAATGTTCATGGATACTCAAGTGATGAACTCTAAACGTGTTGATGAAGATGTTCGCAATCAAGACCATGGGTCGTGGCTCAAGACGCATTGATTCTCTCTAATATACGTAAAGTGCATGGTTCGTGCTACAATACTTGTGCCCTCCCCATAACCGAACCTAGGTATGGTTCGTACTTCGATTCAATTACAAGGAGAACCCATTAAGTTCAAAGAGAATATGAACATCACAAGAATCCTAATAGCATGGTATTTACATTAGGTATTCAAGAAACCAAATCACATGGATGATTCTTACTTCATCCATTTATTGCTTAGGATAACATGAAGATACACATAATCCCAACAATCTCAAGAAGCATGCTTTCAAAGATGGCCAACCAAGGAAAAACACACATCAAGGATAGATTAATTTGGTGAATTGGAATTCATCAACAATATCTAGAAATTCATACACTCAAGCATCAAAACAATAAGGTAATCATGTTTAGGGCTTCAACCTAAGCCCTAGCTATGGAGTTTAGTTCCTCATAATCATTTCAAACACAAATTCGAAATATAACTAGAAAGAGTTTACAGATTTGGAAATGATGAAAGCTTGAAGTCTTCAATGGTGGAAGTCTTCCCCCTTCTTCCTGCGGCTGCACCTCCCTCTCCTTCCTTCCTTAGCTTTTTTGCTCTCCAATCTCCTCCTCAATTGTGGAATGATGTAATGAATCCAATACCCCCGTTGAAAAGCCTCTCCAATATCAGATTACACTCCCTTTGCTTCCCTCTCTCCTCCTTTCCAGCTTTACTTTTAGTATTCTAATGCAAAGTCTTCACCCATTGTCTTCTTGTCCCCTTGCAAATAATGAAGCCTTGTCCTCACAAAGATGCCAAATGCTTCAGAAAATATCTCATCTACTAAGGTAAATTCTTGTTACCAAGTGTTATGGTAACAAGAATAATCAAGATGACACAATGGAGGTAAAAGCTGGCCAATTCCGGATTTCCAGAGCTGTGGTAACATGCTGGATTGGTTGGATAGGCAATACTTGTCCAATGGAGCTCAAATTTGGATATGTTGTAGTTAACATCCATTGGAACAAGTCTCATGAAGATCATGACCTCATCCGAGCACCAGAGCATGTTGATCCCAGGCCAAGAAGTTGACCTACGAAAATGAACAAAAACAAAATTTATAACTAATAAAGCACTTTTAGCTCATTTTCATTCCAACCAAGGTAAAATCTAAGAAAACACAAAAAGGAAGTAAAAAGCTATAAAATGTCAAGAACTAACTCAAAATAGTGGGTGAATAACATGAAAAATCATGTGTAAAAATGAACCGAACACTCCTCCCACCATATTATGATGTTGCACAAGTTTTGGGATCGATACGAAATCAATAGGTGTGAGAAATTGGTCAATTCAATTTCAACGGCATGTCGTTCCTAATTGGAGTGGTTGGTGTATTCCATAGTTCTAGCGATTGGATTTCACTCAAAACTCACCAAATGACTCCTCCCACCATATTACGATGTTGCCCAAGTTTTGGGCTCGATCCGAAATCAATAGGTGTTCCAAATTGGACAATTCAAGTTCAACGGCAGTTCGTTCCTAATTGGAGTGGTTGGTGTATTCCATACTTCTAGCGATTGGATTTCACTCAAAACGAACCAAATGACTCCTCCCACCATATTATGATGTTGCACAAGTTTTGGGATCGATCCGAAATCAATAGGTGTGAGAAATTGGTCAATTCAATTTCAACGGCATGTCGTTCCTAATTGGAGTGGTTGGTGTATTCCATACTTCTTGCGATTGGATTTCACTCAAAACTCACCAAATGACTCCTCCCACCATATTATGATGTTGCCCAAGTTTTGGGCTCGATCCGAAATCAATAGGTGTGAGAAATTGGACAATTCAAGTTCAACGGAAGTTCGTTCCTAATTGGAGTGGTTGGTGTATTCCATAGTTCTAGCAATTGGATTTCACTCAAAACTCACCAAATGACTCCTCCCACCATATTATGATGTTGCCCAAGTTTTGGGCTCGATTCGAAATCAATAGGTGTGAGAAATTGGACAATTCAAGTTGAACGGCAGTTCGTTCCTAATTGCAGTGGTTGGTGTATTCCATACTTCTAGCGATTGGATTTCACTCAAAACTCACCAAATGACTCCTCCCACCATATTATGATGTTGCCCAAGTTTTGGGCTCGATCCAAAATCAATAGGTGTTCCAAATTGGACAATTCAAGTTCAACGGCAGTTCGTTCCTAATTGGAGTGATTGGTGTATTCCATACTTCTAGCGATTGGATTTCACTCAAAACGCACCAAATGACTCCTCCCACCATATTATGATGTTGCCCAAGTTTTGGGCTCGATCCGAAATCAATAGGTGTGAGAAATTGGACAATTCAAGTTCAACGGCAGTTCGTTCCTAATTGGAGTGGTTGGTGTATTCCATAGTTCTAGCGATTGGATTTCACTCAAAACTCACCAAATGACTCCTCCCACCATATTATGATGTTGCCCAAGTTTTGGGCTCGATCCGAAATCAATAGGTGTGAGAAAATGGACAATTCAAGTTGAACGGCAGTTCGTTCCTAATTGGAGTTGTTGGTGTGTTCCGTACTTCTAGCGATAGGATTTCACTCAAAACGAACCAAAGGACTCCTCCCACCATATTATGATGTTGCACAAGTTTTGGGATCGATCCGAAATCAATAGGTGTGAGAAATTGGTCAATTCAATTTCAATGGCATGTCGTTCCTAATTGGAGTGGTTGGTGTATTCCATACTTCTTGCGATTGGATTTCACTCAAAACTCACCAAATGACTCCTCCCACCATATTATGATGTTGCCCAAGTTTTGGGCCCGATCCGAAATCAATAGATGTGAGAAATTGGACAATTCAAGTTCAACGGCAGTTTGTTCCTAATTGGAGTGGTTGGTGTATTACATAGTTCTAGCGATTGGATTTCACTCAAAACACACCAAATGACTCCTTCCACCATATTATGATGTTGCCCATGTTTTGGGCTCGATCCGAAATCAATCGGTGTGAGAAATTGGACAATTCAAGTTGAACGGCAGTTCGTTCCTAATTGGAGTGGTTGGGGTATTCCATACTTCTAGCGATTGGATTTCACTCAAAACGAACCAAATGACTCCTCCCACCATATTATGAGGTTGCACAAGTTTTGGGATCGATCCGAAATCAATAGGTGTGAGAAATTGGTCAATTCAATTTCAACAGCATGTCGTTCCTAATTGGAGTGGTTGGTGTATTCCATACTTCTTGCGATTGGATTTCACTCAAAACTCACCAAATGACTCCTCCCACCATATTATGATGTTGCCCAAGTTTTGGGCCCGATCCGAAATCAATAGGTGTGAGAAATTGGACAATTCAAGTTCAATAGCAGTTCGTTCCTAATTGGAGTGGTTGGTGTATTCCATAGTTCTAGCGATTGGATTTCACTCAAAACTCACCAAATGACTCCTCCCACCATATTATGATGTTGCCCAAGTTTTGGGCTCGATCCGAAATCAATAGGTGTGAGAAATTGGACAATTCAAGTTGAACGACAGTTCGTTCCTAATTGGAGTGGTTGGGGTATTCCATACTTCTAGCAATTGGATTTCACTCAAAATGCACCAAATGACTCCTCCCACCATATAATGATGTTGCCCAAGTTTTGGGCTCGATCCGAAATCAATAGGTGTGAGAAATTGGTCAATTCAATTTCAATGGCATGTCGTTCCTAATTGGAGTGGTTGGTGTATTCCATACTTCTTGCGATTGGATTTCACTCAAAACTCACCAAATGACTCCTCCCACCATATTATGATGTTGCCCAAGTTTTGGGCTCGATTCGAAATCAATAGGTGTGTGAAATTGGACAATTCAAGTTGAACGGCAGTTCGTTCCTAATTGCAGTGGTTGGTGTATTCCATACTTCTAGCGATTGGATTTCACTCAAAACTCACCAAATGACTCCTCCCACCATATTATGATGTTGCCCAAGTTTTGGGCTCGATCCGAAATCAATAGGTGTGAGAAATTGGACAATTCAAGTTCAACGGAAGTTCGTTCCTAATTGGAGTGGTTGGTGTATTCCATAGTTCTAGCAATTGGATTTCACTCAAAACTCACCAAATGACTCCTCCCACCATATTATGATGTTGCCCAAGTTTTGGGCTCGATTCGAAATCAATAGGTGTGTGAAATTGGACAATTCAAGTTGAACGGCAGTTCGTTCCTAATTGCAGTGGTTGGTGTATTCCATACTTCTAGCGATTGGATTTCACTCAAAACTCACCAAATGACTCCTCCCACCATATTATGATGTTGCCCAAGTTTTGGGCTCGATCCAAAATCTATAGGTGTTCCAAATTGGACAATTCAAGTTCAACGGCAGTTCGTTCCTAATTGGAGTGATTGGTGTATTCCATACTTCTAGCGATTGGATTTCACTCAAAACGCACCAAATGACTCCTCCCACCATATTATGATGTTGCCCAAGTTTTGGGCTCGATCCGAAATCAATAGGTGTGAGAAATGGGACAATTCAAGTTCAACGGAAGTTCGTTCCTAATTGGAGTGGTTGGTGTATTCCATACTTCTTGCGTTTGGATTTCACTCAAAACTCACCAAATGACTCCTCCCACCATATTTTGATGTTGCCCAAGTTTTGGGATCGATCCGAAATCAATAGGTGTGGGAAATTGGTCAATTCAATTTCAACGGCATGTCGTTCCTAATTGGAGTGGTTGGTGTATTCCATACTTCTAGCGATTGGATTTTACTCAAAACTCACCAAATGACTCCACCCACCATATTATGATGTTGCCCAAGTTTTGGGCTCGATCCGAAATCAATAGGTGTGAGAAATGGGACAATTCAAGTTCAACGGCAGTTCGTTCCTAATTGGAGTTGTTGGTGTATTCCATACTTCTAGCGATTGGATTTCACTCAAAACTCACCAAATGACTCCTCCCACCATATTATGATGTTGCCCAAGTTTTGGGCTCGATCCGAAATCAGTAGGTGTTCCAAATTGGACAATTCAAGTTCAACGGCAGTTCGTTCCTAATTGGAGGGGTTGGTGTATTCCATACTTCTAGCGATTGGATTTCACTCAAAACGAACAAAATGACTCCTCCCACCATATTATGATGTTGCCCAAATTTTGGGCTCGATCCGAAATCAATAGGTGTTCCAAATTGGACAATTCAAGTTCAACGGCAGTTCGTTCCTAATTGGAGTGGTTGGTGTATTCCATAATTCTAGCGATTGGATTTCACTCAAAACTCACCAAATGACTCCTCCCACCATATTATGATGTTGCCCAAGTTTTGGGCTCGATCCGAAATCAATAGGTGTGAGAAATTGGACAATTCAAGTTGAACGGCAGTTCGTTCCTAATCGGAGTGGTTGGTGTATTCCATACTTTTAGCGATTGGATTTCACTCAAAACACACCAAATGACTCCTCCCACCATATTATGATGTTGCCCAAGTTTTGGGCTCGATCCGAAATCAAAAGGTGTGAGAAATGGGACAATTCAAGTTCAACGGCAGTTCGTTCCTAATTGGAGTTGTTGGTGTATTCCATACTTCTAGCGATTGGATTTCACTCAAAACTCACCAAATGACTCCTCCCACCATATTATGATGTTGCCCAAGTTTTGGGCTCGATCCGAAATCAGTAGGTGTTCCAAATTGGACAATTCAAGTTCAACGGCAGTTCGTTCCTAATTGGACGGGTTGGTGTATTCCATACTTCTAGCGATTGGATTTCACTCAAAACGAACAAAATGACTCCTCCCACCATATTATGATGTTGCCCAAATTTTGGGCTCGATCCGAAATCAATAGGTGTTCCAAATTGGACAATTCAAGTTCAACGGCAGTTCGTTCCTAATTGGAGTGGTTGGTGTATTCCATAATTCTAGCGATTGGATTTCACTCAAAACTCACCAAATGACTCCTCCCACCATATTATGATGTTGCCCAAGTTTTGGGCTCGATCCGAAATCAGTAGGTGTTCCAAATTGGACAATTAAAGTTCAACGGCAGTTCGTTCCTAATTGGAGGGGTTGGTGTATTCCATACTTCTAGCGATTGGATTTCACTCAAAACTCACAAAATGACTCCTCCCACCATATTATGATGTTGCCCAAGTTTTGGGCTCGATCCGAAATCAATAGGTGTGAGAAATTGGACAATTCAAGTTCAACGACAGTTCGTTCCTAATTGGGGTGGTTGGTGTATTCCATACTTCTAGCGATTGGATTTCACTCAAAACTCACCAAATGAGTCCTCCCACCATATTTTGATGTTGCCCAAGTTTTGGGCTCGATCCGAAATCAATAGGTGTGAGAAATTGGACAATTCAATTTCAACGGCATGTCGTTCCAAATTGGAGTGGTTGGTGTATTCCATACTTCTAGCGGTTGGATTTCACTCAAAACTCACCAAATGACTCCTCCCACCATATTATGATGTTGCCCAAGTTTTGGGCTTGATCCGAAATCAATAGGTGTGAGAAATGGGACAATTCAAGTTCAACGGCAGTTCGTTCCTAATTGGAGTGGTTGGTGTATTCCATACTTCTAGCGATTGGATTTCACTCAAAACTCACCAAATGACTCCTCCCACCATATTATGATGCTGCCCAAGTTTTGGGCTCGATCCGAAATCAATAGGTGTGAGAAATGGGACAATTCAAGTTCAACGGCAGTTCGTTCCTAATTGGAGTGGTTGGTGTATTCCATACTTCTAGCGATTGGATTTCACTCAAAACTCACCAAACGACTCCTCCCACCATATTATGATGTTGCCCAAGTTTTGGGCTCGATCCGAAATCAATAGGTGTCAGAAATTGGACAATTCAAGTTCAACGGCAGTTCGTTCCTAATTGGGGTGGTTGGTGTATTCCATACTGTTAGCGATTCGATTTCACTCAAAACGAACCAAACGACTCCTCCCACCATATTATGATGTTGCCCAAATTTTGGGCTCGATCCGAAATCAATAGGTGTTCCAAATTGGACAATTCAAGTTCAGCGGCAGTTCGTTCCTAATTGGAGTGGTTGGTGTATTCCATACTTCTAGCGTTTGGATTTCACTCAAAACTCACCAAATGACTCCTCCCACCATATTTTGATGTTGGCCAAGTTTTGGGATCGATCCGAAATCAATAGGTGTGGGAAAGTGGTCAATTCAATTTCAACGGCATGTCGTTCCTAATTGGAGTGGTTGGTGTATTCCATACTTCTAGCGATTGGATTTCACTCAAAACTCACCAAATGACTCCTCCCACCATATTATGATGTTGCCCAAGTTTTGGGCTTGATCCGAAATCAATAGGTGTGAGAAATGGGACAATTCAAGTTCAACGGCAGTTCGTTCCTAATTGGAGTGGTTGGTGTATTCCATACTTCTAGCGATTGGATTTCACTCAAAACTCACCAAATGACTCCTCCCACCATATTATGATGCTGCCCAAGTTTTGGGCTCGATCCGAAATCAATAGGTGTGAGAAATGGGACAATTCAAGTTCAACGGCAGTTCGTTCCTAATTGGAGTGGTTGGTGTATTCCATACTTCTAGCGATTGGATTTCACTCAAAACTCACCAAATGACTCCTCCCACCATATTATGATGTTGCCCAAGTTTTGGGCTCGATCCGAAATCAATAGGTGTCAGAAATTGGACAATTCAAGTTCAACGGCAGTTCGTTCCTAATTGGACAATTCAAGTTCTACGGCAGTTCGTTCCTAATTGGAGTGGTTGGTGTATTCCATACTTCTAGCGATTGGATTTCACTCAAAACTCACCAAATGACTCCTCCCACCATATTATGATGTTGCCCAAGTTTTGGGCTCGATCCGAAATCAATAGGTGTGAGAAATTGGACAATTCAAGTTCAACGACAGTTCGTTCCTAATTGGGGTGGTTGGTGTATTCCGTACTTCTAGCGATTGGATTTCACTCAAAACTCACCAAATGAGTCCTCCCACCATATTATGATGTTGCCCAAGTTTTGGGCTCGATCCGAAATCAATAGGTGTGAGAAATTGGACACTTCAAGTTCAACGACAGTTCGTTCCTAATTGGGGTGGTTGTTGTATTCCATACTTCTAGCGATTGGATTTCACTCAAAACTCACCAAATGACTCCTCCCACCATATTATGATGTTCCCCAAGTTTTGGTTTCGATCCGAAATCAATAGGTGTCAGAAATTGGACAATTCAAGTTCGACGGCAGTTCGTTCCTAATTGGAGTGGTTGGTGTATTCCATACTTCTAGCGTGTGGATTTCACTCAAAACTCACCAAATGACTCCTCCCACCATATTTTGTTGTTGCCCAAGTTTTGGGATCGATCCGAAATCAATAGGTGTGGGAAATTGGTCAATTCAATTTCAACGGCATGTCGTTCCAAATTGGAGTGGTTGGTGTATTCCATACTTCTAGCGATTGGATTTCACTCAAAACTCACCAAATGACTCCTCCCACCATATTATGATGTTGCCCAAGTTTTGGGCTCGATCCGAAATCAATAGGTGTGAGAAATGGGACAATTCAAGTTCAACGGCAGTTCGTTCCTAATTGGAGTGGTTGGTGTATTCCATACTTCTAGCGATTGGATTTCACTCAAAACTCACCAAATGACTCCTCCCACCATATTATGATGTTGCCCAAGTTTTGGGCTCGATCCGAAATCAATAGGTGTTCGAAATTGGACAATTCAAGTTCAACGGCAGTTCGTTCCTAATTGGAGTGGTTGGTGTATTCCATACTTCTAGAGTTTGGATTTCACTCAAAACTCACCAAATGACTCCTTTCACCATATTATGATGTTGCCCAAGTTTTGGGATCGATCCGAAATGAATAGGTGTGAGAAATTGGTCAATTCAATTTCAACGGCAGTTCGTTCCTAATTGGAGTGGTTGGTGTATTCCATACCTCTAGCGATTGGATTTCACTCAAAACTCACCAAATGAATCCTCCCACCATATTATGATGTTGCCCAAGTTTTGGGCTCGATCCGAAATCAATAGGTGTTCGAAATTGGACAATTCAAGTTCAACGGCAGTTCGTTCCTAATTGGAGTGGTTGGTGTATTCCAAACTTCTAGCGATTGGATTTCACTCAAAACTCACCAAATGACTCCTCCCACCATATTATTATGTTGCCCAAGTTTTGGGATCGATCCGAAATCAATAAGTGTGAGAAATTGGTCAATTCAATTTCAACTGCATTTCGTTCCTAATTGGACAATTCAAGTTCTACGGCAGTTCGTTCCTAATTGGAGTGGTTGGTGTATTCCATACTTCTAGCGATTGGATTTCACTCAAAACTCACCAAATGACTCCTCCCACCATATTATGATGTTGCCCAAGTTTTGGGCTCGATCCGAAATCAATAGGTGTCAGAAATTGGACAATTCAAGTTCAACGGCAGTTCGTTCCTAATTGGACAATTCAAGTTCTACGGCAGTTCGTTCCTAATTGGAGTGGTTGGTGTATTCCATACTTCTAGCGATTGGATTTCACTCAAAACTCACCAAATGACTCCTCCCACCATATTATGATGTTGCCCAAGTTTTGGGCTCGATCCGAAATCAATAGGTGTGAGAAATTGGACAATTCAAGTTCAACGACAGTTCGTTCCTAATTGGGGTGGTTGGTGTATTCCGTACTTCTAGCAATTGGATTTCACTCAAAACTCACCAAATGAGTCCTCCCACCATATTATGATGTTGCCCAAGTTTTGGGCTCGATCCGAAATCAATAGGTGTGAGAAATTGGACACTTCAAGTTCAACGACAGTTCGTTCCTAATTGGGGTGGTTGTTGTATTCCATACTTCTAGCGATTGGATTTCACTCAAAACTCACCAAATGACTCCTCCCACCATATTATGATGTTCCCCAAGTTTTGGTTTCTATCCGAAATCAATAGGTGTCAGAAATTGGACAATTCAAGTTCGACGGCAGTTCGTTCCTAATTGGAGTGGTTGGTGTATTCCATACTTCTAGCGTGTGGATTTCACTCAAAACTCACCAAATGACTCCTCCCACCATATTTTGTTGTTGCCCAAGTTTTGGGATCGATCCGAAATCAATAGGTGTGGGAAATTGGTCAATTCAATTTCAACGGCATGTCGTTCCAAATTGGAGTGGTTGGTGTATTCCATACTTCTAGCGATTGGATTTCACTCAAAACTCACCAAATGACTCCTCCCACCATATTATGATGTTGCCCAAGTTTTGGGCTCGATCCGAAATCAATAGGTGTGAGAAATGGGACAATTCAAGTTCAACGGCAGTTCGTTCCTAATTGGAGTGGTTGGTGTATTCCATACTTCTAGCGATTGGATTTCACTCAAAACTCACCAAATGACTCCTCCCACCATATTATGATGTTGCCCAAGTTTTGGGCTCGATCCGAAATCAATAGGTGTTCGAAATTGGACAATTCAAGTTCAACGGCAGTTCGTTCCTAATTGGAGTGGTTGGTGTATTCCATACTTCTAGAGTTTGGATTTCACTCAAAACTCACCAAATGACTCCTTTCACCATATTATGATGTTGCCCAAGTTTTGGGATCGATCCGAAATGAATAGGTGTGAGAAATTGGTCAATTCAATTTCAACGGCAGTTCGTTCCTAATTGGAGTGGTTGGTGTATTCCATACCTCTAGCGATTGGATTTCACTCAAAACTCACCAAATGAATCCTCCCACCATATTATGATGTTGCCCAAGTTTTGGGCTCGATCCGAAATCAATAGGTGTTCGAAATTGGACAATTCAAGTTCAACGGCAGTTCGTTCCTAATTGGAGTGGTTGGTGTATTCCAAACTTCTAGCGATTGGATTTCACTCAAAACTCACCAAATGACTCCTCCCACCATATTATTATGTTGCCCAAGTTTTGGGATCGATCCGAAATCAATAAGTGTGAGAAATTGGTCAATTCAATTTCAACTGCATTTCGTTCCTAATTGGACAATTCAAGTTCTACGGCAGTTCGTTCCTAATTGGAGTGGTTGGTGTATTCCATACTTCTAGCGATTGGATTTCACTCAAAACTCACCAAATGACTCCTCCCACCATATTATGATGTTGCCCAAGTTTTGGGCTCGATCCGAAATCAATAGGTGTGAGAAATTGGACAATTCAAGTTCAACGACAGTTCGTTCCTAATTGGAGTGGTTGGTGTATTCCGTTCTTCTAGCGTTTGGATTTCACTCAAAACTCACCAAATGACTCCTCCCACCATATTATGATGTTGCCCAAGTTTTGGTCTCGATCCGAAATCAATAGGTGTCAGAAATTGGACAATTCAAGTTCAACGGCAGTTCGTTCCTAATTGGAGTGGTTGGTGTATTCCATACATCTAGCGTTTGGATTTCACTCAAAACTCACCAAATGACTCCTCCCACCATATTTTGATGTTGCCCAAGTTTTGGGATCGATCCGAAATCAATAGGTGTGGGAAATAGGTCAATTCAATTTCAACGGCATGTCGTTCCAAATTGTACTGGTTGGTGTATTCCATACTTCTAGAGATTGGATTTCACTCAAAACTCACCAAATGACTCCTCCCACCATATTATGATGTTGCCCAAGTTTTGGGCTCGATCCGAAATCAATAGGTGTGAGAAATGGGACAATTCAAGTTCAACGGCAATTCGTTCTTATTTGGAGTTGTTGGTGTATTCCATTCTTCTAGTGATTGGATTTCACTCAAAACGCTCCAAATGACTCCTCCCACCATATTATGATGTTGCCCAAGTTTTGGGCTCGATCCAAAATCAATAGGTGTGAGAAATGGGACAATTCAAGTTCAACGGCAGTTCGTTCCTAATTGGAGTGGTTGGTGTATTCCATACTTCTAGCGATTGGATTTCACTCAAAACTCACCAAACGACTCCTCCCACCATATTATGATGTTGCCCAAGTTTTGGATCGATCCGAAATCAATAGGTGTGAGAAATTGGTCAATTCAATTTCAACGGCATTTCGTTCCTAATTGGAGTGGTTGGTGTATTCCGTACTACTAGAGATTGGATTTTACTCAAAACTCACCAAATGACTCCTCCCACCATATTATGATGTTGCCCAAGTTTTGGGCTCAATCCGAAATCAGTAGGTGTGAGAAATTGGACAATTCAAGTTCAACGGCTGTTCGTTCCTAATTGGACAATTCAAGTTCTACGGCAGTTCGTTCCTAATTGGAGTGGTTGGTGTATTCCATACTTCTAGCGATTGGATTTCACTCAAAACTCACCAAATGACTCCTCCCACCATATTATGATGTTGCCCAAGTTTTGGGCTCAATCCGAAATCAGTAGGTGTGAGAAATTGGACAATTCAAGTTCAACGGCAGTTCGTTCCTAATTGGAGTGGTTGGTGTATTCCATACTTCTAGCAATTGGATTTCACTCAAAACGCACCAAATGACTCCTCCCACCGTATTATGATGTTGCCCATGTTTTGGGCTCGATCCGAAATCAATAGGTGTGAGAAATTGGACAATTCAAGTTCAACGGCAGTTCGTTCCTAATTGGAGTGGTTGGTGTATTCCATTCTTCTAGCGATTGGATTTCACTCAAAACTCACCAAATGACTCCTCCCACCATATTATGATGTTGCCCAAGTTTTGGGCTCGATCCAAAATCAATAGGTGTTCCAAATTGGACAATTCAAGTTAAATGGCAGTTCGTTCCTAATTGGAGTGGTTGGTGTATTCCATACTTCTAGCGATTGGATTTCACTCAAAACGAACCAAATGACTCCTCCCACCATATTTTGATGTTGCCCAAGTTTTGGGCTCGATTCGAAATCAATAGGTGTTCCAAATTGGACAATTCAAGTTCTACGGCAGTTCGTTCCTAATTAGAGTGGTTGGTGTATTCCATACTTCTAGCGATTGGATTTCACTCAAAACACACCAAATGACTCCTCCCACCCTATTATGATGTTGCCCAAGTTTTCGGCTCTATCCGAAATCAATAGGTGTGAGAAATTGGACAATTCAAGTTCAACGGCAGTTCGTTCCTAATTGGAGTGGTTGGTGTATTCCATACTTCTAGCGTTTGGATTTCAATCAAAACTCAACAAATGACTACTCCCACCATATTTTGATGTTGCCCAAGTTTTGGGATCGATCCGAAATCAATAGGTGTGGGAAATTGGTCAATTCAATTTCAACGGCATGTCGTTTCTAATTGGAGTGGTTGGTGCATTCCATACTTCTAGCGATTGGATTTCACTCAAAACTCACAAAATGACTCCTCCCACCATATTATGATGTTGCCCAAGTTTCGGGCTCGATCCGAAATCAATAGGTGTTCGAAATTGTACAATTCAAGTTCAACGGCAGTTCGTTCCTAATTGGAGTGGTTGGTGTATTCCGTTCTTCTAGCGTTTGGATTTCACTCAAAACTCACCAAATGACTCCTCCCACCATATTATGATGTTGCCCAAGTTTTGGGATCGATCCGAAATCAATTGGTGTGAGAAATTGGTCAATTCAATTTCAACGGCAGTTCGTTCCTAATTGGAGTGGTTGGTGTATTCCATACTTCTAGCGATTGGATTTCACTCAAAACTCACCAAATGACTCCTCCCAACAGATTATGATGTTGCCCAAGTTTTGGGATCGATCCGAAATCAATAGGTGTGAGAAATTGGTCAATTCAATTTCAACGGCAGTTCGTTCCTAATTGGAGTGGTTGGTGTATTCCATACTTCTAGCGATTGGATTTCACTCAAAACTCACCAATTGAGTCCTCCCACCATATTATGATGTTGCCCAAGTTTTGGGCTCGATCCGAAATCAATAGGTGTGAGAAATTGGACAATTCAAGTTCAACGGCAGTTCGTTCCTAATTGGGGTGGTTGGTGTATTCCATACTTCTAGCGATTGGATTTCACTCAAAACTCACCAAATGACTCCTCCCACCATATTATGATGTTGCCCAAGTTTTGGGATCGATCCGAAATCAATAGGTGTGAGAAATTGGTCAATTCAATTTCAACGGCATGTCGTTCCTAATTGGAGTGGTTGGTGTATTCCATACTTCTAGCGATTGGATTTCACTCAACACTCACCAAATGAATCCTCCCACCATATTATGTTGTTGCCCAAGTTTTGGGCTCGATCCGAAATCAGTAGGTGTTAAAAATTGGACAATTCAACTTCAACGGCAGTTCTTTCCTGATTGGAGTGGTTGGTGTATTCCATACTTCTAGCGATTGGATTTCACTCAAAACGCACCAAATGACTCCTCCCACCATATTATGATGTTGCCCAAGTTTTGGGCTCGATCCGAAATCAATAGGTGTGAGAAATTGCACAATTCAAGTTCAACGGCAGTTCGTTCCTAATTGGAGTGGTTGGTGTATTCCATAGTTCTAGCGATTGGATTTCACTCAAAACTCACCAAATGACTCCTCCCACCATATTATGATGTAGCCCAAGTTTTGGGCTCGATCCGAAATCAGTAGGTTTTCCAAATTGGACAATTCAAGTTCAACGGCAGTTCGTTCCTAATTGGAGTGGTTGGTGTATTCCGTACTTCTAGCGTTTGGATTTCACTCAAAACTCACCAAATCACTCCTCCCACCATATTATGATGTTGCCCAAGTTTTGGGATCGATCCGAAATCAATAGGTGTGAGAAATTGGTCAATTCAATTTCTACGGCATGTCGTTCCTAATTGGAGTGGTTGGTGTATTCCATACTTCTAGCGATTGGATTTCACTCAAAACTCACCAAATGAATCCTCCCACCATATTATGATGTTGCCCAAGTTTTGGGCTCGATCCGAAATCAATAGGTGTGAGAAATTGGTCAATTCAATTTCAACGGCATTTCGTTCCTAATTGGAGTGGTTGGTGTATTCCAAACTACTAGCGATTGGATTTCACTCAAAACTCACCAAATGACTCCTCCCACCATATTATGATGTTGCCCAAGTTTTGGATCGATCCGAAATCAATAGGTGTGAAAAATTGGTCAATTAAATTTCAACGGCATGTCGTTCCTAATTGGAGTGGTTGGTGTATTCCATACTTCTAGCGATTGGATTTCACTCAAAACTCAACAAATGAATCCTCCCACCATATTATGATGTTGCCCAAGTTTTGGGCTCGATCCGAAATCAGTATGTGTGAGAAATTGGACAATTCAAGTTCAACGGCAGTTCGTTCCAAATTGGAGTGGTTGGTGTATTCCATACTTCTAGCGATTGGATTTCACTCAAAACGCACCAAATGACTCCTCCCACCATATTATGATGTTGCCCAAGTTTTGGGATCGATCCGAAATCAATAGGTGTGAGAAATTGGTCAATTCAATTTCAACGGCATTTCGTTCCTAATTGGAGTGGTTGGTGTATTCCGTACTACTAGCGATTGGATTTCACTCAAAACTCACCAAATGACTCCTCCCACCATATTATGATGTTGCCCAAGTTTTGGATCGATCCGAAATCAATAGGTGTGAGAAATTGGTCAATTCAATTTCAACGGCATGTCGTTCCTAATTGGAGTGGTTGGTGTATTCCATACTTCTAGCGATTGGATTTCACTCAAAACTCACCAAATGACTCCTCCCACCATATTATGATGTTGCCCAAGTTTTGGGCTCGATCCGAAATCAATAGGTGTGAGAAATTGGACAATTCAAGTTCAACGGCAGTTCGTTCCTAATTGGAGTGGTTGGTGTATTCCATACTTCTAGCGTTTGGATTTCACTCAAAACTCACCAAATGACTCCTCCCACCATATTTTGATGTTGCCCAAGTTTTGGGATCGATCCGAAATCAATAGGTGTTCCAAATTGGACAATTCAAGTTCAACGGCAGTTCGTTCCTAATTGGAGTGGTTGGTGTATTCCATACTTCTAGCAATTGGATTTCACTCAAAACGCACCAAATGACTCCTCCCACCATATTATGATGTTGCCCAAGTTTTGGGATCGATCCGAAATCAATAGGTGTGAGAAATTGGTCAATTCAATTTCTACGGCATGTCGTTCCTAATTGGAGTGGTTGGTGTATTCCATACTTCTAGCGATTGGATTTCACTCAAAACTCACCAAATGAATCCTCCCACCATATTATGATGTTGCCCAAGTTTTGGGCTCGATCCGAAATCAATAGGTGTGAGAAATTGGACAATTCAAGTTCAACGGCAGTTCGTTCCTAATTGGAGTGGTTGGTGTATTCCATACTTCTAGCGATTGGATTTCACTCAAAACTCACCAAATGACTCCTCCCACCATATTATGATGTTGCCCAAGTTTTGGATCGATCCGAAATCAATAGGTGTGAAAAATTGGTCAATTCAATTTCAACGGCATGTCGTTCCTAATTGGAGTGGTTGGTGTATTCCATACTTCTAGCGATTGGATTTCACTCAACACTCACCAAATGAATCCTCCCACCATATTATTTTGTTGCCCAAGTTTTGGGCTCGATCCGAAATCAGTAGGTGTGAGAAATTGGACAATTCAACTTCAACGGCAGTTCGTTCCTAATTGGAGTGGTTGGTGTATTCCAAACTACTAGCGATTGGATTTCACTCAAAACTCACCAAATGACTCCTACCACCATATTATGATGTTGCCCAAGTTTTGGGATCGATCCGAAATCAATAGGTGTGAGAAATTGGTCAATTCAATTTCAACGGCATTTCGTTCCTAATTGGAGTGGTTGGTGTATTCCAAACTACTAGCGATTGGATTTCACTCAAAACTCACCAAATGACTCCTCCCACCATATTATGATGTTGCCCAAGTTTTGGATCGATCCGAAATCAATAGGTGTGAAAAATTGGTCAATTCAATTTCAACGACATGTCGTTCCTAATTGGAGTGGTTGGTGTATTCCATACTTCTAGCGATTGGATTTCACTCAAAACTCAACAAATGAATCCTCCCACCGTATTATGATGTTGCCCAAGTTTTGGGATCGATCCGAAATCAATAGGTGTGAGAAATTGGTCAATTCAATTTCAACGGCATTTCGTTCCTAATTGGAGTGGTTGGTGTATTCCGTACTACTAGCGATTGGATTTCACTCAAAACTCACCAAATGACTCCTCCCACCATATTATGATGTTGCCCAAGTTTTGGATCGATCCGAAATCAATAGGTGTGAGAAATTGGTCAATTCAATTTCAACGGCATGTCGTTCCTAATTGGAGTGGTTGGTGTATTCCATACTTCTAGCGATTGGATTTCACTCAAAACTCACCAAATGACTCCTCCCACCATATTATGATGTTGCCCAAGTTTTGGGCTCGATCCGAAATCAATAGGTGTGAGAAATTGGACAATTCAAGTTCAACGGCAGTTCGTTCCTAATTGGAGTGGTTGGTGTATTCCATACTTCTAGCGTTTGGATTTCACTCAAAACTCACCAAATGACTCCTCCCACCATATTTTGATGTTGCCCAAGTTTTGGGATCGATCCGAAATCAATAGGTGTTCCAAATTGGACAATTCAAGTTCAACGGCAGTTCGTTCCTAATTGGAGTGGTTGGTGTATTCCATACTTCTAGCAATTGGATTTCACTCAAAACGCACCAAATGACTCCTCCCACCATATTATGATGTTGCGTAAGTTTTGGGCTCGATCCGAAATCAATAGGTTTGAGAAATTGGACAATTCAAGTTCAACGGCAGTTCGTTCCTAATTGGGGTGGTTGGTGTATTCCATACTTCTAGCTATTGGATTTCACTCAAAACTCACCAAATGACTCCTCCCACCATATTATGATGTTGCCCAAGTTTTGGGCTCGATCCGAAATCAATAGGTGTTCCAATTTGGACAATTCAAGTTCAACGGCAATTCGTTCCTAATTGGAGTGGTAGGTGTATTCCACACTTCTAGCGATTGGATTTCACTCAAAACGCACCAAATGACTCCTTCCACCATATTATGATGTTGCCCAAGTTTTGGCCTCGATCCGAAATCAATAGGTGTGACAAATTGGACAATTCAAGTTCAACGGCAGTTCTTTACTAATTGGAGTGGTTGGTGTATTCCATACTTCTAGCAATTGGATTTCACTCAAAACGCACCAAATGACTCCTCCCACCATATTATGATGTTGCCCAAGTTTTGGGCTTGATCCGAAATCAATAGGTGTTCCAAATTGGACAATTCAAGTTCAACGGCAGTTCGTTCCTAATTGGAGGGGTTGGTGTATTCCATACTTCTAGCGATTGGATTTCACTCAAAACGAGCCAAATGACTCCTCCCACCATATTATGATGTTGCCCAAGTTTTGGGCTCGATCCGAAATCAATAGGTGTTCCAAATTGGACAATTCAAGTTCAACGGCAGTTCGTTCCTAATTGGAGTGGTTGGTGTATTCCATACTTCTAGCGATTTGATTTCACTCAAAACTCACCAAATGACTCCTCCCACCATATTATGTTGTTGCCCAAGTTTTGGGCTCGATTCGAAATCAATAGGTGTGAGAAATTGGACAATTCAAGTTCAACGGCAGTTTGTTCCTAATTCGAGTGGCTGGTGTATTCCATACTTCTAGCCATTGGATTTCACTCAAAACTCACCAAATGACTACTCCCACCATATTAGGATGTTTCCCAAGTTTTGGGCTCGATTCGAAATCAATAGGTGTTCAAAATTGGACAATTCAGGTTCAACGGCAGTTTGTTCCTAATTCGAGTGGCTGGTGTATTCCATACTTCTAGCCATTGGATTTCACTCAAAACTCACCAAATGACTACTCCCACCATATTAGGATGTTTCCCAAGTTTTGGGCTCGATCCGAAATCAATAGGTGTTCAAAATTGGACAATTCAGGTTCAACGGCAGTTCGTTCCTAATTGGAGTGGTTGGTGTATTCTAGACTTCTAGCGATTGGATTTCACTCAAAACTCACCAAATGACTCCTCCCACCATATTATGATGTTGCCCAAGTTTTGGGCTCGATCCGAAATCAATAGGTGTTCGAAATTGGACAATTCAAGTTCAACGGCAGTTCGTTCCTAATTGGAGTGGTTGGTGTATTCCATACTTCTAGCGTTTGGATTTCACTCAAAACTCAACAAATGAATCCTCCCACCGTATTATGATGTTGCCCAAGTTTTGGGATCGATCCGAAATCAATAGGTGTGAGAAATTGGTCAATTCAATTTCAACGGCATTTCGTTCCTAATTGGAGTGGTTGGTGTATTCCGTACTACTAGCGATTGGATTTCACTCAAAACTCACCAAATGACTCCTCCCACCATATTATGATGTTGCCCAAGTTTTGGATCGATCCGAAATCAATAGGTGTGAGAAATTGGTCAATTCAATTTCAACGGCATGTCGTTCCTAATTGGAGTGGTTGGTGTATTCCATACTTCTAGCGATTGGATTTCACTCAAAACTCACCAAATGACTCCTCCCACCATATTATGATGTTGCCCAAGTTTTGGGCTCGATCCGAAATCAATAGCTGTGAGAAATTGGACAATTCAAGTTCAACGGCAGTTCGTTCCTAATTGGAGTGGTTGGTGTATTCCATACTTCTAGCGTTTGGATTTCACTCAAAACTCACCAAATGACTCCTCCCACCATATTTTGATGTTGCCCAAGTTTTGGGATCGATCCGAAATCAATAGGTGTTCCAAATTGGACAATTCAAGTTCAACGGCAGTTCGTTCCTAATTGGAGTGGTTGGTGTATTCCATACTTCTAGCAATTGGATTTCACTCAAAACGCACCAAATGACTCCTCCCACCATATTATGATGTTGCGTAAGTTTTGGGCTCGATCCGAAATCAATAGGTTTGAGAAATTGGACAATTCAAGTTCAACGGCAGTTCGTTCCTAATTGGGGTGGTTGGTGTATTCCATACTTCTAGCTATTGGATTTCACTCAAAACTCACCAAATGACTCCTCCCACCATATTATGATGTTGCCCAAGTTTTGGGCTCGATCCGAAATCAATAGGTGTTCCAATTTGGACAATTCAAGTTCAACGGCAATTCGTTCCTAATTGGAGTGGTAGGTGTATTCCACACTTCTAGCGATTGGATTTCACTCAAAACGCACCAAATGACTCCTTCCACCATATTATGATGTTGCCCAAGTTTTGGCCTCGATCCGAAATCAATAGGTGTGACAAATTGGACAATTCAAGTTCAACGGCAGTTCTTTCCTAATTGGAGTGGTTGGTGTATTCCATACTTCTAGCAATTGGATTTCACTCAAAACGCACCAAATGACTCCTCCCACCATATTATGATGTTGCCCAAGTTTTGGGCTCGATCCGAAATCAATAGGTGTTCCAAATTGGACAATTCAAGTTCAACGGCAGTTCGTTCCTAATTGGAGGGGTTGGTGTATTCCATACTTCTAGCGATTGGATTTCACTCAAAACGAGCCAAATGACTCCTCCCACCATATTATGATGTTGCCCAAGTTTTGGGCTCGATCCGAAATCAATAGGTGTTCCAAATTGGACAATTCAAGTTCAACGGCAGTTCGTTCCTAATTGGAGTGGTTGGTGTATTCCATACTTCTAGCGATTGGATTTCACTCAAAACTCACCAAATGACTCCTCCCACCATATTATGTTGTTGCCCAAGTTTTGGGCTCGATTCGAAATCAATAGGTGTGAGAAATTGGACAATTCAAGTTCAACGGCAGTTTGTTCCTAATTCGAGTGGCTGGTGTATTCCATACTTCTAGCCATTGGATTTCACTCAAAACTCACCAAATGACTACTCCCACCATATTAGGATGTTTCCCAAGTTTTGGGCTCGATTCGAAATCAATAGGTGTTCAAAATTGGACAATTCAGGTTCAACGGCAGTTTGTTCCTAATTCGAGTGGCTGGTGTATTCCATACTTCTAGCCATTGGATTTCACTCAAAACTCACCAAATGACTACTCCCACCATATTAGGATGTTTCCCAAGTTTTGGGCTCGATCCGAAATCAATAGGTGTTCAAAATTGGACAATTCAGGTTCAACGGCAGTTCGTTCCTAATTGGAGTGGTTGGTGTATTCTAGACTTCTAGCGATTGGATTTCACTCAAAACTCACCAAATGACTCCTCCCACCATATTATGATGTTGCCCAAGTTTTGGGCTCGATCCGAAATCAATAGGTGTTCCAAATTGGACAATTCAAGTTCAACGGCAGTTCGTTCCTAATTGGAGTGGTTGGTGTATTCCATACTTCTAGCGTTTGGATTTCACTCAAAACTCACCAAATGACTCCTTCCACCATATTATGATGTTGCCCAAGTTTTGGGCTCGATCCGAAATCAATAGGTGTGAGAAATTGGACAATTCAAGTTCAACGGCAGTTCGTTCCTAGTTGGAGTGGTTGGTGTATTCCATACTTCTAGCGATTGGATTTCACTCAAAACGCACCAAATGACTCCTCCCACCATACTATGATGTTGCCCAAGTTTTGGGCTCGATCCGAAATCAATAGGTGTGAGAAATTGGACAATTCAAGTTGAACGGCAGTTCGTTCCTAATTGAAGTGGTTGGTGTATTCCATGCTTCTAGCGATTGGATTTCACACAAAACTCACCAAATCACTCCTCCCACCATATTATGATGTTGCCCAAGTTTTGGGCTCGATCCGAAATCAATAGGTGTTCCAAATTGGACAATTCAAGTTCAACGGCAGTTCGTTCCTAATTGGAGTGGTTGGTGTATTCCATACTTCTAGCTATTGGATTTCACTCAAAACGCACCAAATGACTCCTCCCACCATATTATGATGTTACCCAAGTTTTGGGTTCGATCCGAAATCAATAGGTGTGAGAAATTGGACAATTCAAGTTCAACGGCAGTTCGTTCCTAATTGGAGTGGTTGGTGTATTCCATACTTCTGGCGATTGGATTTCACTCAAGATTCACCAAATGACTCCTCCCACCATATTATGATGTTGCCCAAGTTTTGGGCTCGATTCGAAATCAATAGGTGTTCCAAATTGGACAATTCAAGTTCAACGGCAGTTCGTTCCTAATTGGAGTGGTTGGTGTATTCCATACTTCTTGCGATTGGATTTCACTCAAAACGAACCAAATGACTCCTCCCACCATATTATGATGTTGCCCAAGTTTTGGGCTCGATCCGAAATCAATAGGTGTTCCAAATTGGACAATTCAAGTTCAACGGCAGTTCGTTCCTAATTGGAGTGGTTGGTGTATTCCATACTTCTAGCGATTGGATTTCACTCAAAACTCACCAAATGACTCCTCCCACCATATTATGATGTTGCCCAAGTTTTGGGCTCGATCCGAAATCAATAGGTGTTCCAAATTGGACAATTCAAGTTCAACGGCAGTTCGTTCCTAATTGGAGTGGTTGGTGTATTCCATACTTCTAGCGATTGGATTTCACTCAAAACTCACCAAATGAATCCTCCCACCATATTACGATGTTGCCCAAGTTTTGGGCCCGATCCGAAATCAGTAGGTGTGAGAAATTGGACAATTCAAGTTCAACGGCAGTTCGTTCCTAATTGGAGTGGTTGGTGTATTCCATACTTCTAGCAATTGGATTTCACTCAAAACGCACCAAATGACTCCTCCCACCATATTATGATGTTGCCCAAGTTTTGGGTTCGATCCGAAATCAATAGGTGTGAGAAATTGGACAATTCAAGTTCAACGGCAGTTCGTTCCTAATTGGAGTGGTTGGTGTATTCCCTACTTCTAGCGATTGGATTTCACTCAAAACTCACCAAATGACTCCTCCCACCATATTATGATGTTGCCCAAGTTTTGGGCTCGATCCGAAATCAATAGGTGTGAGAAATTGGACAATTCAAGTTCAACGGCAGTTCGTTCCTAATTGGAGTGGTTGGTGTATTCCATACTTCTGGCGATTGGATTTCACTCAAGATTCACCAAATGACTCCTCCCACCATATTATGATGTTGCCCAAGTTTTGGGCTCGATCCGAAATCAATAGGTGTTCCAAATTGGACAATTCAAGTTCAACGGCAGTTCGTTCCTAATTGGAGTGGTTGGTGTATTCCATACTTCTAGCGATTGGATTTCACTCAAAACGAACCAAATGACTCCTCCCACCATATTATGATGTTGCCCAAGTTTTGGGCTCGATCCGAAATCAATAGGTGTTCCAAATTGGACAATTCAAGTTCAACGGCAGTTCGTTCCTAATTGGAGTGGTTGGTGTATTCCATACTTCTAGCGATTGGATTTCACTCAAAACTCACCAAATGACTCCTCCCACCATATTATGATGTTGCCCAAGTTTTGGGCTCGATCCGAAATCAATAGGTGTGAGAAATGGGACAATTCAAGTTCAACGGCAGTTCGTTCCTAATTGGAGTGGTTGGTGTATTGCATACTTCTAGCGATTGGATTTCACTCAAAACGCACCAAATGACTCCTCCCACCATATTATGGTGTTGCCCAAGTTTTGGGCTCGATCCGAAATCAATAGGTGTTCCAAATTGGACAATTCAAGTTCAACGACAGTTCGTTCCTAATTGGAGTGGTTGGTGTATTCTAGACTTCTAGCGATTGGATTTCACTCAAAACTCACCAAATGACTCCTCCCACCATATTATGATGTTGCCCAAGTTTTGGGCTCGATCCGAAATCAATAGGTGTTCGAAATTGGACAATTCAAGTTCAACGGCAGTTCGTTCCTAACTGGAGTGGTTGGTGTATTCCTTACTTCTAGCGAATGGATTTCACTCAAAACGAACCAAATGACTCCTCCCACCATATTATGATGTTGCCCAAGTTTTGGGCTCGATCCGAAATCAATAGGTGTTCCAAATTGGACAATTCAAGTTCAACGGCAGTTCGTTCCTAATTGGAGTGGTTGGTGTATTCCATACTTCTAGCGATTGGATTTCACTCAAAACTCACCAAATGAATCCTCCCACCATATTACGATGTTGCCCAAGTTTTGGGCCCGATCCGAAATCAGTAGGTGTGAGAAATTGGACAATTCAAGTTCAACGGCAGTTCGTTCCTAATTGGAGTGGTTGGTGTATTCCATACTTCTAGCAATTGGATTTCACTCAAAACGCACCAAATGACTCCTCCCACCATATTATGATGTTGCCCAAGTTTTGGGTTCGATCCGAAATCAATAGGTGTGAGAAATTGGACAATTCAAGTTCAACGGCAGTTCGTTCCTAATTGGAGTGGTTGGTGTATTCCATACTTCTAGCGATTGGATTTCACTCAAAACTCACCAAATGACTCCTCCCACCATATTATGATGTTGCCCAAGTTTTGGGCTCGATCCGAAATCAATAGGTGTGAGAAATTGGACAATACAAGTTCAACGGCAGTTCGTTCCTAATCGGAGTGGTTGGTGTATTCCATACTTCTAGGAATTGGATTTCACTCAAAACGCACCAAATGACTCCTCCCACCATATTACGATGTTGCCCAAGTTTTGGTCTCGATCCGAAATCAATAGGTGTGAGAAATTGGACAATTCAAGTTCAACGGCAGTTCGTTCCTAATTGGGGTGGTTGGTGTATTCCATACTTCTAGCGATTGGATTTCACCCAAAACTCACCAAATGACTCCTCCCCCCATATTATGATGTACCCCAAGTTTTGGGCTCGATCCGAAATCAATAGGTGTTCCAAATTGGACAATTCAAGTTCAACGGCAGTTCGTTCCTAATAGGAGTGGTTGGTGTATTCCATACTTCTAGCGTTTGGATTTCACTCAAAACTCACCAAATGACTCCTCCCACCATATTTTGATGTTGCCCAAGTTTTGGGATCGATCCGAAATCAATAAGTGTGGGAAATTGGTCAATTCAATTTCAACGGTATGTCGTTCCTAATTGGAGTGGTTGGTGTATTCCATACTTCTAGAGATTGGATTTCACTCAAAACTCACCAAATGAGTCCCCCCACCATATTATGATGTTGCCCAAGTTTTGGGCTTGATCCGAAATCAATAGGTGTGAGAAATGGGACAATTCAAGTTCAACGGCAGTTCGTTCCTAATTGGAGTGGTTGGTGTATTCCATACTTCTAGCGATTGGACTTCACTCAAAACGCACCAAATGACTCCTCCCACCATATTATGATGTTGCCCAAGTTTTGGGCTCGATCCGAAATCAATAGGTGTGAGAAATTGGTCAATTCAATTTCAACGGCATTTCGTTCCTAATTGGAGTGGTTGGTGTATTCCATACTTCTAGCGATTGGATTTCACTTAAAACTCCCCAAATGACTCCTCCCACCATATTATAATGTTGTCCAAATTTGGGGCTCGATCCGAAATCAATAGGTGTGAGAAATTGGACAATTCAAGTTCAATGGCAGTTCGTTCCTAATTGGTGTGGTTGGTGGCGATTGGATTTCACTCAAAACTCACCAAATGACTCCTCCCACCATATTATGATGTTGCCCAAGTTTTGGGCTCGATCCGAAATCAATAGGTGTTCCAAATTGGACAATTCAAGTTCAACGGCAGTTCGTTCCTAATTGGAGTGGTTGGTGTATTCCATACTTCTGGCGATTGGATTTCACTGAAGATTCACCAAATGACTCCTCACACCATATTATGATGTTGCCCAAGTTTTGGGCTCGATCCGAAATCAATAGGTGTGAGAAATTGGACAATTCAAGTTCAACGGCAGTTCGTTCCTAATTGGAGTGGTTGGTGTATTCCATACTTCTAGCGATTGGATTTCACTCAAAACTCACCAAATGACTCCTCCCACCATATTATGATGTTGCCCAAGTTTTGGGCTCGATTCGAAATCAATTGGTGTGAGAAATTAGACAATTCAAGTTCAACGGCAGTTCGTTCCTAATTGGAGTGGTTGGTGTATTCCATACTTCTAGCGATTGGATTTCCCTCAAAACTCACCAAATGACTCCTCCCACCATATTATGATGTTGCCCAAGCTTTGGGCTCGATCAGAAATCAATACGTGTGACAAATTGGACAATTCAATTTCAACGGCAGTTCGTTCCTAATTGGAGCGGTTGGTGTATTCCATACTTCTAGCGATTGGATTTCACTCAAAACTCACCAAATGACTCCTCCCACCATATTATGATGTTGCACAAGTTTGGGGTTCGATCCGAAATCAATAGGTGTCAGAAATTGGACAATTCAAGTTCAACGGCAGTTCGTTCCTAATGGGAGTGGTTGGTGTATTCCACACTTCTAGCGATTGGATTTCACTCAAAACTCACCAAATGACTCCTCCCACCATATTAAGATTTTGCCCAAGTTTTGGGCTCGATCCGAAATCAATAGGTGTTCCAAATTGGACAATTCAAGTTCAACGGCAGTTCGTTCCTAATTGGAGTGGTTGGTGTATTCCATACTTCTGGCGATTGGATTTCACTGAAGATTCACCAAATGACTCCTCACACCATATTATGATGTTGCCCAAGTTTTGGGCTCGATCCGAAATCAATAGGTGTGAGAAATTGGACAATTCAAGTTCAACGGCAGTTCGTTCCTAATTGGAGTGGTTGGTGTATTCCATACTTCTAGCGATTGGATTTCACTCAAAACTCACCAAATGACTCCTCCCACCATATTATGATGTTGCCCAAGTTTTGGGCTCGATTCGAAATCAATTGGTGTGAGAAATTAGACAATTCAAGTTCAACGGCAGTTCGTTCCTAATTGGAGTGGTTGGTGTATTCCATACTTCTAGCGATTGGATTTCCCTCAAAACTCACCAAATGACTCCTCCCACCATATTATGATGTTGCCCAAGCTTTGGGCTCGATCAGAAATCAATACGTGTGACAAATTGGACAATTCAATTTCAACGGCAGTTCGTTCCTAATTGGAGTGGTTGGTGTATTCCATACTTCTAGCGATTGGATTTCACTCAAAACTCACCAAATGACTCCTCCCACCATATTATGATGTTGCACAAGTTTGGGGTTCGATCCGAAATCAATAGGTGTCAGAAATTGGACAATTCAAGTTCAACGGCAGTTCGTTCCTAATGGGAGTGGTTGGTGTATTCCACACTTCTAGCGATTGGATTTCACTCAAAACTCACCAAATGACTCCTCCCACCATATTAAGATTTTGCCCAAGTTTTGGGCTCGATCCGAAATCAATAGGTGTGAGAAATTGGACAATTCAAGTTCAACGGCAGTTCGTTCCTAATTGGAGTGGTTGGTGTATTCCATGCTTCTAGCGATTGGATTTCACTCAAAACTCACCAAATGACTCCTCCCACCATATTATGATGTTGCCCAAGTTTTGGGCTCGATCCGAAATGAATAGGTGTGAGAAATTGGACAATTGAAGTTCAACGGCAGTTCGTTCCTAATTGGAGTGGTTGGTGTATTCCATACTTCTAGCAATTGGATTTCACTCAAAACTCTCCAACTGACTCCTCCCCCCATATTATGATGTTGCACAAGTTTTGGGCTCGATCCGAAATCAATAGGTGTGAGAAATTGGACAATTCAAGTTCAACGGCAGTTCGTTCCTAATTGGAGTGGTTGGTGTATTCCATACTTCTAGCAATTGGATTTCACTCAAAACTCTCCAACTGACTCCTCCCACCATATTATGATGTTGCCCAAGTTTTGGGCTCGATCCGAAATCAATAGGTGTGAGAAATTGGTCAATTCAATTTCAACGGCATTTCGTTCCTAATTGGAGTGGTTGGTGTATTCCATACTTCTAGCGGTTGGATTTCACTCAAAACTCAGCAAATGACTCCTCCCACCATATCATGCTGTTGCCCAAGTTTTGGGCTCGATCCGAAATCAATAGGTGTGAGAAATTGGACAATTCAAGTTCAACGGCAGTTCGTTCCTAATTGTAGTGGTTGGTGTATTCCATACTTCTAGCGATTGGATTTCACTCAAAACTCACCAAACGACTCCTCCCACCATATTATGATGTTGCCCAAGTTTTGGGCTCGATCCGAAATCAGTAGGTGTGAGAAATTGGTCAATTCAATTTCAACGGCATTTCGTTCCTAATTGGAGTGCTTGGTGTATTGCATACTTCTAGCGATTGGATTTCACTCAAAACTCACCAAATGACTCCTCCCACCATATTATGAAGTTGCCGAAGTTTTGGGCTCGATCCGAAATCAATAGGTGTGAGAAATTGGACAATTCAAGTTCAACGGCAGTTCGTTCCTAATTGGAGTGGTTGGTGTATTCCATACTTCTAGCGATTGGATTTCACTCAAAACTCACCAAATGACTCCTCCCAGCATATTATGATGTTGCCCAAGTTTTGGGCTCGATCCGAAATCAATAGGTGTTCCAAATTGGACAATTCAAGTTCAACGGCATTTCGTTCCAAATTGGAGTGGTTGGTGTTTTCCATACTTCTAGCGATTGGATTTCACTCAAAACTCACCAAATGACTCCTCCCACCATATTATGATGTTGCCCAAGTTTTGGGCTCGATCCGAAATCAATAGGTGTTCCAAATTGGACAATTCAAGTTCAACGGCAGTTCGTTCCTAATTGGAGTGGCTGGTGTATTCCATACTTCTAGCGATTGGATTTCACTCAAAACTCACCAAATGACTCCTCCCACCATATTATGATGTTGCCCAAGTTTTGGGCTCGATCCGAAATCAATAGGTGTTCCAAATTGGACAATTCAAGTTCAACGGCATTTCGTTCCAAATTGGAGTGGTTGGTGTTTTCCATACTTCTAGCGATTGGATTTCACTCAAAACTCACCAAATGACTCCTCCCACCATATTATGATGTTGCCCAAGTTTTGGGCTCGATCCGAAATCAATAGGTGTTCCAAATTGGACAATTCAAGTTCAACGGCAGTTCGTTCCTAATTGGAGTGGTTGGTGTATTCCATACTTCTAGCCATTGGATTTCACTCAAAACTCACCAAATGACTCCTCCCACCAATATATGATGTTGCCCAAGTTTTGGGCTCGATCCGAAATCAATAGGTGTTCCAAATTGGACAATTCAAGTTCAACGGCAGTTCGTTCCTAATTGGAGTGGTTGGTGTATTCCATACTTCTAGCGATTGGATTTCACTCCAAACTCACCAAATGACTCCTCCCACCATATTATGATGTTGCCCAAGTTTGGGGCTCGATCCGAAATCAATAGGTTTGAGAAATTGGACAATTCAAGTTCAACGGCAGTTCGTTCCTAATTGGAGTGGTTGGTGTATTCCATACTTCTAGCGATTGGATTTCACTCAAAACTCACCAAATGATTCCTCCCACCATATTATGTTGTTGCCCACGTTTTGGGCTCGATCCGAAATCAATAGGTGTTCAAAATCGGGCAATTCAAGTTCAACGGCAGTTCGTTCCTAATTGGAGTGGTTGGTGAATTCCATACTTCTTGCGATTGGATTTCACTCAAAACTAACCAAATGACTCCTCCCACCATATTATGATGTTGCCCAAGTTTTGGGCTCGATCTGAAATCCATAGGTGTGAGAAATTGGACAATTCAAGTTCAACGGCAGTTCGTTCCTAATTGGAGTGGTTGGTGTATTCCATACTTCTAGCGATTGGATTTCACTCAAAACTCACCAAATGATTCCTCCCACCATATTATGATGTTGCCCAAGATTTGGGCTCGATCCGAAATCAATAGGTGTTTCAAATTGGACAATTCAAGTTCAACGGCAGTTCGTTCCTCATTTGAGTGGTTGGTGTATTCCATACTTCTAGCGATTCGATTTCACCCAAAACTCACCGAATGACTCCTCCCACCATATTATCATGTTGCCCAAGTTTTGGGCTCGAACCGAAATCAATAGGTGTTCCAAATTGGACAATTCAAGTTCAACGGCTGTTCGTTCCTAATTGGAGTGGTTGGTGTATTCCATACTTCTAGCGATTGGATTTCACTCAAAACTCACCAAATGATTCCTCCCACCATATTATCATGTTGCCCAAGATTTGGGCTCGATCCGAAATCAATAGGTGTGGGAAATTGGACAATTCAAGTTCAACGGCAGTTCGTTCCTAATTGGAGTGGTTGGTGTATTCCATACTTCTAGCGATTGGATTTCACTCAAAACTCACCAAATGACTACTCCCACCATATTATGATGCTGCCCAAGTTTTGGGCTCGATCCGAAATCAATAGGTGTTCCAAATTGGGCAATTCAAGTTCAACGGCAGTTCGTTCCTAATTGGAGTGGTTGGTGTATTCCATCCTTCTAGCGATTGGATTTCACTCAAAACTAACGAAATGACTCCTCCCACCATATTATCATGTTGCCCAACTTTTGGGCTCGAGCCGAAATCAATAGGTGTGGGAAATTGGACAATTCAAGTTCAACGGCAGTTCGTTCCTAATTGGAGTGGTTGGTGTATTCCATACTTCTAGCGATTGGATTTCACTCAAAACTCACCAAATGACTACTCCCACCATATTATGATGCTGCCCAAGTTTTGGGCTCGATCCGAAATCAATAGGTGTTCCAAATTGGGCAATTCAGGTTCAACGGCAGTTCGTTCCTAATTGGAGTGGTTGGTGTATTCCATCCTTCTAGTGATTGGATTTCACTCAAAACTAACGAAATGACTCCTCCCACCATATTATGATGTTGCCCAAGTTTTGGGCTCGATCTGAAATCAATAGGTGTGGGAAATTGGACAATTCAAGTTCAACGGCACTTCGTTCCTCATTGGAGTGGTTGGTGTATTCCATACTTCTAGCGATTCGATTTCACCCAAAACTCACCGAATGACTCCTCCCACCATATTATCATGTTGCCCAAGTTTTGGGCTCGATACGAAATCAATAGGTGTTCCAAATTGGACAATTCAAGTTCAACGGCAATTCGTTCCTAATTGGAGTTGTTGGTGTATTCCATACTTCTAGCGATTGGATTTCACTCAAAACTCACCAAATGACTCCTCCCACCATATTATGATGTTGCCCAAGTTTTGGGCTCGATCCGAAATCAATAGGTCTACAAAATTGGACAATTCAAGTTCAACGACAGTTCGTTCCTAATTGGAGTGGTTGGTGAATTCCATACTTCTAGCAATTGGATTTCACTCAAAACTAACCAAATGTCTCCTCCCACCATATTATTATGTTGCCCAAGTTTTGGGCTCGATCCGAAATCAATAGGTGTTAGAAATTGTACAATTCAAGTTCAACGACAGTTCGTTCCTAATTGGGGTGGTTGATGTATTCCATACTTCTAGCGATTGGATTTCACTGAAAACTCACCAAATGACTCCTCCCACCATATTATGACGTTGCCCAAGTTTTGGTCTCGATCCGAAATCAATAGGTGTGAGAAATTGGACAATTCAAGTTCAACGGCAGTTCGTTCCTAATTGGAGTGGTTGGTGTATTACATACTTCTAGCGTTTGGATTTCACTCAAAACTCACCAAAAGATTCCTCCCACCATATTATGATGTTGCCCAAGATTTGGGCTCGATCGGAAATCAATAGGTGTTCCAAATTGGACAATTCAAGTTCAACGGCATGTCGTTCCTAATTGGAGTGGTTGGTGTATTCCATACTTCTAGCAATTGGATTTCACTCAAAACCCACCAAATGACTCCTCCCACCATATTATGATGTTGCCCAAGTTTTGGGCTCGAACCGAAATCAATAGGTGTTCCAAATTGGTCAATTCAAGTTCAACGGCTGTTCGTTTCTAATTGGAGTGGTTGGTGTATTCCAAACTTCTAGCGATTGGATTTCACTCAAAACTCACCAAATGACTCCTCCCACCATATTATCATGTTGCCCAAGTTTTGGGCTCGATCCGAAATCAATAGGTGTTCCAAATTGGGCAATTCAAGTTCAACGGCAGTTCGTTCCTAATTGGAGTGGTTGGTGTATTCCATCCTTCTACTGATTGGATTTCACTCAAAACTAACGAAATGACTCCTCCCACCATATTATGATGTTGCCCAAACTTTGGGTTCGAACTGAAATCAATAGGTGTGAGAAATTGGACAATTCCAGTTCAACGGCAGTTCGTTCCTAATTGGAGTGGTTGTTGTATTCCATACTTCTAGCGATTGGATTTCACTCAAAACTCACCAAATGACTCCTCCCACCATATTATGATGTTGCCCAAGTTTGGGGCTCAATCCGAAATCAATAGGTTTGAGAAATTGGACAATTCAAGTTCAACGGCAGTTCGTTCCTAATTGGAGTGGGTGGTGTATTCCATACTTCTAGCGATTGGATTTCACTCAAAACTCACCAAATGATTCCTCCCACCATATTATGATGTTGCCAAAGATTTGGGCTCGATCCGAAATCAATAGGTGTTCCAAATTGGACAATTCAAGTTCAACAGCAGTTCGTTCCTAATTGGAGTGGTTGGTGTATTCCATACTTCTAGCGTTTGGATTTCACTCAAAACTCACCAAATGACTCCTCCCACCATATTATGACGTTACCCAAGTTTTGGGCTCGATCCGAAATCAATAGGTGTTCCAAATTGGACAATTTAAGTTCAACGGCAGTTCGTTCCTAATTGGAGTGATTGGGGTATTCCATACTTCTTGCGATTGGATTTCACTAAAAACTCACCAAATGACTCCTCCCACCATAATATGATGTTGCCCAAGTTTTGGGCTCGATCCGAAACCAATAGGTGTTCCAAATTGGGCAATTCAAGTTGAACGGCAGTTCGTTCCTAATTGGAGTGGTTGGTGTATTCCATCCTTCTAGTGATTGGATTTCACTCAAAACTAACGAAATGACTTCTCCCACCATATTATGATGTTGCCCAAGTTTGGGGCTCGATCTGAAATCAATAGGTGTGAGAAATTGGACAATTCAAGTTCAACGGCAGTTCGTTCCTGATTGGAGTGATTGGGGTATTCCATACTTCTTGCGATTGGATTTCACTGAAAACTAACCAAATGACTACTCCCACCATATTATGATGTTGCCCAAGTTCTGGGCTCGATCTGAAATCAATAGGTGTTCCAAATTGGACAATTCAAGTTCAACGGCAGTTTGTTCCTAATTGGAGTGGTTAGTGTATTCCATACTTCTAGCGATTGGATTTCACTCAAAACTCACCAAATGACTCCTCCCACCATATTATGATGTTGCCCAAGTTTTGGGCTCGATCCGAAATCAATAGGTGTTCCAAATTGGACAATTCAAGTTCAACGGCAGTTCGTTCCAAATTGGAGTGGTTGGTGTATTCCATCCTTCTAGTGATTGGATTTCACTCAAAACTAACGAAATGACTTCTCCCACCATATTATGATGTTGCCCAAGTTTGGGGCTCGATCTGAAATCAATAGGTGTGAGAAATTGGACAATTCAAGTTCAACGGCAGTTCGTTCCTGATTGGAGTGATTGGGGTATTCCATACTTCTTGCGATTGGATTTCACTGAAAACTAACCAAATGACTACTCCCACCATATTATGATGTTGCCCAAGTTCTGGGCTCGATCTGAAATCAATAGGTGTTCCAAATTGGACAATTCAAGTTCAACGGCAGTTCGTTCCTAATTGGAGTGGTTGGTGTATTCCATACTTCAAACAATTGGATTTCACTCAAAACTCACCAAATGACTCCTCCCACCATATTATGATGTTGCCCAAGTTTTGGGCTCGATCCGAAATCAATAGGTGTGAGAAATTGGACAATTCAAGTTCAACGGCAGTTCGTTCCTAATTGGAGTGGTTGGTGTATTCCATACTTCTAGCGATTGGATTTCACTCAAAACTCACCAAATGACTCCTCCCACCATATTATGGTGTTGCCCAAGTTTGGGGCTCGATCCGAAATCAATAGGTGTGAGAAATTGGACAATTCAAGTTCAACGGCAGTTCGTTCCTAATTGGAGTGGTTAGTGTATTCCATACTTCTAGCGATTGGATTTCACTCAAAGCTCACCAAATGACGCCTCCCACCATATTATGTTGTTGCCCAAGTTTTGGGCTCGATCCGAAATCAATAGGTGTGAGAAAGTGGACAATTCAAGTTCAACGGCAGTTCGTTCCTAATTGGAGTGGTTGGTGTATTCTATACTTCTTGCGATTGGATTTCACTCAAAACTCACCAAATGACGCCTCCCACCATATTATGTTGTTGCCCAAGTTTTGGGCTCGATCCGAAATCAATAGGTGTTCCAAATTGGACAATTCAAGTTCAACGGTAGTTCGTTCCTAATTGGAGTGGTTGGTGAATTCCATACTTCTAGCGATTGGATTTCACTCAAAACTCACCAAATGACTCCTCCAACCATATTATGATGTTGCCCAAGTTTTGGGCTCGATCCGAAATCAATAGGTGTTCAAAATTGGACAATACAAGTTCAACGGCAGTTCGTTCCTAATTGGAGTGGTTGGTGAATTCCACACTTCTAGCAATTGGATTTCACTCAAAACTCACCGAATGACTCCTCCCACCATATTATGATGTTGCCCAAGTTTTGGGCTCGATCCGAAATCAATAGGTGTTCCAAATTGGACAATTCAAGTTCAACGGCAGTTCGTTCCTAACTGGAGTGGTTGGTGTATTCCATACTTCTAGCGATTGGATTTCACTCAAAACTCACCAAATGACTCCTCCCACCATATTATGATGTTGCCCAAGTTTTGGGCTCGATCCGAAATCAATAGGTGTCAGAAATTGGACAATTCAAGTTCAACGGCAGTTCGTTCCTAATTGGACAATTCAAGTTCTACGGCAATTCGTTCCTAATTGGAGTGGTTGGTGTATTCCATACTTCTAGCGATTGGATTTCACTCAAAACTCACCAAATGACTCCTCCCACCATATTATGATGTTGCCCAAGTTTTGGGCTCAATCCGAAATCAATAGGTGTGAGAAATTGGACAATTCAAGTTCAACGACAGTTCGTTCCTAATTGGGGTGGTTGGTGTATTCCATACTTCTAGTGATTGGATTTCACTCAAAACTCACCAAATGACTCCTCCCGCCATATTATGATGTTCCCCAAGTTTTGGTCTCGATCCGAAATCAATAGGTGTCAGAAATTGGACAATTCAAGTTCAACGGCAGTTCGTTCCTAATTGGAGTGGTTGGTGTATTCCATACTTCTAGCGTTTGGATTTCACTCAAAACTCACCAAATGACTCCTCCCACCATATTTTGATGTTGCCCAAGTTTTGGGATCGATCCGAAATCAATAGGTGTGGGAAATTGGTCAATTCAATTTCAACGGCATGTCATTCCAAATTGGAGTGGTTGGTGTATTCCATACTTCTAGCGATTGGATTTCACTCAAAACTCACCAAATGACTCCTCCCACCATATTATGATGTTGCCCAAGTTTTGGGCTCGATCCGAAATCAATAGGTGTGAGAAATGGGACAATTCAAGTTCAACGGCAGTTCGTTCCTAATTGGAGTGGTTGGTGTATTCCATACTTCTAGCGATTGGATTTCACTCAAAACTCACCAAATGAATCCTCCCACCAGATTATGATGTTGCCCAAGTTTTGGGCTCGATCCGAAATCAATAGGTGTTCGAAATTGGACAATTCAAGTTCAACGGCAGTTCGTTCCTAATTGGAGTGGTAGGTGTATTCCATACTTCTAGCGATTGGATTTCACTCAAAACGCACCAAATGACTCCTCCCACCATATTATGATGTTGCCCAAGTTTTGGGCTCGATCCGAAATCAATAGGTGTGAGAAATTGGACAATTCAAGTTCAACGGCAGTTCGTCCCTAATTGGAGTGGTTGGTGTATTCCAAACTTCTAGCGATTGGATTTCACTCAAAACTCACCAAATGACTCCTCCCACCATATTATTATGTTGCCCAAGTTTTGGGATCGATCCGAAATCAATAAGTGTGAGAAATTGGTCAATTCAATTTCACCTGCATTTCGTTCCTAATTGGACAATTCAAGTTCTACGGCAGTTCGTTCCTAATTGGAGTGGTTGGTGTATTCCATACTTCTAGCGATTGGATTTCACTCAAAACTCACCAAATGACTCCTCCCACCATATTATGATGTTGCCCACGTTTTGGGCTCGATCCGAAATCAATAGGTGTGAGAAATTGGACACTTCAAGTTCAACGACAGTTCGTTCCTAATTGGGGTGGTTGGTGTATTCCATAGTTCTAGCGATTGGATTTCACTCAAAACTCACCAAATGACTCCTCCCACCATATTATGATGTTCCCCAAGTTTTGGTCTCGATCCGAAATCAATAGGTGTCAGAAATTGGACAATTCAAGTTCAACGGCAGTTCGTTCCTAATTGGAGTGGTTGGTGTATTCCATACTTCTAGCGTTTGGATTTCACTCAAAACTCACCAAATGACTCCTCCCACCATATTTTGATGTTGCCCAAGTTTTGGGATCGATCCGAAATCAATAGGTGTGAGAAATGGGACAATTCAAGTTCAACGGCAGTTCGTTCCTAATTGTAGTGGTTGGTGTATTCCATATTTCTAGCGATTGGATTTCACTCAAAACACACCAAATGACTCCTCCCACCATATTATGTTGTTGCCCAAGTTTTGGGCTCGATCCGAAATCAATAGGTGTTCGAAATTGGACAATTCAAGTTCAACGGCAGTTCGTTCCTAATTGGAGTGGTTGGTGTATTCCATACTTCTAGCGTTTGGATTTCACTCAAAACTCACCAAATGACTCCTTCCACCATATTATGATGTTGCCCAAGTTTTGGGATCGATCCGAAATGAATAGGTGTGAGAAATTGGTCAATTCAATTTCAACGGCAGTTCGTTCCTAATTGGAGTGGTTGGTGTATTCCATACCTCTAGCGATTGGATTTCACTCAAAACTCACCAAATGAATCCTCCCACCATATTATGATGTTGCCCAAGTTTTGGGCTCGATCCGAAATCAATAGGTGTTCGAAATTGGACAATTCAAGTTCAACGGCAGTTCGTTCCTAATTGGAGTGGTAGGTGTATTCCATACTTCTAGCGATTGGATTTCACTCAAAACGCACCAAATGACTCCTCCCACCATATTATGATGTTGCCCAAGTTCTGGGCTCGATCTGAAATCAATAGGTGTTCCAAATTGGACAATTCAAGTTCAACGGCAGTTTGTTCCTAATTGGAGTGGTTAGTGTATTCCATACTTCTAGCGATTGGATTTCACTCAAAACTCACCAAATGACTCCTCCCACCATATTATTATGTTGCCCAAGTTTTGGGATCGATCCGAAATCAACAAGTGTGAGAAATTGGTCAATTCAATTTCAACTGCATTTCGTTCCTAATTGGACAATTCAAGTTCTACGGCAGTTCGTTCCTAATTGGAGTGGTTGGTGTATTCCATACTTCTAACGATTGGATTTCACTCAAAACTCAACAAATGACTCCTCCCACCATATTATGATGTTGCCCAAGTTTTGGGCTCGATCCGAAATCAATAGGTGTGAGAAATTGGACAATTCAAGTTCAACGACAGTTCGTTCCTAATTGGAGTGGTTGGTGTATTCCAAACTTCTAGCGATTGGATTTCACTCAAAACTCACCAAACGACTCCTCCCACCATATTATGATGTTGCCCAAGTTTTGGGCTCGATCCGAAATCAATAGGTGTCAGAAATTGGACAATTCAAGTTCAACGGCAGTTCGTTCCTAATTGGACAATTCAAGTTCTACGGCAGTTCGTTCCTAATTGGAGTGGTTGGTGTATTCCATACTTCTTACGATTGGATTTCACTCAAAACTCACCAAATGACTCCTCCCACCATATTATGATGTTGCCCAAGTTTTGGGCTCGATCCGAAATCAATAGTTGTGAGAAATTGGACAATTCAAGTTCAACGACAGTTCGTTCCTAATTGGGGTGGTTGGTGTATTCCATACTTCTAGCGATTGGATTTCACTCAAAACTCACCAAATGACTCCTCCCACCATATTATGATGTTCCCCAAGTTTTGGTCTCGATCCGAAATCAATAGGTGTCAGAAATTGGACAATTCAAGTTCAACGGCAGTTCGTTCCTAATTGGAGTGGTTGGTGTATTCCATACTTCTAGCGTTTGGATTTCACTCAAAACTCACCAAATGACTCCTCCCACCATATTTTGATGTTGCCCAAGTTTTGGGATCGATCCGAAATCAATAGGTGTGGGAAATTGGTCAATTCAATTTCAACGGCATGTCGTTCCAAATTGTAGTGGTTGGTGTATTCCATACTTCTAGCGATTGGATTTCACTCAAAACTCACCAAATGACTCCTCCCACCATATTATGATGTTGCCCAAGTTTTGGGCTCGATCCGAAATCAATAGGTGTGAGAAATGGGACAATTCAAGTTCAACGGCAATTCGTTCTTAATTGGAGTTGTTGGTGTATTCCATTGTTCTAGCGATTGGATTTCACTCAAAACGCACCAAATGACTCCTCCCACCATATTATGATGTTGCCCAAGTTTTTGGCTCGATCCGAAATCAATAGGTGTGAGAAATGGGACAATTCAAGTTCAACGGCAGTTCGTTCCTAATTGGAGTGGTTGGTGTATTCCATACTTCTAGCGATTGGATTTCACTCAAAACTCACCAAACGACTCCTCCCACCATATTATGATGTTGCCCAAGTTTTGGGCTCGATCCGAAATCAATAGGTGTCAGAAATTGGACAATTCAAGTTCAACGGCAGTTCGTTCCAAATTGGACAATTCAAGTTCTACGGCAGTTCGTTCCTAATTGGAGTGGTTGGTGTATTCCATACTTCTAGCGATTGGATTTCACTCAAAACTCACCAAATGACTCCTCCCACCATATTATGATGTTGCCCAAGCTTTGGGCTCGATCCGAAATCAATAGGTGTTAGAAATTGGACAATTCAAGTTCAACGACAGTTCGTTCCTAATTGGGGTGGTTGATGTATTCCATACTTCTAGCGATTGGATTTCACTCAAAATCACCAAATGACTCGTCCCACCATATTATGATATTCCCCAAGTTTTGGTCTCGATCCGAAATCAATAGGTGTCAGAAATTGGACAATTCAAGTTCAACGGCAGTTCGTTCCTAATTGGTGTGGTTGGTGTATTCCATACTTCTAGCGTTTGGATTTCACTCAAAACTTACCAAATGACTCCTCCCACCATATTTTGATGTTGCCCAAGTTTTGGGATCGATCCGAAATCAATAGGTGTGGGAAATTGGTCAATTCAATTTCAACGGCATATCGTTCCAAATTGGAGTGGTTGGTGTATTCCACACTTCTAGCGATTGGATTTCACTCAAAACTCACCAAATGACTCCTCCCACCATATTATGATGTTCCCCAAGTTTTGGTCTCGATCCGAAATCAATAGGTGTCAGAAATTGGACAATTCAAGTTCAACGGCAGTTCGTTCCTAATTGGAGTGGTTGGTGTATTCCATACTTCTAGCAATTGGATTTCACTCAAAACGCACCAAATGACTCCTCCCACCGTATTATGATGTTGCCCATGTTTTGGGCTCGATCCGAAATCAATAGGTGTGAGAAATTGGACAATTCAAGTTCAACGGCAGTTCGTTCCTAATTGGAGTGGTTGGTGTATTCCATTCTTCTAGCGATTGGATTTCACTCAAAACTCACCAAATGACTCCTCCCACCATATTATGATGTTGCCCAAGTTTTGGGCTCGATCCGAAATCAATAGGTGTTCCAAATTGGACAATTCAAGTTCAATGGCAGTTCGTTCCTAATTGGAGTGGTTGGTGTATTCCATACTTCTAGCGATTGGTTTTCACTCAAAACGAACCAAATGACTCCTCCCACCATATTGTGATGTTGCCCAAGTTTTGGGCTCGATTCGAAATCAATAGGTGTTCCAAATTGGACAATTCAAGTTCTACGGCAGTTCGTTCCTAATTGGAGTGGTTGGTGTATTCCATACTTCTAGCGATTGGATTTCACTCAAAACACACCAAATGACTCCTCCCACCATATTTTGATGTTGCCCAAGTTTTGGGATCGATCCGAATTCAATAGGTGTGGGAAATTGGTCAATTCAATTTCAACGGCATGTCGTTTCTAATTGGAGTGGTTGGTGCATTCCATACTTCTAGCGATTGGATTTCACTCAAAACTCACAAAATGACTCCTCCCACCATATTATGATGTTGCCCAAGTTTCGGGCTCGATCCGAAATCAATAGGTGTTCGAAATTGGACAATTCAAGTTCAACGGCAGTTCGTTCCTAATTGGAGTGGTTGGTGTGTTCCATACTTCTAGCGATTGGATTTCACTCAAAACTCACCAAATGACTCCTCCCACCATATTATGATGTTGCCCAAGTTTTGGGCTCGATCCGAAATCAATAGGTGTGAGAAATTGGACAATTCAAGTTCAACGGCAGTTCGTTCCTAATTGGGGTGGTTGGTGTATTCCATACTTCTAGCGATTGGATTTCACTCAAAACTCTCCAAATGACTCCTCCCACCATATTATGATGTTCCCCAAGTTTTGGGCTCGATCCGAAATCAATAGGTGTTCGAAATTGGACAATTCAAGTTCAATGACAGTTCGTTCCTAATTGGAGTGGTTGGTGTATTCCATACTTCTAGCGTTTGGATTTCACTCAAAACTCACCAAATGACTCCTCCCACCATATTTTGATGTTGCCCAAGTTTTGGGATCGATCCGAAATCAATAGGTGTGGGAAATTGGTCAATTCAATTTCAACGGCATGTCGTTTCTAATTGGAGTGGTTGGTGTATTCCATACTTCTAGCGATTGGATTTCACTCAAAACTCACCAAATGACTCCTCCCACCATATTATGATGTTGCCCAAGTTTTGGGCTCGATCCGAAATCAATAGGTGTGAGAAATGTGACAATTCAAGTTCAACGGCAGTTCGTTCCTAATTGGAGTGGTTGGTGTATTCCATACTTCTAGCAATTGGATTTCACTCAAAACGCACCAAATGACTCCTCCCACCATATTATGATGTTGCCCAAGTTTTGTGCTCGATCCGAAATCAATATGTGTTCCAAATTGGACAATTCAAGTTCAACGGCAGTTCGTTCCTAATTGGAGTGGTTGGTGTATTCCATACCTCTAGCAATTGGATTTCACTCAAAACGCACCAAATGACTCCTCCCACCATATTTTTATGTTGCCCAAGTTTTGGGATCGATCCGAAATCAATAGGTGTGGGAAATTGGTCAATTCAATTTCAACGGCATGTCTTTTCTAATTGGAGTGGTTGGTGTATTCCATACTTCTAGCGATTGGATTTCACTCAAAACTCACCAAATGACTCCTCCCACCATATTATGATGTTGCCCAAGTTTTGGGCTCAATCCGAAATCAATAGGTGTGAGAAATTGGACAATTCAAGTTCAACGGCAGTTCGTTCCTAACTGGAGTGGTTGGTGTATTCCATACTTCTAGCGATTGGATTTCACTCAAAACTCACCAAATGACTCCTCCCACCATATTATGATGTTGCCCAAGTTTTATGCTCGATCCGAAATCAATAGGTGTTCCAAATTGGACAATTCAAGTTCAACGGCAGGTCGTTCCTAATTGGAGTGGTTGGTGTATTCCATACTTCTAGCGATTGGATTTCACTCAAAACTCACGAAATGAATCCTCCCACCATATTGTGTTGTTGCCCAAGTTTTGGGCTCGATCCGAAATCAGTAGGTGTGAGAAATTGGACAATTCAAGTTCAACGGCAGTTCATTCCTAATTGGAGTGGTTGGTGTATTCCATACTTCTAGCAATTGGATTTTACTCAAAACGCACCAAATGACTCCTCCCACCATATTATGATGTTGCCCAAGTTTTGGGCTCGATCCGAAATCAATAGGTGTTCCAAATCGGACAATTCAAGTTCAACGGCAGTTCGTTCTTAATTGGAGTGGTTGGTGTATTCCATACTTCTAGCGATTGGATTTCACTCAAAACTGACCAAACGACTCCTCCCACCATATTATGTTGTTGCCAAATTTTGGGCGCGATCCGAAATCAATAGGTGTTCCAAATTGGACAATTCAAGTTCAACGGCAGTTCGTTCCTAATTGGAGTGGTTGGTGTATTCCACACTTCTAGGGATTGGATTTCACTCAAAACTCACCAAATCACTCCTCCCACCAAATTATGATGTTGCCCAAGTTTTGGGCTCGATCCGAAATCAATAGGTGCGAGAAATTGGTGAATTCAATTTCAACGGCATTTCGTTCCTAATTGGAGTGGTTGGTGTATTCCACACTTCTAGCGATTGGATTTCACTCAAAACTCACCAAATGACTCCTCCCACCATATTATGATGTTGCCCAAGATTTGGGCTCGATCCGAAATCAATCGGTGTTCCAAATTGGACAATTCAAGTTCAACGGCAGTTCGTTCCTAATTGGAGTGGTTGGTGTATTCCATACTTCTAGCGATTGGATTTCACTCAAAATTCACCAAATGACTCCTCCCACCATATTATGATGTTGCCCAAGTTTTGGGCTCGATCCGAAATCAATAGGTGTGACAAATTGGACAATTCAAGTTCAACGGCAGTTGGTTCCTAATTGGAGTGGTTGGTGTATTCCATACTTCTAGCGATTGGATTTCACTCAAAACGCACCAAATGACTCCTCCCACCATATTATGATGTTGCCCAAGTTTTGGGCTCGATCCGAAATCAATAGGTGTTCCAAATTGGACAATTCAAGTTCAACGGCAGTTCGTTCCTAATTGGAGTGGTTGGTGTATTACATACTTCTAGCGATTGGATTTCACTCAAAACTCACCAAATGACTCCTCCCACCATATTATGTTGTTGCCCAAGTTTTGGGCTCGATCCGAAATCAATAGGTGTTCCAAATTGGACAATTCAAGTTCAACGGCAGTTCGTTCCTAATTGGAGTGGTTGGTGTATTCCACACTTCTAGCGTTTGGATTTCACTCAAAACTCACCAAATGACTCCTCCCACCATATTTTGATGTTGCCCAAGTTTTGGGATCGATCCGAAATCAATAGGTGTGGGAAATTGGTCAATTCAATTTCTACGGCAAGTCGTTCCTAATTGGAGTGGTTGGTGTATTCCATACTTCTAGCGATTGGATTTCACTCAAAACTCACCAAATGACTCCTCCCACCATATTATGATGTTGCCCAAGTTTTGGGCTCGATCCGAAATCAATAGGTGTGAGAAATTGGACAATTCAAGTTCAACGGCAGTTCGTTCCTAATTGGAGTGGTTGGTGTATTCCATACTTCTAGCGATTGGATTTCACTCAAAACGCACCAAATGACTCCTCCCACCGTATTATGATCTTGCCCAAGTTTTGGGCTCGATCCGAAATCAATAGGTGTTCCAAATTGGACAATTCAAGTTCAACGGCAGTTCGTTCCTAATTGGAGTGGTTGGTGTATTCCATACTTCTAGCGATTGGATTTCACTTAAAACTCACCAAATGACTCCTCCCACCATATTATGATGTTGCCCAAGTTTGGGCTCGATCCGAAATCAATAGGTGTTCGAAATTGGACAATTCAAGTTCAACGGCAGTTCGTTCCTAATTGGAGTGATTGGTGTATTCCATACTTCTAGCGTTTGGATTCAACTCAAAACTCACCAAATGACTCCTCCCACCATATTATGATGTTGCCCAAGTTTTGGGATCGATCCGGAATCAATAGGTGTGAGAAATTGGACAATTCAAGTTCAACGGCAGTTCGTTCCTAATTGGAGTGGTTGGTGTATTCCATACTTCTAGCGATTGGATTTCACTCGAAACGCACCAAATGACTCCTCCCACCATATTATGATGTTGCCCAAGTTTTGGGCTCGATCCGAAATCAATATGTGTTCCAAATTGGACAATTCAAGTTCAACGACAGTTCGTTCCTAATTGGAGTGGTTGGTGTATTCCATACTTCTAGCGATTGGATTTCACTCAAAACTCACCAAATGACGCATCCCACCATATTATGATGTTGCCCAAGTTTGGGCTCGATCCGAAATCAATAGGTGTTCGAAATTGGACAATTCAAGTTCAACGGCAGTTCGTTCCTAATTGGAGTGGTTGGTGTATTCTATACTTCTAGCGTTTGGATTTAACTCAAAACTCACCAAATGACTCCTCCCACCATATTATGATGTTGCCCAAATTTTGGGATCGATCCGGAATCAATAGGTGTGAGAAATTGGTCAATTCAATTTCAACGGCAGTTCGTTCCTAATTGGAGTGGTTGGTGTATTCCATACTTCAAGCGATTGGATTTCACTCAAAACTCACCAAATGACTCCTCCCACCATATTATGATGTTGCCAAAGTTTCGGGCTCGATCCGAAATCAATAGGTGTTCGAAATTGGACAATTCAAGTTCAACGGCAGTTCGTCCCTAATTGGAGTGGTTGGAGTATTCCATACTTCTAGCGTTTGGATTTCACTCAAAACTCACCAAATGACTCCTCCCACCATATTATGATGTTGCCCAAGTTTTGGGCTCGATCTGAAATCAATAGGTGTGAGAAATTGGACAATTCAAGTTCAACGGCAGTTCGTTCCTAATCGGAGTGGTTGGTGTATTCCATACTTCTAGCGATTGGATTTCACTCAAAACGCACCAAATGACTCCTCCCACCATATTATGATGTTGCCCAAGTTTTGGGCTCGATCCGAAATCAATAGGTGTTCGAAATTGGACAATTCATGTTCAACGGCAGTTCGTTCCTAATTGGGGTGATTGGTGTATTCCATACTTCTAGCGATTGGATTTCACTCAAAACTCACCAAATGACTCCTCCCACCATATTTTGATGTTGCCCAAGTTTTGGGATCGATCCGAAATCAATAGGTGTTCGAAATTGGTCAATTCAATTTCAACGGCAGTTCGTTCCTAATTGGAGTGGTTGGTGTATTCCATACTTCTAGCGTTTGGATTTCACTCAAAACTCACCAAATGACTCCCCCCACCATATTTTGATGTTGCCCAAGTTTTGGGATCGATCCGAAATCAATAGGTGTGGGAAATTGGTCAATTCAATTTCAACGGCATGTCGTTTCTAATTGGAGTGGTTGGTGTATTCCATACTTCTGGCGATTGGATTTCACTCAAAACTCACCAAATGACTCCTCCCACCATATTATGATGTTGCCCAAGTTTTGGGCTCAATCCGAAATCAATAGGTGTGAGAAATTGGACAATTCAAGTTCAACGGCAGTTCGTTCCTAACTGGAGTGGTTGGTGTATTCCATACTTCTAGCGATTGGATTTCACTCAAAACTCACCAAATGACTCCTCCCACCATATTATGATGTTGCCCAAGTTTTATGCTCGATCCGAAATCAATAGGTGTTCCAAATTGGACAATTCAAGTTCAACGGCAGGTCGTTCCTAATTGGAGTGGTTGGTGTATTCCATACTTCTAGCGATTGGATTTCACTCAAAACTCACTAAATGAATCCTCCCACCATATTGTGTTGTTGCCCAAGTTTTGGGCTCGATCCGAAATCAGTAGGTGTGAGAAATTGGACAATTCAAGTTCAACGGCAGTTCGTTCCTAATTGGAGTGGTTGGTGTATTCCATACTTCTAGCAATTTTATTTTACTCAAAACGCACCAAATGACTCCTCCCACCATATTATGATGTTGCCCAAGTTTTATGCTCGATCCGAAATCAATAGGTGTTCCAAATTGGACAATTCAAGTTCAACGGCAGGTCGTTCCTAATTGGAGTGGTTGGTGTATTCCATACTTCTAGCGATTGGATTTCACTCAAAACTCACCAAATGACTCCTCCCACCATATTATGATGTTCCCCAAGTTTTGGGCTCGATCCGAAATCAATAGGTGTTCCAAATCGGACAATTCAAGTTCAACGGCAGTTCGTTCTTAATTGGAGTGGTTGGTGTATTCCATACTTCTAGCGGTTGGATTTCACTCAAAACTCACCAAATGACTCCTCCCACCATATTTTGATGTTGCCCAAGTTTTGGGATCGATCCGAAATCAATAGGTGTTCGAAATTGGTCAATTCAATTTCAACGGCAGTTCGTTCCTAATTGGAGTGGTTGGTGTATTCCATACTTCTAGCGTTTGGATTTCACTCAAAACTCACCAAATGACTCCCCCCACCATATTTTGATGTTGCCCAAGTTTTGGGATCGATCCGAAATCAATAGGTGTGGGAAATTGGTCAATTCAATTTCAACGGCATGTCGTTTCTAATTGGAGTGGTTGGTGTATTCCATACTTCTGGCGATTGGATTTCACTCAAAACTCACCAAATGACTCCTCCCACCATATTATGATGTTGCCCAAGTTTTGGGCTCAATCCGAAATCAATAGGTGTGAGAAATTGGACAATTCAAGTTCAACGGCAGTTCGTTCCTAACTGGAGTGGTTGGTGTATTCCATACTTCTAGCGATTGGATTTCACTCAAAACTCACCAAATGACTCCTCCCACCATATTATGATGTTGCCCAAGTTTTATGCTCGATCCGAAATCAATAGGTGTTCCAAATTGGACAATTCAAGTTCAACGGCAGGTCGTTCCTAATTGGAGTGGTTGGTGTATTCCATACTTCTAGCGATTGGATTTCACTCAAAACTCACTAAATGAATCCTCCCACCATATTGTGTTGTTGCCCAAGTTTTGGGCTCGATCCGAAATCAGTAGGTGTGAGAAATTGGACAATTCAAGTTCAACGGCAGTTCGTTCCTAATTGGAGTGGTTGGTGTATTCCATACTTCTAGCAATTTTATTTTACTCAAAACGCACCAAATGACTCCTCCCACCATATTATGATGTTGCCCAAGTTTTGGGCTCGATCCGAAATCAATAGGTGTTCCAAATCGGACAATTCAAGTTCAACGGCAGTTCGTTCTTAATTGGAGTGGTTGGTGTATTCCATACTTCTAGCGATTGGATTTCACTCAAAACTCACCAAATGACTCCTCCCACCATATTATCATGTTGCCCAAGTTTTGGGCTTGATCCGAAATCAATAGGTGTTCCAAATTGGACAATTCAAGTTCAACGGCAGTTCGTTCCTAATTGGAGTGGTTGGTGTATTCCATACTTCTAGCGTTTGGATTTCACTCAAAACTCACCAAATGACTCCTCCCACCATATTTTGATGTTGCCCAAGTTTTGGGATCGATCCGAAATCAATAGGTGTGGGAAATTGGTCAATTCAATTTCAACGGCATGTCGTTTCTAATTGGAGTGGTTGGTGTATTCCATACTTCTAGCGATTGGATTTCACTCAAAACTCACCAAATGACTCCTCCCACCATATTATGATGTTGCCCAAGTTTGGGCTCGATCCGAAATCAATAGGTGTGAGAAATGTGACAATTCAAGTTCAACGGCAGTTCGTTCCTAATTGGAGTGGTTGGTGTATTCCATACTTCTAGCAATTGGATTTCACTCAAAACGCACCAAATGACTCCACCCACCATATTATGATGTTGCCCAAGTTTTGGGCTCGATCCGAAATCAATAGGTGTGAGAAATTGGACAATTCAAGTTCAACGGTAGTTCGTTCCTAATTGGAGTTGTTGGTGTATTCCATTCTTCTAGCGATTGGATTTCACTCAAAACTCACCAAATGACTCCTCCCACCATATTATGATGTTGCCCAAGTTTTGGGCTCGATCTGAAATCAATAGGTGTGAGAAATTGGACAATTCAAGTTCAACGGCAGTTCGTTCCTAATCGGAGTCGTTGGTGTATTCCATACTTCTAGCGATTGGATTTCACTCAAAACGCACCAAATGACTCCTCCCACCATATTATGATGTTGCCCAAGTTTTGGGCTCGATCCGAAATCAATAGGTGTTCGAAATTGGACAATTCATGTTCAACGGCAGTTCGTTCCTAATTGGGGTGATTGGTGTATTCCATACTTCTAGCGATTGGATTTCACTCAAAACTCACCAAATGACTCCTCCCACCATATTATGATGTTCCCCAAGTTTTGGGCTCGATCCGAAATCAATAGGTGTTCCAAATCGGACAATTCAAGTTCAACGGCAGTTCGTTCTTAATTGGAGTGGTTGGTGTATTCCATACTTCTAGCGGTTGGATTTCACTCAAAACTCACCAAATGACTCCTCCCACCATATTATGTTGTTGCCCAAGTTTTGGGCTCGATCCGAAATCAATAGGTGTTCCAAATTGGACAATTCAAGTTCAACGGCAGTTCGTTCCTAATTGGAGTGGTTGGTGTATTCCATACTTCTAGCGTTTGGATTTCGCTCAAAACTCACCAAATGACTCCTCCCACCATATTTTGATGTTGCCCAAGTTTTGGGATCGATCCGAAATCAATAGGTGTTCGAAATTGGTCAATTCAATTTCAACGGCAGTTCGTTCCTAATTGGAGTGGTTGGTGTATTCCATACTTCTCGCGTTTGGATTTCACTCAAAACTCACCAAATGACTCCTCCCACCATATTTTGATGTTGCCCAAGTTTTGGGATCGATCCGAAATCAATAGGTGTGGGAAATTGGTCAATTCAATTTCAACGGCATGTCGTTTCTAATTGGAGTGGTTGGTGTATTCCATACCTCTAGCGATTGGATTTCACTCAAAACTCACCAAATGACTCCTCCAACCATATTATGATGTTGCCCAAGTTTTTGGCTCAATCCGAAATCAATAGGTGTGAGAAATTGGACAATTCAAGTTCAACGGCAGTTCGTTCCTAACTGGAGTGGTTGGTGTATTCCATACTTCTAGCGATTGGATTTCACTCAAAACTCACCAAATGACTCCTCCCACCATATTATGATGTTGCCCAAGTTTTGGGCTCGATCCGAAATCAATAGGTGTGACAAATTGGACAATTCAAGTTCAACGGCAGTTGGTTCCTAATTGGAGTGGTTGGTGTATTCCATACTTCTAGCGATTGGATTTCACTCAAAACTCACCAAATGACTCCTCCAACCATATTATGATGTTGCCCAAGTTTTTGGCTCAATCCGAAATCAATAGGTGTGAGAAATTGGACAATTCAAGTTCAACGGCAGTTCGTTCCTAACTGGAGTGGTTGGTGTATTCCATACTTCTAGCGATTGGATTTCACTCAAAACTCACGAAATGAATCCTCCCACCATATTGTGTTGTTGCCCAAGTTTTGGGCTCGATCCGAAATCAGTAGGTGTGAGAAATTGGACAATTCAAGTTCAACGGCAGTTCGTTCCTAATTGGAGAGGTTGGTGTATTCCATACTTCTAGCAATTGGATTTTACTCAAAACGCACCAAATGACTCCTCCCACCATATTATGATGTTGCCCAAGTTTTGGGCTCGATCCGAAATCAATAGGTGTTCCAAATCGGACAATTCAAGTTCAACGGCAGTTCGTTCTTAATTGGAGTGGTTGGTGTATTCCATACTTCTAGCGATTGGATTTCACTCAAAACTGACCAAAGGACTCCTCCCACCATATTATGTTGTTGCCAAATTTTGGGCGCGATCCGAAATCAATAGGTGTTCCAAATTGGACAATTCAAGTTCAACGGCAGTTCGTTCCTAATTCGAGTGGTTGGTGTATTCCACACTTCTAGGGATTGGATTTCACTCAAAACTCACCAAATGACTCCTCCCACCATATTATGATGTTGCCCAAGTTTTGGGCTCGATCCGAAATCAATAGGTGCGAGAAATTGGTGAATTCAATTTCAACGGCATTTCGTTCCTAATTGGAGTGGTTGGTGTATTCCACACTTCTAGCGATTGGATTTCACTCAAAACTCACCAAATGACTCCTCCCACCATATTATGATGTTGCCCAAGATTTGGGCTCGATCCGAAATCAATCGGTGTTCCAAATTGGACAATTCAAGTTGAACGGCAGTTCGTTCCTAATTGGAGTGGTTGGTGTATTCCATACTTCTAGCGATTGGATTTCACTCAAAATTCACCAAATGACTCCTCCCACCATATTATGATGTTGCCCAAGTTTTGGGCTCGATCCGAAATCAATAGGTGTGACAAATTGGACAATTCAAGTTCAACGGCAGTTGGTTCCTAATTGGAGTGGTTGGTGTATTCCATACTTCTAGCGATTGGATTTCACTCAAAACGCACCAAATGACTCCTCCCACCATATTATGATGTTGCCCAAGTTTTGGGCTCGATCCGAAATCAATAGGTGTTCCAAATTGGACAATTCAAGTTCAACGGCAGTTCGTTCCTAATTGGAGTGGTTGGTGTATTCCATACTTCTAGCGATTGGATTTCACTCAAAACTCACCAAATGACTCCTCCCACCATATTATGTTGTTCCCCAAGTTTTGGGCTCGATCCGAAATCAATAGGTGTTCCAAATTGGACAATTCAAGTTCAACGGCAGTTCGTTCCTAATTGGAGTGGTTGGTGTATTCCATACTTCTAGCGTTTGGATTTCACTCAAAACTCACCAAATGACTCCTCCCACCATATTATGATGTTGCCCAAGATTTGGGCTTGATCCGAAATCAATCGGTGTTCCAAATTGGACAATTCAAGTTCAACGGCAGTTCGTTCCTAATTGGAGTGGTTGGTGTATTCCATACTTCAAGCGATTGGATTTCACTCAAAACTCACCAAAGGACTCCTCCCACAATATTATGATGTTGCCCAAGTTTTGGGCTCGATCCGAAATCAATAGGTGTGAGAAATTGGACAATTCAAGTTCAACAGCAATTCGTTCCTAATTGGAGTGGTTGGTGTATTCCACACTTCTAGCGATTGCATTTCACTCAAAACTCACCAAAGGACTCCTCCCACAATATTATGATGTTGCCCAAGTTTTGGGCTCGATCCGAAATCAATAGGTGTGAGAAATTGGACAATTCAAGTTCAACAGCAATTCGTTCCTAATTGGAGTGGTTGGTGTATTCCACACTTCTAGCGATTGCATTTCACTCAAAACTCACCAAAGGACTCCTCCCACAATATTATGATGTTGCCCAAGTTTTGGGCTCGATCCGAAATCAATAGGTGTTCGAAATTGGACAATTCAAGTTCAACGGCAGTTGGTTCCTAATTGGAGTGGTTGGTGTATTCCATACTTCTAGCGATCGGATTTCACTCAAAACGCACCAAATCACTCCTCCCACCATATTATGATGTTGCCCAACTTTTGGGCTCGATCCGAAATCAATAGGTGTTCCAAATTGGACAATTCAAGTTCAACGGCAGTTCGTTCCTAATTGGAGTGGTTGGTGTATTCCATACTTCTAGCGATTGGATTTCACTCAAAACTCACCAAATGACTCCTCCCACCATATTATGATGTTGCCCAAGTTTTGGGCTCGATCCGAAATCAATAGGTGTTCGAAATTGGACAATTCAAGTTCAACGGCAGTTCGTTCCTGATTGGAGTGGTTGGTGTGTTCCATACTTCTAGCGATTGGATTTCACTCAAAACTCACCAAATGATTCCTCCCACCATATTATGATGTTGCCCAAGTTTTGGGCTCGATCCGAAATCAATAGGTGTTCCAAATTGGACGATTCAAGTTCAACGGCAGTTCGTTCCTAATTGCAGTGGTTGGTGTATTCTACACTTCAAGCGATTGGATTTCACTCAACACTCACCAAATGACTCCTCCCACCATATTATGATGTTGCCCAAGTTTTGGGCTCGATCCGAAATCAATAGGTGTGAGAAATTGGACAATTCAAGTTTAACGACAGTTCGTTCCTAATTGGAGTGGTTGGTGTATTCCGAACTTCTAGCGATTGGATTTCACTAAAAACGCACCAAATGACTCCTCCCACCATATTATGATGTTGCCCAAGTTTTGGGCTCGATCCGAAATCAATTTGTGTGAGAAATTGGACAATTCAAGTTCAACGGCAGTTCATTCCTAATTGGAGTGGTTGGTGTATTCCATACTTCTAGGGATTGGATTTCACTCAAAACTCACCAAATGACTCCTCCCACCATATTATGATGTTGCCCAAGTTTTGGGCTCGATACAAAATCAATAGGTGTTCCAAATTGGACAATTCAAGTTGAACGGCAATTCGTTCCTAATTGGAGTGGTTGGTGTATTCCATACTTCTAGCGATTGGATTTCACTCAAAACCCACCAATTGACTCCTCCCACCATATTATGATGTTGCCCAAATTTTGGGCTCGATCCGAAATCAATAGGTCTTCCAAATTTGACAATTAGAGTTCAATGGCAGTTCATTCCTAATTGGGTGGTTGGTGTATTCCATACTTCAAGCGATTGGATTTCACCCAAAACTCACCAAATGACTCCTCCCACCATATTATGATGTTGCCCAAGTTTTGGGCTCGATCCGAAATCAATAGGTGTTCCAAATTGGACAATTCAAGTTCAACGGAAGTTCGTTCCTAATGGGAGTGGTTGGTGTATTCCATACTTCTTGCGATTGGATTTCACTCAAAACTCACCAAATGACTCCTCCCACCATATTATGATGTTGCCCAAGTTTTGGGCTCGATCTAAAATCAATAGGTGTGAGAAATTGGACAATTCAAGTTCAACGACAGTTCGTTCCTAATTGCAGTGTTTGGTGTATTCCATACTTCAAGCGATTGGATTTCACTAAAAACTCACCAAATGACTCCTCCCACATATTATGATGTTGCCCAAGTTTTGGGCTCGATCCGAAATCAATAGGTGTTCCAAATTGGACTATTCAAGTTCAACGGCAGTTCGTTCCTAACTGGAGTGGTTGGTGTATTCCATACTTCTAGCGATTGGATTTCACTCGAAACTCACCAAATGACTCCTCCCACCATATTATGATGTTGCCCAAGTTTTGGGCTCGGTCCGAAATCAATAGGTGTTCGAAATTTGACAATTCGAGTGCAACGGCAGTTCGTTCCTAAACGGAGTGGTTGGTGTATTCCATACTTCTAGCGATTGGATTTCACTCAAAACTCACCAAATGACTCTTCCCACCATATTAAGATGTTGCCCAAGTTTGGGGCTCGATCCGAAATCAATAGGTGTGAGAAATTGGACAATTCAAGTTCAACGGCAGTTCGTTCCTAATTGGAGTGGTTGGTGTATTCCATACTTCCAGTCACTGGATTTCACTCAAAACTAACCAAATGACTCCTCCGACCATAATGATGATGTTGCCCAAGTTTTGGGCTCGATCCGAAATCAATAGGTGTTCCAATTGGACAATTCAAGTTCAACGGCAGTTCGTTCCTAATTGGAGTGGTTGGGATATTCCATGCTTCTAGCGATTTGATTTCACTCAAAACTCACCAAATCACTCCTCCCACCATATTATGATGTTGCCCAAGTTTGGGGCTCGATCCGAAATCAATAGGTGTTCCAAAATGGACAATTCAAGTTCAACGGCAGTTCCTTCCTAACTGGAGTGGTTGGTGTATTCCATACTTCTAGCGATTTATATTTCACTCAAAACTCACCAAATGACTCCTCCCACCATATTATGATATTGCCCATGTTTTGGGCTCGATCCGAAATCAATAGGTGTTCCAAATTGGACAATTCAAGTTCAACGGCAGTTCGTTCCTAACTGGAGTGGTTGGTGTATTCCATACTTCTAGCGATTGGATTTCACTCAAAACTCACCAAATAACTCCTCCCACCATATTATGATGTTGCCCAAGTCTGGGGCTCGATCCGAAATCAATAGGTGTGAGAAATTGGAGAATTCAAGTTCAACGGCAGTTCGTTCCTAATTGGAGTGGTTGGTGTATTCCATACTTCTAGCGATTGGATTTCACTCAAAACTCACCAAATGACTCCTCCCACCATATTATGATGTTGCCCAAGTTTTGGGCTCGATCCGAAATCAATAGGTGTGAGAAATTGGACAATTCAATTTCAACGGCAGTTCGTTCCAAATTGGAGTGGTTGGTGTATTCCATACTTCTAGCGATTGGATTTCACTCAAAACTCACCAAATGACTCCTCCCACCATTATATGATGTTGCCCAAGTTTTGGGCTCGATCCGAAATCAATAGGTGTTCCAAATTGGACAATTCAAGTTCAACGGCAGGTCGTTCCTAATTGGAGTGGTTGGTGTATTCCATACTTCTAGAGATTGGATTTCACTCAAAACTCACCAAATGACTCCTCCCACCACATTATGATGTTGCCCAAGTTTTGGGCTCGATCCGAAATCAATAGGTGTTCCAAATTGGACAATTCAAGTTCAACGGCAGTTCGTTCCTAATTGGAGTGGTTGGTGTATTCCATACTTCTAGCGATTGGATTTCACTCAAAACTCACCAAATGACTCCTCCCACCATATTATGATGTTGCCCAAGTTTGGGGCTCGATCCGAAATCAATAGGTGTGAGAAATTGGACAATTCAAGTTCAACGGCAGTTCGTTCCTAATTGGAGTGGTTGGTTTATTCCATACTTCTAGCGATTGGATTTCACTCAAAACTCACCAAATGACTCCTCCCACCATTTTATGATATTGCCCAAGTTTGGGGCTGGATCCGAAATCAATAGGTGTGAGAAATTGGACAATTCAAGTTCGACGGCAGTTCGTTCCTAATTGGAGTGGTTGGTGTATTCCATACTTCTAGCGATTGGATTTCACTCAAAACTCACCAAATGACTCCTCCCACCATATTATGATGTTGCCCAAGTTTTTGGCTCGATCCGAAATCAATAGGTGTTCCAAATTGGCCAATTCAAGAAAAACGGCAGTTCGTTCCTAATTGGAGTGGTTGGTGTATTCCATACTTCTCGCGATTGGATTTCACTCAAAACTCACCAAATGACTCCTCCCACGATATTATGATGTTGCCCAAGTTTTGGGCTCGATCCGAAATCAATAGGTGTGAGAAATTGGTCAATTCAATTTCAACGACAGTTCGTTCCTAATTGGAGTGGTTGGTGTATTCCATACTTCTAGCGATTGGATTTCACTCAAAACTCACCAAATGACTCCTCCCACCATATTATGATGTTGCTCAAGTTTTCGGCTTGATCCGAAATCAATAGGTGTGAGAAATTGGTCAATTCAATTTCAACGAAAGTTCATTCTTAATTGGAGTCGTTGGTGTTTTCCGTACTTCTAATGATTGGATTTCGCTCAAAACTCACCAAATGACTCCTCCCACCATATGATGATGTTGCCCAAGTTTTGGGCTCGATCCGAAATCCATAGGTGTTCCAAATTAGACAATTCAAGTTTAACGACAGTTCGTTCCTAATTGCAGTGGTTGGTGTATTCTATACTTCTAGCGATTGGATTTCACTCAAAACTCACCAAGTGACTCCTCCCCCCATATTATGATGTTGCCCAAGTTTTGGGGTCGATTCGAAATCAATAGGTGTTCCAAATTGGACAATTCAAGTTCAACGGCAGTTCCTTCCGAATTGGAGTGGTTGGTGTATTCCATACTTCTAGCGATTGGATTTCACTCAAAACTCACCAAATGACTCCTCCCACCATATTATGATGTTGCCCAAGTTTTCGGCTCGATCCGAAATCAATAGGTGTTCCAAATTGGACAATTCGAGTGCAACGGCAGTTCGTTCCTAAATGGAGTGGTTGGTGTATTCCATACTTCTAGCGATTGGATTTCACTCAAAACGCACCAAATGACTCTTCCCACCGTATTATGATGTTGCCCAAGTTTGGGGCTCGATCCGAAATCAATAGGTGTGAGAAATTGGACAATTCAAGTTCAACGGCAGTTCGTTCCTAATTGGAGTGGTTGGTGTATTCCATACTTCTAGGGATTGGATTTCACTCAAAACTAACCAAATGACTCCTCCCACCATATGATGATGTTGCCCAAGTTTTGGGCTCGATCCGAAATCCATAGGTGTTCCAAATTAGACAATTCAAGTTTAACGACAGTTCGTTCCTAATTGCAGTGGTTGGTGTATTCTATACTTCTAGCGATTGGATTTCACTCAAAACTCACCAAGTGACTCCTCCCCCCATATTATGATGTTGCCCAAGTTTTGGGGTCGATTCGAAATCAATAGGTGTTCCAAATTGGACAATTCAAGTTCAACGGCAGTTCCTTCCGAATTGGAGTGGTTGGTGTATTCCATACTTCTAGCTATTGGATTTCACTCAAAACTCACCAAATGACTCCTCCCACCATATTATGATGTTGCCCAAGTTTTGGGCTCGATTCGAAATGAATAGGTGTGAGAAATTGGACAATTCAAGTTCAACGGCAGTTCGTTCCTAATTGGAGTGGTTGGTGTATTCCATACTTCTAGCGATTGGATTTCACTAAAAACTCACCAAATGACTCCTCCCACCATATTATGAAGTTGCCCAAGTTCTGGGCTCGATCCGAAATCAATAGGTGTTCGAAATTGGACAATTCAAGTTCAACGGCAGTTCGTTCCTAATTGGAGTGGTTGGGGTATTCCATACTTCTAGCGATTGGATTTCTCTTAAAACTCACCAAATGACTCCACCCACCATATTATGATGTTGCCCAAGTTTTGGGCTCGATCCGGAATGAATAGGTGTTCCAAATTGGACAATTCGAGTTCAACGGCAGTTTGTTCCTAATTGGAGTGGTTGGTGTATTCCATACTTCTAGCGATTGGATTTCACTCAAAACTCACCAAATGACTCCTCCCACCATATTATGATGTTGCCCAAGTTTTGGGCTCGATCCGAAATCAATAGGTGTGAGAAATTGGACAATTCAAGTTCAACGGCAGTTCGTTCCTAACATAGTGGTTGTTGTATTCCATACGTCTGGCGATTGGATTTCACTCAAAACTCACCAAATGACTCGTCCCACCATATTATGATGTTTCCCAAGTTTGGGGCTTGATCCGAAATCAATAGGTGTTCGAAATTGAACAATTCAAGTTCCACGGCAGTTCGTTCCTAATTGGAGTGGTTGGTGTATTCCATACTTCTAGCGATTGGATTTCACTCAAAACTCACCAAAAGACTCCTCCCACTATATTATGATGTTGCCCAAGTTTTGGGCTCGATCCGAAATCAATCGGTGTGAGAAATTGGACAATTGAAGTTCAACGGCAGTTCGTTCCTAATTGGAGTGGTTGGTGTATTTCGTATTTCTAGCGATTAGATTTCACTCGAAACTAACCAAATGACTCCTCGCCCCATATTGTGATGTTGCCCAAGTTTTGGGCTCGATCCGAAATCAATAGGTGTGAGAAATTGGACAATTCAAGTTCAACGGCAGTTCGTTCCTAATTGGAGTGGTTGGTGTATTCCGTACTTCTAGCGATTGGATTTCACTCAAAACTCAGCAAATGACTCCTCCCACCATATTATGATGTTGCCCAAGTTTTGGGCTCGGTCCGAAATCAATAGGTGTGAGAAATTGGACAATTCAAATTCAACGGCAGTTCGTTCCTAACATAGTGGTTGTTGTATTCCATACGTCTAGCGATTGGATTTCACTCAAAACTCACCAAATGACTCGTCCCACCATATTATGATGTTGCCCAAGTTTTGGGCTCGATCCGAAATCAATAGGTGTTCCAAATTGGACAATTCAAGTTCAACGGCAGTTCGTTCCAAATTGGAGTGGTTTGTGTATTCCGTACTTCTAGCGATTGGATTTCACTCAAAACTAACGAAATGAATCCTCCCACCATCTTATGATGATGCCCAAGTTTGGGTCTCGATCCGAAATCAATAGGTTTGAGAAATTGGACAATTCAAGTTCAACGGCAATTCGTTCCAAATTGGAGTGGTTGGTGTATTCCATACTTCCAGCGATTGGATTTGACACAAAACTCACCAAATGACTCCTCCCACCATATTATGATGTTGCCCAAGTTTTGGGCTCGATCCGAAATCAATAGGTGTTCGAAATTGGACAATTCACGTTCAATGGCAGTTCGTTCCTAATTGGAGTGGTTGGTGGTTGGTGTATTCCATACTTCTAGCGATTGGATTTCACTCAAAACTCACCAAATGACTCCTCCCACCATATTATGATGTTACCCAAGTTTTGGGCTCGATCTGAAATCAATAGGTGTGAGAAATTGGACAATTCAAGTTCAACGGCAGTTCGTTCCTAATTGGAGTGGTTGGTGTATTCCATACTTCTAAAGATTGGATTTCACTCAAAACTAACCAAATGATTCCTCCCACCATATTCTGCTGTTGCCCAAGTTTTGGGCTCGATCCGAAATCAATGGGTGTGAGAAATTGGACAATTCAAGTTCAACGGCAGTTCGTTCCTAATTGGAGTGGTTGGTGTATTCCACACTTCTAGTGATTGGATTTCACTCAAAATTCACCAAAGGACTCCTCCCACCATATTATGATGTTGCCCAAGTTTTGGGCTCGATCCGAAATCTATAGGTGTGAGAAATTAGACAATTCAAGTTCAGAGGAAGTTCGTTCCAAATTGGAGTGGTTGGTGTATTCCATACTTCTAGCGATTGCATTTCACTCAAAACTCAGCAAATGACTCCTCCCACCATATTATGATGTTGCCCAAGTTTTGGGCTCGATTCGAAATCAATAGGTGTGAGAAATTGGACAATTCGAGTTCAACGGCAGTTCGTTCCTAATATAGTGGTTGTTGTATTCCATACTTCTAGCGATTGGATTTCACTCAAAACTCACCAAATGACTCCTCCAACCATATTATGATGTTGCCCAAGTTTTGGGCTCGATCCGAAATCAATGGGTGTGAGAAATTGGACAATTCAAGTTCAACGGCAGTTCGTTCCTAATTGGAGTGGTTGGTGTATTCCACACTTCTAGCGATTGCATTTCACTCAAAACTCACCAAATGACTCCTCCCACCATATTATGATGTTGTCCAAGTTTGGGGCTCAATCCGAAATCAATAGGTGTGAGAAATTGGACAATTCAAGTTCAACGGCAGTTCGTTCCTAATTGGAGTGGTTGGCGTATTCCATACTTCTAGCGATTGGATTTCACTCAAAACTAACCAAATGACTCCTCCCACCATATTATGATGTTGTCCAAGTTTGGGGCTCGATTCGAAATCAATAGGTGTGAGAAATAGGACAATTCAAGGCAACGGTAGTTCGTTCCTAATATATTGGTTGTTGTATTCGATACGTCTAGCGATTGGATTTCACCCAAAACTCCCCAAATGACTCCTCCCACCATATTATGATGTTGCCCAAGTTTTGGGCTCGATCCGAAATCAATAGGTGTTCCAAATTGGACAATTCAAGTTCAACGGCAGTTTGTTCCTTATTGGAGTGGTTGGTGTATTCCATACTTCTAGCGATTGGATTTCACTCAAAACTAACCAAATGACTCCTCCCTCCATATTATTATGTTGCCCAAGTTTTGGGCTCTATCCGAAATCAATAGGTGTGAGAAATTGGACAATTCAAGTTCAACGGCAGTTCGTTCCTAATTGGAGTGGTTGGTGTATTCCACACATCTAGAGATTGGATTTCACCCAAAACTCACCAAATGTCCCCTCCCACCATATTATGATGTTGCCCAAGTTTTGGGCTCGATCCGAAATCAATAGGTGTTCCAAATTGGACAATTCAAGTTCAACGGCAGTTCGTTCCTAATTGGAGTCGTTGGTGTATTCCGCACTTCTAGCGATTGGATTTCACTCAAAACTAACCAAATGACTCCTCCCACCATATTATGATGTTGCCCAAGTTTTGGGCTCGATCCGAAATCAATGGGTGTGAGAAATTGGACAATTCAAGTTCAACGGCAGTTCGTTCCTAATTGGACTGGTTGGTGTATTCCATACCGCTAGCGATTGGATTTCACTCAAAATTCACCAAATGACTCCTCCCACCATATTATGATGTTGCCCAAGTTTTGGGCTCGATCCGAAATCAATAGGTGTTCCAAATTGGACAATTCAAGTTCAACGGCAGTTCGTTCCTAATTGGAGTGGTTGGTGTATTCCATACTTCTAAAGATTGGATTTCACTCAAAACTGACCAAATGACTCCTCCCACCATATTATGATGTTGCCCAAGTTTTGGGCTCGATCCGAAATCAATAGGTGTGAGAAATTGGACAATTCAAGTTCAACGGCAGTTCGTTCCTAATTGGAGTGGTTGGTGTATTCCATACTTCTAGCGATTGGATTTCACTCAAGACTAACCGAATGACTCCTCCCACCATATTATGATGTTGCCCAAGTTTTGGGCTCGATCCGAAATCAATAGGTGTAAGAAATTGGACAATTCAAGTTCAACGGCAGTTCGTTCCTAATTGGAGTGGTTGGTGTATTCCATACCGCTAGCGATTGGATTTCACTCAAAACTCACCAAATGACTCCTCCCACCATATTTTGATGTTGCCCAAGTTTTGGGCTCGATCCGAAATCAATAGGTGTTCCGAATTGGACAATTCAAGTTCAACGGCAGTTCGTTCCTAATTGGATTCGTTGGTGTATTCCATACTTCTAGCGATTGGATTTCACTCAAAATTCACCAAATGACTCCTCCCACCATATTATGATGTTGCCCAAGTTTTGGGCTCGATCCGAAATCAATAGGTGTTCCAAATTGGACAATTCAAGTTCAACGGCAGTTCGTTCCTCATTGGAGTGGTATTCCATACTTCTAGCGATTGGATTTCACCCAAAACTCACCAAATGACTCCTCCCACCATATTATGATGTTGCCCAAGTTTGCGGCTCGATCCGAAATCAATAGGTGTGAGAAATTGGACAATTCAAGTTCAACGGCAGTTCGTTCCTAATTGGAGTGCTTGGTGTATTCCATACTTCTAGCGATTGGATTTCACCCAAAACTCCCCAAATGACTCCTCCCACCATATTATGATGTGGCCCAAGTTTTGGGCTCGATCCAAAATCAATAGGTGTTCCAAATTGGACAATTCAAGTTCAACGGCAGTTCGTTCCTAATTGGAGTGGTTGGTGTATTCCATACTTCTAGCGATTGGATTTCACTCAAAACTAACCGAATGACTCCTCCCACCATATTATGATGTTGCCCAAGTTTTGGGCTCGATCCGAAATCAATAGTTGTTCCAAATTGGACAATTCAAGTTCAACGGCAGTTCGTTCCTAATTGGAGTGGTTGGTGTATTCCATACTTCTAGCGATTGGATTTCAGTCAAAACTAACCGAATGACTCCTCCCACCATATTATGATGTTGCCCAAGTTTTGGGCTCGATCCGAAATCAATAGGTGTAAGACATTGGACAATTCAAGTTCAACGGCAGTTCGTTCCTAATTGGAGTGGTTGGTGTATTCCATACCGCTAGCGATTGGATTTCACTCAAAACTCACCAAATGACTCCTCCCACCATATTTTGATGTTGCCCAAGTTTTGGGCTCGATCCGAAATCAATAGGTGTTCCAAATTGGACAATTCAAGTTCAACGGCAGTTCGTTCCTAATTGGATTCGTTGGTGTATTCCATACTTCTAGCGATTGGATTTCACTCAAAATTCACCAAATGACTCCTCCCACCATATTATGATGTTGCCCAAGTTTTGGGCTCGATCCGAAATCAATAGGTGTTCCAAATTGGACAATTCAAGTTCAACGGCAGTTCGTTTCTCATTGGAGTGGTATTCCATACTTCTAGTGATTGGATTTCACCCAAAACTCACCAAATGACTCCTCAAACCATATTATGATGTTGCCCAAGTTTGCGGCTCGATCCGAAATCAATAGGTGTGAGAAATTGGACAATTCAAGTTCAACGGCAGTTCGTTCCTAATTGGAGTGCTTGGTGTATTCCATACTTCTAGGGATTGGATTTCACTCAAAACTCCCCAAATGACTCCTCCCACCATATTATGATGTTGCCCAAGTTTTGGGCTCGATCCAAAATCAATAGGTGTTCCAAATTGGACAATTCAAGTTCAACGGCAGTTCGTTCCTAATTGGAGTGGTTGGTGTATTCCATACTTCTAGCGATTGGATTTCACTCAAAACTAACCGAATGACTCCTCCCACCATATTATGATGTTGCCCAAGTTTTGGGCTCGATCCGAAATCAATAGGTGTGAGAAATTGGACAATTCAAGTTCAACGGCAGTTCGTTCCTAATTGGAGTGGTTGGTGTATTCCATACCGCTAGCGATTGGATTTCACTCAAAACTCACCAAATGACTCCTCCCACCATATTTTGATGTTGCCCAAGTTTTGGGCTCGATCCGAAATCAATAGGTGTTCCAAATTGGACAATTCAAGTTCAACGGCAGTTCGTTCGTAATTAGATTCGTTGGTGTATTCCATACTTCTAGCGATTGGATTTCACTCAAAATTCACCAAATGACTCCTCCCACCATATTATGATGTTGCCCAAGTTTTGGGCTCGATCCGAAATCAATAGGTGTTCCAAATTGGACAATTCAAGTTCAACGGCAGTTCGTTCCTCGTTGGAGTGGTATTCCATACTTCTAGCGATTGGATTTCACTCAAAACTCACCAAATGACTCCTCCCACCATATTTTGATGTTGCCCAAGTTTGCGGCTCGATCCGAAATCAATAGGTGTGAGAA